>NC_052047.1:37016039-37734337 GCF_903992535.2 Arvicola amphibius | reverse complement strand
TCAAAGATACCCAAGAAAACAAGAAAAACAAGAAAAAGCAATCAAACAGGTAAGGGAAACAGTACAAGACCTGATAAATGAAATGGAGGTATTGAAGAAAACACAATCTGAGGGACGACTGGAAATGGAAACTCTGAGTAAACGAACAGAAACTTCAGAGACAAGTATTTCCAACCGAATACAAGAGATGGAAGAAAGAATCTCGGACTCTGAAGATACTATAGAAGAAATAACTCACAGATTAAAGAACTAAACAAATCTAACAAATTCTTAACACAAAACATTCAGGAAATCTGGGACACCATGAAAAGACCAAACCTAAGAATAATTGGGGTAGAAGAAGGAGAAGAATTACAACTCAAAGGCCCAGAAAACATATTCAACAAAATTATAGAAGAAAACTTCCCCAACCTAAAGAAGGATGTTCCTATGAAGGTACAAGAAGCCTACAGAACACCAAATAGACTGGATCAAAAGAAAGCATCCCCACGCCATATAATAATCAAAACACAAAACATACAGAATAAAGAACAGATATTAAGAGCTGCAAAGGAAAAAGGTCAAGTAACATATAAAGGGAAACCTATCAGAATTACACCTGATTTCTCAATGGAAACCATGAAAGCCAGAAGAGCTTGGATAGATGTGCTACAGACACTTAGGGAACATGGATGCAAGCCTAGACTATTATACCCAGCAAAGCTTGCATTCACCATTGATGGAGAAAACAAGATATTCCAGGACAAAAACAGATTTAAACAATACGCAGCCACAAATCCAGCCTTGCAGAAAGTAATAGAAGGAAAATCACAAACCAAGGAGTCCAACAACGCCGACAATAACTCAGGCATCTAGCGACCCTTCACCAGCACAACTAGAAGAAGGGAAACACACAAACTCTACTACTAAAAATGACTGAAGTTAACAACCACTGGTCATTAATATCACTTAATATCAATGGACTCAATTCACCTATAAAAAGGCACAGGCTAAGAGACTGGATACGAAAACAGAATCCAACATTTTGCTGTTTACAAGAAACACACCTCAACCACAAAGACAGGCACCTACTCAGAGTAAAGGGTTGGGAAAAGGTTTATCAAGCAAATGGCCCTAAGAAACAAGCGGGTGTGGCCATACTAATTTCCAACAAAGTTGACTTCAAACTAAAATCAATCAGAAGAGATGGAAAGGGACACTTTATACTCATAACAGGAAAAATCCTTCAGAATGAAGTCTCAATCCTGAATATCTATGCCCCTAATATAAAAGCTCCCACTTATGTAAAAGAAACACTTCTAGAACTCAAGGCAGCCATCAAACCACACACACTAATAGTTGGAGACTTCAACACTCCTCTCTCACCAATGGACAGGTCAATCAGACAGAAACCTAACAGAGAATTGAAAGACTTAATGGAGGTAATGAACCAAATGGACTTAACAGACATCTATAGAACATTCCACCCAAATAGGAAAGAATATACCTTCTTCTCTGCGGCTCATGGAACCTTTTCGAAAATTGACCATATACTTGGTAACAAAGCAAACTTCCACAGTTACAAAAAAATATTAGTAACCACCTGTGTCTTATCGGATCACCATGGATTAAAATTAGAATTCAACAACAATGCTACCCCCAGAAAGCCCACAAACTCATGGAAACTGAACAGTCAACTACTGACCCACACCTGGGTCAAGGAAGAAATAAAGAAAGAAATTAAAGTCTTTCTTGAATTTAATGAAAACAAAGACACAACATACTCAAACCTATGGGACACAATGAAAGCAGTGCTAAGAGGAAAGTTCATAGCACTAAGTGCCCACTTAAAGAAAACGGAGAAAGCACTCATTGGTGACTTAACAGCACACCTGAAAGCTCTGGAAAAAAAAGAAGCAGACTCACCTAGGAGAAGTAGAAGACTGGAAATAATCAAACTGAGGGCAGAAATCAACAAAATAGAAACACAGAAAACAATCCAAAGAATCAATGAAACAAGAAGCTGGTTCTTGGAGAAAATCAACAAGATTGACAAACCCTTAGCCAATCTAATCAAACGGCAGAGGGAGAACACGCAAATTAACAAGATCAGAAATGAAAAGGGGGACATAACCACAGACACAGAGGAAATTCAGAAAATCATTAGATCTTACTACAAAAGCCTGTATGCCACAAAATTGGAAAATGTAAAAGAAATGGACAGTTTTTTAGATAAATACCATATACCAAAGTTAAACCAGGACCAGGTAAATGCTCTAAATCGTCCTGTTAGTCGCGAAGAATTAGAAACTGTTATCAGAAACCTCCCTACCAAAAAGAGCCCAGGACCAGATGGTTTCAATGCGGAATTCTACCAGAACTTCCAAGAAGACCTAATACCTATACTCCTTAAGGTATTTCATAATATAGAAACACAAGAGTCACTGCCAAATTCCTTCTATGAAGCTACAGTTACCCTGATACCTAAACCACACAAAGACTCAACCAAGAAAGAGAATTACAGGCCAATCTCACTCATGAACATGGACGCAAAAATTCTCAATAAAATACTGGCAAACCGAATCCAAGAACACATTAGAAAAATTATCCATTACGATCAAGTAGGCTTCATCCCAGAGATGCAGGGCTGGTTCAACATACGAAAATCTATTAATGTAATCCATCATATAAACAAACTGAAGGAAAAAAACCATATGGTCATCTCATTAGATGCTGAAAAAGCATTGACAAAATTCAGCACCCTTTTATGATAAAGGTCTTGGAGAGATTAGGGATACAAGGGTCATTCCTAAATATAATAAAAGCTATTTACAGCAAACCGACAGCTAACATCAAATTAAACGGAGAGAAACTCAAGGCTATCCCACTAAATTCAGGAACACGACAAGGCTGTCCACTCTCTCCTTATCTCTTCAATATAGTGCTTGAAGTTCTAGCAATAGCAATAAGACAACATAAGGGAATCAAGGGGATCCAATTTGGAAAGGAAGAAGTTAAACTTTCATTATTTGCAGATGATATGATAGTATACATAAGCGACCCCAAAACTCCACCAAAGAACTCCTACAGCTGATAAACTCCTTCAGTAACGTGGCAGGATACAAGATCAACTCCAAAAAATCAGTCGCCCTCCTATACACAAAGGATAAGGAAGCAGAGAGGGAAATCAGAGAAGTATCACCTTTCACAATAGCCACAAATAGCATAAGATATCTGGGAATATCGCTAACCAAGGAAGTGAAGGATTTATATGACAAGAACTTTAAGTCTTTGAAGAAAGAAATTGAAGAGGATACCAGAAAATGGAAGGATCTCCCCTGCTCGTGGATTGGGAGGATCAACATAGTAAAAATGGCAATTCTACCAAAAGCAATCTATAGATTCAATGCAATCCCAATCAAGGTCCCATTAAAATTCTTCACAGAGATTGAGAAGACAATAATCAACTTTATATGGAAAAACAAGAAACCCAGGATAGCCAAAAAATCTTATACAATAAGGTACTTCTGGAGGCATTACCATCCCTGACTTCAAACTCTATTACAGAGCTACAGTATTGAAAACGGCTTGGTATTGGCATAAGAACAGAGAAGTTGACCAATGGAATCGTATAGAAGACCCGGATCTTAAACCACAAACCTATGAACACCTGATTTTTGATAAAGGAGCCAAAAGTACACAATGGAAAAAAGAGGGCATCTTCAACAAATGGTGCTGGCATAACTGGATGTCAACCTGTAGAAGAATGAAAGTAGATCCATATCTATCACCATGCACAAAACTCAAGTCCAAATGGATTAAAGACCTCAATATTAATTTGAACACATTGAGATTGATAGAGGAGAAAGTGGGAAGTACTCTACAACAAATGGGCACAGGGAACCGTTTCCTATGCATAACCCCAGCTGCACAGACTTTAAGGGCAACATTGAATAAATGGGACCTCCTGAAGTTGAGCAGCTTCTGTAAAGCAAAGGACATTGTCACTAAGACACAAAGGCAGCCTACTGACTGGGAAAAGATCTTCACCAACCCTGCAACTGACAAAGGTCTGATCTCTAAAATATATAAGGAACTCAAGAGACTAGACGGTAAAATGCCAATTAACCCAATTAAAAAATGGGGCGATGAACTGAACAGAGAATTCTCAACAGAAGAAGTTCGAATGGCCAAAAGACACTTAAGGTCATGCTCAACCTCCCTAGCTATCAGGGAAATGCAAATCAAAACAACTTTGAGATATCATCTCACACCTGTCAGATTGGCTAAAATCCAAAACACCAATAATAACCTTTGCTGGAGAGGTTGTGGGGTAAGGGGCACACTCATCCATTGCTGGTGGGAATGCAAACTTGTGCAACCACTTTGGAAAGCACTGTGGCGGTTTCTCAGGAAATTCGGGATCAACCTACCCCAGGACCCAGCAATTCCACTATTGGGAATCTACCCAAGAGATGCCCAATCATACAACAAAAGCATATGCTCATCTATGTTCATAGCAGCATTATTTGTAATAGCCAGATCCTGGAGACAGCCTAGATGCCCTTCAGTGGAAGAATGGATGAAGAAACTGTGGAATATATACATGCTAGAATACTACTCAGCGGTAAAAAACAATGACATCTTGAATTTTGCAGGCAAATGGATGGAAATAGAAAACACTATTCTGAGTGAGGTAACCCAGACCCATAAAGATGAACATGGGATGTACTCACTCATATTCGGTTTCTAGCCATGATTATAGGACATCGAGCCTATAAGTTTGGGATCCTTGAGAAGATAATAAGAAGGTGAACTCCCAAAAAAGATATAGTAATCCTCCTGGATATTGGAAGTAGACACGATCGCCAGGCAAAATTGGGAACTTGAGGGTTGGGCAAGACTGGGCCAAGGGAAGATGGGGAGAGAAAAGTGTGAAGGGGAGAGCGGGGGGAGCTCGGAGGAATGGGGTGCTTGGGATATAGGAAGGGTGGATATGAGAGCAGGGAAGCATATATCTGAATTTAAGGAGCTACCTGAGGGTTGTCAAGAGACTTGACCCTAGAGGGGTTCCCAGGTTTCCAGGGAGACGCCCCCAGTTAGTTCCTTGGGCAGCTGAGGAGAGGGAGCCTGAAAAGGCCAGTTCCTATAGCCATACTGATGAATTTCTTGCATATCACCATAGAACCTCCACCTGACGATAGATGAAGAAAATGACAGAGCCCCACCTTGGAGCACCGGACTGAGCTCCCAAGGTCCTGATGAGGAGCAGAAGGAGAGAGAACATGAGAAAGAAAGTCAGGACCGTGAGGGAACCTCCAGCTGGCGACAGATGGGGAAGGTGACTGAGCCCCACATTGGAGCACTGGACTGAGCTCCCAAGGTCCCGATGAGGAGCAGAAGGAGCGAGAACATGAGGGAGAAAGTCAGGAACGAGAGGGGTGCGTTCACTCATGGAGACGGTGGGACAGAACTAATGGGAGATCACCAACTCCAGTTGGAATGGGACTGATGGATCATGCGACCAAACCCGTCTCTCTGAGTGTGGCCAACAGCGGGGGCTGACTGAGAAGCAAAGGACAATGGCTCTGGGCTCTGATTCTTCTTCATGGACGGGCTCTGTGGGAGCCTTCTCAGCTTGGTTGATCACCTTCCTGGACCTGGGGGGAGTTGGGAGGACCTTGGTCTTAGCATAGAGTGGGGAACCCTGATGGCTCCTTGGCCTTGAGAGGGAGGGAGGGGAGGTATGGGTGGAGGGGAGGGGAGGGAAGGGGGAGAAGGAGGGGAGAGAAAGGGGAGAAGGAGGGGAGGGAGGGGGGAGGAGGAGGGAAGGAGATGGTAATTTTTAAATATAAAAAAAAATAAACCATGAGGAAAAAATAAAAAAAAAAAAAAAAAAAAAAGAAAAAAAAAATAGAAATTGCCCCATAGGAAAAGGGGGAGGTTGTTGTGATTCTGATTTCAGGATCGTCATCATGAACACGAAAGAAAGTCAAAACTAACAATGCCTATAACTCTAAATAACCAAGAGAAGTTAAAGGAAGAGCTACACAGAAAGCTGCAGAGTTCTCCATGTATCTATTAACCAAATACACTGTTTCAGATAACAAAATACCAGGCCATCTGACATGGACCAATAACTTCCTGACTAGATAGCTGCGGATTCATATTATCACAGAACAGAGGGATCAAGAGCACACGTATTAGAATTCATTGTGCTGATTCATGCATGTTTTCTTAGTTGTTTCCTCAAATTCATTTTTAAAACATTTTTAAATTAAAATGTATCATTCTCCATTTGCAAAAAAAAAAAAAAAAAAAAAAAAAAAAAGACTAGATGTTATAGTTACAGTTTCCCTTAGTTATGATAGAAGGTAAATTACGTACGAAACTTTGGAGTCACAAAGATTAGATAGATAATGGAATATTTTCTCCAGTGCAAATAGACAGGATAGTATGACTCTGATTCTTATTTAATAACTGTTTTTGTTATATGTAAGCTTACCATGTTAAAGTTAAAACCTTCCTTCTTAATTAGACAAAAAGGAGGAAATGCTGTGGAATAATCCCTTTGCACACTGTGAAGATTTGTTGCTGTGAATGGCCACTGATTGGCCAGTAGTCAGGCAGGAAGTATAGGTGAGGTGAGCAGACTAAGGATGCTGGGAAAAAGAAAAGTGGAGTCAGGAGTTGCCAGCCAGATGCAGAGGAAGCAGGAAATAAACGTGCTGTGCTAGTAAAGGTACTACCATGTGGGAGAGTGTACATAAGGAATATGGGAGCCGGGCGGTGGTGGTGCACGCCTTTAATCCCAGCACTCGGGAGGCAGAGGCAGGCGGATCTCTGAGTTCAAGGCCAGCCTGGTATACAAGAGCTAGTTCCAGGACATGCTCTAAAAACTACAGGGAAATCCTGTCTCAAAAAACCAAAAATAAATAAATAAATAAATAAATAAATAAATAAATAAATAAATAAATAAATAAATGAGGAATATGGGTTAAGTTAAAATGTAAGAGCTAGTTAGTAATAAATCTGAACTATCAGCCAAGCATTTTAATTAATATAAGCCTCTGAGTGTTTATTTGGGAAGTGGCTGCTGGGTATTTGGAAATATGTGGGCAGGAGAGAAATGTCCATTTACAATACCACCCACAATGAACTGGACCCTATCCCATCAATCACTAATTAAGAAAATGCTCTACAGACTTGTCTACAGCCCAATCTTATGGAGGCATTTTCACATCTGGGATTCCTCTCTGACGACTGTAGCTTGTGTCAAGTTGACATAAAACTATCCAGTACAACTGATCCCTTGTTAACGTGGCACACAAATACATCACTTTTCTATGTGAACCTTTACTTTCTCATTGATTTCCAAGATGGTACATTAATATTAGTATCACAATATAAAACATAACAGTCCTTACAAATTCAGACATATTAAAATTCCAGTCTCTTTAAAATATTCAATCTCTGTAGCTGAAGAGATGGTTCAGCAGTTAAAAGCACTGGTTTGCTCTGCCAGAGGACCCATGTTTGATTCCCCAACATTCACACTGTGGTTCACAATCTTCTATGCCTAGAATTCTGATGCCTCACCTCTAAGGGTACCACTTGTACATTGTGTAAAGACATACATGCAAGAAAACACTCATGTGGGTAAAAAACTAAATAAATCTAATTTTAAAAACTTAATAAAATATCCAATCTTCTCAAAAATACAAAATCTCTTTTTAAAAGTTCAAAGTCTTTCAACTGTGGGCTCCTGTAAAAATCAAAATTAAATTAAACACCTTCTCTCTTCAAGAGGGAAGAACCAGGGGAGAGTCACAATCCAAACAAAGCAAAACCAAACTCCATCAGTTTGTAAGTAACTCGGTTTTGTCCAATGTGCGTGTATCTGTAGTTTGACTGTAATTGTCCCCCAAAATCTCACAGGGAGGGGCAGTATTAGGAGGTGTGGCCTTGTTGGAGTGGGTGTGGCCTTGTTGGAGGAAGTGTGTCACTGTGGGCACAGCTTTTGAAGTTTCTATGCTCAGGTTACCGCCCAGTGTCTCAGTCAACTTCCTGCAAGATGCAGGCCTCTCAGCTCCAGCACCACATCTGCCTGCACACTGCCATTCCCCCCGTCCTGATAATGGACTAAACCTCTGAAACCGTAAGTGAGCCATCCTGATTAAATGTTTTACTTTATAAGACTTGTCATTGGGGCTGGAGAAATGACTCAACAGTTAAGAGCATTGATTGGTCTTCCAGAGAACCCGGGTTCAATTGCAGCACCCACGTGGCAACTAACAACTGTTTGTAACTCCAAGATCTGACACCCTCACACAAACATGCATGCATGCAAAACACCAATGCACATAAAAATAAAAATGAGAGCTCTTGTGGTCATGGTGTCTTTTCGTAGCAATAGAAACCCTAACTAAGATAGTCAGGGATCCAATCATGATTTTCTGGATTCCTCCAAAGGTTGGAGTCACTTCTCTGCTCTGCCCTCTGCTGCACACAGCTTTCTTCTAAGCTCTGACAAGCTCCATTGCACCATTACTGCTATTCTTGGCAGTCATCCTGTTGTTCTGGCATCTCCAAAACACCGGGGTCTTCTGCTGCAACTGGGCCACACTTTCACTGTAGCCTTTAGAAGCTCTCTTCATGGTGACAATCTTCAGCTTCTCTGCATGACCCCTCAATCCTGGTCCTTCAACTGCCACTGAGGTTGTATCTTTGCCAATGATCTTTCTTGGCCTCTCTCAGTGCCAAGCCTCAGCTGCTCTCCATGGCCCATTTATGCCTTCAAAACTAGTACCACCTGGGTGGCTCTGATATTACCAAGTTCAGCTGCCAGCACAAAATACAGCCTTGGCCACCTCTGGAGCACAGCTTCTGTGAGCTGACTCTGAGGAAATGCTTTCCAGAAGATTTCACCTCAGTGACACCAGTCTTATTTCAATAAGCAGTAACTTCTCAGCTCCACTTGACCAGCAGTGAGGGGCCCAGCAAAGCAAACTACTTAGTAGTTCTGCTGTCTTGTTAATCCAGCTGGTTCTTCAGCTCCAGCGAACCAGAACCACAGAGTCTTAATTCAAAATAGCAAATGACTTGAGAGTCTTTCAACTTCCCTCTGAAACTTCACAAGCCAGGCCATCATCTCCACTGTTCTCCACTGTTTTCTCATCCAGGGTCCTACAGAACAGTCCAGAGATCTTAATGCTCAACGGCTTTTCTAGTCTGAAGTCCCAAAGTCTATTTCCACTATTAAACAACATGGTCAGGCCTGCCACAGCAATATACCACTCCCTGGTACCAACTTCTGTCTTAGTTAGTGTTTTGCTATGGTGAAGAGACAGCAAGACTATGAAAACTCTTGTAAAAGAGTTTATTTAATTGGGGATTGCTTACAGTTTCAAAGGCTTAGTCCATTAGCACCATGGTGGGAAGCATAATGGCACACAGGTAGACATAATGCTGGAGAAGTATCTGACAGTTCAATATCCAAGCCTCAAGCAGCAGAAAGAGAGAGTCTCTTGGCTTGGAATGGGCCTTTTGAAACCTCAAGCCTTGCCCCCAGTGACACACTTCCTCCAACAAAGCCACACCTCCTAATCCTTTCAAATAGCGCTCCCTGGTGACCAAGTACTCAAAATCTATGAGCCAATTGTGCCATTCTCTACCACAAGGTGTTTCTTACTACCCCCATTGTATTTTTGAGACAAGGCCTCTAGCCTTACCTCCCCAGGACTGAGAGAACAGGTAAGCATCACCATGGTAGTCTTTGTTAGGTCTCAGGCTATCCATACATATAGAAATGAGCTTGAGCTGGACTGCAGAAGAATTTCTAGTGGTTAGAAAAATGCTAGATAAAGCTAGCATTCCTCAGGAACCTTGAAGGGCTTTCTATCCCGCAAAGGAACCTCTCTCTCCAGCTACCTTCTTCCTTAAAATCTAAATGATTTTTCACCCACAATTCTCTCTCCTCTCTCTCTCTCTCTCTCTCTCTCTCTCTCTCTCTCTCTCTCTCTCTCTCTCTCTCTCTCTCTCCAGCTCTCTCATTATGCCGTATCTCCTGCCATCTCTCTCCACTATTCTCTCCCACCTTCCCACTTCCCAGCTTTCCTAGCCCTGACCATGCCCAATCTGTTTCTCCTTCTCTCTGCACTGGACTCTTTCAGATGCCTCTGGATATTTTTTTCTCTCTTAGCCACAATAAGACACCTTATTTATAAAATAAAAGTGGAGACATCAAGTCAGCATTTCTTTATGGTGCCTCTCAGATAGACTTTTTACGTGGGCAGTAGGATCCAAACTCGGGTCCTCGGGCTTGACTAGCAATCACTTTACCCACTGAGCCATCTCTTCAGCAATTATAAAATTGTATTGAATGTAATTAAATATGACTAGAAAAATTGAAGAGCTATTCCATATTCATGAAGAGGAAGATTCATTATCTCAAACTGCTTACCCCGAACCAGTGTTTCGTTCAAAGTAATTCAAAACCAAACAGTGATTGGTGGTTTTAGTGTGCAGCTATGGAACTTGATGAGTTGATGCTAATAAAAACTGAAGGGCTAATGATGATTCCTGCGGAGCCAGCTCAAGAATTGACAGGTGGAACAAAGAAACTCAACTGAGTCCAGAGAGTCCCTCCTGCGTGTGTATCAACAGACGGTGACAAAGACCACTACAGAGCAGAGGGAATAAGACAAATTATTTTTTTTAAAAAAAAAAGCACTTTATGCCCTAACATAACAGTCCAGGTTCTCTAGAGAAACAAAACTGATATTATCTATCATCTATCTATCAACCTAATTTGTCTATCTGTCATCTATCTATGTCTCTATGTATCTATACAAATGGGGTTTGTTGGAGTCATACAGACTGTGTCCAGCTATTCCAACAATGGCTGTCTCCCAATGGAAAGTCCAAGCATCCAGTAGCAATTCTGTCCACAAGGCTGGATGTCTCAGCCAGTCTTCAGCATATGCCAGAATCCTGAAGATGTAGGTTCTAATATCAGCAAAGGAAAGAACTTGCCAGTGAGAGCAAGGGCAAGCAACAAAGAGCAAACACTTTCTTCTCCCTTGTCCTTTATGTTGACTGCCACCAGAAGGTGTGGCCCAGATTTAGGGTGGATCCTCCCACCTCAACTGATCAAATCAAGAAAAATCTCTTACAGATATGCCCAGCTGCTTGGGATTTTGTTAATTCCAGATGCAGTCAACTTGACAGCCAAGAGTAGTCATACCAACTGTGGTGGTTTGAATGTGATTGGCTCCCATAAGCTCCTAAAGATTGGCACTATTGGGAGGTGTGGTTTTGTTGGAGTAGGTGTGGCTTTGTTGCAGTTGGCATGGCCTTATCTGAGGAAGTGTGTCACTGTGAATGCAGGCTTTGAGGTCTCAAATATGCTCAAGTCATGCCCAGTGTCTCAGTTCACTTCCTGCTGCCTCTGGGATCACGATGTAGCTCCCTCTCTACTCTCCGCTCCTCCAGCACCATGTCTGCCTGCATGTCACCATGTCTCGCCATGATGATGATGGACTAAACCTCTGAAACTGTAAGCCACCCAATTAAATGTTTTCCTTTATAAGAGTTGCCATGGTCATGGCAGTAGAAACCCTAAGATACCCAGGAAGCCTTGAACTTGAGATTTTTCTGCCCCAGTCAGATTGCAAATAAATTCTCTCCCATCCTAATGGCCCCATGTGAAGAAACATGGACTATAATTCTCCTGTATACATTTCCAGTGCCCAGTGGACCCTGAGTGAAATATTGGAAGATCATAGACTCATAGAAGTTGCTAGAAAACTTAGGTCCTATGTCCCTCCATACCTACCTCATCTTAGAAGAGAACTGAGGAAATCACTCATGGTGAAGGAGAGAACAGCAACCAACTCTCCCTGGGCACAGGATACAATCCTTGTCATAACTGGCTTAGCCTGGCAACTTGGCACAGCAGCTAGCTTCTCCAGGAAAGATGTAGAGAAAGAAGCCGTTCCCAATGCGACTGGGGGTCCAGGGCAGGCAGGATAGCACAAAACTTAAATCTGGGAATTCTACAGCAACCTAGGACCAGGGTCTCCAGGCTGCCTGGCCCTGCTCTAGGCATGGTCTGGGAGACTTGGACTGAACTCCTCCATGCAAATGTTGATCAGAAACAGATGCTTGAGTTGATTAGTACCAACTTGCATACTCAGAAAGATGCTTCAAGTCTACTCAGTGAGAGGGTATCCAAGGGGGTGCTACTCCTGTGGCGGGAGCAGAGGGATGTGTGGTGAATGGCAGTGGGGATGGACCATACTGGAAATGACCTCCAGGTAGGTGACCTTACAATATCATCCTGTTCAAAAGGAGCTCCCTACCTAGGGTGCTGTATAATGCAGTCTCTCCACTCAAAAAATCCTATTATCAAAACAACACTGAGTTTCCATCTTACACCTGTAAGAACGACCAAGATTAAAAACACTAATGACAACTTATGCTTGAAAGGATGTGGGGTAAAGGGAATACACCTGCATTGCTGATGGGAATGCAAGCTGGTACAGCCCTTTTGATTATCAGTATGGCGATTTCTCAGAAAATTAAGGAACAACCTTCCTCAAGACCCAGCAACACCACTTTTGGGTATATACCCAAAGGATGCTCACTCATACCACAAGGACATGTGCTTAACCAGTTTCATAGCAGCTTTGTTTGTCATAGCCAGAACCTGGAAACAACCTAAATGCACCTCGACTGAAAAATGGATAAGGAAGATGTGGTACATTTACACAGTGGAGTACTACACAGCAGAGAAAAATAATGACCTCTTGAAAATTGCAGGCAAATAGATGGGTCTAGAAAATATGATATTGAGTGAGGTAACCCAGACCCAGAAAGACAATTATCATATGTACTCACTCATATATGGCTTTTAGACATAAAGCTAAGAAAAACTAGCCTACAATTTACAATCCTAGAGAATTTAGACAACAATGAGGACCCTAAGAAAGACATACATGGATTTAATCTACATGGGAAGTAGAAAAAGACAAGATCTCCTGAGTAAACTGGGAGCATGGGGACCATGGGAAGAGTGGAAGGGGAGGGGAGTAGAAGGGAGAGGAGCAGAGAAAAATATATAGCTCAATAAAAACAATTGAAAATAAAAAATACAAGCAAAAAAGAAACCCTGTTCTAGGCCACCATCTGTCACCTCACTCCAGGGCTGACTAGGGTTGTAACTTTACACCTCCTCTCCTTGCTGTCAGACCCACAGTGCTGGCCAGAGACCAGCAGGAGAACTTTGGAAGGACCAAGCAGACAGCATCAAGCACTGTCCACAAGAGGGCCCCTGTACCCTCCTTCCTCAGCATAGACTATCTCGTTGGCAGCATCCGCTCTGCCCCTCACCCTCAACCCTATTGTTAAACATTTCCAACTACTCAGGTCCCACCTAGGTTCAAAGGAGCCTTTGCATAGCTGCTGAGGGATGGTACACCTGGGAGCCTTGCAGATGTGAGTCCTCCTGCCCATCTGTGTCCATCTGGGAGACAGATGGCTTTCTCATGACCTTGATCCCATTCTGGCAATAAAGTTTGCTTTGAGTCAGAGGGCAGAGCTAGCTACTAGCTGACCAAAATTAACCATAGAGGTCTTGGAGGGCTGAGGACAGATAGGAGACAGGAAGTAGCAGGGAGCAATTGAAAGAGGATCTCAACCCTTTTTGGATTGAGGAACAGAAGAAAGAGCAGGCCACTGGTGGCTTCTCTGTTGCTTTTCTGGTCATTCAGGTTCTTACTCCAATGTCTGTCTCCCGATTTTTTGTTTTAGATAAAACACTTCAATCCTTGAAAGAGAAGCTCTTAACTGAGTCATGGGAAGCACAATACAACGATCACAAGCTTGATCATCACTGTGTTAAAATTCGTCCCTGCTAATGTTTTTATTATATCCTGGTTCCTTGTGGTAGGTGGTCTGTCTCAGCTTCACACTCTTTCCTCACGATGTGGTGAGACATTTGTATCCCTTGCTTGGTATAGTGGCTTTGTGGTACTTACCTTAAAGTTTGCCAAATGTGCAACCCCACACAATTATGGTCAAGCGTGACCATGTGACATAATCTAACCCATGGAATATGGTAAAATGTGAGCTGCCCAACCAGAGACTCTTCATGTGCCCTTGCTGCCTCCAATTCATGATGGCAAGGGCATGTTTTAAGGACTTGCAGCTTTCAGATTCAAGACACCTGGAACAAACTTCGACCAGACCTGAAGGCTGAAGAGTGGCTACCTTCCCTGACCCATGGAATATGGGAACGATTTTCACGGCTGTAATTAGTGAGATTTTGAGGGTTGCTTTTTAGACAATACTAGTCTATCAGTAACTGATTAGGAGGAAAGAAAGGAAGGTAGGAAGGAAGGAAAGAAGGAAGGAAGGAAGGAGGAAGGATGAGGATGAGGGAGGAA
Organism: Arvicola amphibius; assembly: GCF_903992535.2. Lineage (NCBI taxonomy): Eukaryota > Metazoa > Chordata > Mammalia > Rodentia > Cricetidae > Arvicola > Arvicola amphibius. The sequence continues at coordinate 37,719,911 of NC_052047.1, read as the reverse complement.
GGATAGAAAGTAGGGACCACCTCTATCCAGTAACTAGAGAGCACAGCTGCTGTCTCCTTGACTCTATCCACCAGGAAGAAAGAATGCCTCATAGAGAATAGTTGGGATTTGTTTGTTTGTTTGATTGGTTGGTTTGTGTTTAGGTGTTTCTAGGGCTGGATATCAAACCTACCACTTCCTAGCCAGTAAGCAAGTACCACTGAGCTCCACCCTCAGCCCCCTCTAAGACAACTTGATTCTAAGCTTCTAGAAACAACCACCACCAAGATGCATGCAGCCCCTCTGGCCCTGTTCCTTCTCAGATGCACTTGGTGTCAGGTGGGTAGGGGATGTGTCACAGAGGAGAATGCCAGCCACAGAGTCTATCACAGCTAACTACTCTGTGTTTCTCACAGTGAACTCATGCATGACTGAAGGAGAGGCTGCCCAATTCACTTACTTACCAGAGCTGTCTCCTTGTGTCTATCTGGGCCCTAACTCTGCCCTCCAGGTTCCCAGGGAGGGTCTCCTTGGGACCATCATTTTTTATGGTCAGCTAAGAGGACAAAAGATTAGCCACCGATTATGGAGCACAAAATGCATAGCGACAAAGCTAGGCGGTATTTTACCACCAGTGTGTGCTATGTCAGCTATGGGCAGATGTGCCTAATCAGGTTAGAAGTAACCCAAGCAGAGCTGTGTTTTAGGGAGATTAGCCTTCTTGGAGTGCATAGATTAATGAAGGGAGAAATTGGCTGTAGATCCCACCTATAACAGTCTTTTCAAAGTAGAAGTGAAATTTATGCTCTTTTCAAGAGCTTATAGATATGTAATGCACTTTGAGTATCCTTTATTCAAAGTGCTTGGGACCAGAGGTGCTTTTTTGGTTTCAGATTTTTTCCTCAAAGTTTGGAATATTTTCATATATATAATGAGATGTCTTGGGAATGGTTCTCAAGTCTAAACACAGAATGTCCATGTTTATGTTTCAGGTGATGTAGGGACCTAGAACCACCTGGGGAAAGGACATGTCTCAGGGAGGATTATCTCAATTGTAATTGATGTGGGAAGACCCACTTTAACGGTGGGTAGGCACTGGAACTCACTGCTCTTTGCTTCTCATTAGAAAATTTAAATAGTGTGTGTGTGTGTATGGTGCATGTGTGTATGTGTGTGCATGATGTGTGTGTGCATGGTGCATGTGTGTGTGTGTGCATGATGTGTGTGTATGTGCACGGTGCATAATGTGTGTGCATGATGTGTGTGTATGTGTGTGCATGGTGCATGTGTGTGTGTGTGCATGATGTATGTATGTGTGTGTGGATGGTGCATGTGTGTATGTGTGTGCATGATGTGTGTGTGGTGTATGTGTGTGAATATGTGAGCGTGTGTGTGTGGATGGTGCACATGTGTATGTGTATGCATGATGTGTGTGTGTGTGCATGGTGCATGTGTGTATGTGTGTGCATGGTGCATGTGTGTGTGCATGGTGCATGTGTGTGTGCATGATGCATGTGTGTGTGCATGATGTGTGTGTATGATGCATGGGTGTGAATATGTGAGCATGTGTGTGTATATGGCATGTGTGTATGCGCCATGGTGTGCATGTGAAGGTTACAGAACAACTTTGTAGAGTTGGTTCCGTCCTTCTGCACTTTAATGTGACTTGGGGCACTGAAATCTCCAGGCTTGCCTGGCAAGTGCCGGAACCCAGTAAGCTATCTTACCGGCCTGTTCTTTGATTTTGATGATTGATGTCATGTGACCAGCTGCTTCCAGCTCCTGCTGCCTTGACCCCCTCCCACAATGGACCATATCTTGGCCTGTAGGGTAAAATAAACCCTTTCTCTCTTATGTTGTCATAGCAACAGGAAATGGACCTGAGCTTCATGTGCATCTTACACTCGTGGCCTTAAGGTAACTTTATACAATATTTTCTTTATTATTGCTGCTTTTGTTATTATTTGTGGTGTTGGGGCTCAGACTTAGGCCCATGCACATGGTGGGCAAGCACTCCACACCTATTGTTAGTATTTTTTGGCATGCAGTCAGGAGCACAATTCCCCATTGTGACATCACATTGATGCTCTGTTTCAGGTTTTGTCAGGTGTGGCTGCTCTCATCTGTAAGCCTAGTACACAGGAGGCCGAGGCAAGACAATAAGCACAGGTTTCATGCTAGCCTGGGCTACAGAGTACGAGTCTGTTCTAGAAAAGCAATTCCAAGTTCTGTTGCATTTCCAGTTCCAGGTTTTTAGACGACAGATGCTCAACCTGTCATAGCTTCTTGTTAACACAGATTTTTCCCAAACAGCAAATGGTACACAAAGATTTATTGTCAAATGAGCTCTTGCAAATTGGAGATAAGAGAGCATCTGTTCAGGTATTGGTTTATTGTTGAGACATAGTCAGTCCACTATGTAGCCCTAGATAACCGGGAACTCACTGTGTAGACCAGGCTAGCCTCAAACTCACAGAGATCCTCCTGCTTCTGCTTCTCACTGTTATTTTTGTTTTTGTTTTGTTTTGTTTTGTTTTCAGATAGGTTCTTGCTCTGCAGCCCATGGCAATCCTTCTGCCTCAGCCTCCCAAGTGATGGGATTACAGACTACAGATGAGTGCCACCATGCTGGGCTGACTTGCTGGACTGTGGAAGCAAGTGAGTAAATACCCCAGGGGTTGAGACAGCGCCTGGTATTCGGCCCGGCTGAGTCAATGTCGGCCGTTATAATAAAGCAATCCTCACCCTCAGAGTGAGATCACTTATCTAGATGGTCTCCGAGCTGATCTTTTGTGCTTCTAGGATGTGATGGTTTTAGAAACATTGTGAGCGGGATTCCTGGATGTGTATCGAAGTGAGTTGCCGTCTCGGATACAAATAGCACCTATGTCCACAGCAGCTCTTCTGAACTAGGGAGAAGGCATCCTCGGAAGAGGTCCTGTACCTTTTCAACCGACACTGTGGCGAAAAGATCTCTGTTCATTTGTCTCTTCCCTGTAAGGATGAGTGTACTACCATTCCTCCTCGGAGAGAAAGCGTTAACTGAAGTTACCACAAGGTGGCGCTGTGACCTAAAACTTCACACAAGTGAAAAAGTTTTTTTTTTAAAAAATTAATTAACATTTTTTCATTTATTTTACATACCGACCACAGTTTCCCCCTCCCTCCTCACCCCCTAATTCCCATCTTCCCCCTCCCCATCCATCCACTCCTCGTCAGTGTCCATTCAGAAAGGGGCAAGGGCTTGCACAAAGCATGGCACATTAAATTGAGGTAGGACCAAGCTCCTCCCCCTGCATAAAGGCTAGCGGAGATAATCCAGCTTGGTCAACAGGTTCTCAAAAGCCAGCTAAGCGCCAGGATCTCACTGCTAGGAACCTTACAAACAGACCAAGCTACACAACTGTCAAACACATGTAGAGAATCTAGTTGGTCCATGCAGGCTCCCTAACTGTTGGTCCAGAGTACTTGAGCTCCCATAAGCTCAGGTCAGCTGTCTCTGTGGGTTTCCCCATCATGACCCTGACCAGCCTGGCTTGTACAATCCCTCCTCCCTTTCTTTGGAGGACTTCTGGAGCTCAGCTCAGTGCTTGACTGTGGACCTCTGCATCGGCTTCCATCAGTTACTGGGCAAAGGCTCTCGGATGACAATTAGGGTAGTCACCAATCTGATTACAGGAGATGACACCCTCTCCACTATTGCTAGGAGTCTTAGCTGGGGTCATCCTTGTGGATTCCTGGGAGTTCCCTGGCACCGGGCTTCTCCCTAACCCTGAAATGCCCACCCCATCAAGATGTCTCTCATTTCTCTTCCCTTCCATCCAGCCTTCAACCTGCCCTCCATGCCAAGCCTGCCCAACCCATTCCCTCAGGTTCCCATCCCCCATCTCTCCAACCCTCCCACCCCCACCCCAGTTCACCCAGGAGATCTCTTCTATTTCCCCTTCCCATGGAAATCCATGCACCCCTCTTTGGGCTGTCCTTGTTATCTAGCCCCCCTGGTTCTAGGCGAGTTTAGTTTCCATTTCTCTAGTGTTACACCTGCTTGGAAAGGAGTGGAAACTAAGTAGTTGGGAAAAGGAGAAAGGGCTCTGCTCTCTGTCTTTAAGAGGCAATGGGCTTGGGGAGGACAAACGGAAACTCAGGTATCTCTCTCTGAGTGCTCCAATCCCCGAGTCCATTAGCCGTGTGGGGGAGGGGCGAGGCTGCTGAGCACTGACTCAGTAGAGCAGATGCTCTGGTCCAGGTGAGCTGTGCAACCCGCGGGATCCTTCCTGGACCTTCTTTCTGGCACAGAGCGCTTATTTGAAAACTCAGTGCAGGGTTTACACTAGCCGGTGCCAGGTGCTTCGGCAAGCATTCCTAAATGCTCCCCTCAGAAGCCAGCCTAGAGGCGCAGGCAGAGTCCATACTGGGGAGAGCCAGCCACAGATCAAAGAACTGAGAGCTGTAACGGGAAGAGCCGTTTCGCGGATGGCGTTACTCTTGCATACACAATCCATCTATTTTAATACACGAACTTCTGCTTCCCCAAGTGAGAAGGGCTTGCCGGGAACAGTGCACGAAGTGAAACCACTTCTTGTCCGGTGGGGCCCTTTGACTCCTGGCAGGCCCTTGCTTCGACACCGCAGCATCTAGGAGGAGAGGAGGTCTGTCATCAATGGCTCCTGTCCTTTTTCTCTGACTCTGACATTTTATTTTCTAGATTTGGTTTGCAACTGTGCCCCTTCAACTTTCTGTGCAGCTGAAGATGGCCTTGAACTTTGGATAGTCCTGACTCTTCCTCCCAAGTGCAGGGATTTGCTGGCGATAAAACGTGGGTTTCACAAACCTCGACATCTAGAAACTTGGTTTCATCTTCAGCTCCCATATATTCCCCCCCATTTTGTCTCCTCAACATAGTTATATGGACAGTTGTTCTTTGCCTAATCTCATCAGTTTAGTTTAATGTTTACCCCACCCTTACGAAGGCCGAGGCTCTAAACCTTTGCGAGGCCTATATGAAATTGATACTGGAGTTCCTGTTCTTCTCAGTCTTCTCCCCTGAGTTTGCATAAAGCCCACATCAGATAGTTCTAGCTGTGCACACAAGGGGAAGTAAAAACTGGGTTTTTCTTTGGGTGGCCTTGACCTCTTTGTGCCTATGTGCCTGAGCTGACAGGCGTAGGCAGGACGAGGGGGGAGTAATTGCAGCTCTGGCCAGATGGGGAAGGAAGAACAAAGGAGGAGTCTGGAGTTAAGGATGTGGTCTATGGTCCCCGTTCTCCCTGGACCTGTTTGACACCCCAAGGAGTGTGTGGGGAGTATTGAACAAGCATCTCACACAGACTCTGGCCCCAGCACATCGACACATGGGTTTTTAAATTTTTTATTTTGTTATTTCAACATATCATTATAGAATCCCCATCAAAATAGGATGAGCAGATTTTATTATATGAAAAATTGCAGACAATATAATCTTTAATTATAAGTTCAACATTACATTACAAAATAAAAAGATATGCAAGACCTTTGTAACATTTGGAAGGCTCTCAGCCATAGCTAAATACCTCCACAGAGCCTACTGTGCTGTAACCCATGTGCCCCCAAATAATAATTTTTTTATCCCTTCTCAAGTTTTAGTGAAAACCATAGGAGGAATTTCCCGCAGCTTTATAGCATGTTAAAAGAGCTTGCTGGTCCCAATCTGGAAAAGTAATGATTTTATTTTTATGTTTAAAATGATATCCAGGGGCCTGGAGAGATGGCTCAGAGGTTAAGAGCACTGCCTGCTCTTCCAAAGGTCCTGAGTTCAATTCCCAGCAACCACATGGTGGCTCACAACCATCTGCAATGAGGTCTGGTGCCCTCTTCTGGCCTGTAGGTATACACACAGACAGAATATTGTATACATAATAAATAAATAAATAAATAAAATAAAATGATATCCATTAATGATTGATTGATTGATTGATTGATTGGTTGGTTGATTTGAGGGCATATATGTTATAGTACACATGTAGAGGACAGAAGACAGCCTGTGGAAGTCAGGTCTCTCTTTCTACCATGTGGGTCCTGGGAACAAACTCAGGTTGTCAGGCTTGACGGCAGTCACCTCCACTCACTGAGACATCTCCCTGGGCCCCAAATCATTTTACTACTGAAAGTCACCATCTCACTGCCAGTGACCCATCTGAAACAGAAACAAGCCACACAGCCTTGAAAAAAAAGTACTAATAACTGTCAGGCTGCATACACCAAATAGTCACCTCTCAGGGCTGCCCAGGGGTGTGCTCATCCCCTGAGGAAAGTACAGGGCCCTTGTATATAGGGGCAGCTTGGTTTTAAACTATGCTTTAATCCATATCATAATTCCTACGAGGGACTCCTGTATGAATCCATGATAGACCAAGGAAGGTGAGAAAGGAACAGTTTTCTGTGTGAGCCTCGGTCCATAAATGTTCACAATGCCAGCGTGAGGGGCTGAATTTGATTCCCAGCACCCCCAGAAAGGCCAGGCACACAGGTGCACGCCTGTGATCCATCGCTGGTGAGGCCAAAGCAGGTGGGTTCTTGGCGCTTGCTGGCCAGCTCGCTAAGCTGAACCAGTGAGCTACAGGTGTAGTGAAATACTGTGTCTCAAAAACCGCGGTGGAGAGTGGTTGAGAAGACACCCAGCGTCAGCCTCCAGCATCCGCGTGCATGTGCCCTCGTATATGAATGTACACATACGCTCAAATAAAATAATTAATTCACTTATGGATTGTTTATCATCTTATAGCACATGTGAGGATTATCTGCAGGCTCCAGGCCCTGTGCACTTCCCTGTCTAGTGTGCATTTCCCTTAGGAGAGGTCAGAAGCGGGCCTGGAACTGATCTCGAGGACATGGTCTGCAGGGCCTGCCTACATGAAGCAGAGTGGACCTTCTTGTCACTGCGGTTCCCATAGTCTGTCTGCATCATTACTAACAGCTCTGTGCCATGCGCCCACAGTGGCACCCAGTGACCCCTCAACGGCTGCTCCTGTGCTCCTTTGAGAAAGTCTTGCCCAGAGAAACTGGAAGGTGTGAAATAATATTTGTCTCCTGGTATTATTCAGCATATCAACTGGGAACTGGAGTGTGTAAAGACAGAAAAACCCACCTTCGAACCATGCGCTCTCAAAGCTTCTTGATAAGGATATCACTGTGTTTCTAGAGTGAAGTCTCTGATGTCCTCAGTCCAGCAACAACAGGAGGGTGGGCGAGAGGCCCGGCACAAAGACAGCATGGTCCCCCTGCTAGGAGAAATGTCCTGTCCTCATCTGGCACAGCCTGAGGCCAGCAGTAAGAGCATATATAACCCCGTCAGTGGATGGTAAGAGCCTTCAGTGACAGGCAGCTTGGATGTTGCTCTGTCATTAAAGCCATCCTTGGAAGACTACCTGACAGCACAGGGCTCAGACCCTGCAGCAGTGATGGCCATTGTGTGGGTGCCCGAGAAGGAGGGACCCCGTGGAAAACATGTGCCACCATGATACTGTCCTTAAGGCAGGAGAAAACTCTGCAATCAAAACGCAGATAGACTTAGGCGCACTTAGCTTGAGCCCGAGGCTTGCTGGAGAAGTGTTGGAAGCTTGGAGTCCTGAGGCCATCTCGTGTTCACTAGAGCCACCACAAAGTCATATGCCAACACCCTCTGGTTCTCAGCCTCAGGTAATCCCACATCACATCAGCCAGCAAGAATGGTCTATGTCAGGCTGTCCATCTTGAATGGGGGTGGGGGTGGGGGCCGGAGCTGGCTGACTCTGAATGTTCCTTGAAGGGGAGAGGGAAGAGAGAGGCACATGTGGGTCCGTGTCTGGGCCAAGAGCCTCCTGACTGAGGAATACAGTGAATCCTAACAGCGCCATGCTCTAGAGAATTCATTCAAGGGAGGCCCTCCGAAGTGAGGAGGAGTGGTCCTGCGGCAGAGGCTCTGCTGGCTGACACAGCAGCAAGGATGGAGAGGGGAACTGGGGAGCCGTGTGGTGACTTGTATAATCAGCAGACTCTAAAATAGTTCAAGGGCAAACCCCTGAGGTCGGGCATGTGCCAGGGAGGAAGTGGGCCATTGTGGAATACATGTAGGTTGGAGATTTGGGGTAGAGCAGGGGAATAACAGGCCAGTCAAGGCCTAGCTCACGAAGTGTCAGCAAAAATACGCTTACTGAAGGGGAAGAAGGCCTGATGGGTAAAACCTGTATCCTGTGTGCGGCACAGAGGCTCACCTGGAAGTGGGGCAGCCTCAGCAGCAGATGGTCTCCTGGGGTCCCCAAAAGCATAGGACCAGCAATGCCCGCTGACAAACTGTTTTCTTCAGAGACTACTGGGGCGACTGTATAGCAGGGTCCATTCCAGACTCAACTGGATAACACCCACGAGCAAAGCCAGAGCTCTCCCTCTGAAATGCCTAGATCCTAGCGGACGACGCCAGAGAACAAGAGGGATTGGCAGAAGGTCCACAGCGTAATTTGTCAGGTGGTAGAGACTTTGGAGAAATGAGAGTCAAGTAGATGAGTGAGACCCCTTCAGATAGCTCATCCCAGATGTCTCCATGGGGAACACAGCTGGAGATCAAAGGCCATGCTGAGCCATCTCAGGAATATGTGAAGGGGCTTAGTACCTTGGTGTGTTTCCATTCATACGCTTTAACTTAGGATCTATGCTCATTGCTAAAGCAATGGCAGCTTGAACCCCAAGGCACCTTCTGAAGATAAGCCCCCCTCCCTGGGGGAGATGAGGCCACAGCAAGCTGTGTGAGCCAGCTGAGCCGTGTGAGCCAGCAGCCCCCACTGCACCTCCGTGACGCATACCCTGCATTACCTATCTTGGGCTGTTTCTCTGTCACTGAACAACTGGAGCCCAATGTCCTCCAGCAGCATCACAGATCCTCATGACGGGGTGGGGGGGGTACCTCAATAGTTAACTATTAAATTTGATGTCCACCAAGGTGTGGCAGTAAACTTGGTAAACTTAATTCCAACACTTGGGCAGCAGAGGCAGGCAGATCTTGTGATCTCAAGGCCAGCCCGGTCTACACAGTGAGTTTCAGGTGAGTCGGAGCTGCACAGTGAGACCCTGTCTCAAAAGTAGATAAATAAAATAAATAAAATTGGTGTACAAGTGTAAGTGACTCTCAAACCCTTTTGGGGGACTTCAAGATGCACCATTAGAACTGGGGTCCCTCCGGGAGCCCAAGGGGATCAATGGCAGGAGCATATGGGGGCACAGCACAGCAGGTACGGAAGGGTACCTTTCCTGGTAGAGTACCAGTGATGGAGCTCCCCACAAAACCACCAAGAAGACCCAAGATGCCCTTTATCCTCCATCTTTTACATGAGCTCACGTTCTGGTTTATTGATTGGAGGACGGTTGATCCGAATGGCAGACTATAAAGCTAGTAACTGATAGGACAAGAGCGTGGCTTTGGCAATGGGAAGCAGGCCGCTCATACGGATGCTCTGACGACGGGAGGCTCTCCACAGAGAGTCCAAACTGCAAATGACGTTGGATACAGGCAGACTATTCCAAGGGACCAAGGCAGGGCTCTCACCTTGAGAATGGCCATGCAAAGCTGGGACATCATAGGAATCAAACAGAAGAGGTAAAGTGTAGGCGGAATTTTCCTGTCCTGATCATTTGCTCCCAAAACAGCCGGCAGCCGCTTCCCAAATTACCATATATAATTTACATAGTTATAAATTATAATTAATTTATTTTAAATTTATAACTAATTTTTCACTAATTATATTAATTGTAAATGCTTTTGCTCAGGCTTATTATTAACTAGCTCTTACATTTAAATTAACTCATTGTTATTACTCTGTGTGGCCACGTGGCTTTTACCTGTCCCCAAGCATGTCTTGCTTCCTAAGTGGCTGTCTCACATCTCTCCTGACTTTGCCCTGTTCTGCCCATCACTCTCAGTTTGGCTTTCCTGCCTAACTTTCTGCCCAGCTACCGGCCTGTCAGCGTTTTATTAGCCAATGAGAGTAACACATATTCATAGTGTGGAAAAGGACTGTCCCACACCAGGAGAGGCCAGTTTGTTGTGGCCTGGAAGGAAAAGCATTAGCAAAGGCGTTTAAGCCTCACGTCTTTATTCAAAATGGAAAATTATACTTGATAATCTGAATTCTCACTTACCTTCAATGCCCTGTCTGCTCTTTTCGAGTGTTCCACCATGGTAGAGAGGAGAGGGGTCTCAGAAGACGTTTGCAGCAGGCTAGGTGTAGAGCTCCCCCATCAGCATCTGCTTGGAGTTTGAGGGTGGCAACCCCTGTTACAGTGGAGTCTTTGCCGCACTTTCTGAGAGAATCTAGATAGACAATTCCGAGCAACATAGACATCACATTTGTCTGCAGAAACCGCAAAGGTCCTTCAGGACATCCACAGACCAGCTCAGTGGATGGGTAGGTTAGTCTCCTTCCGTGTGGTGGGGGTGGTAGTGGGGGACTCCAGCTTGACAAATGGCTCTGGAGCGCACTGACATGAATGGAGTTGTTCAGCTGGCGTCAGGGCAGCACAAAGTCTGCGTGTTGGCTTCCCCTTTACTTCATGGTTCAGCAGAGGGCACAGCTGCTGCAATGGGAAAGCTTTGGGAGCAAAGATAACACATGGAGCTCTTCCGAACCTGGCTATTATGTGTGTCTAAATAGTATGTGGCTATTAGGGGTATTTACAGCCAGAGAAGTAAGCAGCACTCCTCTTGTCTGGCTTATAAGGCATGGCAGTCACAGCCAGGCTTTTTAGGGAATTGGAGTGGCACCCGAGGTTCTGAGAAAGGGCTTTCTAATTGTTTGATCTGCTCAGCTTCAGAGACAAGAAGGGGCTGAGAGCTAAGCCCGATGTGTTGTTGTTGTTGTTGTTGTTGCTGCTGCTGCTGCTGTTGTTGTTGTTGTTGTTGTTGTTTTAATTGTAGTAAGACCTATCAGGGACCAGGGAGATGGTTCAGTGGGGACAGCACTTGCCGAGCTAGCCTCACAGCCTGCATTCTATCCATACCTGGAACTGCACAAAGGCAGGAGAAAGCCAACTCCACATGATCATCTTCCGACCTCTATACACGTCTACTCCACACGGCTGTCTTCTGGCTTCTAGCACGCCACATGCCGAGCTCCCTCCGTCAGGCACACAGACACAGTCATAATAAAATGTAAAAGCCATATATGGTTTTTTATTTATTTATTTATTTATTTATTTATTTATTTATTATGTATACAACATTCTGTCTGTGTGTATGCCTGCAGGCCAGAAGAGGGCACCAGACCCCATTACAGATGGTTGTGAGCCACCATGTGGTTGCTGGGAATTGAACTCAGGACCTTTGGAAGAGCAGGCAATGCTCTTAACCTCTGAGCCATCTCTCCAGCCCCCATATGTGTTTTTATAGCTGTCACTAAACTGAGGTCACTACCACGAAGCAGCGGAATCCTGTTGAGCGCGCATCTTCAAAGGGAGCCGTCTTCTGTGGCATAATTCCCTCAAGGTTTGTAGCCTCTCTGTCTCACTTCTCCAACAGCCAAGGGCCACAGTGTGTTAGTTCCCAGCCCCACCTCTGCCCACACCCCGCTGTGATTTCTTTAGGTTTCCCCTTCTGCCAAACACTCCACAGAAGGACAGAGGGACACCAGGCTCCAAGGCTACTCCCCAGATCTCGCACTGGCAAGATGTAAGCCAGACCTGGCTTCTAGATCCAAGCCCCAGCCCACTCCACAGGTTCTCAGGCTAGAAGTCACCTTACTACACCGGATGTGGAGGCGCACACCTGTGATCCCAGAGCTTGGGAAGAGGAGGCTGGAGGATCAGGAGTGCAAAGTCATTTTTAGCTATATAGTGAGTTTAAGGCCACCTTGGGCAACACGAGATTGCGTATAAATAAATTGCAAAAGAAATAAAGAATAAAAGCAAATTTACAACTATGAGAAGAAACAGTAGTAGATATAAACTCTAGGGTTGTTTTGGTTTTGGTTTTTGGTTTTTGGTTTTTAGAGATAGGTTTTCTCTGTGTAGCCCTGACCTGAAACTCTCTCTCTAGACCAAGCTGGTTTTGAACTCAGAGATCTCCAAACTCCTGAGTGATAGGATAGGATTAAAGACATGGGCTACCATGCCCAGCTACAAACTCTAATTTTAATCTTTTTTTTTTCTTATTAGATTAAATGGGGTGAAGCACTGTTGTCTATGTAGGTCAAAAGCAACCAAATATTAGCAATTTCATAAGATTTTGGCTGTTGTGAGAGCAGCTTTTTTTTAAATAATGTCTTTCTTTTTAAAAAAGATTTATTTATTTATTTATTTATCTATCTATTTATTTATTTATATTAGTATTTTGTCTGCAAGTATGTCTGCATACCCAAAGAGGGCATCAGATCCCATTATAGATGGTTGTGAGCCACCGTACGGGCACTGGGAATTGAACTCAGGACCTCTGGAAGAGCAGCCAATGCTCTTAACCTCTGAATCGTCTCTCACCAGCCCTCAGGGAAATAGCTTTAAATTGTTTTAGCACAGACTTGGATGAATTTCTCTGTTCAGAAGAACCAAGCCCTGAAGACAGAGCCTTTGGTCCGATCTTTGTTTTCATGTCTTCCATACATGGTAATGGAATTTCATTAGCTATATTTTAAAACCTTCTTTAAAAAATGCAATTTCCCCCAATTGAGAAGAGGACACAGTCTAAGAAATCTTTCTAGGAACTGACACAAAGGAAATAATCATTTTATTTTAATAGATATTACAAAACTATCTTGAAGGTTATATACATTTATCTCCCAACAGTAATGGTGGTCCCGAATCTCCCTGGGTGTGGTGGGTTTTAGAAACAGTCTGTTCTCACCAGAGAGATGGTAGAACCATGGGACTCATTATTTGGCCCTGTGAATGTCTATAGTTGACACCTTTCACTGGGTGTCTGATAAATTAACATAATGGCAGCTCGGAGGTTTGCCCAAAAAGGCCCACATTTGCACCTGTCTTTGGGATATATATATATATATATATATATATATATATATATATATATATATATATACACACACACACACACACACACACACACACACACACACGCGTGTGTGTGTTACAGTTGTGTAACTTGGTCTTCCTGTGGGACGCCTAGCAATGAAAGCAGGGGATGGTTCTGACTCTGTTGCCTGCTCTTGGGACCCATTCCTCCGACCATATTGTTGGGCGAGGGGGTGCCTGGTCTCACTGCAGCTTGATAGACCCTGGCTGGCTGGATCCATAGGATGTACACCTGTGTCTGAAGAGAAACTGTGGAGGAGGAATGGATGGGGCAGGGGAGGGGGAGGAAGGAGGTGGGGGGACTGGGAAAAGGGGAAGAAAGGGAAGCTTCAGTTAGGATGTAAAAACAAGGGGGAAAAAGAATCAGGATTTACTCAAGATTTTTTTTTTTTAAATGGAACTTTCTGTCAAGCCTGAAGATCCTAGTTTGATTCCCATAGCACCACACAGTGGAACGGGGTAACAAACGGCCCTCTGACCTCCACATGTGCTCTGCAACACAAACTCATATGTAATAAACAAATGGAAACTGAAATTAAAAAAAGAAGATTGCTCATGGCACTTGCTGCAGACAGTGATCCCACGCATCCAGCGTCTCTTCTGAAGATCTGTTCTCTTGTGGATTGCGCTCAGGGCCACATTTAATCAGTCATGGTCTGGGCAACTATTATTCCATCATTTGACTTTTGAAAGGTTTTCCATCCATACAATGAGGTTGTGCAAAGGTGCATAATGAGAAAGTCCTTTAGCCACACATTAACCACACATAATAAATAGCAGCTCTCATACCCAAGGGCAGGACAAAGCTACTTTTAATACACTACTTTTAAGGCGTTTAGCAAAAACTCAGTCATCAGGACGACTAATGTTTAAATCAAAATTAATGTGAAACCTACATTGAATAAATATCAAAGCTCTCCACAAAGGCAGAGTTGGTACTCGGATTCCCTCAGGCCCCGTTTTGACTTGGGAAGGTCGCTGGACTGACGGGTGAAGCCAGGTTTTCATCTCACAGGGCTCTTTAAGCTTTTAGATGGAGAGTCATTGCTCTTAAAAAAACCACAGCGACGCCCACCCTGCTGCTTTCTGTGGGATCGTTGGACGGGTATGTCAGAGTTTCTCTCTCTTGAGTGATGCTTCCTCTTGCCCAATGCCACAACCTGATGTGGAGTTATAGCAAGAGGGGAAGCAACTCCCACTGAACTTCTCTTAATTTAAGAAAATAAGAAGTTCCTGTCCCTCAGGCAATTCATATGTCCTGTGGCATCTCATTAAAGCTTTTTGAGTGAGGCATTGACATTATATTATTGCTATTGTTGTACAGAGGGTTAAATCAGGGCCACAGGCATGCCAAGTGCACACTGTGCCATGGAGCTATGACACTCACCCGACGTAAGGCCTCACGAAAGACGCACCCAATCAGAAAGCAGTACATACTGTCCCTGCATTGATGCTATTGTCACTATGCTGAAAAGCAGAGAAAGTCCTCCATTCACAGATTATAATGTAAAAGTCCAACCCAAAGACACTACCCAATAGCAGTTGGTGGTTTGCCAAGAATTATATCCCGAGTCATTTTCCCCTTAATAATTCTAGTAAATGGAGAAAGGCTTTAAAACCCACCAAAGGTTGAGTGATCTTGCAATGTGAGAGTAAGAAAGAGCACTTTTTAGTGTTTCTACCTCTCTGACACAGAGCTGTGTATTTTCCATATACTCTCTTAAAGATCGTTTCAATAATCCAACAAAATGGTGGCCACTATTATTCCTGTTTTTCAGATTCAGAAGTGAAAATTCAGAGATTAAGTAACTTGCCTAGGGCAGCCTAGAAAGTAGTAAAATAGGGATATGAATTTGAATCTGTCTGGTCCCTTCTGGGTGGGAGTTAGATCCCAACCAAAGCCTTTTCAAACTGACCGAGGTGAGCTCCACGCACCTGGCCAGCTGCTGTGGGGGCTTCCTCCTCTCACCCCAGTGTCTTTCTCAGTCTCAGTATTGCTGCCTGTGATGGGATGCTGTGCTATGTGTCACACATCACAGAGACTTGGCCTGCATGTACATATATTGAAAGTTATCAGTTCACAAGGTCAGCCTGGGCACTCCGCGAGAATGTTCTTTAGCCTCAAATTCCTTGAGACACCACAGCAACCCCTTAGCCACCTTTGACCACTTCGGACCCATCCGACCAATCTTTAGACATACAATGAGGTACAGAACTTCCCAACAGTAACGGAGCTTAAGGTTCTTAATAGAGAAACTCACCACCATCCCTAGGACCATCCACAGTGGGCAGGAGAGCTGATCAGGTGCAGTCTGCAGTGAAAATAAATCCAAACCCCCACGCTCCTGCTAGATAATCCCTCCGAGCAATAGCCCATGCTCGCTAATCATTAAGCTTTAGGCAAAACAGTAACCACACACACACACACACACACACACAAAAGCAACAACAGCAACAAAACAGACCCTAAGTCTGTATGTTCTCATCTGCGTTAGCTCTTTGGAAAGATTCGTACAACTCCTATTCTTTTTCACAAGTGTCTCGGCAGTTCCTAGCCCAGCTTGCAGGCTCCTGCCTCAGTGGAGATGCAGGTGTCCAGATGGCTTCTTGGACAAGGTCAGAAATGGCTGTGGGAACAGTCTGAATCAGAGTTCCCTCTAAGGGCCAGAATTTCCCCCTCTGCTGCATGCCGGTGGCATTACATGTTACATCAGCTAGCACGGAAGAGCGCTTCTTGTTCTTTTCTTTTTTAATTGAGGCAAACTGCGCATTAAACTTGCCTTTTAGAGGCTGTAATTCTGGGTGTTAAGTACATTCCATCATTCATTGTCACATACCTACACTTTGTGCCCATCAGCACCATCTTCCTATTTCTCCCCTTTGTCCTCTGATATTTGCTGATCTGTTTTCTGTCTCAAAATATGACGGTGTTAGGTGCCATCTGTAAGTGAACTCAGGCAATATTCTTTTTTTTTAATATATAGGCTTATTTCACTTAGTGCCTTTCCAATTCCCCCACCCACATTCCAGTATGCCTCAGAATACCCTTTCTTCCCCTCCTCTCTCTCATTTCCTTTCTTTTTCTTTTTTTTTTTTTTGAGACAGGATTTCTCTGTATAACATCCTTGACTGACCTAGAACTTGCTCTGTAGACCAGGCTGACTCACAGAGATCTACCTGCCTCTGCCTCTCGAGTGCTGGGATTAAGGGTGTGCACCAGCCCGCCTAGTTTACCTTTTCTTTTTAAGACCACATCTGGCTTGTCATCAGACATTTGGATTGTCTCAGGAGTCTTGCGGAAAATGATGTTATGAACAGGGAGTACAAACATGTACATTCCTGCAAGTAGTGCTGCTGGATCATCAGGTGTTTCAGGCTTACTCATCTATTTAACAGAATTGCCACGCTGGTCTCTGAGCATCTTAGAACACTTCGATGGTCCTTACTTCCAGGTTCGGTTTGCCTCTCAAACTAGGTGGAGTAGCAAAATGACAATAAGAAGAAAGCAATTCCAACAGTCAGTTGTAAGAACGTGAGGAGTAGGCAGAGACTGTCTCTTGGAGCAAGTCCTAAAACAAATGTCAGTCAGCACCCAGTCACTAGAACAGCTCTGAGAAAATCAGCTTACAGAAGAACTTTAGTCTGGCGTATAGAGGCTTCGGCACATGATTCCATCACCCTGTCACTTGGGGTCTGTGCAAAGCAGACCATCATGGTATGGGAATCATTATGAAACAAAGGTACCCACCTTGTGGTTCCCATGGGGCAGGGGAAGGAGGTGACGGGAGGGGACAGGAGGGAAGGAAAATAGAAAGGAGGGGAAGGGCACCAGAGGAAGGGACTAGAGACAAAATACATCTTTAAAGGGCAGGTGAATACTCATATATATGAGTGAATACACATATATACACATGTGTGGTATATCATATATAATATGGTTATATATTACATTTGTAATTATATATGTAATACATTTATATATATGTAATACATCTTTACACATAGAGAATGAATACGGGGTTGACAAAGAGAAAAGAGGAAGGAGGGAAAGTCTGTAAGTCTGTATTTCTCACTAGATGTGTGCTTTTTTTGGTTTTTGCTCTGGAGAGTTTGTGTTGTTGTGGTATGCATGTGGGTACACACACCCGTGTGAATGTGGGTGCTTACAGCTGTGTGAATGTGGGTGCGCACACCCATGTGAATGTGGGCGCGCACAGCCATGTGAATGTGGGTTGGGTGCGCACACCCGTGTGAATGTGCATGGAGGTCAGAGGTCAGCATCAGATGTCTTTCTAAATCGCTTCCACCTTATTTTTTTCTTTTTTTAATTTTAAATTTTTAAATTCATTTTACATTTCAGCCACAGTCCCCTCTCCCACCCCTCCTTCAGCCCCCTTCTCAGCCTCCCCCCACCTCACCCCCATTCACTCCTCTGAAAGGGTAAGGCCTCCGATGTGGAGTCACCAAAGTCTGGCAGGTTAAGTTGAGACAAGCCCCTCCCCACTGCATCAAGGCTGAGCAAGGCATCCCGCCATAGAGAATGGGTTCCAAAAGGCCAGCTCATGCACCAGGGATAGATCCTGGTCCCACTCCAGGGGCCCTTCAAACAGACCAAGCTACACAACTGTCACCCACATGCAGAGGGCCTAGTTTAGTCCCGTGCAGGCTCCCCAGCCATAGGTCTAGAGTCCAGGAGGGGTCCCTCAAACCGATCAAGCTACACAGCTGTCGGTCTGAAGTTTGTGAGTCCCCATGAGCTTGGTCAACTGTCTGTCTCTACATCTTATTTTCTGAGGCAAAGTCTCTCACTGAACCTGCCATGCACCCAGTTTTTACTTGGGTGTTGGGGACCCAAATGCAGGTCCTCATGTCTGTGCAGTAAGCACTTTGCCCACTGAGCCGTCTCCCCAGCCCCCCTTCTTTGTGGTTTTTGTTTGTTTGTTTGTTCTTGTTTTCTGTTTTGTTTGGTTTTTAGGCACAGGTTTTTTATGTAGCCAGGGGTGTTCTCAAATTTATAACCCTTTACTTCAGTTTCTGGAGTTCTGGGATTTCAGGGGTGTGCTCTATGTCTGGCTTCCAGCCCCGACAATTTGTTCTTGTTTGTGGTAGTGGTGATGCTGGGGACGGAAGCGAAGGTCATGTGCGTGACGGCAAGTCCATACCACTTATGGACTTACACACGGTACCCAGTAGAGCTGTCTTTGAGACCGTGATCGGGAGCTACTGTGGATCTGAGTCTGAACTGCAGAGGTCAGGCATGAGGCAAACGGCTTGTCGGACACTTGACTGAGCTCAAGGATTTCCCCCAAGATTCCCTAGTTTGCATGGAAGCCACGTGCCGTTGCTTTCATTGGATGTGGGAAAAGCCCCGCTACACAATGAGTCACTCTTACTAAGATCTTTTCTAATGCATACAGGCTTTTATTAACTTATGAGAGTCAGTTTTTAACTTTCAAGGATTTTGTGAGACAGTTAAAAAGCAACCAGCACCAAGAATGGAGTTGAGTCTACTTGGTTTTTGAACAAATGGTCTTAAAAACAAACACCAGAAAGTCCTCCGAGCTCTTCCCCGCCTGATCGTTCTGTCGTGGGCTCACCGTGGTTGTGCCTGATCGTTCTGTCATGGGCTCACCGTGATTGTGCCTGATTGTTCTGTCGTGTGCTCACTGTGGTTGTGCCCTAGAGAGCTCTTCTGGCCACTGCTTCAGCATGGGGAAAGCGCTATACTGGGACATTCATGCCTATCTCTTTCCAACTCTACCTTCAATGATATTACATTGACACCTTGAAATTGACCATGGAGTGTGTGTGTGTGTGTGTGTGTGTGTGTGTGACAAAATTGGCAAACACCAATCAGAATGTTTATTAAATTTCTATATAAAATAATTAAGAGAGTGTTACTGCTCTTTCAAAGCCCCTCTCCATTGCCAAGCATTTATCAGCAAGCTGCTCTATCTGTGTTGTTTACATCTGCCATGGAAAAGTGAAAACACTCGGGCTCAGTGGCACACTTCTATAATCCTGGTAGTGGGGAGGCTGAGGCAAGAGGATCATCCTCAATTACATATGAGTTCAAGGCCAGACTAGAGTATATATGACTCTGTCTCAAATACAAAGTGAAGGTTGATAAAATGGCTCAGGCGATGAAGACGCTTTCTGTACAAGCCCTGGAGTCAGGCTCCAGGAACCCTGCAAAAGTGAAGAGGAGCCAAAGTTCTTCTCACATCACAAAGTTGTCCTCTGACATCTGCACACACACCATGGTGTGTGTCGCCCACCACTCCCACATATACACAAATAAATAGATAAATATTCACAAAAGAGCATTTCTCCCCCCCCCCATTTTTTTATTTTATTGAGCTATACATTTTTCTCTGATCCCTTCCCTTCCTCTCTCATCCCCTCCTCTCCCCTCGCCCCCCAAGCCTCTCTAAAGGTCCCCATGCTCCCAATTTACTCAGAAGATCTTGTCTTTTTCCACTTCCCATGTAGATTAGATCTATGTATGTCTCTCTTAGTGTCCTCATTGTTGTCTAGGTTCTCTGAGATTGTGATTTGTGGGCTGGTTGTCTTTGCTTTATGTCTAAAAGCCACTTATGAGTGAGTACATATGATATTTGTCTTTCTGGGTCTGGGTTACCTCACTCAATGTGATGTTTTCTAGATCTATCTATTTGCCTGCAAATTTCAAGATGTCATTATTTTTTTCAGCTGTATAGTACTTCATTGTACCACATTTTCCTTATCCATTCTTCAGTCGAGGTGCATTTAGGTTGTTTCCAGGTTGTGGCTATGACAAACAAAGCTGCTCTGAACACGGTTGAGCACATGTCCTTGTGACATGATTGAGCATCCTTTGGATATATACCCAAAAGTGGTATTGCTGGGTCTTGAGGAAGGTTGTTTCCTAATTTTCTGAGAAATCACCACACTGACATCCAAAGGGACTGTACCAGTTTTGAACTCCCATAAGCAATGCAGGAGTGTTCCCTTTACCCCACAACCTCTCCAGCTTAAGTTGTTATCAGTGTTTTTGATCTTGGACATTCTTACAGGTGGGTAAGATGGAATCTCAGAGTTGTTTTAATTTGCATTTCTCTGATGATTAAAGATGTTGAGCATTTCCTTTAGTGATTCCTTTAGTCTTTCAGTGATTTTAGATTCCTCTATTGAGAGTTCTCGGTTTATATCTGTACTCCATTTTTATTGGATTATTTGTTCTTTTGATGATCAATTCCTTAAGTTCTTTTTATATTTTGGAGATCAGTCGTCTGTCCAATGTGTGTTTGGTGAAGATATTTTCCCATTCTGTAGGCTGCCGTTTTGTCTTGTTGACTCTGTTCTTTGCTTTATAGAAGTTTTTCAGTTTTAAGAGGTCCCATTTATTAATTGTTTCTTTCAGTGTCTGTGTTACTGGGGTTATATTTAGGAATCAGTCTCCTGTGCCAATGTGTTCAAGTGCACTTCCCACTTTCTCTTCTACAAGGTTCAGTGTGGTTGACTTTATGTTGAGGTCTTTGATCCATTTGGACTTGAGTTTTGTGGTGATTGATATGGGTCTATTTTTATTCTTTTACATGTTGATATTGAGTTATGCCAGCACCATTTGTTAAATATGCTTTATTTTTTTCCATTTGATATGTTTTGCTTCTGTGTCAAAAATCAGGTGTTTGTAGGTATGTAGATTAATTCTGGGTTTTTGATCTTCCTGTCTAGTTTTTTCTTTGTTTGTTTGTTTTGTTTTGTTTTGTTTTGTTTTGAGACAAGGTTTCTCTGTAGCTTTGGTGCCTGTCCTGGAACTTGCTGTGTAGACCAGACTGGCCTTGAACTCACAGAAATATGCCTGCCTCTGCCTCCCGAGTACTAGAATTAAAGGTGTGCGCCACCACCGCCCAACCTCCTGTTTGTTCTTATGCCAATACCAGGCTGTTTTTAGTACTGTAGCTCTATAGTAGAATTTAAAGTCAGGGATTGTGAAGCTTCCAGAAGTTCCTTTATTGTACAGGATTGTTTTGGCTATCCTGGGTTTTTGCTTTTCCATATGAACTTGAGTACCGTTCGTTCACGGTCTGTGAAGAATTTTGTTGGAATTTTGATGGGCATTGCATTGAATCAGTAGATT
Organism: Arvicola amphibius; assembly: GCF_903992535.2. Lineage (NCBI taxonomy): Eukaryota > Metazoa > Chordata > Mammalia > Rodentia > Cricetidae > Arvicola > Arvicola amphibius. Next base: position 37,698,784 of record NC_052047.1, on the reverse strand, counting down.
GCTTTTGGTAAGATTGCCATTTTTACTATGTTAATTCTACCTATCCAAGAGTATGGGAGATCTTTCCACTTTTAAAGTTCTTGTCATACAAGTTTTCCACTTTTTTGGTTAGAGTTACTCTGAGATATTTTATGCTATTTGCGGCTATTGTGAAGGGTAATGTTTCTCTGATTTCTTTCTCAGCCCATTTATCAACTTCTGAGGGTTTTTTGTTGCTGTTGTTGTTAATCTTGTATCCTGATACATTACTGAAAGTGTTTATGAGTTATAGAAGTTCCTTGGTAGAATTTTTTGGGTTGTTTATGTAAACTATCATATCAGCAAACAGTGAGATTTTGACTACTTCTTTTCTGATTTGTATCCCCTCGATCTCCTTTTGGTGCCTTATTGCTCTAGCTAGGACCTCAAGAACTATATTGAATAGATATGGAGAGAGTGGACAACCTTGTCTTGTTCCTGATTTCAGTGGAGTTTCTCTCCTTTTAGTTTGATGTTGGCTGTTGGGTTGCTATATATTGCCTTTATTTTGTTTAGGTATGTTCCTTGTATCCCTGCTCTCTCCAAGACCTTTATCATGAAGGGATGTTATATTTTGTCGAAGGCTTTTTCGACATCTAATGAGATGATCATGTGGTTTTTATTTTTCATTTTGTTTATATGGTGGATTACATTGACAGATTTTCATATGTTGAACCATCCCTGCATCTCTGGGATGAAGCCAATTTATATACTTTAAAGGTATCTTGATTTCAAAACTTGAGTCTAAGGATATGTTGCTTTGGAAAAGAGGTTCTGCTTTTGTTTTCACAGAAGATGAGAACCTGTGGACTTCTTCCAGACTAATGTGGTTTGATGAACCAAGATCCCCTGAAAGGTTACTGTGAACACCCCCAAAGTACTTTGCCCAACAAAAAGCAGGAAGTGGTTTAGAGAGAACTACACCCAATTTCCCTAAATGATTGTTTAATAAATGTTTGTTTACATTTAAAAGGGGATATGCTATAGAAATTTGCATTGGTATGGATCTTGGTTTATTCATAAAAATTTAAGGTCAATTTTGTTATATGTATATTTCTGCTCTTGATTAAGGTATTGTGTTTGTACAGCTCATTTAAAAATGTAATGTATAATTAAGAAACATAGGTTAATAGATAATCATCTATAATAGTCAATCTTGTAGTCATGTTGGTTAGGATATATATGTGTGTGTGTGTGTGTGTGTGTGTGTGTGTGTGTGTGTATTTCTGTTAGATAAGTATTCTTCAAGTCTTTCAGAGACCTTCAGAATATGGGATTTAAAATGTTTTAAGGACTTAGGACTTTTCATGATAATGAGACACATCTGCCCCTGGCAGCACCAATCTACTTCAAGAAGGTAATTGGAACTGAAGAGACTCCTTATGGAGTTTGTTAGCCATTTGGGCAAGAAACTGCTCTTGCCTGGACTGCTTAATTCTATGTTGTATGAACTGGACATGCAGGACCCACAGAGAAATGACTACTGAACTTGCCTAAAGGTGAGACAGTCCTTTGGGGTTCCTGCTACATGAAAGAGTCTGCCAGACATTCTGCAGGACACAGAAGAAAGCAACTGATGGACTTTGCCATTACAAGGCAGAACAGATCTTCAGATTTCCTGCTTCATGGAAAAGTCTGCTGGATACTATGAGCCTGTAGGCTGAAGATGGATGCTCCAATGTTACAGAAGAACTTTAGATGACTGTCCAGGCAGCGAGATGTCTCTGTCAAATTCTAGAGTTTTGGAAGTTGCTTACAATGTACTTCCTGTTTGCTTAGGTAATAATATATCTTTCTGGGGTCTTTGATGGAGTTGAAGAATAGATAGTTATAATTATAGTTTTTCTTAGTCATAATAAAAGATATAAAAGTAGATATAAATATTGTAGCTGTAATTATTGCTTGATACTCTTCTGTTATATGTTACTTTACTATGTTAAATTTAAAAGCCTTCCTTTTTATTTAAACAGAAAAGGGGAAATGGTATGGGAAGTCCTTCTGTATATGTGTTGATTTTATTGGTCAATGAATAAAGAATCTACCTTGGCCTGTGATAGGATAGAGTAAAGCTAGGTAAAGAAAATGAAACTGAATGCTGAAAGAAAGAAGGCAGAGTCAGGAGAAGCCATGGAGCCACCTGAGGAGAAAGATGCAAGCCACCAGCTAGAACCTTGTGGTAAAACATAAAATAATGGAAATGGGTTAATTAAAGATATAAGAGCTAGCCAATAAGAAACTAGAGCTAATAGGCCAAGCTGTGTGTAGTGTGAAGCGGTGGGGCCGTGTCCTGCCACCCGGCCGCCGGCTAGCTTTACACCCGAAATAATTACACGGAAACTGTATTCTTTTAAAACACTGCCTGGCCCATAGTTTCAGCCTCTTATTGGCTAATTCTCATATCTTGCTTTAACCCATATTTAGTAATTTATATAGCACCACGAGGGGTGCCTTACCAGGAGAGATCTTAACCTGCGTCCATCTCGGAGAGCAGCAGCATGGAGACTCCTATGGCGACTGCCTGAAGTGTCTCCCCAACTCTACTTCCTTGTTCCCACAATTCTGTTCTGTCTACTCCACCTACCTAATTTTCTGTTCTCTTAAAGGGCCAAGGCAGTTTTCTTTATTAATTAACCAGTGAAAGAAACATAGACAGATAACTCTCCTCCATAATACAGTTTCTGAGTGATTATTTTGGGTTTGAGCAGCCAGGAATGAACCAGCAGCCTCATACAACAGCAACTATGTTGAAAGCTTCTTTAAAATCCCTTAGTACCATGAGAATAGCATAGAATTCTGGCTTTTGGACAGAATCATCAGGGCTTTGATCCACTTTACTTAAATGATGGAGGAGGATCATCTGTCCATGTGTTACTTTCATTGGTTAATAAAGAAACTACCTTGGCCCTTTAATAGGACAGAAAATTAGGTAGGCGGAGTAAACAGAACAGAATGCTGGGAAGAAGGGAAGTGAATCAGACAATATAGCTGTCCTCTCCAAGATGGACGAAGGTTAAGATCCTTCCCGGTAAGACACCACCTCGTGGTGCTACACAGATTATTAGAAATGGGTTAATCAAGATGTGAGAATTAGCCAATAAGAGGCTAGAACTAATGGGCCAGGTAGTGTTTAAAAGAATACAGTTTCCATGTAATTATTTCGGGTGTAAAGCTAGCCAGGTATGCCGCTCCTTCTATACTTAAATTTTCTGATTTCTAGCCTACCTTTCCTGATTTATTTGTATAAGTATAGAATGTAGGGATTCTAGTTATTGGTGTTTCCCATACAATGTGAAGAGGATCCAGTTGGTTCTCTTTATAAGTTGAATTCTCTTGCTTCTGGCATATTTGTTGTTAATCTCTCCCAAAAATGACTACAAGTCTTTGCTAGGATTCACTTTCTGCCCATAATTTGTTAATTTTATCATTATTAACAGGTATGATAATTTCTGCTGGGTCTATTTCTGCTAATTGATGAAGTCTCAATTTCCTTTTTAGAATTAACTCAGAGACCTTTTCCATATAAGTTTTAATTTTTTTTTTTTTTTTTTTGGTTTTTCGAGACAGGGTTTTTCTGTAGCTTTGGAGCCTGTCCTGGAACTAGCTCTTGTAGACCAGGCTGGCCTCGAACTCAGAGATCCGCCTGCCTCTGCCTCCCGAGTGCTGGGATTAAAGGCGTGCACCACCACCGCCCGGCCTCCAGATTTCTTTTTAACAACAAATACAGGAGAATTCCAAGGGCTGGTTGATTCTTCAATATTCTGAGCATTTAGTTGCTCCTGCATCAACTATTCTAATGCCTGCAGTTTCTCCATTTCTTAACCTCTACAAGTTTATCTGTGAACCATTTTAAAGTTAGGGCTGTTGGTGCCTTTGAAAGATTAACAGCTGTTGTGCCCTATTCTTGTACAACCTTAATTGTCAGTGACTGGTTTTTTTAATAATATCTTGTAATATTTTGCTCAGAAACATATGTTAATTTATGGTTTGGTTCTAAGATTTGGAGTATGTTAATCTGAGTATTCCATTTTAAATCATTTCCCCACAAGTTCATTGCAATGCTAGTAACATGGCTTTAATTTTTCCTCTCTGTCCTTCTGTCCCTATACATTTGACCCATCTTGTGCTCTGTTTTACCTGAGATAAAGTTCAATCTCTAAAAGCTGAACATTTAACTCCTGGAGAGGTTAATTTGGATGCCAAAATTCTGGTGAAATTATTGTTACATCCACACCTGTGTTTACTAGACCTTCAATGACTGTCATTTATCCGTGTTTTTTAATTTGGTTCATTTATAGAAGTTTGCAAAATACTCACCCTATGGTTTCTCCTGAATTTTTATTCTCTCTTATATAGTTGTTCTATTATCCAGAGCAGTATGGTTTCTTACAATAGGCTCTGGGAAGGAGTTTCCTCTATGGCTACAGGAAATGACTGAACTGGATTTGTCATAGGGTCCTGCAAGATTCCCTCAAGGAGTTTCTCACGGCAATGGATTACCTTGAATATCTCTTGTTGATCTACATTCATTAGTCCAATGCCTGTCTTTGTCACACCTTCTGATTAATCCAGAAGGGAGGGGCATTCTGAGTGGATTATGTTTAGGAAAAAGAAACATTGTTCTAGGAACACCCTGCTTACAGTCCCTTTTAAGGTGACCTTGTTTGCCACAACTGAAACACTTGACATTTAAATTTTTCTCCTATCCAAGTAACATCATGGTCATTAAATTCAATATTGATTGTATCTCAGATCCAATCCTTCAATGGTGCTGATCTTGCCTTTAACAGCCTGATTATCCTTTTGTATTGAGAATTAGCATTTCTAAAAGCCAGAGATTCAATTATCATTTGTCTGGCTTTTGAATTTGTTATCATTCTATTTACTATTGATGTCAATCTTCATAAGAAATCTGTGAAGTTTTCTTTTGGGTCCTGTATGACTTTAGTCAATATTCAATATTTAGTAAATATTTAGTAAATTTTCAATATATACTAAAATATTCTTCTTTCCTACTTCTTCAATTCTGTCCCAAGCATTCAAAGATGCTCTACATGGCATCAACCCAGGATGTGACCATCATATAGAGATTGCCTTTCTATGTAGCATAGTCTTATTTGCCAAGAGGTTGCTCTTGGGAGATTTCCATACCTCAAGCCTTACTCCATTGTTCAATATTCTTAACCTCTTCTCTGAACTAGCTACTCCATTGCAATTGTGAACAAGGTCCAGAACAGCTTCTATCGAGTATATCCAGTCTTTAGGGATAATTCTACTACAAACTGACTACACGTTTAACATTTGCTTCATAAACAATGAATGCAAGCCATATAAGACTATAGACCCACATATTGCTAGTACCACTCTCTAGCCTGTTGCTTCTCTGACTCATTAAAAAGCTCAGCTACAGGGGAAGAGGAGAGGGCCCACTCCATAGACTAAAGGCAGCCTAGCTTCTCCTTCACCTGGAAGCTAGAGAACCCAGCCTCTGGTAAGTGACCATGGTGAGCACGGTGACAAAGATAAACAGCCACGGGTAGTGGTAGTGCCTTCACAAAGACCAGGTGTGGCTGCTCATGCCGGCAATGACAGTTCTCAGGAGCCCAGAGCAGGCAGATTGCTGGGAGTTCAAGACCAGCCTGGGCTACAGAGTGAGATGCTGCCTTGAGCCTAAACTCCTGAAAAAGGAGAAAGAAGGGCTGGCAAAGCAGGTGAGGAATCAGCTCAGTGGATGGAGGACCCTATATAATAAACCAGTAAAACCTTGCTCCATGAGGGAACTAGTCGAACTTAGCAGGAAGACGGTCTCTTCTCCAAGAAGGTGAAGTTGAGGGAAAGAAGCAGGACTCAGAACTCGCGGCAGCAAATGGAAACAGCAGCTTTCTTTCTTTTAACAGTGAAGAGAAAATAAGTACACATATTCATACTAGTTTTCTTTGAAAGAATGAGGTATTATTTTTTTAAATAGCATGTTTTCTATTTTTTTATTTTTGTTAAGATTTATTCATAAAATATGTGAACAAATAAAAATTGTGGGATGGTGTTTAGAAGAAAAGGATGGATGATCTATGGTAGCTATCTTAGAAAGAATACAAGCTTTGATCAGAAAAAATAGGTCCACTGTTATTGACAGAACATTTTGTACGCTTGCTGGAGATATGTGGTCAAACATTTGTGGTAGGAACACGTCAGCAGAGTTATAAATCGTAGAAGCAGAATTCAAAATCATTTTAAAATAAATATAATGGAAATGTATAAAAAAGAAAAATGTTTAGTTTTTTACTGAAATAGAAATAAATCTTGAAAATAAGTCACATATCTACTTTCAATTTGTATGTCAAAAGTATTAGTCCTGGAAAAAGATCTGCTAGATAGTTTATTCGCTGATGATATTTATTTATTTTTTTCTCATTTTTTTATTAATGATTTCCATCTCCTCCCCTCCTCCTCCCCCTTCCCTCCCCTCTCTTCCACCCATACCCCCACTCCACCCCTCTCCAAGACAAAGAGCCATCAGAGTTCCCTTCACTATGTTAAATCCAAGGTCCTCCCAGCTCCCCCTAAGTCCAGGAAGGTGAGCAACCAAACTGACAAGGCTCACAGTGAGCCCGTCCATGTTGTAGAGTTCATGCTCATTGCCGTTGTCCTTGGTTTCTCAGTCCTCCTCCACCGTCAGCCACATTCAGAGAGTCCAGTTTGGTCCCCTGTTCCATCAGTCCCATTCCAACTGGACTTGGTGGTCTCCCGTTAGATCTGTCCCACCGTCTCAATGGGTAAACGCACTCCTCACGGTCCTGACTTCCTTGCTCATGATCTCCCTCCTTTTGCTCCTCATCAGGACCTTGGGAGCTCAGTCCGGTGCTCCTATGTGGGGCTCTGTCATTTTCTCCATCCAATGCCAGGTGAAGGTTCTATGGTGATATGCAAGATATTCATGAGTATGGCAATAGGATCTGGACATTTCTGGCACCCTCTCCTCAGCTGCCCAAGGACCTAGCTGGGGGTGTCTTCCTGGACACCTGGGAACCCCTCTAGAGTCAAGTCTCTGCCAACCCTAGAATGGCTCCCTTAACTAAGATATATAATTCCTTGTTCCCATATCCACCCTTCCTATATCCCAACCATCCTATTCCCCCAAGCTCTTCCCATCCTCCACTTCACACTTTTCTCTCCCCATCCCCCCCTTCCCCCATCCCACCCCACCCTCATGTTCCCATTTTTTGTCCGGCATTCTTGTCTACTTCCAGTATCCAGGAGGATAACTATATGTTTTTCTTTGGGTTCACCTTCTTATATAGCTTCTCTAGGATTTTTTACGAATTATAGACTCGATGTCCTTTATTTATGGCTAGAAACCAATTATGAGTGAGTACATCCCATGTTCATCTTTTTGGGTCTGGGTTACCTCACTCAGGATGGTGTTTTCTATTTCCATCCATTTGCATGCAAAATTCAAGATGTCATTGTTTTTTACCGCTGAGTAGTACTCTAATATGTATATATTCCACACTTTCTTCATCCATTCTTCCACTGAAGGGCATCTAGGTTGTTTCCAGGTTCTGGCTATTACAAATAATGCTGCTATAAACATAGTTGAACAAATGCTTTTGTAATATGATTGGGCATCTATTGGGTAAATTCCCAAGAGTGGGATTGCTGGGTCCTGGGGTAGGTTGATCCCAAATTTCCTGAGAAACCTCCACACTGCTTTTCAAAGCGGTTGCACAAGTTTGCATTCCCACCAGCAATGGATGAGTGTACCCCTTACTCCACATCCTCTCCAGCAAAGGCTATCATTGGTGTTTTTGATTTTAGCCATTCTGACAGGTGTAAGATGGTATCTCAACGTTGTTTTGATTTGCATTACATAGCCACAAATCCAGCCTTACAGAAAGTAATAGAAGGAAATTCACAAACAAAGGAGTCCAGCATTGCCCAAAATAACTCAGACATCTAGCACATCTCAAAGAAAGGAAACACACAATCTCTACTACCAAATAAAAAATGACAACCGGAGTTAACATCCACTGGTCATTAATATCACTTAATATCAATGGACTCAATTCACCTATAAAAAGGCACAGGCTAAGAGATTGGATACGAAAACAGGATCCAACATTCTGCTGTTTACAAGAAGCACACCTCAACCACAAAGACAGACATCTACTCAGAGTAAAGGGTTGGGAAAAGGTTTATCAAGCAAATGGACCTAAGAAACAAGCCGGTGTGGCCATACTAATTTCTAATAAAGTTGACTTCAAACTAAAATCAATCAGAAGAGATGGAAAGGGACACTTTATACTCATTACAGGAAAAATCTATCAGAATGAAGTCTCAATCCTGAATATCTATGCCCCTAATACAAAAGCACCCACTTATATAAAAGAAACATTACTAGAACTCAAGACAGCCATCAAACCAAACACACTGATAGTGGGAGACTTCAACACTCCTCTCTCACCAATGGACAGGTCAATCCAACAGAAACCTAACAGAGAATTAAGAGACTTAATAGAGGTAATGAACCAAATGGACTTAACAGACATCTATAGAACATTCCACCCAAACAGGAAAGAATATACCTTCTTCTCTGCGGCTCATGGAACCTTTTCAAAAATTGACCACATACTCGGTAACAAAGCAAACTTCCACAGTTACAAAAACATATTAGTAACCACCTGCATCTTTCTATATTTTTTTAAAAAGTAAAATTTCCCTTAACACTATAAGCTCATTACAGAATACTTAAAACATACAGGGAAGATGTTTAATAAAATAAAAGCTATATGTATTGGTCAGTCCCCATTGGATAGTAACACTGTAGAAGTTAACTACTACTAATGTTATATTTTCTCGTGTGTATGGGTATATATATATATATATATATATATATATATATATATATATATATATATATATTGTCTTAGCTACTTTTCCACTGCTGTGATGGACCACCATAACCAAAAGCAGTTGGGGAGGAATTTGTTTTCCATAACCTGGATCAATAGTTCATTGAGTGAAGCCAAGGCAGAAACTCAAGCAGGGCAGGCAACTGGAGGCAGGAGCTGATACTGAAACAATTTCAGGGTGCTGTTTATTGGCCTGCTCCCCATGCCTTGTTCATCCTGCTTTCTTATAGAACCCAGGACTGTCAGTCCAGGGATGTCCCCACCCACAATGGACTGCCCATCCCTCTTCAGTCACTAATTAAGAAAATGTACTACAGGCTTGCCAGTTTACAGTCCAACCTTCTGAAGAGAGGCTCCCTCCTTAGAAGACTATAGCTTGTGACAAGTGGACCTAAAACTAGTCAGCATATATTTACATATATGTGTGTGAATATGTATGTATGTATGTATGTACAGCATTTATGTGTACATATAGATATAGATAGATTTAGTTTTGAAAACAAAATTCAGTTTACATTATATATGTTCTGTCTTGTTTCTCACTTTTTGTTACACTGTGAGCATTTTTTTCAGACCAGGAAACGTGCTATGTGTGCATATACATGAGCACACATATGGGTGCATGTGTGTACACACACACACATACATGTGGAGGCTAGAGAACAGCCTCGGGTGTCATCCTTTGGGTGCTGTCCACCTTTTTTTAATTGATTTTCTCTTTTGAGACAAGTCTCCCCACTGTTTTGGAACTCGCTGGGCTAGCCCGAGACTTACTTGGGCTAGCCTGGCTGACCAGCGAGCTTCACAGATCCACCCACCTTTGCCTCCCCCGCACTGGGCTTACAAAGGCATTTCACCCAACCTGGGCTTTCAAATCTGAGTTCTGGAAACTTGAGTCCCTGTGTTTGTAAGGCAAGCGCTTCACTAACCCCCAGACCAGTGACATTTTAAAAACCTGACATTAACACAGAACATCCTGCCTACTTCCTTTTGAAGAACCCCACTTTGGATAGAGGACATGATAATATGTCTCTTTTAAACATTTAATTTTTTTAATTTAAATTAATTTAATTAATTTAAACCCCAGCACCTGCGAAGGGTGGTCCTGACATCCACTCCGAGCAAGTAAGAGATACACCTGAAAGCCTGCACAATAAAGTTGCTGGGTTTTGATGTAAAGGGGCAGGCTTGCCAAGCTGGAGCCATTGCCCTTAGCTCTTCATCCTTCTTGGAGTGATGCTGAAATGAAACCAAGGGCCATTTTAAGCCATAAGGACGGGGCCTATTTGCTTACGGCAGTAACATGAAAGGGCTGAAGAGGCTTGGATGGTGAGAGTACGCACCAGCTTCGAACGGCTGCCCTGCAAAACCAATGCATGAGAAGAATAACCCCCTGCTCATTTCAGCAGAGCACTGTGGAGGTGGGTTTTGTTCTTTATGGGTCCTAGTTACTCCCCAAAGGGAAAGGTGTATATCTCCATACTCCAGTGCTAAGAAATAGAATGGAGCCCCATGGGAAGCTTGCTCTAATTTGGGGAACACGTTTGAGCCATTTTAAATTCGTATCTGGAAATCTAGAGGTGTTGACTAACTCCCTTAAGGGTACTTTTTGGAAAATCTCTAGTATAAATACTAAGATCAGCTTAAAAAGTTGAAGTAGTTTGCTTATGGTCAGTCATCACAAATGAGTGCAGAAGCTGGAACTGAAACCCACGCTGGTTTCGGAGCTTGCATTTGAAGTCTATTTTTCTTTCCTTTTTCTTCCTTCCTTTCTTTTTTTTTGTTTTTTGAGACAGGGTTTCCCTGTAGTTTCTAGAGCCTGTCCTGGAACTAGCTCTTGTAGACCAGGCTGGCCTCGAACTTAGAGATCCGCCTGCCTCTGCCTCCTGAGTGCTGGGATTAAAGGCGTGAGCCACCACTGCCCGGCTTCCTTCCTTTCTTTTTTGGGGGGGTGGGAGGTTGTTTGTTTGTTTGTTGTTTGTTTGTTTGTTTGTTTGTTTGAGACAGGGTTTCTCTGTGTAACCCTGGCTGTCCTAGAACTTGCTCTGTAGACCAGGATGGCCACAAACTCAGAGATCCATTTCCTCTGCCTCCCGACTGCTAGGATTAAAGGCCTGTGCCTCCTCCACTTTGCTGAAGTTTCTTACTTTCATTGCTTCATTTTAATCTATGCTTTGACCCAAGTTCTTTTTCTCTCAGCTTGGAATTCTTTGACGGGAGAAGCCAAAAGTGCACCTGCAGACTCTTGGCAGCCTCCGTGAAGCCGCTCATGAGTTCCACTGTCTATACAGAGGACTTGATTTAATGTCTCAGCATCCTGACTTTGCTGGATAAACTCTGGGATTCTTTGAGTCATTGACTCTCACTACAGAGACTGCCTTTTAGACTTTGAGGTGTTGGGGTTGAATTGTATCTTCCAAATTCCTAGGTTGCACCCTTGAAACTGAGTATTTCTGAATGGGGCCTTTCTTGGAAATGGGAGCATTGCAGTTATAATTAAGATAGAAATATTCATATTGGACCAAGGCCAGACCATAGATTTCTACATAAAAATGGGAAATTAGAACACAGAAGCAGATATGCAAACAGGGAAGACAAAGTGAAGAAATATAGGGAGAAAATAGCCAAATGCAAATCAAGAAGAGACAGGGAGAAGTAGAGCAGTCCTAGGGGACATGAGAGAATCCAGTTAGAGCAACTGCTGCATCGGCATCACGGAATAACAGGTTCATGGTTGATGTTCACCTCCCACTGTGCTTCCTAGATGTTAAGTTGAGTTTCCTAAATCCCCAGTTCTGACTCAGTAGTCTAATTAGGACCATTGACAACATGCTCCTCCTTTTCTTTCCCCTCCTCTTCCTCCTGGAGATAGGCTCTAACTATGTAATCCAGGCTGGCCTAAAATTCAGGAACCTCCTGCCTCAGCCTGGAAGTTGCTGGTATTGCAGGCATGCACCAGCATGGCTGACTGCAATATGGTTTTATTTAACTGCCAACAGCTATATACTAGTTTTATTTGTCGTAAACCCTCATATCCTAGCACACTGGGACACCAGTCCCAGAATAAGTCTGGGTATCCCAGCCTTTGATCTCTTCATTGTAATGAACATTCCATGCTTCCCCATTACATACTGAGGCTTCCTTCAACACCCAGTGGAAAATCTAATCTACCATTTCTGATTTTCTCAGCTTTCTTTGTGCTTATTTTGAGACAGGGTCTCTCTACAGAGTGTTGACCGTCCTGGAACTTGCTCTGTAGACTAGGGTGGCCTAGTCTCACAGAGATCCACCCACCTCTGTCACCTAGGTGCTGAGATTAACTACCTATTATTTCTAAGATGGCCACACCAAATAACCTCTGAACTTCACTGTATGTTTCTGTTTCATTATTCTTTCTGAATCTGGGGACACACAGGCTGCTCGGATTCACTGGGAGCCTTAGAAGAGGGATTTTATTCCGCACATACATGCAGTCCTGCATAGACTATGCCATCCTCTGCCCTTCAACCCCTCCATTAAGTGGAAACCGAGACAAGAGTTTTGTGTGCAGGCAATGTGTGTGGAAATGAACTCTCAGGACCTAAGAGTGAGGGCCTGGGAGGGCGAAGCGAGAAAGAAGGATAGGAAAGTCAACCCGAAGTGAACTGAGTCAGAGTTCGTCTACTGCTGACCCAGCACACAGACATAGACACATCTGCAGAAGGAAGGGCTGCTCCCGAGTCTACAATAACTTCCATGACTGTGGTTATAGCAAAAAAAAGCCAATGAATCCCTTAAGTCTTTGAAACTGATGGTTTGGGGCTGGACTAGAGCACTGGCTGCTCTTTAAGAGAACCCAGATTCAATTCCCAGCTCCCACATGTCAGCTCACAACGACCTGTAACTCCAGTGACTCCAATGCCCTCTGCTGGTCTCAGAGGGCACCAGGCATGCATGTGGTATACAGAAATAAATCAGGTAAGATACAATATTTACATACACAAACAGTATTTTTTTTAAAAAAAAGAAATAAACGACTTCAACAAATATTAAAGTACTCCACTAATTTTTATTACCACACACTAGTGGTAAACTTGGGCTTAAAAGCACAAATTCCTACATCATCATGTCAGATCATGCTTAGGTTCATGCTGATGCCAATGGCACCACTATCAGAACTGCCCAAAGCAGCAACCCTGAGGAAGTGAATATTCTTATCTCTGTATGTGACATGCGGTTTCTGCTTGGCTGACAAGCTTGACATTAATGGTTGCTCTTAGGTTTGCCCAAAAAAGTCTATGTTTGCTGTTTTCCATAGGCCATTCCAAGTAAGTCCGCTGCGCCATGAGAGATTTAAGTTTGTGGTAGTTGCTGGGGATGGAGTACTGTGGAATGGGCTCCAGCAAGATCAGGATCAGGTTATCAGACCCTTCGTGGAAGAGATTGTGATGGGCAAAGTAGAGCTCATAATGGCACCACTCACTCTGGATGAAGTGGGGAGACAACACAAAGATGGACTTGTAACTCTTCTCGATGAAATGGATGATATTCTCCACGATGCTCTTGCCAGGGATAAAGTTTCTCTCATGGAGGCAAACCCGTATGCCATCTTTCTCTAGGTTTGGTAGTAATTCATTCTTCACCCAGGTAGAATCATGTCCACTGTATGAGACAAAAGCATGGAATTGGAGCTTCCTCTGGAGTTCCTCTTCAGGGATGTTCCTGGCCCTGTGCCGGGTCTGTGTCCACTGACACATCATCCTTAGGTACCAGGGCAGATCAAAGTAGAGCCAGAGGAAAGCCAGGATGGCAACCAACACCAGCAAAGCAGCCCCGATGGTGACAATCAGCAGAACAGTATCACAGGACAATGGAGACATATGGAAGTCCTGCAGTGGGGTCCCCTTAGCGCTTTCTGGGGAGTCACACCTATAAGAATCCGGCCATCCCTCTACCACTTGTCCTGATACGTGGCCTATGTTTTTGATAAACTCTCTCAGCTCACATGTACATTGGAATGGGTTGTTCCCTGCTGTTAAGGACCTGATCTTCTGACAGCTCTGGAAGAAATCCACTGAGGGGTGGGAAACTGAATTATGCTCGATGACCAGCACAGAAAGGCTGCTGAAAGCCCCGCATCCAGGAAGGTCCATTAAAGAATTGAATGCAACATTGAGTTCCTGCAAAGCTTGCAGGTAGGTGATATCTTTAGGGATGCTCATTATTCTGTTGTTGTGAAGGTCAAGGACCTTGACCTTGGGGGGCAAGCATCTGAAGACAGAGTCAGTAAGCATATTTGAGGACAAATTTAAAACTAGCAAACTCTCTGTCCAGTAGCATAGGTTTTCCTCCTTACTGCACTGTAGAAAATTCTGGCTAATGTCTAGTTTTTGTAGTGATTTCATCTCCGCAGACATAAGAATTATATTTTCAAGTTTTTTTAACTGGTTCTTTTGCAAACTAAGTGTTTTCAACTCAACTAAGTTTCTGCAATCTTTAAAAACCATGTCTGTTAAGAGGTTATCTGTGAAGTCCAAATACAGAAATGGGCTAACTTTGGATGGGCAAAGCATGTGGAGCATGCGTGTTCCGGACACTGTGAAGTTTTGGATGTTCATATTGGAAAAGATACCATAAATGTATTTTTGTGGTAAACTGTACACTTCGCTGACAACTTGATGTATTGACAACGCCTTTAGAGAAGTGCCAGAATAATTGAAATCTCTTACCTCAACTTGACCTTGTAGTGTCATGTTTGAAACTGAGAAATATGTTACGGGTGCATGCCAAACAGACTGGAGGATATCAATGAAGGAATTCCATGTTGTTTCAACGTTGTTTAAGGTAAGGCTTGATAGCCCCGGATTCTTTCTAAGCTTTAACAAAGCACTTAAGAAATAAGAACATTTAGAGTTTCCAAGTCCACACTGAATGTTAGATAGTTCCAAACTGTTTACAGTGCTGACTGATACATCCAGCATAAAGCGAAATTCTCTTTTCTCGGGGAAAACAACATGCAGAGCCCCAGCGTTAATGTGCTGAAGACACTCAGGGTCTTCTCTTTCCCCGTAAGTGTCTCCTAACACCAGCAAAACCTCCGTGATATTCAAATGAGCGATCGGCTGCACACTCGTGCTTTGTACCTGACTACCACTCAGTCCCAGAAATTTTAACTGGGACATGTTGCCAAACTCCTTGCATATGGGAAGGGCATCAAATGCATTGAAGGAAAGATCTAAATGCTTGAAGTTGATGGTGGGGTGGCAAGAAATCACCCTTAACTCATTGTGGGACAAATCCAAATATTCCAGTTCCGTATTGAATTCGAAAACGCCGATATCAAGGTACTGGAGTCTGTTGTAGGACATCACCAAGGCCCTCAGCTTGGACAGCAAGAGGATGTCAGAAGTCTGAAGTTCAGATATATTGTTTTGTGATAGATCTAAAGTAGTTGTTGTCAAGGGTAGGTCCTTGGGCACATGGGTGAGGTTTGCTCTCGGCCTCTTAACGATAAGTTCACTTCCACCAGATAATCGGATTTTGATAAGTCCCAAGGCAGTGATAACATAGAAGATGATGGAATTTATTTTAGTCATTGTATGGCAATAAACATTCCCGAGGCAGCTGCTGTATTCTTCAGAGCACTTTCGACATGGGTACAGATCCTAGGAAAAATTCACATGAAATGATTATATGAAGTCAGACATTAAACAGATTTTGTTATTAGAGGTTTATGAAATGAAGACCACGTTCTTTAGAGTTATACAACCTAAAATCAGGAAGACTGATAAACTTGGTAGATGGTGGATAGATGGACAGTAGGTACTGTGTGTGTTTGTGTGTGTGTGTGTGTGTGTGTGTGTGTGTGTGCCACCAGGCATGTGTGGAGGACACTTGTGAGCATCAGTTTTCTCCTTCTACCATGTGAGACCACCCAGAGATTAAGCTCAGCTTGTCAGGTTTGGCAGCAAGTACCTTTACCCACTCCGCCATCTTGTTAGCCCCAAACAACTTTATATACCGTAGGAGCTGGAGAAGGCCACAGAGAGACCACAGCTCCGCTGATGCCTGTACTTCCAGTCCCCAGAATAAATTACTGTTGTTTTAAGCTACTAAACTCACAATGGCTTTTTGCAGGAGCTGTAGAATTGGAACACAGATGGACCCATAGAAACCCCTTATGTTGTATAGCTGGATGTCAACTTGACACAAGCTAGAGTCAAGACACAAGGAGGGGACCACAGTGAGAAAAAGCCTCCATAAGATCTGGCTGTAGCAATCCGCAAGGATGACCCCAGCTAAGACCATAAGCAATAGCGGAGAGGGTGCCTGAACTGACCTTCCCCTCTAATCAGATTGATGATTACCTTAATTGTCATCATAGAAACTTCCTCCAACAACTGACGGAAGCAGATGCAGAGATCCACAGCTGGCACTGGGCCAAGCTCCCAGAGTCCAGTTGAAGAGAGGGAGGAGAGAGAATATGAGCAAAGGGGTCAAGACCATGATGGGGATACCCTCAGAAACAGTTGACCTGAGCTGGTGGAAGCTCACTGACTCTGGACTGACAGCAGGGGAACCTGCACAGGACCAAACTAGGTCCTTTGAATGTGGGTGACAGTTGTGTGACTGGGGCAGTCTGTGGGCCACTGGCAGTGGGACCAGGATTTATGGCTTTTTTGGAATCTATTCTCTTTGAAGGGATACCTTACTCAGTCTAGATATGGGGGGGGGGCGAGGGGCTTGGTCCTGCCTCCAAGTGATGTGCCAGACTTTCTTGACTCCCTATGGGAGTCTACTCTCTGAGGAGTAGATGGGTGGGTGGGAAGGTGCCGGGAGAGGGAGGAAGAGAGGAAGAGGGAACTGGGATTGATATGTAAAATGAGAAAAGATTGTTTTAAAAAATAAAAAAAGAAAAGGAAAAAAGAAATAGAATTCAAATAAATATTTCAACACTTTTACCAAAAAAAGATCGGTAATAGGGCATTTTCTTAACTAGTGATTGATGGGAGAAGGCCGAGTCCATGGTGGGTGGTACCCTCCCTGGGCTGGTGAGTCTGGGTTCTATAAGAAAGCAGACTGAGCAAGCCAGTAAGCGGTCCCCCTCCATGGTCTCTGCATCAGCTCCGGCCTCCAGATACCCACTCTATTTGAGTTCCTGCCCTGACTTCTCTCAGTAACGGACTATAGTATGGAAGTATACGCCAAAAAACCTTTTCCTCCCCAAGCTGCTTGGCCATGGGGTTTCATCTCAGCAACAGTAATCCTAATTAAGACACTCCCCTGGCTCTGACCCCTCTCAAACACTCATTCAAAACCAAAGCTGAGAGTCACTTCGTGTCCTTTAATGCTTTGACGTGGAAAGTTCAGGTGTCCCGTGACTCTGAGAAGAGACCCCCTGGGCGGCAGAGTCGCAACTACCCCGGATCACTGGCATCACTGTGATTACCTGGACAAGTCTTGGACCTAACTTTGGTCTTACTCAAAAGCTGATAAAAATCACAGTAAAGGTCTTTCAGTTATTCATTCATTCATTCATCATTCATTCATTCATTCATTCATTCATTTATCCAGCCAATATGTATCAGTGTTTGGGGGCCCAGACACAGGCCAGTGAAGAAGAGCAACTCCTGTCTCTCAAAACAAAGCCCTGTTAATAAATAACTCATTTTAATTTCATGCAGTAGTTAAAGAATAATCTAGAAAAATGAATCAGGGTAACTTCAGGTCTCGTACAGTGCTAAGTAATTAGTTTTGACTAATTCCCCGGAGAAAGCCTTCTGAGATGACCTTGGGGTAGAAATCGAAAGGAAGCCAAAGACCTGAGGGAAGAGCCCTTCTAGAAAAAAAAAAGGGTGGGGAGCAAATATAAAGTCTTGAGATGGACCTTCGGTGAGCTGTTCTGAGGGACAGGGTGGCCAGCAATAGTCCGGGGTAAGGTAAACACAAGAGGCGTCAGGGCCAAGATCACTCTAGGCCTTGTTGGTCATGGAAAGGAAGCAGGGTTAGATCCCATATTAGATACTTCTGTTGCTGTGATAAATACCCTAACAAGAGCAACTGAAGGAAGAACTGGGTTTATTTTAGTTTGCAGTTCCAGGGGGACAGAGTCATTACGGTGGAGAAGGCATGGCTTCTGGAGGGGCTCGGAGGGTGGGCAGAGTCATTACGGTGGAGAAGGCATGGCCGTAGGAGCAGGAAGCCCTGTGGATCACCTTTCCATCCATACACAGGAGGCAGAGCGAGAGGGAGGAAGGAAGTAAGGTAAGACTATTAACCTTCAAAACCCATCCCCAATGACAGATATACTTCCCCCACAAGACTCTACCTCGTAAAGATTCCACCACCTCCCAAAGATCACCAACTGGGGACCAAGTGTTCAAACACACGAGCCTCTGGAGGACATTTCACATTCAAATCCCAATAGATCCTAAGAGTCACAAGGATACTGAATCATAAGAATAATTTATTCATTCAATACTGGAGGGATTCGAGGCTGGAAAAACTTCAGAAAATCTTTTTTGTTCATTCATCAAATGAATATGTCCCCCTCTGACGCATCAGACGTTGTTTGGGGCTGTGCCCGTTGTTCTAGTTATCAGCCCCTATGACCTTGGATGCTGTCTGACGTCCCCTTTCCAATGGTGTGAGGACAGAGGGAGCTGAGTTGAGGTGAGCATTAGAGGCTCTTTACAGACTGCACAGCTCAGCAGCTGTCTCAGGAGACAACTGGCATTAAAGACAAGCCACCAGCATACCAACAAAGAGCCAGATCCTGCATGTCCCTCACCAGACATCAAACGGCGCAGACAGACCTAAAGAATTCAATTCTGAGAGGTAGCCCTGTGCTATAAAAGTTCCCCAGGCTAAACATGCAGAGCTCTCCCCAGGCTGACCTTTCTGCAGGGTGTCCACAGATGTCCTGGCTATCCTGAGTTCTCCACCAGCTGCATTCAGGAAGTCTCTGAGCAAGAAAGATGACCGTGTTATCATTCACGTGAAAAGCAAGGCTAGCCTTTGCACTGCACTGATTGCCCTGGGAAAGGCCGAGAAATGCCCCAACTATCCCGCTCCAGCATCCCAAAGACCTCCACATGGGCACATGCAAACACAGGCACACACTCAAGATAAAGAAATAAGTGTTTTTCAAAACAAAAATATATTATAAACATTAAGAAATCAATTTTAGATATTTGTTGCAGATACTTTTAGATATTTAAATAACTTTAGATATTTGGAGTTATAAATTGTAGATAATAAACTTGCTAAAGTCACTGAAAATCAGTATCTAAATTTTCTTGTCCAAACAAAACCAAATTCCTGTTGTTACCGTTTTTGTTTTTGAGACTCCCCTCCCAATATGTAACCCTGGCTATCCTAGAACTTACTTTGTAGCTATGTAAAATGAATGGTCTCAAACTCACAGTGATCTTCCTGTCTCAGCCTCCAAAATGCTGGGATGTACGTAGCACCATGCCCTGCCAAAACATTGTTGAGCAGAATCGTAACGATAGTCACTGACCCCATCTATTTTAGAACCCCAAAACCATCTTACCATTAACTAGAAAAGGATGATTCATTAACTGGGCAGTGAAAGGGGACTTTCGAAGCATAAAAGCCTTCAGATACGTGTACGTCCATTTTGATGGTCCAGGACAAGCTTAGCTAGCATCAAATGGCACAAGGAACTAGCATGTTTGCCTTACCTCTGCTCAGAAACTCTGGGGATATCAATCAGGGTTTGGTTGATCTTAAATAGGACAACACCCCCACAATGAATGTGGCTCATTAAATTCAGTTCTTCAAACATGTGTGAAGAATTTTCCCCAAGCTAGAGTAACTATTAACCAGCCCTGGAAGGTCTGGACGGAGGGCAAACATTTCTGTGTGACTGCGCAAACTCCTGCATTCATCTACTTGGATGTGGCTTGGGGAGCATTTTCAAACCCCACAATTCCACCTTGACCTCTAGCTCCCCAGAACAGTTTCCATAGTCTGGGAAAACATCAAGCATATACAGTAAGAAAAACCCAGCATAAAAATGAAAGTAACCCTCTCCATTAAAAAGGAGCTGTGTTGTGTTAAAGCGTTTCTCCCAGAGAAACTGAGTTTCACTGTGCAGACTGTTTTCCCTGGTATAACAAAATGCCTGAGACAGACTGCTTGACAAAGAAAAGAAGTTAATTTTACTTACAGTTTTGGTCCACAGTCAAGGGGTCACATCTGGCAGTGACCTTGATAGCAGAATCCTAGGCAGCAAGGGGCATCTCAAGGCAAGAGATGGGGACATATATATGTATTCTGGTTACTCCCCCCTGCTTTTATTAAGCTACCAGTATTCGACCATGGGCCTCTACTCTGATGATCTGATTGAATCCAATTTTAGTTTCCTCCCAAAGGGCCACCTCCAAATGCCATCGTCAGATTGAGCTTCCTCTCTCTTGGTGCCTCACAGAGGGTAGTTAAGTTCTAACATGTGGCATTCTGATCATTACTTATTGTGACTGTGTGGTCACTCAAATGTACGCAGGTCGCAGCTTGTCCATTCTCCTGAACATTTCATTGAAAGGAATATGGATGGGGAACAGGAGAGGAAAGGGGAGAGGGGGGAAGGGGAGAAGAGAGAAGAGAGGAGAGAAGAGAGGAGAGGAGAGGAGAGGTCACTTAAAATAAAAAAACAGCTGTGTCCAAAATACAAAAAAAAACCACCTGTGACCAAATGCTCCTCTCTCTCTCTGTCTCTCTCTCTGTCTCTCTGTCTCTCTGTCTCGTCTCTCTCTCTCCCACCCACCCACACTCACACCCCCCCCACACGAGCTGTTAAAAATAAATCACACAAGATGAAGGTTTTCTCTGCTTTAGGTTGGACAAACACTAGTTTCAAGCCACACAGTTCACAGTAAGTAATTACCAGAAGCAAGCCTACTTAGAGAAACATGCACAACTTGATCATAGAGACATTTTCTATTTCCACGTGGCAACAAGCATTGTCCTTATTTCTAAAAAGAGTAAAGTAATTTGTTTTACTTACCAAGGCAACTTGCCTCTCTGGCATAGCAATAAGAAATTCAAGCACTTCCTCAAGCATTTTTTTTTTCTTTTGGCGACTGCTTTCAGCATTGCAAAAAGGGACTCATTACTGCCACCTACTGTTAATTACTGGAATTACATCACATAGAAAGCTAAAGCCCAGGTTCTGTTCTCTGGCCTATGAAATGACTTTTGTAGACTTGTAGTCAAATAGAGTAATCTCGCCATGGTTCTGTCTTTATCTTTCACTGCAGTGAGTAGGCTCATTTCATCTCCACTGGTGGAGTGCAGCAGAGGTGTTAATAATTCATAGACCGTTGTTAGCTCGATTCAACCAGCTTACTGTGACGGTGGTGGCGATGCTGTCATGATTCTGGTGTGACTCATCTGCTTTGCTTTTCCTCTGGTCTTTCTGTTTGTTTGTTTCTC
This sequence comes from Arvicola amphibius, assembly GCF_903992535.2. NCBI lineage: Eukaryota > Metazoa > Chordata > Mammalia > Rodentia > Cricetidae > Arvicola > Arvicola amphibius. The sequence goes on along the minus strand of NC_052047.1, from coordinate 37,677,422 downwards.
GAGACAGGGTTTCTCTGTGTAGGTCTGGATGTCCTGGAACTCATTCTGTAGATCAGGCTGGCCTCAAACTCACGAAGACTGGCCTGCCTCTGCCGGGATTAAAGACACATGCCACCGCTGCCTGGCTTCCTCTGGCCTTTTGATTAGCTCACTGTCTAGTGACTGCGCAGTAGAAGTCAGGAGGCAAGATCAAAGTTTTGTAAGAGATTTTTTTTCTTCTTCTCATAGAGGAAAAGTCACATTTGTGAGTTGGTTCCTCGGACAAATGCCAGCCTTTCGATCACTGGCTTTCAGATGCAGTTTGGGACAAGGCTTTCCCATTAATATTTTCTAACTTTCTTCAAAACTTCATCTTCAGCTTCTGAAAAAAAACAACAACAAAAAAAAAGGACAAAACCAAAAGAACCTGCCTCCAAAGCCATGGCCCTGTTTTCTCAAATAAGGTACCTCGGTACTTCCACTGACTTGATTTCGGTTAGCAAACTCAAATTCTTATCAAACAGTCACAACAAATGGGCAATAGAAGCTAAAGGGTGGACGCTTGTCCAGTCACTGTGTGAATGCAGAGACAGCAAAACCCCTTCCTTCTGCCCCTCCACACATCTCTACCGGAATCGGCTTTTCTACTGGACACAATGAGGTCTACTTCCCTAAACCGAGAACTCTGGGATTTCCTTTTGACCTCTTATGTTCCCCATCTCAGAATCTGTTTAACGGAGCATGTTTAATTCCAGGAGTCAAGTTGACAAGCAAGAACAGCTGCCACCGTTCCCAAATGATCTATCTCCGCTGCTCAGGGAAATGTGTGGTTAAAACGTGTTTATAAAACCGAGAAAGAAGTAAATCATGTCCCTGCCCCCACCACTTCTTCCTTTAAAATCGTAACGGGAGACAGAGATGTCTTTGAGAGGGTTTTCTAGAGGAACAGAAACGACAAAATGAGTCTGTGTTTATATTCAGGAGATTTGTTGGAGTGGCTTACAGGCTGTGGTCCAGCTAGTTCAGCAATGGCTATCTGAAACAGAAAGTCTAAGAATCCAGTTGTTGCCCAGCCCACGAGGCTGGATGTCTTAGCTGGTCTTCAGCACACATCAGGATCTTGAAGAAGTAGGCTCTAAGAACAGTGAGGGAATGAACTTGCCTCACTTTTCCTGCCCTGCCAGCCAGCTCCCAAATAACCACACTTCTTATTAATTATGAAAGCTCAGCCAATAGCTTAGGCTTGTATCTAACCAGTTCTTATAACTTAAATTAACTTATATCTTTTCATCTACATTCTTTTACATGGCTTGGTTATCTTTACTTTGTAAAGCCTATGCTGCTTGCTCTGCATTTCCTGGTGTCTCCTCTTGACTCTGCCCATATTCTTCCCAGAGTCCTCTTTGCCCCCAAAAACCTTGCCTAGCTATTGGCCATTTAGCTTTTTTATTAAATCAATCTGAGTGACATTTCCTCACAGTGTACAAAAAGATTATCCCATAACACTTGCCAGTGAGAGCAAGGGCAAGCAGGCAAAGAGCAAAATCTTCCTTCTTTCCTATCCTTTAACGAGGCTATCATAAGAAGGTGTGGCTCGGATTTAGGGTCGGTCTTCTGATCTCAAATTTAAGGATTTAAGGTGGGTCTTCCTACCTCAAAAGATCCAGTCAACTAAAAATCCCTCGCAGCAGCTTGAGTTTTTAGTTCATTTCAAATGGAATCAATTTAACAACCAAGAATAGTTATCACAGCCCCTAAAGGCAGGCTTCAGGATCCAAGATCTAAAGAAATGCCTAAGGATGTGCCCAGTGGTGCAATAGGGGCCCAAAAGTTGTGAGGTAATCAACCATTCTTAAGTCAGAACTAATCAACAGGAAGGAAGTCTTTCCTGGTACCGTAAACCTGGCCAAACAACTGTGAGTCAGGACATTATAGGCCCTAGGGAGGAACTTATACAGCTGTTGTCTTGCTAAATGAACACTTTGTCAAACTGGCTTCTAAATACTAATGTTTATAAACATAGATTAGCACTGCCTTCAACCTTAGCCAGAGGAGCCTCTCTCTGCAGTGGTCAGCGCTTAATGAAGAGACTCCTCATTCATCAAAGTGCTGAGAATAAGTGGCTATTGAGTGCTCGCCCTAAAAAGGGCATCTATAGCAACCTTCACCCAAGGCTCAGGGAACAGCATGGAAGACAAAGCATTAAGTATGTGAGAGCTGGAGGATGGGGAAGAGAGCTGTGGAATGAGGCCTTCAGGACATCCCGTGACCCCGCTTCCGAACTCACCCCAGGTATGTCTGCTCACGTGAGATCACGAAACCAAGCCAACATCAGTCAACATGCCAACAGGCAGCACTAAAGTATGATGGGAGAGGAGAGGAAGAGAAAGAGAGAGAGAGCCTGAAAGAATGTGTTGGGGGTGGAGAGTTCGAGTAGATATGACTAACATATATTGTACACATAATACAAAATTGTCAAAGTTTAATGATACTCTGTTTAAAAAGAAAACGGCCCAAGAAAGGAAACTAAGTGAAGCTCAAGGCAAAGCACGTTATCATTCTCGTGTCCCTCTTCCCTCCAAGCTCACGCCCCATCCCTCTATGAGCTGCCTCCTCACCTCTTTCTGTCTCCCCTTTATCCAGGGGATACCCACACGTCAGTACAGCCAGCCCTCCCGCGACAGCCTTCTCTTCTCAAAGAATATGGCCTTTTAAATTTGAATAAGTATTGAAAGCATTGCAATTTTTAAAAGTATATCTGAAATATTATTTCACCACTCAGTAAATACCAAACATTATTAATTAGGGTGTGTGTGTGTGTGTGTGTGTGTGTGTGTGTGTGTGTGTGTGTGTTAATGCCAACTCCCAAAGTCTGGTGTGTATGTATTCATCTCAATTGGGTCACCCACATTTGAGGAGCTCAGAGATCACACGTGGCTGAAGGCTCCCACACTGGACAGCTCCGGATTAGTTGACACTATCACAACTTGAAAACACACAAAAGCCGAAGCCCACCCCTGTCCTTCAGGCAGCCCCTAACTTTTCGCCACAGCGAGTTCTCTGTCCCACATTCAGCTGTGTGTTTTGGGGTCCAGGGCACTGTAAAGAAACTGTCAAGTAGGTTTAATCTGTGATTGGTTTTTTTCTAAGCCTTATCGAACTATAAATACTCTAAAAATAAAAACGTTGAAAGTAAGCAAAAATATAATGTACACACTCAGTAACATAAATACTTTTGATGTATTTAGAATTGTGTAATCATTGCCACAATCAATTTACAAGATTTTCATCATCTTAAAATGAACCACTGTATCATTCTCTTCCTGTACAAGCCGGCCCAATTTACTCTACAGAAAACACTTCATCTCTGCAGACTTACCTCTCCCGACTACTTCAGATGGTGGATTTATATTCTCCAGGTTCCTTTTTGGCTGGCTTGCTTCCTAGCATCATGTTTTCATGGCTCAACCATGCTGTCGTACATATTGACATCTCAATCTTTTTCTTTGCTCATTTTTAAACATTTATTTATTTATTTATTTATTTATTTATTTTTATTTTGCATACCAACCACAGTTTCCCCTCCCTCCTCTCCTCCACCACCTCCCTTCTGCCGCCACTGCCCCCTGCCCATCCACTCCCCTTCCATCTCCATTCAGAAAGGGGCAGGCCTCCTATGGGAGTCAACAAAGCATAACACATCAAGTTGAGGCAGGACCATCATCCTCCCCCTGTATCAAGGTTGGGTAAGGCAACCCAGCATGGGGAATTGGTTCAAGCACCAGGAACAGATCCTGATCCCATTGCTAGGAGCCCCACAAACAGGCCAAGCTACACCACTGTTACACACACGAAGAGGGCCTAGGTCAGTTTCATGCAGGCTCCCTAACTGTTGGTCCAGACTTGGTGAGATCCCATGAACTCAGGCCTGCTGTATCTGTGGGTTCCTCTGCCATGATCTTGAAACCCCTAGTTCATACACTCCTTCCTCTCTATCTTCAACAGGACTCCCGGACCTTGGCCCAGTGTTTGGCTAGAAATTTTTGCGTTTGCTTCTATCAGTTATTAGATGAATGCTCTCTGATTACAGAAGGAGGCCAGTTCAGGTACCTTCTCCACTATTGCTAGGAGTCTTATCTGGAGTCATCCTTGTGGATTCTGGGGAGTTTCCCTGACACCAGGTTTCTCCCTAGCCCCCATCAAGATATCTCTTTCATTATTCTCTCCATCTGTCCCACCTTCAAACTACCCAACCCAATCCTTCACGTTACCATACCTCCACCACCCCAGCCCTTAGTTTACCCAGGACATCTCTTCTATTTCCCATTCCTAGGAAAATCCACGTGCCTCTCTTTGGGTCCTCCTTGTTGCCTAGCTTCACTGGGGCTGTGGGTTGTAGTCTTGTTATCCTTTACTTTACAACTAACATCCTCTTATAAGTGAGTACACACCATGTTTGTCTTTCTGGGTCTGGGATACCTCACTCAGGATGGATGATTTTTTTTTTCTAGTTCCATCCATTTGCCTGCAAATTTCATGAGATCATTGTTTTTTTCCCCACTGAGTAATACTCCTTGTATAGATATACCACATTTTCTTTATCCATTCTTCAGCTGAAGGGCATCTAGGCTGTTTCAAAGTTCTGACTTTTACAAATAACACTGCTATAAACATAGTTGAGCAAGCCTTGTGGTATAATTGAGCGTCCTTTGGGTATATGCCCAAGAATGGTGTAGCTAGGTCTTGTTTATGTTGTGTGAAACAATTTGAGGAGTATTGGTATTAGTTCTTCTTTGAAATTTTGGTAGAATTCTGTGTTGAAACCATTTGGCCCTGGGCTTTGTTGTTGTTGTTGGGAGACTTTTAATGATTGTTTCTATTTCCTTAGCAGCTATAGGTCTATTTAAATTGTTTATCTGGTCTTGATTTAATTTTGGTATGTGGTACCTATTGAGAAAATTGTCCATTTCTTTTAAATTTTACAGTTTTGTGGAATACAGTTTTTTGAAGTATGACCGAACAATTCTCTGGATTTCCTTAGTATCTGTTGTTATGTCTGTTTCTGATTTTGTTAATTTGGATATTATTTCTCTGCCTTTTGGTTAGTTTGGATAAAGGTTTGTCTATCTTGTTGATTTTCTCAAAGAACCAACTCTGCTTCATCGATTCTTTGTATCACTTTCTTTGTTTCTATTTTATTGATTTCAGACTGATTTGATTATTTCCTCCTATTTACTCCTCCTGGGTGAGTTTTTTTTTTTTTTGTTTCTAAAACTTTCAGGTGTGCTATAAAGTCGCTAGTGTAAGATTTCTCCAAATTCTTTATGTAGGCATAAAGTGCTATGAACTTTCCTCTTAGCACTGCCTTTATAGTGTCCCATAGGTTTGGGTATGATATAGATTCATCTTCATTGAATTCTAGGACATCTTTAGTTTCTTTCTCTAATTCTTCCCTGGCCCAGTGGTGATTCAGCTGAGAGTTGTTCAGTTTCCATGAGTTTAAAGATATTCTTTTCTTTTCAGACAGAATTACTCTATTTAGGCTCAGATGTCCTGGGACTCATTCTATAGACCAGACTGGCCTTGAACTCACAGAGCTCCATCTGCCTCTGTCTCCCAAGTTCTGAGATTAAAAGTGTGCACCATAACCACCAGGCCAGTAGTAACTCATTCTTGCTGCAGAACAATTTTCAGTTGTATGGTCTCTTAAGGTTTCTCTTGCTGTGAAGAGACACCATGACCATGACAACCCTATAAAGGAAAACTGAGAGTCCACTTGTGACTCAGTTTCCACCTGTAGCCCATCCTGACTTAACAGTCGTTTGAGTTCAAGCTTGCCTTCTCTGCTTGTTCCTGTATCCTTGAAAGTGAGAAAGTTCTGATTAAGCCCATGGGCAAGAGTGTTTTGTCCTTGATGGAGAACACATTATTTATTAAGATACAGGTTGCTGAGTGCCAGCCAGTTAAAAACTAAAAACTGTTTGCTGCTAGCAGGACTCACAAGATAGGTAATGAGGCTACATCCTTCCTTCTCTCAAGGGCAGTGTAGGGAGGTGAATGACTGATTATGCTGTTCTTTTATCTGCCTTTTGCCTGTAATTAGTATATATGCTGTCTTAGAAATAAACTCCGGGCTGGTTGGTATTCACCAACAGGTCTCCCAGATCTATCGTGAATTTTCTGTCTCAATTTTTTTCGATCTGCTATTTCCTCAACCTCACACCCCTTTCCAGAGACGCCACCTGACTTTGTTGGAGCAGCCTCCAACAGAAACCATTTAACTGAGGTGGTGGCTTACAGTGTCAAAGGTTCAGTTCATTATCATCACGGCGTGGAGTATGGGAGCATGCCGGCAGATGTGGTGCTGGAAGAACAACTGAGAGTCCTCCATCTTGCAGGAAACAGGAAGTTGATTGAGACACTGGGTAATATCCCGAGCATAAGAAAGCCCGCCCCCCTGTGGCACACTTTTTCCAACAAGGTCACACGCACTCCAAAAAAAGACAAGACTCCCAGTAGTGCCACTCCCTATGAGATTATGGGGACCATAGCATTCAAACTGTCACATCTGTCTGTTCGTCACCTATGAGTATCACGGCTTCTATGAGCAATGGTGTTATGAGCAGTCTGTACACACTTTTGTGTAGACATATTTTCTCTTGAGATGTGGCCAGGAGACCGATTACTGTATAGTAGAATAATTCTGTTTAGCCTTCGGAAGAGCCACCATGCGGAGGGCAGCTGCAGCCCTGCCCTATCCAACTGACTCTACTTCTCCATTTCTGTGCTAGCACTTGTTTAACCTAGTTGTTTACAGCCCCGACTGGGTACAAAGAGGTACTCCACTTTGGTGTGAGTTTGTGTTTTCCTGGCTAATAATAGCATCAACCATCTTTCACATACATTTTGACCATTTCTACATCTCCATTTAGATTCATTTCCCATTTTTTTAAACCTTGTGTTGTCCTTTTGTTTTATTTTGCTTTCCTATTTCTACTTATTTTTTTTGTCTTGCATTGCTGGGGTCCAAACCCGGGGCCTCACAATTGATAAGAGGCACTCTACCATTAAGATGCATCCTGAGCATCTTAATTGTCTTTTTAATTTTGAATATTATTATTACTCCAGCTGTTGCTGTGCATGCATGTATGTATAGTGTGTTAGAGGAGAAGGTGAACATATGGAGGTCGCAGGACAACTTTGTGGAATCAATTCTCTTCTTCCACATTTATATGAATTTCAAGGATTGGTCAGGTAGCCAAGTTTACACAGCAAGCACATTATATGCTGAGCCTTCTTGGCAGCCCCTTATTGGCCTTTTTAATTATTGAGTTGTAACTCTTCTTTACACAGACTCCAGACTTAAATTCCTTATCAGATATAGGAATTGCAGTTTTCCCCCTATTTTGTAGTAATCATTTCTTTCTTGAAACACAAAGACTTCAGTGTTTTGTTTTATATGATTTACCCTTTTTTCTTTTATTGTTTATATGGTTGGAATCATATCTAGGGAAACACTCATAAATTCAGTATACCTCTGTTCTCTGTTGGAAGGTTTTTTTGTTTAACTCTTTAGGTCTTTGATATTATTTTTGAGAAAAAAAAACCTTGCTGCCGGGCGGTGGTGGCGCACACCTTTAATCCCAGCACTCGGGAGGCAGAGGCAGGCGGATCTCTGTGAGTTCGATGCCAGCCTGGTCTACAAGAGCTAGTTCCAGGATAGGCTCTAAAAAAGCTGCAGAGAAACCCTGTCTCGAAAAACCAAAAAAAGAAAAAAGAAAAAAAAAAAACCTTGCTATATAGCCCAGGCTAACCTGGAACTCACAGTCCTTCTGCCTTAGCCTCCTAAATTCTGAAGTTATAGGTATGTAGCCCTTTGCCCAGTCTTTTTGCTTTGCTTATCCTGTGGTGGATCTCAAATCCAGATCTTTAAGCATGCTGAGCAAGCTCTCTATTACCAAGATAAGCCTAGTCCTTCAGTGTTCAATGATCCTTCATCTTTTGTACATGGTACAAGACAGGGATCAAACTGTTTTTGTATGTGGATATCCAATTGCTTCAGCCCCCTGGTTGAAAAGTCTTTTTTCCTTGAAATGGTCTTGGCACCATTGTTGAAAGTCAATTGACCTTAGATACACAGGCTTACATATGTACTCTAAATTATACCCTGTTGACTGACTTGTTTTTCCTTGCATTGGATGGCTCCATTTTGTCTCTGTAGTCTTGTAGTGAGTTTTAAAATCAGAAGTGTGCAAGTCCTTCCTTCTCAGCTCACGCCGACTATTCTGGATCTCTATATTATTAAGAATTTTACTACCAGCTGCATAAGGTATGTTGTCACTTGCTTTGCTTTGTGAAAACAGAGTCTTTCTGTGTAGATCTGTCTGGCTTTGAATTCATGATCCTCTGACTTCACTCCTGAGTGCTGGGATTGTGAGGATATACCACCAAGCCTAGCTGGGAAGTGCACTTTCTTTCTTATTAAAATTAACTTTTAAAATTAGCATCCAAAATAATTGTCTTTATTATGCATTTGCATATGTATAATTATACTTTGTTCCAATTTGAACATAGAATTTTAAATATAGGTTCTACCTATGAAAGAAAATGTGACATTTGTCTTTATTTGCTTGCCTTATTAAGATTAACACAATGATTTGTGGGCCCATCCATTTCCCTGCAAATGCCGTGATTCCACTTTTCTTTGGAGCTGAGTAATATTCTGTTGTGTATATGAATCATATTTTCTTTGTCTGCTGAGGGTTACCTGTGCTAGCTCCATTCCCTGGTCATTGTGAATGAATAGCAGTAAACATAGGGGCATGTTTGTGGTGTGTTGACTTAGAATCCTGCAGGTTTTGTATTATATTTACTTTTCTTGTTATTGTTACAATGCCAGACAAAAGCAATGAAAGGAAGGAAGGGAGGGAAGGAGAGAGGGAGGGACGGAGGGAGGGACGGAGGGAAGAAGGAAGGGAGGGAGGGAGGGAAGGCTAACTGTTGTGGGATTTGATGGCGCTGTGAAACAAAAGAGATGTAAAGTTTATGAAGTTGAAAAATGTAAAAACTTAAGTTGTTTATCTAAGAAAATGTTTTAAGGTCTAGAAAGATATTTTTAGATTGGTAATACAAGTTAGAAAGTGGTTTAGGCATAGAACTTTGGACTCACCAAGACAGGATAGATAATTGAGTACTTTCCCTGAATTTGCCAAATACTAATGGAGCAGACACTATGGATGTAATTCTTCATTGAATTCTTATTGCATATAGTTTTCCTGTGTTAGAGTTTAAAACTTTTCCTTTTGATTTAGACAAAAAAGGGGGAAATGTTGTTGGATATTTGATTGCACTGTGAAACTCTGAGACTGTGTTAATAAAATTAACCTTGGATCAGGGGTGAAGCCAGCAACTAATTGACAAAAATTAGCCATAGAGAGTACGGAGGACCCAGGAAGATGGGTAGGGAGATGAGCAGGAAGGAGTAGGGAGGGACTTAAAGATTTGCAGGCTATTTTGGTTTGAATGTGTGGAGAGATGCTTCTCTTAGTGGGTCTCTGACCAATAATAAAGGTCAGCTATTTGCTTCTTAGCTTCTCTGATCTAGCAGATTTTCACCCAAACATCTGACTCCCAAGTCTTTCTGGGTAAATAAAACAACTTAGATAAAAACAATAGTTGGGGTTTTTTTCTTAGCTTGAAGGTACAGTTTCTCATCATGAAGAAGTCATGGCAACAGGTGGATAAGGCAGTTGGCCATACTACGTCCACAGAAAGTAAGAAGACAGATATGAAAGTTGATACTCAGCTTGTCTCCTTTTTATTTAGTCAGGAATCTTAGCCCTTGAAATGGGACCACTCACATCTAGGATGCATCTCTCTCCTGGGTGATCTAAAATCACTCACAGACATGCCCAGAGGTTGTCTCCTAGGTGGTTCTATATCCTATCAAGTTGACAAGCAACACTAACTATACGAGTTAATGGGCTTAATTGTGGCTTTTGCATATGTGTCATTATGCTTGTCCCAGCTTGAATATGTAACTCGAATATAATCTGAATTGAGTACCTGGGTCATAGAACAGCTCCATTTTTAGCCTTTCGGTCAGGTTCTGTTCTGATTTCCATAGTGACTGCACACGTTTGCATTCACACCAAATCTGTGTAAAGATTCCCCTTTCCACATCCTTGCCGGCATTTGTTGTCATTTGGTCTCTCGATATGGTCCTTCTCACTAGAGCAGGATAGAGTTTTAGCATGGTTTCAGCTTGTATTTTCCTAATGCTGAAGGGTGTTGAACACTTTGCAAGCATTTATTGGCAATCTATATTTCTTCTGATGAGAATTGTCTATTTGATGCATTAGCTCATTTAGCCCAATGATTTGGGATCTTTAATGTTTAATTCTTGTGCCTCATTATAGATTGCAGCTATTAATTCCACGTCACATGTGTAGTTGGCAAATATTTTTTTCTCATTCTGTAGGCTGTCTCTTCATTTTGGTTATTGCTTGCTTTTCTGGGCAGGAGGTTTTGATTTCATGCAACCCCACTCGTTGGCTTTTTGGATTGTTTCCTGTACTACTGGAGTCCTTTTCTATCTGTGTTTTGAAGTGTTTTTCTCTAGCAGTCTTAAGATGTTAGGCCTTACCTCTGGGTCTCTGAAGCATTTTGAATTTTTTTTGTACGAGGTGGGAGATATGAATCTAGTTTTATTCTTCTATATGTGGACATCCAGCTTTTTCCTACACCAATTGTTGAAGAAGCTGTCTCTCTCCAGTGTCTGTTTTTGTGGGAGTTAGTTGTCTTTTGTTTCTTTGTTTGGTTTGGTGTGTGTTTGGTTTGCTTGCATACATGTTTGTATGCATATGTGTGCACATGGTGTGAAGGCCAAAAGCTGATGTACGTCTTGTGTAATTACTCGTTACCTTGTATTTTGAGGCAAAGCCTCTCACTTGAACCTGGAGCTCTTGGACTCATGTAGTCTAACTGGGTCTGCTTGCCACAGGGATCCTCGTCTCTGCCTCCCCGGCACTGGTATTATAGGGCGGTCACCACGCTTGCCTTGCATTTATGTGGGTGAGGCAGATCCATATTCAGGCTGTCACACTTGTGCGGCAACCTAGCAACCCCCCAGTTTCCCTATCCCCAGCAAGGAAAACTCTTAAAAACTCATATTTAAAGAAAATAAACTGGGGAGGGAGTGGGAACTGGGATTGGTATGTAAAATTTCAATTAAATAATGATGAATAAACTGAAAAATCTCCCAAAATCTTAAGGAAGACCTAGTTCTAATGTCCCTCAAACTGTTCCATAAAAGAGAAATATAAGGACTGCATTTCTTCCTCCTCTGTGTATATGATGTAGTGATGTTTCATTTGCATTTTAATAAATAAAGCCTCCCTAAAGGTCACAATGCAAAGCAGCCACACTAGTCAGCCATACAGGCCAGGCAGTGGGGGCACACCTTTAATCCCAGCAGCCACACTAGTCAGCCATAGAGGCCGGGCGGTGGTGGTGCACGCCTTTAATCCCAGCACTAGAGAGGAATATAAGGGAAGGATGAGAGAACAACTCGCTCTCATTCAGTCTGAAGATTTCATGGAGATAAGAGCTCTCTAGTGGCTCAGCTGCTTTGCTTTTCTGGTCTTCACGTTGAACTCAGTATCTGTCCCTGGGTTTTCATTATCCGTGCTACCACGCATCTTCTACAGTACGAAACTAGTCATGAGCCGTCAGCTTATGCCTGTCTTGAAGTGCCCTTATTTAGCCACCGATAAGTTTAAAAAGACAGTTTAATTGGCTAAAGCAAGCTGGCTTGGCAAGTATTTACTTTCAGAGTGTGAGATATACCTACTTCATTATCCTGTATTTTATGGTGCTGACAAGAAATTTGATATCATTCTGATATTTGCTTTTGTGAGTTTTCCCCCACAGCTTTTAGTATAGCTCCTTTGCTTTGTATTGTTGACATTTGGACTATACTACCTCCTGGGAAGGGCTTTTCTGGTCATCTCCACTTGGAGCTCTAGGTGCTTTTTGTGTTTGAATATACAGAGTTTGAGAATTTTTTGCTGTAACTTCACTGAACAGATTCTCTATGCATTTGGTGTCTGCCCCAGCCCTTTTTCTACCCCATAGATTCCTAGGCTTGATCTCTTCTCTGTGTCTCAGCATCCTTCGATGCTGTGCGTATGCTCATTGCTTTTCCCCATATTGCAATATTTTGTCAGCCACAGCTTCCACCCTTGACATTCTCTCTTCTGCGTGGTTTAGCTGATTAGTGACACCTTCCACCGGGTTTCCATCTCATGCATTGAATTTTTCATTACTAGATTTTTTTTTCAAATCTTAATTTCCTTGCTGAATGTTGCTTCCATGCTGTTAACTTTTTAAATCCACACTGCTAATTTTTCTCGTCCATGTGGGTGACCTTTTCTTCTATGTTGCTGACTTTCCTCTCCAGGCTCTGGATAAAATTCTTTTGCTTATTTGCATTCTCTTTCAGGTCATTGATCATATTTCAGTGAATTTTTGAAACCTTTGTCTGGTATTTTTACTTTCTTCGGTAGCTTTTATTTTTATTTATTTATTTAGTTAGTTAGTTAGTTCATTGAGAGTTTTGTACGATGTGTTTGGATCAAATTCATCCCCCAACTCTTCCCATATCCTCTCCCCTTCCCTAACCACCCAACTTTGTGTCCTTTAGAAAGTCTGTGCTGCTCAGACGCTCTTGGATGTGCGGTCCTTCACCAGAACATGGCGGCTCACCAGGGCTTCACCAGAACATGGCGGCTCACCAGGGCTTCACCAGAACATGGCGGCTCACCAGGGCTGCACTGTTTCAGTATCTATTGTATCCCGTAGTTGATCTTCTTTTTTCTGATATTTTGGAGGGTTGTGGGCTTTGCGTCTCCATCCTTCTTGTGTCCCTGTGTTGTGATTTTCTGTATCTGCTTGTTTGGATAACTTCTGGTTTTATCTGAGCATCTTATTATTGAGTAGCTTGTGCACAGAGGCACGATACCCAGTAACCTCTTCAAAGGGGAAAAGGCCACAACCCTGCTGGAATAGCAGTAGCATCAAGCATACAAGACCTGGAAGCACACCATTGTAGCCCATTTACACGGCATCACCTATAATCAGACAACTGACAATGGCATCCCAGGGGCCTCTGCCCTTCACACTTAGGTTTGCAATGTGTAGGCTGGGCAGATTCTGTCACCTTCAGTGATGTGGAGCAATATTTCCTAACTGTTTCTTTTTTACTTTATTATATCGTTGAGCTTTTTCCTATTTAGAGGACAATTTGTGCCTCTTTAGTGAATTATTTGTTCCTAGAATATAACTGTTTTCATATTGGGGCCATAGTTTATGGTACATTCTCTTTTTTGTTACTGACATTGGCCCTTCCAACTCTGTTCAGACATCTCACTTCCTGTTCATCTTTCACTTCACGATTTTTTTTTAAACAATGAATCTGTATATTTTATGTCCATAGATTTCCTTTGTTATTGTTTCCATTAAAATGAGTGTTAATGGGTTTGTAGCATTTGTTGATATATGGAATGCCAGTATTCCCACCATAGCTGATCTGATCTGGCTGCAGAGTTGATGAATATTTAGCAGTTGGCTATCACTAGTCTGTATAAGGTGAGTGTGGTGGTTTGAATGAAAGGGACACATTCCATAGGGAATGGCACAGTTAGGAGGTGTGGCCTTTTAGAGTAGGTGTGGCCTTGTTGGAGGAAATATGTCTCCATGAGTGGGCTTTGAGGTTTCAGATGCCTAAGCTAGACCCAATGTCACTGTCTCTCCCTGCTGCCTGCTAATCCAGGTGTAGAACTCTCAGCTACCTCTCCAGCACCATGTCTGCCTGTGTCCAGCCATGTCCTGCTATGATGATAATGGACTAAACCTCTGAAACTGTAAGCCAGCCCCAAGTAAATGTTTTCCTTCATAAGAGTTGATGTAGTCATAGAGTCTCTTCAGAGCAATAGAAGCTCTAACTAAGATGCCCACTCCAGCAAGCCATTGACATTTTGTTTATTTGATTTTGAGACAGGATCTCACTGTGTAGACCAAACTCAGAGATCTGTCTTCTTCTGCTTCCCGAGGAAAGGGTTAAAGGCATATGCCCTACTACTTTGATAATTTAAAAGTTCTTTCCTACAACAAGATCAAATATCCATATGTATGTTTTTCTGACATGAAAGTTCTTAGTAATTTCAATGTTTTATTATCCAAATAAAACATTTACTAAGAAAAATCAAAACACACAAATAAACAAAAAGAAAAAATTAAAAAAGAAAAAAGAAAAAAATCTCTCCCCCCCCACCCCCGTTTTTGTAACATCAAATTTTTTCTTCTCTACACCTGTGAACGTGCTTCAGCTCCTCATGCCTGCTGACAAAGTGTTGTTCAGAAACTTTTACCAATCTACCTGTACACACACAGGAGGGTGAAGCCCAGCCACAGCTGCGGGACTCTGTGAGGACTGACGCGTACCATTGCCCTCTGTCTGGCTAACACGAAGCCATGTAGACGCCTGCTCATACTGAATCCCTCTGGGAGAGGGAACTCTCTGTGAAGGATAGAGTATTTCCCTAAAATGGACTGTCACCGGATGCGACTGAGCTGCTTCTGACTAATATAGCGAGTACCGCTCCCACCCTGAAGCCTCAGCCCACAGCTCAGTGGCACCAGAACTTCAATCCACTCTCTGCCAAAGACACGGAGATAGAAGCTGTGTCTGTCAGCCTTGTACCTCTGTGACTGAAGACCTCGTGTAAACAAAGGAGGAAGTGACCATGGCTTCAGTCCAGTTCACCTGAGTCCCTGGCTTTGGGACCTGAGGTCATGCAGAGTATCATGGCAGTGGGGACATGTGATGGAGGGGTTATTCACCTTATGGTGATGACAGAGCACAGAGAGAGAGTGGGGAGAGGGGGCAAGAGCACACTCCTAAGCTAATTGTGGCAGTTCATCTCTGTAAATGATGAGCTTGGAGACCGAGGCAGGAGGGTCACACAAGGCTCAGGGACAATCTGAACTACACATGGTGAGACCCTGACTTAAGAACCACAAGAAAACGCTGGGCGGTGGTGGCACACGCCTTTAATCCCAGCACTTGGGAGGCAGAGGCAGGTGGATCTCTGTGAGTTCAAGGCCAGTCTGTATGAGGTGAGTTCCAGAACAGCCAAAACTGTGACACAGAAAAACCCATCTCAAAAAAACAACAACAACAAAAACAAACAAACAAACAAACAAAACAAAAAGCAAGAAAAGAAAGAAAAATGAGCCTTGAAGAAAATATAACCTTCAAAGGCATGTCCTTAATGACCTACTTCCTAGATTTAGGGCCCCCATCCAAATGGCCCATACAGCTGTGAACTCAGCAGAGGCTAACTCCATTGATGAGGTGAGCACCTTCGTAAACACTTAGGATAGCACCATCAGAATTTGCCTCAAGGCCTTCACGTGAGAGCCTTTAGGGACATTTTATCTCCAAATCATATGTGTTAGGTTTTTGTTTATTTGTTTGTTTTTGTTTCGTCCACTTGGCACCAGCTAGGGTCACATTTGGGAAGAAAGAACATCAAATAAGAAAATGTCTCAATCAGACTGCAGGCAGGCTTGTGGGACATTTTCTTGATTACTATTGATGTGGGAGGGAGGGTCTCAGAGGGTTCAGCCCATAGCGGGTGATGCCACCTCTGGGCAGGTGACCCTCAGTGTGATAAGAAAGCACACGGAACAAGATGTGGAGAGAAAGGTTGAAAGCAGCACTCTCCCACAGTCTCTGCCTCAATTTCTGCCTCCAGACTCCTGCTTTAAGTTCCTGCCTGATTCCCCTTCATGATAGACTGCAACCATAAGCCCAGAGAAACCTTTTCTTCCCTAAGTTGCATTTGGTTATGCTGTTCGTCACAGTCACAGAACCCGAACTAGGACACCATAAAAGAAGTAGCTCCAGCTAGGGACGTAAAACCACAATGCTCATCCGAGTCCAAGTTGGCAGTTCATTAAGTTGGAAATCCAAACTTCAAAGTTCCCACATCCTCTTCATTGACTAATATTAACTTCGTACTAAAAGAAGCTCTAAGGTTGGCCCAAAAGAGTCCATGTTTGCTCTTTTCTGCAGGCCATTCCAAGTAAGTCCGCTGTGTCATAAGAGCCCGCAGCTTGTGGTACCTACTGGGAATGTTATCTTGTTGGATGGGCTCCAGCAAGATCAGGATCAGGTTATCAGACCCTTCGTGGAAGAGATTGTGATGGGCAAAGTAGAGCTCATAATGGCACCACTCACTCTGGATGAAGTGGGGAGACAACACAAAGATGGACTTGTAACTCTTCTCGATGAAATGGATGATATTCTCCACGATGCTCTTGCCAGGGATAAAGTTTCTCTCGTGGAGGCAAACCCGTATGCCATCTTTCTCTAGGTTTGGTAGTAATTCATTCTTCACCCAGATGGAATCATGTTCACTGTATGAGACAAAAGCATGGAATTGGAGCTTCCTCTGGAGTTCCTCTTCAGGGATGTTCCTGGCCCTGTGCCGGGTCTGTGTCCACTGACACATCATCCTTAGGTACCAGGGCAGATCAAAGTAGAGGCAGAGGAAAGCCAGGATGGCAACCAACACCAGAAAAGTGGCCCCAATGGTGACAATCAGCAGAACAGTATCACAGGACAATGGAGACATATGGAAGTCCTGCAGTGGGGTCCCCTTAGCGCTTTCTGGGGAGTCACACCTATAAGAATCCGGCCATCCCTCTACCACTTGTCCTGATATGTGGCCTATGTTTTTGATAAACTCTCTCAGCTCACATGTACATTGGAATGGGTTGTTCCCTGCTGTTAAGGACCTGATCTTCTGACAGCTCTGGAAGAAATCCACTGAGGGGTGGGAAACTGAATTATGCTCGATGACCAGCACAGAAAGGCTGCTGAAAGCCCCGCATCCAGGAAGGTCCATTAAAGAATTGAATGCAACATTGAGTTCCTGCAAAGCTTGCAGGTAGGTGATATCTTTAGGGATGCTCATTATTCTGTTGTTGTGAAGGTCAAGGACCTTGACCTTGGGGGGCAAGCATCTGAAGACAGAGTCAGTAAGTACATTTGAAGAAAGATTTAACACCAATATGCTCTCAACCCAAGTGCATGTTCCCTCATATGCACGAGAGTCCAAGGAATTCAAACTAACATCCAAAGATTCCAGAGAGAACATGTACTTAGTCATGAGACTGACCTTGAAAAGGTTCTTCAAGCTATTCCTTTGTAAGATAAGTGTCTCCAATCTCCCTAAGGTGGAACAGTCTTGGAATACACTGTCTGTGAAAACATTCTGGGTAAAGTTCAGAAACGTAAACGTGCTTGGGGACTCAGGGCAGATCATATGGATGAAAGGTGTGTGTGAGAGGGTCAGCCTCCTGATGTTCATCTCAGCAAACATAGAGTACACGGCTTCTTTTACAAAGATAAACACCTGGTTTGTAACATGCTCTATTGTCAATGCCTTCAATGCTGTCTCTGAGTAAATAAAATTTTCATAATTGATGCTTTCAGTTATCGTTAAGTTGTAAATATTGAGATACTCCACCGGTCGGGGCCAAAGAAATTGGAGAAGTTCAACAAAGCACTTCCAGGTTGTTTCCACGTGGTGAAGAGTCAAATTGAATAAGGTGGGACCTCTGGTGAGTTCTGATAAAAATGTAATTAGCCTTTGACAGTTTCCATTATTCAATTTAATATTACTCAATTGTAAACATCCCAAAGCATTCACAGATATGTTCACTTGCACAGAGAACAAGCTACTTGGATGGAAGACCAAATGAAGAGCGTTGGTGTTTAGAACCTCAAGACTTTCATTCTCACCGTCTTTGACATGATAGCCCACTAAGTCCAGAAGAATGTAGTTTAAGTGCAAGTGAGCAACTGGGAGCAGATCCAATTGTCGGAACTTCGTAGCGCTTAATCCCAAGAAACTCAGGTGCGTCAAGTTGCCAAAGTCCTTATACACGGGCAGCAGGTCGAAGTCGTTGAATGAGAGGTCTAAATGCTTCAGGCTCACCGCAGGGCAGCCAGAGATGTTTCGCAACTGATTGTGAGAGACATCCAGATATTCTAATTCTGGGCTGAACTTGAACACACCAAAATCAAGTCTCTGGATTCTGTTATGGGAGAGCCTCAGAACCCTCAGCTCTGGCAGAAAGCGGACATCAGACATCTGAAGCTCGGGGATAGAGTTTTGAGACAGATTTAAGGATTTTATTCCTGGCGGCAGGTCTTTGGGGACACGAGTTAGGTTCCTGTTTGAGTAGTCTACTGCAGACTCAAGTTCATCAGAGAACTGGATCATGATTCCGACTATGAAGGCCAGAATGCAAACAAAATGGAAACTTCCCGCAGCGGGTTCTCTATTTTGGGTCATGATGCACTGGTTAGCCCAGAGGGACTGTACCATTTGTTTCATAGCATTTTTACTTGAGTTCAAGTCCTAGAAATAAGAGAGACTTTAAGGTGAATAAGGATTAGATAATGGCTTTTAAGCTTCCACTTCTCAGAAACTCAGATATTTCCTCTCGAGCACTCATCACTAGCCCATGTTTTTATGTGAAATTTTCTCAGTTTGTAGTTACAGGGGACAATATGAACTTTTAATCAAAGTACTGTGATTAAGTGTTTTGACTAGTCTGGGGGGGCTAAAGGATTCGGGGGAGGGGCATCACCTTTGTTCATACTTAGAACTTTCTTAGGACTGGAGCAACCTCCTGGGCAGTGATTGTCAAAAAAAAAAAAAAAAAAAAAGCTAAGGACAAATATACTAGCTGCAGTCACCTGAGCCAGAGGTAACAAAGAATAGACACACCAGAAGGCCAGAGAAGTAAGAGAAAGGGAGAACGGATATGTAGACACAGGGAAAGTGGAGCGAGGAGAGAAAGGAAGAGGGGACAGAGGCAAGGAAGGGAAGGCAAAGGGGTGTAGAGGCATCAACATAGATACACATGCAAGAATCCATACCACTCAGGCTCTCAATTGCATAGAAAAATATCTGAGCCACATGGGGGCCAGAAGCCAGCCAGAGACTGTGTACTGGCCTTTGAAGTCAAAGAAGTCTCCACCAACAACTTAATTCTCACAGTGGCATCCTGCCTTCCTACCCTCACCCATCCCGTTACAATCACATTGACAACTCAAAGTCAGCAGACACGTTTCAGGGAAACAGGAGCATTCGGGTCCTGGCAGAGGTTCATTTCATTGGTTCTTTTGATGCCAGGGATTTATTTTTAGTCCCTGGATCTCAGCTCTTTGACATGTGTTTCATAAAAAGGAGCATACATTTTTCTGACAACTATTAGCCTAGAAGCTATAGAGTGAAGGAAATAAGATTCAGCAGGTGATAATCAGAAGCTTGGAAGTTCCTACAGTTCACACAAAATGGGAGAAGAGAGAGAACTATGTCAAAACACACTGGAGGGACCAGCCACAGTAATGCAGGGTAATCTGCCCTAGGGAAGCCCAGGCAAGGGGATTAAGAGTTTCAGGCCAGTCTTGGCTATATAGGGAGAGCATGTTTCTGGAAGAAAAGATAAAGCCCATGGAAGAATCTAGAAGGTGTGTGAGGCTAAAGTGTGTCAGCAATAACTATTTTTCCAGAGCCCAGAAGGCCTCATGTGCATCTCATCAGATCACAAACATTGATGTTCATATCAATGACATTGAGTGAAGAGAAAAGATTACCTGAATGACAGAGACACGGAGGCAGGCACCCAAGCCCGCAGACCTCATGTTTCGAGGAGGACAAATGACTGAGGCTCCCTGGCTGGCTCCACCCTCTTTTGGGTTCTATTCTATACGTAAAATTATTTGTGAGCTTGGGGCACAAAAGCAGACATTTCTTAAACAGAGCCTTGTATGGCAGAATAACTGGGAGAGGCTTCATCTAGCAACTGATGGGAGTAGATGGAGAAATACTAGGCAGAGCTCAAGGAACCCTGCGGAAGAGGGGGAGGAAGGATTGTAAGAGCCAGAGGTGTCAAGGATACCAGGAGAATGTGGCCCACAGAATCAACCAAGCAAGCTTCATAGGGGCTCACAGAGACTGAAGCGACAATCAGGGAGCCTGCATGGCTCTGAGCTAGATCCTCTGCAGATATATTTATGGCTGTGTAGTTTGGTGCTCTTGTGGGACTCCTAACAGTGGCAGTGGAGGCTGTCTCTGACTCTTCTGTCTACTTTTGGGATCCCTTTCCTTCTACTGGGTTACCTGGTCCAGCCTTGATACAAGGATATGTGCCCAGTCTTACTGTAACTTGTTACGCCATTCGGGTGATATCTCTGAGAGGTCTGCTCTTTTCTAACGGGAAATGGAGGAGGAGTGGTTCTGGGGGAGAGGGAATGGGAGGAAGAGAGGGAGGGGAAACTGAGGTTAGGATGTAATATATACTGTGGGGGAGGACAGTTTTCTTTCAGGGTGGAGCCCTTGGTAGGTCTGACACACTCCAGTGGAAGGTCACATGCCCAAGAGTATATGGATACCACAAGTAGGTCTTGATGTGTTTAGGGGGGAAAAAGAGACCTCTAAGGTGGGTAGATAGGGAAGAGGGGTAGATCAGGCAGGAATTGGGGGAGTGCTGCATACAATCAAAATACATTTTATGACATTCTCAAAAAACTAATAAATTAGAAAAATTTAAAATCCACTTGAAATATACCCCAAATAAAACATTATATGTAAATAAGCTGCTTGTATTATTGATAGTATTAATACATACATAAAGAAGGATGGCATTTTCAACGTGATGGTAGAGAATTGATATTCATGGATGAAGTCCCATCCTACAAATTCTTCTGACAGTTTGTGTGTCTTGTTCAGGGGATCTATCATTCAGCCACCATGTGACCACGAGGACACATGTGAGTCCTGGAAGTTGCTCAAAACCTCAAGCAGTTCTTAGGGTACGCATTCTGAGAAGCAGCCCGGAACTTCAGTGTATACATGGTTGAGTGGGTGAGACAACCAGACGATCTCCCTGGAAAATTCAAGAGTTTCTGTCTTTCTAAAGGAAGTAGGAACAGACAGGAGTAAGTTTATACATCAAACAAAAAGTGGAAGGAAAAAGGAACAGTCAACTCAACCCCTATTTCAAAACCCACAAAGGTGGCGGGTGGAGGGAGTCGCTGTGAAAATTAAAGCTACGAGAAGGGGAAGGGTAGTTAATAACCGTAAGCAAGGGCAAGCATGAGAAGAATGTGTCGTTAAGTCAACACAAACACAAGAGAAACCTGGCTTTGTCAAACTTTGGGTGGAGGAAGAGTGCTGGACTCAAGGGCACAGAGTCTAGGAATCCGGGCTCAGTCACTTCCACCTCTTAAATCACGCTTGTTCCGTGTCCTCTCTGGACACAGGGCACGGTAGAGACTAGCGCTGGGGATATGAAATCACACAGGAGCGACTGAATTAGCCTTTCCTCCAAAACGCTCACGAATCAGTGAGAGGTACCGACCAATTAAATGAAACACTTTCCATACAGCAGTACAGACGGTGTGCTGTCGCGTCTACAAACGACTACAAACTCCGTGAATGGAGAAAACAGCCCAGACCAGGGGGGAAGAAACCACACGAGTCTGCTCACTTCCTTGGCTACTGCTGAAACGCCAGCTGTTTTCTGTCTAGCGTTAACTCACACATTTGTCTTAGGTAGTTCAAACGACAGCCACACTTTTAAAACACCAAACACAAAATCGTTTTGCAAAAATTTCAAAGAAAGCTTACCTATTCCCTACACTGCCGTTACCATTTTCTTTCTCATTTAAAGCATCAACACAATAATTTGAAAAATCCAGAAAAGCCTTCTTACTCACCAAGACTTCCTTCTCGGGAAAAGAAAGTAACCTCTAAAAGAGCTCGGAAAAAATATGTGCTTGACCAAGCCCAGTCCTTAGCCCGGGAACAGCGGTACGTAAGAGGTTTGGCGCCATCTCTTGACCCTCGGTGGAATTACCCCACATATAAAACCATTCCAGTCTAAAACAGCTTATAAATCCTTGGAGCAAATTATGAACGTTTTGTAATTACTATAAATATTTATCTAAGGCACGTTTTACATTTTCAGGCTAAATTTTAAATCGCTTCCAGGACAGAAAGTTATGAGACTCGATTCTCTGCTACAACAATCCTTCACATTTCCCCCAGAAATGCCTCTGTCATTCAAACACGGTTTGAGCATCTTGGGACTGACAGAGATACTTCAAAAATAAATAAGCTTAAACTCATCATTTGCTTTTTGGAAAGTCAATTTTCAAGAGAAGTTTTGTGACTGATACACATTTAGCCTGACTTCATAGTCTGACAAACATTGGATAATATTGGGTGTTCTAATTTTTTTGTTTTGTTCTGTTTTTGTTTTTGTTTTTTGAGACAGGGTTTCTCTGTGGCTTTGGAGCCTGTCCTGGAACTAGCTCTTGTAGACCAGGCTGGTCTCGAACTCACAGAGATCCGCCTGCCTCTGCCTCCCGAGTGCTGGGATTAAGGGCATGAGCCACTACCGCCCAGCTGCATGTTCTAATTTTTAATGCTAGAAGATCCTTCTAGACCAGACTAGGAATTAGTTTTCTAAAGATTGTTTAGAATTTGAGAATGCTTCCAGTCCAGGCTGAAAGGCAAAGAGAATGAAGGTCAGACCCTTCCTGAAAGCCAGGTGTTCCCTTACTGAGCCTTCTCACTTGATTAGTTTGTGCAAAGAATTGAATACAGGGGCTAAATAAGCATTCCCTAATTGATCTAACTGCCAAAGCAAGTTAAGACTGTGCATTGGGCAATGCTGAGCCTAGGAAGAAATTACTTCTACTTTCAGGAGGAAGGGAAGAGGAAGCTCTTACTGTTCACTTACTATTCCTCCTTACTCACTGAACATAAGAGGAAGTCTGCTCAGAACCAGGGAGGCTCAGCAAGGAGTGAGGGAAGCAAGGCTCGCAGCTTGTGAGTAGCGCGTATGAGGGGAGTCACCAGGAGAGGGGACACAGGCAGAGGGGAGAGGAGCCAGAGATGGGGATGATTGCAGGCAACACTGGGCCTGCTTCCTAAGAAAACATATGATACATATGTATACACACAAATGTGTGGGCACACACACGCGCACACACACATGCACGCACACACGTACACATCACTGAAAACTGGTCACATGACTCATGTCTCAACTGTATTGCATAATAATGTTGACATTTGGGGAGGTAGACGCTTTCTTCCTGAGGCTGCTTGCAATCATCAGAAGCGCCTTCAAGGGGAAGACCGAATCAGTCAAATTTGTGTAACGTGGAAGAGCCCACATGACAGCAAAATGAGCAGAGGCGAGAACAGCGAGCTGAGTTCCTCGTGTGGCTACTTGTGAGCTGTGAGGCTTTGGCTAAGTTGTGTAACCTCGCTGAGACTGTTTTTACCTGCAGAATGGTCAGAGTTGAGACTTTCAGGGATGATAATGAACATCAGGTGTCTGATGAACATCATGTGGCTGGACCAGGGACCGCCCGAAAGAGAAGCCCGGAGAGTAAGGGGATTTGAATCCTGTGAAAGCCATGTTTTTAAGTGGGGAAGTAGGGAGACCAGAGGACACTGTGGCCGAATGAAGCAAAGCAAGCTGCAGCACCACGGCCTGGCACGCGTGGACCGGGCTTGTCTTCCCACCAGCTTTCCTCGGAGCACTTCACAAGGACCCATCAAGTTCCCGCCAACCCACAGAAAGGTGCGGGGCGGTGGGGCGGGGGGGGGGGGGGGGGGGGGGGACGACGACGACAGCGCTTTCATCACCCCCACCTAACGCCAGTTCCGGAGCAGCTAGGAAACGGATGACCAGGGGTGGGTGGCCCCAAGACTGTGTGGCAAGTCCCAAGACTCACATGAAGAGGCACAGGCAGACATCCATTGGACTCGGACACAGAGCCTGACGTCCAGGGCCGATGAATGCCTGCAGCCAGGGGCTGGAGGGAGCACCACCCTGCGTTCATTTTCAATTCTCTGACTTCTGGAACCTTAAACAGAATAAATTGCTGTTGTTTTAAGCCACATGACTGAGGGTAACTTATTATGTCAGCCACGGGAGATTAATACCAGGATTGCACACATATCCGGGAACAGGCATAAATCTTTTCTCAGAGGTTACTTCAGAGCTCCTGTCTTCTGGCAGCAGAGCTAAGAACTATTACCATCGTATGACCCTCTCACCTTAAAAAAATACCATACATATATGTCATTTTTTTTGAGATAGTATCTCACAGGTGGGCCTCAAATTTGCAATCCTGCCTCAGCTCCTCAGTGTTGACATTGTAAGCATGTGCCAACTTTGTTATTTTATTTTTTAAAATGCCACAGCAGGATAAATAAGATAACATGGCCAGAGGCCAGCTAATAATCCTGTCCCAGTTCAGACAGAAGCAAAACATTAAGTACTGATATTAAAGCTAACATTTGCTATTGATTTTGTGGGGGAGACAAGCCATGGCTGTGTAAAAAAAAAAAATGTATTTGTAGTACATGCAACCATATGATAGTATCCAAAATATATAAAGTTTCCAACAAATCAGTATAAATGTGACTGAGAAACCCAAAGGGGAGGGCAAGGTAAGCCAAGAATATAAACAGACGGATAGCAGAGAAGTCGGAACTGGTCTAACATGGGGAAGTACACAGCCAAGCATCCTCACTACCCTTGGGAAAACTGATTCAGATACCACTGGTTGTATATCACTGCCCACTCCTGAGACAGACACAAATCCAGACTCTTGGTAATGCCAAGCCTGAATGAGAATGGTAGGAAACAGGAGCTTGTCAACATGTCCAGGGGCCTGGTTTGTTTATAAATGGTCAGAGGAGCCAGGCGTTGATGCCACGTTTGAAGCTCTTCTGATTCTATCGATGCCGTAGGAGGATCTAGGAGCCGAGACCTGCACACTGCCTGGTGTCTGGTTTCCTAACAGAGCCTCCCAGGGGCCTGGAGGTGTTAGTCCTTGACTTTCTTGCTCATTTCCCCGTCTCCGTCTTTCCCTCCGACACCTGAAGCCAATCCTTGAAATCAGTTTGCCTGATGTTTCAGATTTGGTGTTTCGTTCACCAAGTTGAACACCACCATGAGCCCGACCTGCCCTTCGCTAATTCCAGGGTCTTCAGCAGTTACGCAGAAAACCCCTGATTATATCCCAGATACTTTTAATACCAGCGGCTGCGCACCAGCTCCAGCCACCAGATGATCTGACTTTGTCAGCGTTCTGCTTTCCATTTCCACCTCAAGTCCTTCCCTGTGATGCCAGCAATTCCCCAGCCTCGCTGTGTTCGTCCTTATGCCCTCTCCTCAATCCACGTTAAGTCGCTCTTTTCTCTGGACCATGGAGCCCAGGCTGCTTAAGGGAGTTGGGAGTAAATACCTGTACCACCTAGAGTTGGTCTCATGTGAAATGCATACTGTGTCCCAAGCTGAAAGGGTGCGATTGTATCAGCCTCCGGCCCTTCCCTGGTCCAACGCTCTCCTCCCCTTTCTCAGGCTCCACCCTCGCCCTCCTCGTAACTGTCTGACCTTCCTCCCCTTCATTCTTCCTTCTTGGCTGATGAGGCTTCATATCGCACAAGGAAAACAGACCTGTCCATAGGGCAGGGTCCTGCCCTCTGCGAAGCTCTGCCAGCCTGGCTGCTCCCGCAGCAGAGGACTCGCTCTTGCCTTGTCTCCTCAGGAAGTCGCTCTCGCAGGTGTCCTCTCTCTGCCTTAGTGCCAGCATTATTCTGCACTCAGCGTGGCGCTCTCTCTAGAAAGCAAAACCCTTACTTTAAACGTACAGCCTCCTCATCCTTGTTCCTCCTCACACCGGAACACGGTTGATATTTTTCGCAGTAACTCTCACAGTTTTTCTCCTTCTGTTCCTTTAAACAGACACCGTTCGGGTTTCCTTCCCTGCTGCTCAAGAGAGAGAACGCTTTTCAAGGTCATAAACTGACTATCATAATGTCCAACACAGTGGTCGAGTTTCCTTTTCCATCTCATTGTACATGGCCGAAACATCTGGGCGTTCTGGACACCCAGCTTTCCTCCCCTTTCCTTGAATTAAATCCCTGTGAACTCACTGGCATTCCTCGGCACTCTCAGGGTCCTTTCTGTTTTGAACTTCTTTCTTCCATCCTGTCTCGTGGCATCAACGCCAGTGACTCCCCAGTAACCATCTCCAGCCCAGATTTCCCTGAACTGCAGACCCTTCTATCCAGTTGCCTGCTAAACACTAACCAGGCCATTCTTGTTGGGAACCAAACACTTACATCCTCTCTACCTTAATCTCCCAAACTACCCTTCACATCCTTCCTCATCTCTCCTTGATCTTTCTACTCGCCCAGAATCTCAGTCCAAGATCCTGGGAGTAATTGGTGACTCCTTTCTCTTGTTGAAGCTATCAAAATTTACATCCAATCCAAGAACTAATTTTTCTGTGCTTTCTTCAAAATAGATTAATAAACAAAGTCCCTTTCATGCTCCGAATCACATTCTCCTGATGATGAGATTGCTGAGGTCACAGGGATAAGCGAAGTAGTTCCTTATTGGCCTCTGCACTTGCCTCTCCCCATTCGGTCCCATCCATCCCAACCCCGCCAGACTCAGACCCCATAATCACAGCAGCCTTCTATTAAAAAACTGCAAGGCTTCCCTTCCGCTCAGAAGTATAGACGGACCCCAGTCCTTCTCACCCGCCACTCTTTGCCTCACAGGTTCTATGAAACCTTATTCCTCCTGGTATGCTATCAAGGGAGGGCCTCCAGAGTAGAGCCAGCATTACTTGCTACATAATACATGCTTTTGAAAAGTTGTGTTGCAAGGGTGGAGGGATGACTCAGGGGTGAAAGTGCCTGCTGCACAGACATGTGAGGCCTGGAGTTCAGATCCCCAGAACCCCAGTAAACACAGGGTGGGCCTGGCAGCCCACTGTAATTCTAGCCTTGACAGGCAGAGCTGGGATGCTCAGAGCAAGCTGGCTGTTGACTAGCCAGCTCAATGAGCGCTGGGTTTGAACAATACGTTCTGCTTCCTTGAATAAGATGAAGAGCAATTGAAGATGATTCCCAGCCTCAACCTTGGACCTCCATATGCATGTGTACACACACGTACCCACATACAAAGAGATGCACACACACACATGCACACATGCACACACATGCATGTACACACGCGCACACAAAAAGAGAAAAGAAAGAAAAATGTTGTCTAGGGCTAGAAAGATGGCTCAGCAGTTAAGAGCACTGCCGGCTCTTCCAGAAGTCCTGAGTTCAGGTCCTAGCAACCACATGGTGGCTCACAAACATCTGTAGTAAAATCTGGCACCCTCTTCTGGCCTGCAGGCATACACGCAGACAGAACACTGTATATATAATAAATTTTAAAAATCTATTAAAAAAAAGAACATAGCAAGCCAGGTGTGATAATGCACAGCTTTAAAAAAGAAAGAAAGAAAAAGGAAAAATGTTGACTAAATTGTTCAGCCATGCTGGATCACAGCAGAGGGCAACTGGACATGCCCAGCAAAGGCATTCTGCCTATTGCAGAGTTCTCTGTATAGGAGTGAACTAGGAAACATACTAAATATCCACGAAGTAGGAAACCGATACGTTGTGACACAGAATGGGTGTCTAAAGGATAACAAAATGACTGTCCTAGAGCTGCATGGATGAACATAATTATTCTCAGGCAAAACTTACTGTTAGAACTGGGAATGCTCTAAGGTAGTAAAGTGGTTCACTGATGGGCATAAAAGATTAGGAATAAAAATTGGAAGGGTATACAATATCATGCATTATTTAATTGTTACAAAATTCAAAGGAATGACGTATTCTCACCAGAATTTTTTTTCAAAGAAGTTGACATGCTTTTGTGAAAAATCACACTCGAAGATTAGTAGAAGATCAGTGGCTTTTTTTTAAGACAAAGTTTAGAAAACTGGCCCATCTGATTAAAAATAAAATAAAACTTTCTCTTCCATAAAGATGCATTTTAGATAGTTGATAAGTGTTATACAAAGGTTAGTGACCGATACAGCCTGGTGACAACCAGTGGCAACCAGGGTTTGAGGGCTCAGAACAGACAATGCCAACATCATGGTGGACCAAGTAGGATTTTCAGCTCCATTTAATAGTCTCAACATGAGAGAAAAACAAACAAACAGAACAAAATTAACAGAAGCAACTGAAAATACCTTAACTAGTTTAGAAATCCAAAAGCATCAGCCTTGAATATCTCTACTTGGAGCCACTCTGAAAGTTCTTTCTCATTTGTAATAAAGAGGTCACTTAGCCCCTAAATAATCACACAGAAACTGTATTAATTAAATCACTGTGTGGCCCATTAGTTCTAGCTTCTTATTGACTAACTCTTATATTAATTTAATCCATTTCTATTAATCTGTATATTGCTATGTGGCTGTAGCTTATCCAGTAAAGTTCCCAGCGTTTGTCTCCAGCAGCTCCATGGCTTCTCTCTGACTCTGCCCTTCTTTCTCCCAGCATTCAGCCTAGCTTTCCCTGCCTAGCTAAGTTCTGCCTTGCTATAGGTCCAAAGCAGTTTCTTTATCCATTAATGGTAATCACAGCACACAGAGGGAACTCCCACATTACTCATTTTTTCTTAAAAGAAAAAAAAGCAGCAAGCTTTCTAGTAAAAGTCAAATGTCTATACTAAGATTAAGAATATCTAGTTGGTGAAAAATCTCCCTAAATACACAAAGTCCTAATCTAAGGGTTTTTTTGTTGTTGTTGTTTGCAATTGCCCAGAAATGGACAAGCAATTCTTCAAAGGAAAAGAACACACATAAGTGGAAGTTTTGCAAGAAAGCAAGAGCAGCTTACAGAAAGCACATGCACGAGAGAGAGAGAGAGAGAGAGAGAGAGAGAGGAGAGAGAGAGAGAGAGAGAGAGAGGGAGGCAGGGAGGGAGGGAGGGAGGGAGAGAGAGAGAGAGAGAGAGAGAGAGAGAGAGAGAGAGAGAGAGAGAAAGAGAGAGAGAGAGAGAGGGAGGGGGGCATATCAGTGAATTCAAGGCCAGCCTGGACTACAGAGCAAGTTCCAGGACAACCAGGACTACACAGAGAAACCAATACCACACCCTCCCAAAAAGGTAATCAGATAAAGGAATCAGAAAAATGAACCTGTATAACCCACAGTCTCATCCTGGACACGTACAGCAGAGAACTATCCCAGAAAGGGACACAGAAAGAGATGTTTGCTATGGCCTGTAGTGTGGTTCCAAGGAGCTGGAGGCTCAGACATCCTCCACTTAAGACATTGTGTGTGTAAAATTCATCTGATGCAAGTATGGGGCACCCCTGTAACAGATCAGAACAACAGAAACCTAGAAGGCACCAGGCTAGATAATCACTCATATTGAGTGAAGACAGGATGTCTCTTGCGTAACATCATCTAGGTACAGTAAAAAACACACACACTCAGAAATGTATCTTATAATGACATTCCTGTTCAAAGACTACATACATTCAATGGACGCTGACAGGAGAGAGGCCATGAAGGCCAGAGGATCACAAAACTAGAGAAGTGTGTGCTTGGGGGTGGCTTGAATGTAGATGCCAGGCTGGCATCCTACAAGAATGGGTGTACAGGGTTGCAGACACAACTACCGTTATCCATGTAATATTACCCCATTCATCTACCAGGTCCTCTGATTTGGTATATGTGTCCTCGCTTGTTTATTCCCTTGTATCTGAGGATCCCCATCAGGGAATGGGGGAGCAAGCTACGTTCCCGAATTAAAGTAACCCTTGGCACCAGTGTGGCACCCAAGTGCAACTTTCATTCAGTTCAACTCACTCAATATGTGCAAAGTTTCGTAGAACAGGTATTTGATGAAGGAAAGGCAATAGCGGAGGGGAAATAGTAGGGAACTGAGATCCCTTCTCTCTGTTCCAGGGGCTACCACACACCGCACAAGCAAGCATGCACTGCCACAGGTTGCCCAAGGCAGCCTCAACCATACAACTACCAAGCCATTAACTGCTTAAGCCTGGGATCAACAAGAGACAGGTCAAAGGTCACACCTTGGTTTTACCTCAACTTCATAAATTCTTAACATGTGGATGCCATTTTTTTAAAAGAAGATTGTGACCCGTAAAGGGAAAAGGAGAAAATTAGCCTTAAACACATCAGTCAGAGAGACCCACTGTTTCTAAACTGTTTTCCTGAATTTGAATCATGTACACATACACATACATATTTACAAAAGTAGTTCCTACTGATGCATATATTTAGTTAGCTTTCCCGCCCTTAATTAATCATTTAGACCCTTATTAAGGAAAGCCTTGCTATATGGCCTTCATTGAAATAAATCATGTTTTTTGATACAGCTGACCCAATTGTTTGGCGTTACTATAGGTCATGCCATTAATCCCCGATTGTGGGGTATCCAGTGTGCTTCAGGATACCCACAGTATAAATAGTTAAAACACACACACACACAAACACACACACACAAACACACACACACATTTGTTTGCTCAGGACAAATATATTTTTCCATGCCAAATGCAAATGTGCAATCCCCAAGCCAAAGAGAATGAACTTGATCCATATTTTCAAGTTGATCTTCTACAAAGTGTGGTCTGTTTGATTGATTCCTTTTGTTATTGTTTTTAGGGTTAGGTGGTCAAAGATTTCTACCTAACTTAGAACCTGGGGATCCCACAGTGCAGCCCAGGGAACCCCTTCCTTAGAACAGTGCATGGCTTTCCCGGTGTTTCTGAAGGAAAGCAAGGGACCCGACGTTGTGCCGGGAGGAGCTGGAACAGCTGAGTTCGCCGCAGGTCAGGTTGCAGTTGGGCCGGGCCAGGCGGAGGCGGGAGGCCCGGGGCGGGGCAGCTCGGCCGGTCCCTCCCCTGCAGCCGCGTCCCCGCCGGTCCTGCCGACGTGGCGGGGCGGGACCCGGGGCTCCGGCGCGCACTCGGCGGCCAAGCGGTAAGAACCCGGGGCGCCTTCTCCCCATCCCTTCCCGGGCGGGCGGGGACCCGAGCGCCGCGACCCCTGTCCTCTTTGGGTCGCGAGAAGCCTGCAGCGGAAAAGTGGTCCCGAGAAACCCGCTTGCTTGGGGACTAAGGTCGGGGGAGACGCGGGCGACGCGGCCGAGGGCCTTGCGTGGGTGCGGGCGTGTGAGTGTGTGTGTGTGAGTGTGTGTCGCTCCGTCTCCACGCTCATGCACACACCCACACGCCCGCACGCCGGGTCTGCACCCTCGTCCCGCCTGGAGCTCCGTGGAGCCGGCTGCGGGAGTCTTGGCTCAAACCAGTCTGAAAAGTTTCCCCAAGTGTCCCAAATCGGGGAGCGAGCGGTGGGGGTCTTCCCAGGGCGAAGCACTGAGTGATCCCGTCCCTGTAAGGCAAAGGCCTCCATCCCTAGGGTGTGCCTGCCCTTGCCCTCGGAAAACCCGAGCTCAGGCCTTGGTCTCCATCCTGGTCCATCACCCCTCCCCGGCGTGCCCCCAGCATGCCTGCTCTCCTGCCCAAGCAACATCCTGGGTTCTCCTCTTGAGTTCCCTATTCCCCACCCCAAATGCAGTCCTTCTACTCAGCCGGCTTGTCTTCTCCAAGGAATCTGGTGAGTATTTCCCAGCCGTCAGTCAGCACCAAGATTCCTCCGGCTTTTCTTAACGGACTTTCTGCAGGTTGTGGGAGCATTATCTCTGCCATACCAATAGTTTCCACCCTGAACCTCTTGATTGAAGCAGATGGCTTTTTAAATCAGCATTCCTTGAACTCCTCCCTGCGACTCCCCAGCTCAAGGGTCATCCTGAGAGGCCTCCCCATGCTTTCTGTGCTTCCTAGCGTCTCCTTCCTCCCCAACCCCTATCCCTAGGCTCTCTCCTAGGAATATTAATCTATTAATTCTGAGATGTTTTGATTAACTTCTTACATTGAAAGCCATCAGCGAAGGAATGAAGGGTGAAATTTGAAGCACAAGTGAGCCCCTGTAGAAGGAATTTGAAGGGGGGAGGGGAACCTCCCTGAATTTCGGGGATTCAGATGTGTAAGTAGGCTTATGTGAAACATCACTTCTTTTAATCAATGTCAAACGCAGTGTATGTGGGGTCAGAATGAAGCAAGATCCTGTGCCTCACAGCAAGGCCTGAAGGATGACACAGGAGAGACTGCTAAAGGCAATGGAGAAGTCTGTGAAAGTCTCAGGACAGAGACAGAGGAGCGTTCATTGTTGGGAGGGTGTGGAGTACACAAAGAACAATTTCAAAGTTAAGGGTGACATTAGATGTTGGGTAGCGAAGGGAATTAGGTTGACAGGAAGACATGACATCAGTGGTGGCAGCCAGCCTGAAGGTTTAGGAGCAGTGTGAGTAGGGAGGGCCAGTGTGGGAAGTCAGAAGTGCAGGAAGTGTTGGGGTGCAAGAGATAGGGTGGTCTTGGATCATGAAGGGCCACAGAATACCCCTAGTGGTATTGTGTGTGTGTGAGTGTGTGTGTGTGTGTAGGGGGTGTGTAGGTGCATACATTTATCTGTGGGCCTTGTACATGCAGCACCCATGGAGGCCAGAAGGTGGCATTGGAGCCCCTGGGGCTGGACTTACAGAGGGTTGTGAGCTGCTTTGTAGGTGCTGGGAATGCACCCCTCCGGGAGACCTCTGGAAGAGCAGCCACTTAAGCACTTGGTGCGCTTAACCACTGAGCCATCTCTCCAGCCCCGCTTGATTTTTAAGCCAAGCAAATATAGGGTCTCCTCTCTGGTTCAGAAAATGCCTGTCAGGTGTAGAGACAGGCCTAGGGGCTCAGTGTGTGCACTGTGAAAACCGGACAGGTCCGGGAGCCTCTCTCTATGTAGGTTCACCCATCATTCTCTGAGCCTCTTTTGTGAAGTACAGGAGGCCGCCTGGGACAGGGCATCATGTTACCACATCTGCATCTCACCAAGTGAGCTCATTCAGACAATAAGCCGCCTGCTGTCATTTCATGACAGTTTAATACCAGGAAAAAGGATGGATGCTGAATGGCACGAGGAAGGCGGAGCGTTACTTTGAATAAATTTAGATTTAGGAAAACCTTAAAACCCTGCCCTGATTTTTCTCCGCAGTCAGGACATGGGAACGAAGTTTCCAGATCATGTTATCCGCTCCAGCTTCACAGAGGAGGGAGCAGGAAGCCCAGTGCGAATGTGCAAATGCTGTTTGCCTACAAAGAGACACTGCAGTCAGACGGAGGCCCCGGCCTAGCCCTTCCCATCTCACTGTTCCTCCATGCAGCCATGCATGTGTATCTCAGCCACACAGACGTGCGTCCTGACTGCCTAGAGCTCATTTCTCATCCTAGGTATTTGTGCGTACTCCCACCCGCCTGAACATGCCAAGCCAGGGTCACGATTCTCCCTTGCGCTAATTCAGGGGTATTGTTTATGTATCATGCCATTTTACATAGTTTTCTTTCCATCTTCTCTTCCTTCTTTTAATTTGATTTTCTTTTTCTCAATGCTAGGAATCAAACCCAGTGCCTTGTATGTGTTGGGCAAGCATTTCCCCACTGAGCCACCCTCCACCCCTGAATGGCTTTTTAATGGATTTGTTTTAGCCCCTGGCACCTTTCTCATTTCCGAAATCTAGCCCCGTGCCTTCTGCCCTCACTTGGGGTGCTGTGATATAGCTGTTCCGATGTGCCCAGGAGCATTTTAGGTGATGAATACATTTGCTCATGAAAAACTAACTTATTCCCACCCTACAAAGACTTCATTATGTGTCCCCCCACCTCCTCTCCTTGGAGCTTCCTGAAGCAGCCTCCTTGTTTCTGTGGGTCAAAGCCACGGACACGGATGGCTGCAGAGATCAGTGTTCCGAACCAAAATCAGAAGAGACTTCCAAACTGTGCAGATAGGAAGTGATGTACC
Organism: Arvicola amphibius; assembly: GCF_903992535.2. Classification (NCBI taxonomy): domain Eukaryota; kingdom Metazoa; phylum Chordata; class Mammalia; order Rodentia; family Cricetidae; genus Arvicola; species Arvicola amphibius. Next base: position 37,643,539 of record NC_052047.1, on the reverse strand, counting down.
TCTCCAGGACACGAGGTCCTTGCTACAGCTGTGTCCCGTGTGCTTCACAAGTCCCTGCTCGGAAACAGCTGTCCATCTAGAGCACAGTTTCAGCTAGCTTCAGGCTTCAGAGTTCTGCAGTCAGCTAGGAGCTCTAGAAAAAACCCGACTCCAAAGGCCCATGGGCTGCTGACTTGATATAATCTTAGGCCCTGGGCGTGGAAGGACAGGGAACACCAATGCGTTATTTCTGCCAGGAGCACATATCTTAAGGACTTGCTATGTCATGTGGAAATGGATTTCTACCATTGTGCAATTTGACATAGCCTAAAGCATACGTCCAAGAGAATGGCGGCCGAGATCTCTCAAAGGACAGACACCCAGTGGTAAACTTTGAATGCTTACTAAAGACCTCTGGATATTGTGTCCCTGGACAGAGCAACATAGGTATTAGCCAGTCAGCATACAGGTCATATGACATATGTCACAGTATGTTAGAATAGCTGTGTTATAATAGCATAATTAAGATAAATCACGAAAGTGATCCGTTGTGGTTTTCATTTGCCCATTAATGTTTATTATGGCCACATTTGTTCTCATATTCCTGCTTACAGAAAAGTTAAAGTTGCTGTACATGGTGATACATGCCTTTAACCCCAGCACTTGGGAGGCTGAAGCAGGCAGATCGCTGTGAGTTTGAGGCCAGCCTGGTCTACATAGCAAGTTCTAGGCCAGTCTACGTAGTAAGACGCTGTTTCAAAAAGAAAGAAAGGGGAAAGAAAAGGCTAAAGAAAACTAATTGGTGCTTCTTAAAGATCCAGACTAATAATAGGGGTGTTCAAATTAGTTTATGAAGAAATAAAGATCTCAGATAAAGCCTGTGACCAGTTATAGTTGAAAATAAATAAATGACAGAAACAAAACAAAAAAAAAAACCTGAGATAAAGAGGATATTCGTGTGTGGACGTGCTGTTTCTTCTTGAAAGATTGTCTCTAGAAGACTGGGCAAGAAGGCAAGGGTAAGAAAGAGAAATCTCTAGGCGCCCAGGTCCAGGGCTAGTGTTCTCTGTGCTAGGCTCCACTGTAAGTATTTCCATCTCAGTTTCTTTGCAGACTCGTGGTCTGTGTTGCGTCTGCAGTGATTTGCCATTATGGAGAAACAGTAGCTGCATGTGAATAGGAAGGTTCATCTGTGGTCAATAAAACTTTATTTACCCGGGCAGGGCAGGGCGAAGGTCAAGACCAGAGCAGCAAGTTGTACTTTGGCAGCCTCTTACCCTAGGCCAGGCCCAGCTCGGGAAGTTTTCATTACCGCTACTAAATGACAATCCCTTTTCAGGTGTCCCCTGCTAGCCAGATCCATTCTATCGAGGTTTTTGGACAGACTCCTTGACTGCCCACAGCCCACAAACCCTGCCTTAGACTTCACACACTAGCTAGAGCAAAGCCTTTGCCTTTTCCGTCTGCAGTCTTGCTCACAGGAGTGCTGAAGTCCCAGAACAGAGTTTGGCTTAAAAAGAGATATTCTAATTTAATTTTAGAGTTTATATTTAAAATCCAGTTTTCTTGCAAGGCTCGTGTGCTCACAGCTTAGCCCTTCGTGTGGCACTAAAGGGAGGCGGGAACTTGAGAAGTGGGGCCCAGTAGAAGGAATTCCAGGCATCAGGAGTGCGCTCTGGAAGGAGAGAGTGAGACCTCAGTTCTTCTGTTTTGCTTCCTGACTATGAAGTGAGAGGCTCTGGCCACCAAATGACATCCGTTATTGTTACGATGTGTGACTTCACTCAGAAGTTAGGGACTGAGCAGGCATAGGCCAAACCCTCCCAAGATGGGAGTTAAAATAAACCTTTCATCTTCATAGGCTGACGGTCTCTGGCGCTGGCTATAGTGACACAGCTGAGAAGGAACATCTCATCACAGGGTCATTTGAAACCACCTGTCATAAAAGAGCACCGGCATTCTCTACACAACCTTAAGTGTTGCGCATGTTTCTTGAGCTTCCCAATATATGCAGAAAACACACACGTAAAATATTTTGAAAAATCAAGATCTTCATTGAATTTGCAGAGTAAGAACAATGCCTCGAGTAACTTTAATCAGGTAGTTCTAATTGCCCAAGATGCCGTAGAAGCAAAGCACTCCTGGAATAAGAAGAAACAGTAAATCTATTTAGGAGACACAAGGAAGGAAGGATGTGATGGTTTTACCTGGACTTTAAAAATATAAGCAAAGCAATACATTTGCCCAATTCAGAGAGAATAAGCACTTAGCAGACTTCTTATCTGGTCGATCAGCCATTACGGAAGCCCATAGCATCATACAAGCCCTCATAGACGTTAGCTTTGCCTGTGCTGCCTGCCATGGTAACTACATACAGCTCACCTGGCCTTTGGCGAGTCCATGCTGCTCTGGCAACCAGGCTACTCTAGGCTGGGTTAAACCCACTACATTTAATTCATTTCAACTGAACAGCAGTGTCTTCAACCCTGGGGTTTGGTGAAAGAGAAGAGCAACGCCCTTCGCATGCACTGGTGCCTCTCATCGTTTCGGGTCTTACAGCGTTGGTGAAGGGTACATCTTCTGGACCCTCCCATTGTGGAGGATTAGGTTTCAGTAGCCAGCTGCAGTCTGTTGTGAATGTGTCGGCCGATTGTAGTGTAGTGTCTCATTTCGTGTTTGGAAAGGTATAGTGGGAGCCAATGCTAATGGGATCAGTGCACCAGTCCTCAGATGCCAGTTGGAGTGTGACTGCACCTCAGTGAGGCTAGGAATAGGGAGTCTCTGAGATGTAGACAGCAAAGCTGTATAATTAGACAGCACAGCTGTGTAATTAGGAGGCAAAGAATGTGGATTTGGGGAATAGCCAGAGGGGAGAAGGAAAACCCAAAGGTGAAATCACAGCAGGCCCACAATGTGGTTCCGGCAGTGAATAAGTAGGAAAGTGGGCATGGCTTCTGAACACCGAAGGCTCTGATGGGGTTCAATCTCAAGGTCACACATTTCTCAAACTGTAATTTCCTGAACAACAGCACTGATATTTTGAGCCTGTTTTTGGCAGAAATATAGGATTTGTTGTGAGAAACACACAAGACAAAGAGGCCTGATGTTAGGAATAAGACACGGAGAGAGATTCAGTTGGCTACTAGAATTATTTATCTGACCGTAGAACTTTCTCTGTGTCAGCATATTAAGCTATAATTCACAGGTCATAAAACTCACACTGTTTTTAGGCATTGTGATCAGTGTTTTTTGGTATATTTTACACATCTATACAACCACTGCCACTACTCTTGTCCCCTCCTAGAGAACCCTTCAGTAGCGGTCACTTCTCCTTTCCCTTTCTATGAGCTTCTAAAACTGTCGCTCGCCTATTCCCTGTCTGTGGAATGGGAGCAGGAGTTTGAGAGCCTCAACAAGCCCTTAACTGTTACAAAGGACAGTGGAGCCATGTGTGTCTGGAAGTCCTTCTTGCGTGTGTTTGATGGCTCTGCAAAACTAATAGCACTTTTTAAACAAGTTCACAGACACTTTTTTTTATTTTCAGAGCAAAATTAATTAATTATTGAATGTATTAATTCGTTCTTCATTTATTCTTTCATTGCTTGTGGCAGTTTCCCACTTGTAACAATCCACTTGTGGAGTTAGAGGACCACTTGGCAGGAGTGAGTTCTCTCTTTCTACCATGTGGGTCTGGGATAAAACTCAGGTGGTTACCAGTCATCCTTTCTTCTTTTCTCTATTTTTTTGTTTTGATTTGTTTGTTTGTTTTGAGACATGGTATACGTCTAGGCAGCCCAGGCTGGCCTCAAAATCATCTTCCAGATCAGAAAACCGAGGCTCAAAAGGTCCACTTTCAGTAAGTGCTAAGATGGAAGTTTGAAGCACGTACGATCTTGAGACCGAATCCCATCAGAGCCCTGTCTGCCGTGCTGGCTGCCTCTTTCAACAGACTCCATGACTTATACAACACACATTTACAGTGGAGAAGTCAGAAGTCAGATATGGATTTCCCCAGAGCTTAGATCAAGATGGCGGTGGGGCTGGTTCCTCCTAGACTCTGGAAGGGAAGAATGGTTTCCTTGCCTTCTTCAGCCTTTGGTAGCTGCCTCAGTCCTTGGCTTGTGGCCCCTCCCTCTGTTCTCAAAGGGCATCCCTTCAGGCTCTGCTCCTGTCACCTTCTTCTCCACATGCCACTCTGCTTCTCCATCATGTCCAACCTTCTTTTGTTCACTCTGGTGAGGACGCTTGTGACGACGAGGAACTTGTGACTACAGTTAGGGCCACTCAGAGAAATGAAGACAGCTTTCCCCTGCCAAGATCCTTAGCAGCAACCAGAGTTCCTATTGCCATGTAAGACAGCAGCAACAGGGACCAGGGTTAAAAGGTAGATATCTTTATAAGCCATTATTCTGGCTACGTAAGATCACATAGAGTTACTTCTTGGTAGACGAGAGCTTACCCCCACTTGGCATAATTGAATTGAATGGACGTTGCCAACACATGTGTTTGTGATCCTCTTGACAGATATTAAAATGTCTGATGATGCCAGTGCCATCATAACCAATGAAGTCAGAGAAGATGCTGCTGGGATGCCCCAAGGTGAGTCCCCAGTTGAGGATGCGGAAGTGCGGTGTGGTCCAGCTACGACTTCAGATGAGCCAGTGCCAGCTGACCACACCGGAGAGCAGCATGAGAGCACAGCTGCATGTGCAGAGACTGCCCCTACAGGCCTTCTAGAGCAGGCCAAGGTCAGTGATGCCGAGGAGGCCCCTATCAATGGAGAAGTGACCGAGGACACGCTGGCTGAGTGCATTGATTCCGTCAGCCTCGAGGGAGATACTGGATCTGACATTCCTCTGAAGGAACAGAATGATGTGGTAAGAGTCGCCATGTTTTTTGTTTGTTTGTTTTGGTTGGTTGTTTTTGTTTTTAAGACAGGGTTTCTCTGTAGCATGCTTAGATGTGCTGGAGCTACTCTTGTAGACCAGGCTGCTCTCGAACTCATGGAGATTCACCTGCCTCTGCCTCCGGAGTGCTGGGATTAAAGGCGTGAGCCACCAGCGCCCAGCAAGAGTCACCATGTTTTAACCTAAACTCTTCCTGATACCCAGTCTCTGGCTGCTAGCTGTTGCTAATAACATGGTGCCACAGATTGGATAAGTTATCAATAAAAAGTTTATTCTGATTCACAGCTCTACAGCAGGGTTGAGGGGTTATACATGATGATGGCCTTCTCGCAGGCAGTGTCCCAAGGTTTTGTGACTTGTATTCAAGGTGTGGCTTCTTTTTATCATCTTCAAAGGTTTGACTCTCAGTCCTGGTCAAAGATAGTATGAGCTTCCAGAGAGAGAGAGCCTTTGGCAATGCAACAGGTTATCTACAAAGTCTACCCTCAAGAGCCACACAATCAAATTACAAAAAACAAAAAACAAAATGCAAAACAATCTCACAGTATCTTAAGAAAACCTACGGTTTTGTGTTGGGTTGCACTCATAGCTGTCCTGGTACAGAGTGGACAGGCCTGGAGTTCTAACCAAAGCTAAATGGTCATGCTGTGGGGATGGTGTGGAGGAGACTTGGGAACCAGCTAGGCATTTGGATCAGATATGGAAAATATCCACAAAAGTTTGTCTCCCCTGAGAAGTCATGTATAAAGTCTTTGAGGCCAGCCATGAGCCCCTAAGGACCACAGACTCCCAGAGCAGAGGATCTCAACTCTAGCCAAGCATCCTAGTCACCAGGGATGCTTAAAATGAACTGACCCCTGAGTGCCACCCTAACGGAGTCTGACTCATGGATGGGGCCTTTTAAGGAGCTTCAGATAGTTCTCATGTTTGTCCAGGATTTAAAATAATTGTGGCAGAACAAAGAACCTTGAAGAAACTCTTAATGACTCTTTGAGGAGGTGATCTCTTGGTACCACTTCAGTTCTAAAATTCTGTGGTGCCAGTCCAGTGCCTCAGGAACATCTGAAGAGGAGTGAGTGTTTGGCACAGTGATAGAGCATTTGACTAGCATGGGCATGGTCCAGGAATACGATCTTCAGCACCACAAAAATGAAGCTAAAGATAATGGCATTGGGAGAGAGCAAGTCAACTCATCCTTTCTCTAGGTAGCTTTTTGAAAACTAGTCTTTAAATAGAAACAATAACCATAACATACCCAGAGGTGGGAGCGGGACACTGTAGGTGGGGTTTTCTGTCCCTTCAGCTCACTCGGCCAATAGCTTAGGCTGGTTACTAACTAGCTTTTTTTTTGGGGGGGGGGAGTTCAAGCTGAAGATAAGAAAAGCAAAGCAGTCAAGCTACTAAAGAACTCTTAACTCTGTGAAATCTTTAGACTGAAACGAGAGCAAATTCCTGTCTCATCTGCCTTGTATTCCTCTCTAGTGTTGGGATTAAAGGCGCGCACCACCATTGCCCAGCCTCTATGGCTAACTAGTGTGGCTGCTGGGATTAAAAGTGTGTACCACCACTGCCTGACCTGTATGACTGACTAGTGTGGCTAGCTTTGCACTCTGATCTTCAGGCAAGCTTTATTTATTAAAACACAAATAGGGCTGGAGAGATGGCTCAGAGGTTAAGAGCATTGCCTGCTCTTCCAAAGGTCCTGAGTTCAATTCCCGGCAACCACATGGTGGCTCACAGCCATCTGTAAAGAGGTCTGGTGCCCTCTTCTGGCCTGCAGACATACACACAGACAGAACATTGTATACATAATAAATAAATAAATATTTAAAAAAAAAACACAAATAAAATGTCCTCTTTTTGTCTAAAATAAAAAAGAAGGCTATAACAAATATAAGAAAAACTATAAACAATAAGTATAGTAACTATGTTATAAATAATGCATCGCTAGTATGTGGGTTCACGCGGGTTCATGAAATGAGGACTCAGAGACACCCTGAGAATGAATTTAGCCTTTGCAGGTGCAGGGGCCTTAGCCTATATGGACTGAAGTGTTTTCCCTTTGCCTCTTGGCATCTTTAATTTTTTCCATATTTACACTTTAGATAGTAGATTTCCATATCTCAAAACAAATTGAATGAAGTTTCCAAAAATACAATGCCGGGTACAAACACCTGATTCATGAGGTACTATCATTTTCCAGTTTTTCTCTAAACCAAGTTTCGCATAGGCTTTGTATCCATGGGAAACTCTCAGACAAGATTCACGTAGGGCAACAAAAGTTATCTGCAACGCAAAGGATGGATTAGGGGCTGAGTGAAAACTCCAGAGCTAGGCAAGATGTCGCCCTGTGAGGCTTCATGGCTAGAGAAAGTTGCTTACTATCCCTCTGGCGCCAGGCCGGCGGGACATTATGCCACAGATTCCCCTTTCCCTTGTACAAAATTTCATCATTTCGAAGGTACTGTAGCCTCACAGTATATACAGTCTTTTTCTGTCTGTCTTCTTACAATCTTACGTAAGTAGACCAAAACATATTTTAAAACTAGTAAGGCTATTATTGCCAGGACAAGAGCAACACCTGCTACAATGAGAGTTCTATTATTTATATAAATTATTTATATTATAAATCTGTGATTTATAGTGTTGAATGAAGCTACGGTATCTTCAAGACTTTCCATAATATCCATTCCTGTTGTATCAGGTAACTTTTTTGTAGAAGTCTCCCTAATTTCTTTCTGTAAATCATAGACCATTTGAGAAAATTAGGGTGACCCAACAAATGCTTCTTAACCTTATCCCAATCATACTTGCTTTTATTAAATCTTAAGGGTATAAAACAATAAGAAGAAACATTTCAAATACGTTTTAGTTTTATCTGCTCCTTCAAATTTTCTTTTCTTTTTTTAAGGATACTTAGCAATATTTTATTTACTACATGTAAGTCTGATATTCTTTTTTATTTTTATAATTATTTTTCCCTTTTTATTGATTTTTATTGAGCTCTACATTTTTCTCTGCTCCCCTTCTGCCTCTCCCCTTCCCCTTTCAACCCTCCACCAAAGTCCCCATGCTTCCAGTTTACTCAGAAGATCTTTTTCTACTTCCCATGTAGATTAGATCCATGTATGTCTCTCTTGGTGTCCTCATTGTTGTCTAAATTCTCCGGGATTGCGGTTTGTAGGCTGGCTTTCTTTGCTTTATGTTTTAAAACCACCTATGAGTGAGTACATGTGATAATTGTCTTTCTGTGTCTGGGTTACCTCACTCAATATAATGTTTTCTAGCTCCATCCATTTTCCTGCAAAATTCAAGCTGTTGTTATTTTTTCTGCTGTGTAGTACTCCATTGTGTAAATGTACCACATTTTCCTTATCCAGTCTTTGGTCGAGGGGCATTTAGGTTGTCTCTAGGTTCTGGCTATGACAAACAAAGCTGCTATGAACACAGTTGAGCACATGTCCTTGTGGCACGATTGAGCATCCTTTGATAATTTCTAACTGGTCCCCTAACAATGCAGAGGTGCAAGCGGGACTGTGCCTCTGGTGGTCACTGATGCAGCTGTGGGGGTCCTTTCCAGTTTCAGTCAGGCCCAGTTGTCACAGATGTAGTGGGGGATGGTTGCAGGTATGGGGAGGCTGCTCCCAGGTCTCTGGGGCTTTGCGGGGTGGGGTTGGGGTGCAGGATGTGCGTCCAGGGGCTAGGATCTAGAGAGCAGGGCCCTCCAGCCTAGATCCCAGCAGTCTCTCAATTTGGCTCTCCCAGCTAACCTCTTCTTGCTTAGCTATTGGCATGTCAGCTAAAGAGCTGACGAGATTAATTAATAACGAGAGCAACACATTTTCACAGTGTACAAAAGGGTTATTCCATAACAGGACACACCTAAGCGCCAACCTGGCAAATTGTGTACTATTAACCAGGTACAGACACAAGAGATCCTGTTATTCCCCAGAAGAGAGCAGAATAGGGAAGAGTGGAGATTCACACTGTATTCCTAATTCTGAACCCATCTTACATACTTGTTTCTACTGCAAGAGAGAGGTTTGAACCTGTAAGTAGTACTGCTGATATATAGGGACAGGGTGAGGACATAGCTCACTAGGCAGAGTGCTTGCCTAACCTACATAAAGCAAGCGCCGGGTTCAACCCTTAGTGTCAGGTGAAACTGGTAAACTCAGCAGGATGAGGAAGCAGGAGAATCAAGTTCAAGAAAGATAGTGAGGCCAGCTTAGGCAAGATGAGATCCTGTCTACAATATTAACAACAACAATAATAATAATAATATAGGTATGGTTTTAAAAGTATAACCAGGGGGCTGGAGAGATGGCTCAGAGGTTAAGAGCATTGGCTGCTCTTCCAGAGGTCCTGAGTTCAATTCCCAGCAACCACATGGTGGCTCACAATCATCGGTAATGAGACTGGTGCCCTCCTCTGGCGTGCGGGCATACATGGAGGCAGAATGTTGTATACATAATAAATAAATAAATAAATAAATAAATCTTTTTTAAAAAGTATAACCAAACCATCTCATTTGTTAGGAAAGACTTGAAGAAACCACACTAAATTACTTAAAAAAAATTCCATAGGATCTGGAGAGATGGGGCGACAGTTAAGGACATTGCAGAGAACCCAGTTCAGTTCCCAGCACCCACACATTATAACTCCAGTTGTCGAGGAAATGATGTCCTCCTTCAATCTCTTCATACTGAAGGGTCTTCCAGGTACCAGGTCCACACGTGGCACACAGACATACATGGAGACAAAATATGTATACACAGAAAATTAAACTTGAAAAAAAATCTAAAAAGTTCTCTTTTAAAAAATTAGCTCTGCTAATTCAGAATCCATGTGCTGATGAATAAATTATACATTCCAAACTGCAGGCGTCTGATAACAATAATAGGATTGTTGGTGAAAATAAGTGTAAGAGACACCACTGTGCCCCTGCTGTAGCCGCCTTCACAGGCAGCTTGGACAAATGGGATGACACTTGCTTTGAACACACCGCATACAGCTCTACTGTACAGGAGTAGAGCTGACTGGCAACTCACATCCCACCTTTTCCCCTACGCCACACATGCACACATACATGCACGCATGCACGTGTGCACATACACACATGCACACACACATGCACACACACATGCACACACACGCACGTACGCACGTGCACACACCTCCCGGCTAGCATTGCAAGAACTTTGGGGAGGTGTGAGTTTCTTCACAGAACGCATCCCAGAGATATCTAGATGGCTGTATAGGAACTGTCTGTAACCCGCAGCCCTGGGTCTGAGGCTCTGCATGTATCTGTGTGGCACAGCATCCAGAGCTTCGGCAGAACCAGGGAATGAGGGCAGTGCTTATGTGCATGTTTGTAACCAGAGGGGCAGAAAGCAGAGAGGGACTCGAGGTCAATCCCGGGTCAGGTTTTCTTTCCTTGATTTTTGAGAACTTCATACATGTACACAATGAAACACAATCATATCTTCTCCTAATTCCACCTCTGTAATTCCCTCCTTTTCCCCCCAGACAAATTCATGTATTTTTTTTCTTTTTTTTTTTCAAGGCAGGGTTTCCCTGTAGTTTCTAGAGCCTGTCCTGGAACTAGCTCTTGTAGACCAGGCTGGCCTCGAACTCAGAGATCCGCCTGCCTCTGCCTCCCGAGTGCTGGGATTAAAGGCATGTGCCACCACTGCCCGGCCTCATGTATTTTTTTAATACTTCCTTAAGTTGAGTTAGTTTTGCCCATTTGTGCACGGGTGTGGAGCCATCCACTGGAACATAGGAAATCTCTCAGAGGCTACACCTTCCAAAAAGAAGATTCACCGCCCCCAGCACCTCTTCATTACTAACAAATCTTCAACAAGAGGTGGGGCCTGGAGACCTCCCCCCTCTAATTTGCACCCTCCCCATCTATGCCAGAATTTTGGCTGGCTTGATCTTGTGCAGGTAACCAGAGCTGCTCTGCATCCATGGTTGTATTAACCCTATCTCCTGTCCAGAAGACAGCACCCCTCAAAGGTCCTCTTCACCATTCAGTTCTTACACTCTTCCCGCCTCTCTGATAGCCCCTAAGCCTTGGGCTTGGCGGGGTTGATATGGAGGGACCGTCTAGGGCAGAACCCTCAGTCTCTTACTCAGCATTTAGATGAGTTACATCTCTCTCTGTCAACTACTGCCCACTGCAAAGAGAAGCTTCTCTGACCAAGATGGCAGGACTACGCGTGAAGTCAGGGGTGGAAGGGATGGGCTAAGCCCCGGAAGCAGGGTATGATATGGAAGCTACTATCTCAAAGCCAACTTAAAGTGTAAAGTGGAAGGAGAGCAGAACACATGTGAAATGACACACGGGGCGGGGGACTGAACGTCACAGAATTAAGTAAGGATAGGAGCCAGGGAATGGGGGAGAGGAAAGGGTAGTGGGTGGGTTAGCTGAAGGTAAGGGTCTATTTAAAAGGCTTTATGAAAACCCACTAGTTAGTAAGCTAATTTCAAAACACAACTTAATAAAAAAAAAAAGGATTAAAGCAGAATTTTACCCTGCATAGGTGGACAGTGTTGCTCCTAGAAGACATGGGTTATTAAATGAATATCACAGTTACCCTAAGATATGCCAAACAACATAGGCTATCACTACTGTTGTTGGCTGTCAACCATCACTACATGGTGTGACTCTGTTACTGAAGATACCGTACACTTTGGCTGTAGAACATAGAGAAATCAATCTCAACTTCCTGGGGAAACTTCTTTCCTTTGGCAAGCTTTCAGAGTGCGGGGAGTTACTATGCGAGCTGTTGGGGGAAGAGAAGACATCAGTGGTCTCTGCACTCTGATTGGTACTGACCTGGTAGGCAAGAGGGGCTGCTGGTGCACTAGTGGCATGGGAGTGGCCAGAGAAACCAACCACTTTGTGATTTGCTGTGAGGCCTGTTCCACAGGAAAGAATTTCAAGTTTGGTACCATAATCCCAGTGAAAAGCTCATGGTTTGGGCAGTCATAGGCTCTAAGGTAGAACTTGCTATTATTTTGGTAAATGGTCATGCTGTCTAATTGCCTTCAAAATATTTACACTTATTCTTTGGAGTCAGATTTTAACCCTCTGTGTAGGAGCAAATTTAGCCTCACGTAAGGAATTACCAGAAAAGGACATCATAGTGGCATTTCATTTGTATTTTAATAAATAAAGCTTGTCTGAAGTTCAGAGAATAAAATAGCTGCACTGATCAGCCTTACAGACCAGGCAGTGGTCACACTCACCTTTAATCCCAGTAGCCACGCTAGTTTGCCATAGAAACTGGGTGGTAGTGGTGCATGCCTTTAATCCCAGCACTAGAGAGATAGGAAGAGACAGCTCTCACACACAGTCTCATTCTGAGATTCCTGGAGGCAAGATCACCATTTCGGACTGAGGTAGAGGTAAGAGCCAGTGGCTGGCTGTTTTTCTTTTCTGACCTCCAGGTTGAACCCTACTTTCTGTCTACAGGACATTCTATTCTCTCCCTTAGTTTCTTATCCCGAGTTCCTTAAGTTATTATTAGAAGTGATCAATTTTGTGCCTAATCGTCAAATACTGGTCTTTTATTATATTTGCCTTTTGTTAGCTATTTACAGGAAATCTTTTTGCAATGAAGAGAATAACCATCAAGCCAGATAGTTTTTCTTTAATAAATTCTTCAGAAAAGAATAGAAACAGGCAGGAAGGAAGGAAGCCCTTGAAATAGAAGGTTCATTTCTAAATCGGTTGCTTGGCTACTGAACACAGGTTCCTTAGTATGGAAGATTCTATTGGAAAATAGCCAAGCTCAAAAGCCTCCTTGATCCTAAGGTAGCCCCCTAAAGTCTCATCAACCCCTTTAAAGATGTCTCTGTAGGAAAAATGTCTTCTAGAACGCATTAGAGATTGTCACACTGTGCATAAATGTCTGTCTTTAAGTGACCTGTGTCTGCATAGTTGCTTTGAATCTGGGTCCTACCGTTCTGTTCACTTTTACTAGACTGAGTGGCGTCTATACCTTGACAGTAGAATGGTGCTGACCGGGACAAGGCCAGAGGACAGGATGTGGCCAGCAGTCTGCCAGTGACAACTGGATAAGTTATTTTGTGTTGCTGTGCACAAACACCCAGCACAGACAACCTAAGGAGAGGGAATATTTACTCTGAGTCATAGTTTCAGAGGGCGTGGGCCGTGGTGACTTTGTCCTAAGCGGCAAGAGCATATGACAGAGAGCGTGTTTTACCTTGTGGTAGGCAGGAAGCAGAGAGAAGGAAGATACCTGAAGAAACTAGGACCCATCGAGCTCCCCGGGATAGGCCCCCAGTGGAAGGAAAATACTGGAAGAGACTAAGACCAATCAAGCTCCCCAGGATATGCCCCCAGTGGCATCCTGCTTCATATGTTTACCATCTGCTAATAATGCCTTAATGTTATGAACCCACCAAGGGATTGGTGCACTCACAATGTTGGCTTCTGAAAACACCCACAGACACTCACAGACAGCACTCTTAGGTTTTCTTAGTTCAATCTTGTTGTCAGTCAGGACTTTCCATCACACTGCTCTGAAGGATCACACCATTTCTGCTCTCAAGGAAACTATCATTTATGCTCCCAAGGGAACTGTCTTCAGGACTCCTCCTCTGTCCTCAGGAGCCATGGCGTTAAACCTTTCTGCACGATTTACTCTAAACATCTGCAGGAGAGAGTCCCCATCCTCCCTTGAACCTCGGATGTTAGGATACCTCCTCCGGCACCTCTTCCAGCTGCATGCCACCAGAAAGCTGAGGAGTGTGGCATCTACAGGATTCCTGTGGTCTAGCCAGGACAGGCAGTCATAGAGAAGCAGTTAACACTGCAGTGTGAGGGAAGCCTTCCCTGGAGCATTAATTTAAACCAGTCTCGAAGTCTTCCCCGAGTTCAGAAAGGTTAGTCTTCGCTGAGGATGATACGAGCCATACTTGTTTTTATAGATCTTGCAAGATTTGATGATGTACCAGCCTAGTGATCCTTAAAAGACTCTCAGTCCAGGTCAAGATTCTCGTGTGTGTGTGTGTGTGTGTGTGTGTGTGTGTGCTTGCACATGTATGCATACATATGTGGAGGTTAGAGGTTAACCCTGAGTCCTACACCTTTGTATTCCAACCTTATATTTTGAGACAGTATCTTTCACTGAACCCAAGGTGTACTGATTGTAGACTAGCTGGCCCAAAAGACTTCCTTATGCCTGGACATGTAAAGGCGGGAAGACTCTCTTAAATATATTTAACCATCTACGAATCATGAACACCTTTCTTTTCAGATATTCGGGATGCTAGTAAAAAGTACACTGTTTTCACCAATTGAAATCAGTTCTGCAATTCAGAATGCTGACTAGCAAAGGATCAGATGTTAATGGAGGCAGGGATAATAGAATTGCTTATCATGGCTGCCTCGGGAGCATGACTTCCAATGAGGATGCCCTGCTGACCTGGACTGTACGTATTTTATTGGAATCAACTTAATTGTAACTTAATCTAAGAAGCATGCATAATATCTACTATGTATGTAAGAGTCTTCTAAAAATAACTGAAATCATAGTCCTAAATGCCGACAATAAAAAAGTAATGAGAAGATAGGGCAGAGGCAGTGCTGCTGGATGGAGTTTAACTTGGATCTCCATGGTAGCTTGAATGTAATTGGTCCCCATAATCTCATAGGGAATGGCACGATTAGGAGGTGTGGCTTTGTTGGAGTGCGTATGGCCTTGTTAGAGGAGTGTGTCATTGTGGGGGCAGGCTTTGAGGTTTCCTTTGCTCAGGATACTGCCCAGTGTCTTAGTTGACTTCCTGTTGCCTGGGAGATGTAGCGCTCTCAGCTACTTCTCCAGCGCCTGCCTGCATGCTGCCATGCTCCCCACCATGATGAAAATGGACGGAACCTCTGAAACCATAAGCCAATGCCTCGATTAAATGTTTTCCTTTCTAAGAGTTGCCGTGGTCATGGTGTCTCCCCAGCATAGAAACCCTAACCAAGACAACCTCTAAGAGATACGATTAGAAGGTTGGTTCTCGGTGTGGTGATGTTGGAAAGCTGGACCTTTGGAAGTAGAGTTCAGTGGGCATACCTTAGTTCCTGGGGAAGCTGTTCTAAGAAAGGGTTAATGTACCTCTCATGAGACTCTAGAGCTCTCACAAGAATGAGTTGTTAAGCTGTGATGAGCTAAGCCCTGAGTTGTTCTCTGACCTATTTTGAGAAGTCATTCCTTCCTCACATGCTCCCACTGTCCACCATCCACCATGAGGTCCTCAGCAGCCAGTACCGGAGCTTGCCTCGGAATCTCCAGAACTGTGAACTAAGTTAACCCTTTTTCCTCATAAAATGTGCCTGCCTCTGATTTTTTGTTATTATGAAGAAAAGTGGACTGACTCCGATGCTATGAGACTAGAGAGCTTTAAATCTAAATATGGTTAGGCTTCAGGTCCTACTGGGAGGTCAAATAATAATGACTAACCTGAACCCATAGCTTGACACCAAGGAAGTCACTGTGACTTCGATGCAAATGGCTCCATGAAGTGGTGCCAGGAGGAATCTTGCTGTGTTAGATGGAGGAGTGGTAACAGCAGCGGACATGGAAGTAGCCACCTTTCTGAAGGGGTGGAGAAGAAAGACGTGGAGCATAAACCAGAGAAGTCTGAAAGGAACCCCTTGTTTCTGCAGTAGTGCCGTGGTGAAGACACTGAACGTGATTAGATGTGAGGAGTCACCGGATGGAGAGAAACAAAGGCAGGGGACGGAGAACCATCCGACTCCAACCCTGCAGGAGTCAGGTGGAAAAGACAGTGTAACTAAGAGGATGACACTGTTTCCATGACAACAGAAAGGGCAAAATCATCAATTGGCTTTGGGATCCTTAGATTTAGGTCCTTCGATGGGTTTTTGTGTAAACTGGTGTGCATGTTGTACATAAAAAGATCTGCTTAGTTGCTTAATTAATTTAAACAATTAATGCAATTTTAAACACTCAATTCTTCCTTGGGATTACGTTCCTCTCACAAATCATGGTTCTGTATGCAAGCCAAGCAAAACCGAGCAGCCACTTTCCAGGGAGATTTGATTAATGTTTGGTCCTTTTTTCCCAACTTGAATACATTCAAATGTTTTAAATAACAAAATGTGATACATTCTATTTCCTTTTTAAGTACATCATTTATCTATAGGTTACAAAACCTTGCTGAGTACTTAATAATTGTTATAAAGCTATTAAATTTATAGAGTAGACTTAAAGACCTAAATGTTAATATAGTATTCCTAAATGTGGCACAATTTTGGCTTAAAGTCTCTAAGGTGATAATTCAGCTATTCATTGTAAATTGGTTTTCAAACCTTGTCACCCTGTTAAGTTCCATAAATATTAGTAGGACAGAAAAAGTCAAATGTGCACCAAACAAACATTAATAGCATGGCTTTGGGGCTTTAGCCTTTCTACATTTAATTTTTAAATCTTCCTCGAGTTGAGTTGTGTATATTCATCAGGGAAGAAAATTATTTGGAAATAACCGAGGCCGTGGCAAACCAGACCTTCTGACAGGGCTGTAGGTGCCCAGGACAGCTTGCGACCTCCCTACTGAGGCTCTTTTTAGAGCATCTGTGCCATGAGTTACAGAACTGCGGGACGGCTTGGTCTCTGGATCCAATGGCCAGCATCCCTGCACAAAGATACACACAGTACCGGATTCCTCATCTGTCTTGGGGATGGGACATCCAGGTTGGTCTTTTATCCTTAACAAAGGAATATATATTTTCCACCTAATTGTGGATGGTCTTTGTATTCAGTGATGGTTTTTACTTTCTGTCTGTTTATGGTTTTGAACATGTTCACCTAAAATAAATAAGCAGTTCATTGTTTACCTAGAAATCTAACCCAGGGTTTCACGTGTAACTCGGTGAACGCTTTGTGACCGAGCCACATTCACAGCCTCAGTAAATGATGTCGTCGTGTTGCTGGTGGTATTGATGGTGTGAGGGATGAAATGTGGGGCCTTGCTCCTGTCAGTCAAGTACTCTACCACTAAGCCACAGCTCCGTCCTAAAAAGTACTTTTTACTTGATGTTAAACAGGATGCTAGGTATTTAAATATCTTTTCTAACTGAGGAACTTTAAGCTCCATAGACTCCTGCATTGTTAGATATGCTGAGTACCACACAATGGTTGCTATTGTTCAAAGGACCAACTAGGTTTTATTTTTATATAAATTTTATTTACTTACTTTATGTATATGGTTGTTTTGTCTACACATATGTCTGTGCATCTCATGCATGGCTGGTGCCTGCAGATTTCAGAAGAAGGTGTTGGATCCCCTGAGACTGAGTTATAGATGGTTGTAAACCATTATGTGAGTGCTGGGAATTAAACCCAGGTCTTCTGAAAGAGCAGCCAGTGCTCTTAACCACTGAGCCATCTTTCCAGCCCTTCTTGGTTTTTGTTTTGCTTTTCGAGAAAGGGCTTCTCTGTACAGCCCTGGCTGTCCTGGAACTCTCTTTGTAAACCAGGCTGGCCTCAAACTCACAGAAATCTGCCTGCCTTCGCCTCTGAGTGCTGGGATTAAAGGCATGCGCTCTTAACAGCTGAGCCATCAGCTGATTCTCGCTCCAGCCCTTCCAGTGAGGTTTTAGATGTCCTTGTTAAATCTAAGCCTGATTTGCTCCTACTATCCAAACTCATTCTTCTGACTCTGTGAGAAGGAGAAAAAAAGTGTAGAGTTCTTAGGATGATGTCTGAGTTAGGCCGTGATGGTCTCTGTTGTTGCAGGTGGGAGATGCATAGGCAAAGGCTGAGAAGAAAAGCTTTATTGACAACATTTAATAATGCGAGCTGACCCGCTCTGCTCATTTTACTTTTATTTGGCTGTGTATGTGTGTGTTTGCACATGTTACCATAGCACACATGTAGAGGTCAGAGAACTTTGTGGAGAAGGTTCGTTCCTTCTGCCCTTACCAGGGCTTGAACTCAGGACATCAGGCGTGTGTGGCAAGTGCTTTTACCCACTGAGCCATCTCAGCGGTCCTGTGTTGCAATTTTATAGGCTTCTAAGTGTGTGGCATAATGACCAGTTAGTGGAGACAATGTTCGTGATGAGATATATAATTCACGGTTAATCTTTAGTTTGCAGTTTTTGTTAAATGTGTACAGCTAGCCACTTGAGGAGTTTTCTGTTGATTACAAATATTCCTTACAACTTGTCTAGACACCCCAGCTCGATGTCAAGGACTTTAATAAAGCAGTTGGAATGTAGCTTTTTACACTGAAAAACGTTCTAGCCAATTACCAGCTGTCAGAGCATAGTAAATAGTGTACAGATTTCAGTCAGAAGCTGTCACCCCTGCGAGTATTGTCCTTCCTAATCATGGGCAGTGATTGGACATATTATGTTAGTCATCAGCTTACATCTGTGTTCCTGATGGCACGAAATTGCCACTGGATTCAGTTGCCAGGTGAGGTGATCAATGCAGGCACCACAAATGAGTTGCAGACCGTCATGAGTCATGAGTGTTCTGCTCACCTTAACAAGCCTTTCTGTTTCCAGACAGAGGGAAAAACTGACAAAAAAGCTTGCAAACCTCTCTACATTGTAGCCTTAAGGCTGATGTTCCGTGTTGTTACTATCTAACACCCACAGATTGTTTATATGAAAGGGATTCCACTCACAACTTTATATGAAACAATTCCATTAATCTTCACAAAACCTGTGGGTTATTGGTTCTGAGAGTTCATATATATACATATATATATATTTTTACTAAGTATCCTCTATGTACAATTTCATAAAAGTCTATGGTAGCACTGAGTGTATCCCCTGCTCCATTTTGAAAGCTCTCTTTTGCCACATCTTGTATTTTGTAATGAATGAATGAGGGTTTAGAGGATCTTTAGTAACTCATTGTCTAGAATGGCAGAACCTAGAGTCAAACTTAGACAATTCAAGTCTATGACCTTTTCTATTTCCCATGTCTCTGCTGAGTGGATGCTGTTTGGTGCTTACTGGATAAGTCACTTAGGAATGTGTCAAGATATAAATAACTAAAATCCAACACACAGTGGTTTACAGAGCAGCAATGTATTTTTCTCCCATAAAAGGAAAGATGGAGACAAGCAGCTCCTGGTGTTGGCATAGTGCCCCATCAGCATCAGGACCAGGGTTGTTGCTTCCCTGACCTTTCCTTGAAGCAGCAAAAGTGTCTGTTTCACTGTTAAGCATTATATTGACATTCAGGGTCCAAGGAAGAGAAAGAGTTGGCAGTGGCCATAACTGAAAATTTATCACAAAACCAACATTTCCTTATTTATACACATTTTGGTGGAAAACTGGGCTTGATATTGCCTTTATCTGCAAGAGTAACAGGCAACAAGGAAAAGGGAACTGGGATGACCGACGGCCAGCCTCGGAGCTACAGAATCTATGGATTATATAGGCCTCCTTCCCTTCATTCCTATTAAAAGGCTCGAATACTTGATCGATGTATTTATTCTTCCTTTGCTTTCTATGATCTGTTTGTGAACAGTAAGAGGAAGCTGTGCTTCCGCTAAATGTGTTGAACTCATTTGATGTGATTAACAGAATCTCCTGCAGACCTGAGAGAGAAAATGGATGAATGTCAGCCATTTATCCAACAAATACCAAAGCACTCTGCTTGACTCTGGGGGTGGATTAGTGACCAGAACAAGAAAGAAAGGAAGGGAGACAAAAAGAGAGATCAAGAGGGAAGGAAGAGAGAGAAGCCAAACTGAGGGAATCTTCCAGACCACAAAGCTGGGAATGAGGCCGGTCCCAAAACTAGAAATCACAGATCTGAAATACTTCAGAAAATCTGTGCTGTGGCCTGGATGCAGCTCCATCCTGCACAGCCTGCTTTCCCTTAGCTGGCTCAGCAAATAGACTAGGGTGACCCACATTACCTGAGTTTTCACATTCTGTTGAAACAAACAACTCACACTAAACCACATTCTCCAGTCTATAGTTTGGAAACCAGGGAGACAGAATTTGACTGCATCGGACAGGAAGAGTTTCACCCTTACAGGTGAGAGCTGAGTGGCAGGGGTCATTTGGGTGAAGCCGACAGCTTAAATTCAAATATCCCATAAAGCTTTCTGTCGTCACCACCCCCCTCCAGGCTAGTTGATGCCCCCGTTGGACACTTAGTGGTGTTGGACACCACCACTTACCAACCACACTACCATTCCCATCCCTACTCCATAAGTCTGGAAGTTAACTGTCTTGAAAGACACACTTATTTAGCTCTGTAAGAATGGGCTAAATCAGGATCATTTAAAATATTTTCCATCACTTTTTTATTCTAATGTGTTACATTTCTTTGCCCCTCCACTCCCCTAACCCCACCCCTCAGCCCTACCAGACCTTGCCCCTGTCTTTCGTGGAATGGCAGGAGTACAGCTCCCTTCTCACATTGGGCCAAGTCCACAGGAGCCAACACTTCCATTACTACGTTTGGTTCCAAAGTACATACTGCATTGTGGGTCAAGATACTCTTTTATGACCCATATAAACTATATGCCCAGGAGATATGGTTAATTTGGTGTTGTTTGTTCTGAAATCTTCTCTGCATTTCTGAATGAATGTTTTTTCATTCAGGGACAAAGTGGATATCTGACCTACTGCTAATTTTTATTTCTGCAGGCTGTGGACTCTCCACCACGGGCAGGAGGATGGGCAGGCTGGGGATCCTGGGGGAAATCTCTGCTCTCTTCTGCATCAGCCACAGTAGGTAAGTGTTGGGTGTTGCACCAGAACAGAGTTCAGAAGCTTGATGGGACAGAGATGGTGACATATATTGGTGGAGTTTAGCATTTGCCCATGAGAAATCCATTTTCAGTGTTCAAGTCAGTATTGTTTGGGGTGGGATTTGGAAGCCACATAATGTGGTTTTAAACCACTATCTTTTATTATTCCTAAAAGCATAGATTTAAGGTATAGATAAATGCATATGTACACACATTTTTATGCATATACATAAATACAGATACACATACAGACTTTTTTAAAGATTGAATCTTATTGTATAGTCTAGGCTGACCTTGAACTTGTGATTCTCCTGTGTCAGCCTTCTGAGTACTGGAATTACATGTGTGCACCACCACACCCAGCTTACTTACTTATAGCTATGTGTTTATCACCCAAAAATAGTTTTCGTTTGTTTTATGTCATTTTGGTGTTCTGATTGTTTGAGAGAGGGCCTTGCCATCCCTTGAATGCTTTTAGCTGAACAACTAACTCTCTCCTTCTCTTTGCATAGTTAAACAAATATTCAGCAACATTTTTCCCTTTTTGTCTAAATAAAAAGGAAAATAGTTTTTTTTAGGTTTAACATAGTACAACTATATACAATAAGAACAATTATCAAGTAAGAATTACATTTATAATATCTGGTCTATTTGCATTTGGAAAATTCATAGAAAATTCTCTATCCTATTTTGGTGAATCCAAAGTTGGGTACCTAATTACTTTCTATCCTAACTTGTATTACTAACCCAAAATGAAAGCAAACTCCATATGGAGATTCTTCAAAACCCGTCATCCTTCTATGAAGTAGATTGGTGCTGTCAGGAGCAATGTCTCACTAGGTCTTAGGTTATTAAACATCTTAATGCCATATTCTCTGTAAGTCTCTGAAGCATTTGAAGATCACCTGTCTATCTAAAATATATCTGTTTAACTTTGAAAACATATGTAACGTGTTTGAATGTTATAGATGACTACTACTGACCTGCATTCTTAAATTATCCTAAACATTCTGTAATAATAGTTTTCAAGACCAAGAACTTTATATTACATTTTTAAATGAACTGCATAGGCACAACACCCTAAGCCTTGCCTATCCTTTCTCCTGCCTTGCCATTGGCCATTCAGCTCTCTGTTAGACCAGCAGCAGCAGGTGTTTTATACAGGCAAAGTAACACAGCTTCACGAGTTAAATGCAACATAAAAGAATGCAACACATCTTTGCATCATTAAAATAAATGTTCCACAGCATACCCAAATATAACAGATCTTAAAATAGTATTTTACAACGTAACAGTATAACCAAACTTCTACCCACGCTATATGAAAAGGTGCCATGTAATAGTAAGTCATGAGGACTCTGTAGCCTACAAGATTTACCATGTCTCCTCCAGTCTCAGAGCTGTTCCCATGTCAAGGGATCAGCATAGACGTCACCTGTTCTGTAGGTTTTCTAGGTTTATTTCTTTATGTCTGTAGCCAAGATTTTTCAGGGTGTCTCCCTCAGTCAAATCTGGTCTCTATGAATTTTGAAGGAATCCACAGCTTTTCATTTTCTGTGGAAACAAAAGCATAATGTCTCCCCCAAAGCAATACATTTTCTGAATTCCATTTTAAAGTTAAAGCATCCCTAAAGTATCTCGGCTGGTTTAATTCAGCAAAGCCTTTTACAGTCCATTGTCCCTTAGAAGCTGTGGTTCACTCAGCAGCGTTCAAAAGATTCAAAGTCAACCATGCACCATACAGCCTCCAGACTCCCTGTGCATCTCCCATTTTTACACGGCTTGTTCTTTTTATACCACTTTGCTCTTTTTTTAAAAGACTTTACTTAATTATTTTTAAACTATTTACTTTTTCTGCGACTGTCTATACCCATTTTCTTTTCTTTCTTAAGTACCTCTTCACACTGTAACCTGTTTAAAGATTTTTTTTTTCAGTCTGGACCTCTTTCATTGTGCACCCGAAGTGTTCTCTGAGCATGTGAGCCAAACCTTAAACTGTCAAGTAACAGCTAGGTCCTCCACCATGAAACTCTGGCAGGTGGCTCTGCCCCCTCCTTGGTCTGTGAAAGCCAAGCCTTAAGCCCACAGGCCTGGCCAAGGTCTGCATTTAGAGACTTATTGTTAATTGTGAATACTAGGCCTTAGCTTAGGCTTGTCCCACTAATCCTTTTTAACTTAATTTAACCTGTTTCTATTCATTTGTGTTTTGCCTCGGGGCTTTTTATCTTTCTTTTGTTCTGTATGTCCTGCTTTTCTGATTCCTCCATGTCTGGTTGATTAGGCCCTGGTTTCTCCCTGGCATCTCCTTTTCTTCCTTCCTTTCTTTCTTTCTTTCTTTCTTTCTTTCTTTCTTTCTTTCTTTCTTTCTCAAGCCAAAATTCCTCCTCCTACTTATTTTCCTTGCCTGGAAGTTACACCTATACCTCCTCCCTTACTATTGACCATTCAGCCTTTTATTAGACCAATCAGATGCCTTAGGCAGGCAAGGTAAAACAGCACCACATCTTACATAATTAAACAAATGCAACACATCTTTATATAGTTAAACAAATATCCTGCAACAAAAACAAATGCAACAAATCTCTACATAGTTAAACAAATATTCCACAACAGAAGGTTTAATGCCTTTTCTCTTTAAACTGTAAATATACAGTCTACTGTGCACAAAGAAATCATCATCTCCATTGGAATGAATGGTCATGGGTCCTTTCTGAGAACACTTTGAAGTGCTCTCCTGCAGCTACTCCCCAACACCCCCGTGAGTCCTCCATTATGTCTCACCCATCAGTGGTTCACCTATTCACTGTACAGGATGTTACTGCCTTCTCAGCCACTTAAAGGCCCTGCTGGTTGCCCCCAGCATAACAGTTGACCCAACAGAGCCTAGAGCTTATGGTCCTGCTTATGGACCAACATTGCCATTGTGCCAGTTGCTGTCACCCCATGCCCACTGTCACCCCTAGTTATTTTTCCCTATTGCTGTTGCACAACATCTTGACAAAAGCAACTTAAGGAGAAGAGTTTCTCACAGTTCTAGGGTACAGTCCATCACGGCAGGGAAGACATGACAGTGGGAGCCTGAGATGGCTTGTCATATTCCAGCCATGGCCAGGAAGCAGAAAATAATTAATGCTTGTATTTGGTCCACTTTTTCCTTTTTCTTCTTAAACATTTTATTTATTATTATTGGTGGGGAGAGGGGAGCACATTCCACGTATGGAGATCAGAAGACAGCCTGCAGGAGGCAACTCTTCTTCCACCATGTTGGTCCTGGAGGTTGAACTCAGGTCATCAGACTTAGTGGCAAGAACTTTGACCTGTATAGTCATCCTGATGGTGCATTGTCTCATTTTTATACAGTCCAGGATCACACACCAGAGAATGGAGCCACCCAGAATGTGTTGAGGTCTGGTGCCAGCCCGGACCATAAATTATTTCTCTGGACCAGAGGGGAGGTGTGGGATTGAAGACACAATTCATATGGCTTTATCGGTAGGGAGATTTTCAGAGATCCCTCATGAAATCTTGAGTTCATATCCTGAAAATTCACTTGAGTTTATTCTCCCAACAGATTTTATACCAAACCATAAACTGAGGGGGAAATTCATTAGCATTCTGTTTCCTAGGTAACTGGGCAAAGGTCTAAGGTCATGTCCACACCTATCTATGTCTGCTCTGTCACGTCTTCCTATCTTTCTGCTCTGTATGCCAGCTCTGTCATGTAGGCTGAATTAACATCTCTATCCCAGGCATCCTCCAAATTACAAAGAAGGAGCAGAACAACATCAGCATATCCTGACCCTTTGTTAGGTTTGTCTGGAAAGGCTAGGTGACTGCCTTCTGTGAGGCCAGGTGCAAACTATGGCCTGAGAGTCTGGCCGCCATACAGTGTAGACATATGGGCCTGTATAATATATGGCCCTACAACAGTGGGCGGGTCCTCCCTTAATTAACTTAATAAGATAATCCCCATAGACATAGAGATACAAGAAAGGTATGCCTGGAGAACTGTCTCCTAGGTGACTCTAGAGCTGATCCAGCTATCACTTGGAGGACTGTCTCCTAGGTGACTCTAGAGCTGATCCAGCTATCACTAACCATCTCGCTCTCGTGTGGCCAAGCTATGCTTTCATGCAGTCACATTTACAGACCCCTGTGAACGCGAGTGGAGTTTAATATACCCGCCTTGTTTTAATACTACCAGAGGTGGGTGATGATGGTGGCACACCCCTCTAATCCCAGCACTCGGAGGCAGAGGCAGGAGGATCTCTGTGAGTATGTATTCCAGGACAGTCAGAGCTACACAGAGGAAACCCTGTCTCAAACAAAACAAAACAAATAAAAAACAACCCTACCACAATTTTGGAGACTTAAAATCAGTCTACACTTACCGTCTTACGGTCTCCTTGGGTCAAGAGTCCAGGTACAGGTATTGACTACTCGGTGTCTTTGGACAGACTTTAGCGGAGCTAATGCTAGCATTGTTATCAACACTCACTGTCACTGCCCCAGTGACCTCGGAAGAACTGTCACTGAGTATCCTTCCTGAATGGCTCTCAAGGCATATTTTACAGACTTCCAGTCCATGCACAGCGTAGCTAGTGTAGTTCTATGAGGTACTTAACAGCAATGGCCTGTAGTAGTGACCTTTGCGTCACTGCGGCCAAATACCTGAGGTTAACTTAAAGGGAGGAACCGCACATTGGCTCAGGGCTTCAGAGGTGCACTCTGTGGTCACTGGCCTCGGTGTTGCTGCATCCAGGATGAGGCGTCACCGTGGTGACAGGAGCCTGCTTCAGAGGAAGTTCTCTCCCTCACCTCATAGAAGACAGGAGGCAGGACAAGGGGGAACTCGAGAGGGAGACGGACTGGCTAGAGTTCCAAGGACACACTCCGTGAGACTCATTTCCTCCACACCGGCCCGTTTCATCACCTCCCAGCAATGTTGTTCTGTAAATGCATCAAGGGATTAATCATCAATCCTCTCTGGAAAATACCATCAAAGGCACATCCAAAGACATCCACTATTTGTCTAGGTGTTTCTTAATCCGGTAAAGTTGATAATCAACATTAACCATCATAGATCCCAAGTAACCGCAATATATACTGGTTTTTATCTGTCCTTGAATCTGTTTGTGTACTGTGTTTGCATTGATTGATTTGTGTGTGTTGAACTACCCTAAAACCAGTACACTTTGAACATAGATGAATTTCTTTGCAGACCTTACACAGAACTAAACAGCATGAGAGGAGATGGTGTTAGGGCTCTCAAGGCTGGAACCAGAAAGCAGTGGTCAGGACTTGGATTCTCAAAAGACAATGGAAAAGTCACTGCCGGGTGGGGGTTGGAGTGGGACCATCTGTGAACAGGGATTCTGTGAAGTTATGGGTTCCAATGCTGCTGATGCTCCAAAGCTCTGACAGAATTCTCCAAATCTGTGGTCACACAGGCAGCTCTGATTAATCTCAGTGGAATACATACAAATGCACGAGTGTGTGTGTGTGTGTGTGTGTCACACACACACACACACAGAAAAGGTATGAATGGGTGAGGAGTGGTAGGACATAGGAGGTGAAGGAGGTGAGGTTAGTCAGTAAGTATGCAAAGTGTACATATGTAAAATTGTAAAAACAATATAAAGATTTAGAAATAGAAAAACACATTTTTTTTTTAGTTATAGGTTCCTGCCTGAGCTGCTAATTTGGTGTTGAGGAGTAACTTTCATGACATTCAAAAACAAAGGCAATCCCAGGTCTTTGTTGCATGAGCAGTTTATCATTGTGAGGCAAAGAAATTTATTAGAAGGCAGGGCACTCATAGCCACAGAGAAGCTCCTGAAGGTTTATAAATTGCCTGCAGACAGGAAAGAAAGAAAGTAACCACATTCAACTGCGATTGATTTCCACTCAAAGCCTCTTGTTACCCCCAGGGTAATTCCTTTGCGGAGAGGCAGCAGAATACAGTCCTTCACATATGGCTGCCAACAGCACTAGAAACACAGTGAAGTTCACAAGGCAGGACACTGCAGTACAGGGTGTGAGTCTTCAGAGTTGGCAGGGAAGAAAACAGAATAGAAACATTTGGAAGGTGGTGCTTTCTTGGAGTGAACACTGAACCATGCATGCAGGCCAAGACTCGGTCTCGAGTACCTCTAACCTGTCGCGGTAAGACACCATGATGCAGTAGCTACACCTTGCAGGTGTGCTTTGTGACACCTAGGTTCTCTATCTGAAAAAGAGCGAGCAGGGGAACTTGACAAAGCTTCCTTTCCACTTTCCACCTCACAGTTACCTGCAGAAGGAATTATGTATGTGTAGCCACTGGGCCACTGGGCCGAATGGAAACGTTCAGCACACTGATGGGCGTCTGTCTCCTCTACATGGTTCTGTCTTGTCTTGTAGCTTATTGTGAAAAAAGCAACCGTCTCAATGTATATGTGAAATCAAACATTTCTCAGCCAACAGTTCTTTTCAGGGGACTCTCCCTCTTTTTATTCATTTATTTATTTTTTAAGATTATTTATCATGTATAGTGTTCTGTCTGCATGTATGTCTGCAGGCCAGAAGAGGGCACCAGATCTCATTATAGATGGTTGTGAGCCATCATGTGGTTGTTGGGAATTGAACTCAGGACCTCTGGAAGAGCATCCAGTGTTCTTAACCTCTGAGCCATCTCTCCAGCCTGGGACCCTCCCTCTTAAAAGGCTTCTGATCTGTGTCACTCACAGACAAATGGTGTCATAGTCTAGGAGGATTTAATCATCTGCCACTCATGCTTGTGGGAAAATTCATAAACTGCAATAAAAATCTTTGTCATTCCGTATAGAAACCAAACGGAGGAAATGTCTAAAATACAGAAAAATGACCAAAAATTAACTAAATATTGATAACTTCAAAGTGATATCATGAAAATCAGCTCTGACTTTCCGCAAGCACATTGTAGACATAGCTTACCTTTAGAATGTATTGCTGAGAGTAAAGCAATGGTCCAGTCATCCAAATGAGAGCTGACAGTGCCAAGACATGAAGAGCCAAACCGCTACAGAATGGAGAAAATTTATTACTAGATCCACCGAAGGCTGGAGTGTTTATTTGAAAAGTTGGCTGTGACAGTTTTAGGGCTCTGCACATCCAAGGCGAGAATTTCCGGTTGGGTGGTGGAATGCATCTGGGTTGTACGAAGGTATTTACTTTCTCAGAACCACTGTTCTTTTCTTTCCCGTCCTTGCCCTAGATGCAGTTTCTCATATTCTAATGGCCCCTCCACCTGTCCATATAGCATCAGTGTTTATTACGAAGAATAGCAAACATCCAAACGGTGCTACTGTGAAAATGCCCCTCTGTACAAATTACTATGACCTGCAAGGGAGTCTTTATTTTTATATCTATTTATTGTGAAGTGATTCTGACAATGTAAACATTCCTGAGGGTTAGGAATTTTAGAGAACACAATATCAGCCAGGGCTCTCTAGAGGAACAGAACTTAAAGAATGGATGTGAATATAAATATGGATATATATGGAAACTTATTAGCATGGCTTGGTTTACAGACTGTGGTTCAGCTAGTCCAACAATGGCCGTCTACCAGTGGAAGGCCTAAGAATCCAGTAGTTGTTCAGTCCACGAGGCTGGTTGTCTCAACTGGTCTTCTGAATCCCAAAGAAACAGACTCTAATGTCAGTGAGGGGATGGGCTAGCTTCCTTCTGCCACGTCCTTTATACAGGCTGCCAGCAGAAGGTGTGGCCCAGACGAAAGGTGGATCTTCCCACCTCAAAAGATCTGGATTAGAAGTGGGTCTTTCAACTTCAGAGGATTTAGTTAAGGAAAAAAATGCCTCACAGGTGTGCTCAACCATTTGGATTTTAGTTAATTCCAGGTGTAGTCAAGTTGGCATCCAAGAAGAGCCATCACAGGGTCATCCATGGAAAGGGTGATGGGATTGATGCTACTATTTCTCACAGTGCTTTGCAAGCTCTGTATTAGAAACAAGACTGATGGATTTCTGGTGGACTTTAATGCAAACGTTGTTAGTTCAATAACACTTAGTGTTCATCCTGACCCTAGGGTAGGGTTTATGTGAGCATTTGACTACAGAGACCCTTGGCCTTCATGTTGGAGAGGGAAGAGGTTTTCAGAAGGAAAGTTGGTTGGCATCTTTATAAAGCTGCATTTAGTTTGCTTTAGTTGAGCAAGGCAGCCTCAACTGCACGTTTTTCTAAAAACGAGCAAACCAACAAACTACATCCGGCTACTTATACCAAGGAGAGGACTTAAGGAGGAAATGAAACTGGTGTGTGGTATCACCCCATACCTCATGGCCCCAAGTCGACCATAGCCCCACGTCTTACAGTGCAGGTAATTCCACACTGCAAGCCCTGGCCCTGCAAGGCACAGCTGGGACAAGGTAGCAGGAGTGAGGTAGCCCTGTGAAGGTGAACTTCACCTTGCCCTAGGTCACAGTGAGGTAAGTCAGATTCAAAATCAAAATGCTTTAGAGGAGAAAGTTCTTGACCTAGGCTCTGACTTCTGAGGAGTTAGAGAATCCAGGTTAAATGGCACTCGCTATGACTCGCACATACAACTTCCTTGGTGTGTAGGGAACACACATGTTGGTTGGTTCTGGTGTCATAAGGACTGGGTTTGAATCCTGCTCCCACCTATCAACTCGGGAGCAAGTGATGCCATCTTGACAGCCCTCAGTTTTCTCGGTTACGGACGGGATGTAACATCACCTCTTAATTTCTAGAACGTATATATTATAATTCTCCTGGCAGAGAAAGCACAGCGGCAGGGACACAAGAGGTGAATTACTAATTAATTAAACATTACTAGTTAATTACTAGTTAATTAAACATTGCACAGCTGAGAAATGGTGGAACCAAAGTTCCTAGGTTGACTTGGGTGCAAACTGCTTGTCTTTAGAGAGTCAGTACAGGTGATCTAGGTACCAGCTGACCACTGAGTGCTTCTAAGTGATGCTGTCCTACACCGGTCTTGCAGTCGGGTTTTGATTTGGGTTTGTTGTTTCTCTGCTTTTGCTTTGGTTGTTTGTTTTGCTTTCCAGTGCTCACCTTCTACTGCAGCACAAAACCCAGCCCCAGTACCAGCCCCAGCCTCAAAGCCTTGGGATTCTGGGGCCTTCTGTGTTTTAGGACAGTTAGGATCAGTGGCGGCGTGAAGTTAATCCACAAACTACGCCAAATAGTGTCGCACCCACGTGTTGTCTTTCTCTTGCCGGAGAATTCAACCACTATCTGTGGAAATGGAATCGTCACAGTGCCAGTGGCTCTGCCGTGACTTCCTTCTTCTGGGCACTAGATGTCACACTAAGTCAAGCTTTAGAAGTGACTTGGCTAAGTAGGGTGTGGCAATCTCTACCTATTTAAAAAAAAAACTACAGCTTTTGGGGAAACGTAAAACTTAACTTTGAATTTCTAGTAGAATTCAGAAATAGTTTCTTTTACTTACATACAAACAATTAGAACTTTTAATCAAAGAACAGCAGCTTCTTGTTATTTATTTTCAACTAAATACACCTTGCTTACATGCACATAAAAGCTGTTTCAGTCCTAAAACAAAGGGATTTTTCTAGAGACAGTTCATGCACACTTATAGACGGTCATTTGTGAGGCTTTCCCCCCTTTTGTTGGTTTGTGTTGTTTGAAACAGTGTCTCCTGTAGCCCAGGTAGGCCTTGCACTTGTTAGATGGCTGAGACTGGTCTTGAACTCCTGATCCTCCTACCTCTGCCTTCCAGGTGCTGGAACTACAAACTGATAGTCCTTTATGCTCTGAGATGAGGAGGGGCTGTTCTTCCCTACAGAGAAACAGACAGGATCCTAACCTGCCAGGGATGCAGAAGGCCAAAGGGTGATGATGGTGTAAGACTTCCTGAGCTCCCAGAGCAGGCTGTGCCCCACCCCCAGCCCCAGCCCCCAAAGCTCACTTAGTCTGATTGGTGCTCTCAGAGATCTATAGCTGTGCATCCTGGCTGGAGATTTGCCTGTGCAGTCTTTTCGTTGTTGTTGTTATTTGTCTTGTTTTTTTTTTTAAAAAAAAGACCTTAAAGAATCTGAAGTCAATGACTTAAATGTTTGCTGAAATTTTGATGAAATTTTATTGAAATGTTTGGAATTCATTGGAGGCTAGAAAGAATTAATTCAAGCCAGATTGGAAGCTTATAATTAAGTCGTAGGCTTTGCAGTTTGTTTTTTCAAGTAACTCAGTAATGAGTTTGAGCTGTGTTTAATTATCTGCATGAGTGTAGGCACATATTTCTATTGTAATTAAGGTTGTAAATCATGTTTCCTAGGTTTTCAGGGGTTGTAGGTAATCCATGATGACAAATGATTTTCACTGGAACCAACAAATACCATTGCCTTGTGGTGAGGTTGCTTTGATAAATCAGGTTCTAATTGATAAAATAGCATTTTGTGTGTAGGATGTGTTCGTATGTGGGCATGCATGTGTCAGTATGTGCAGGGGCCAGAGTTAGCCTCAGAAGTCATTCCTCGGGATGCTGTCCACCTTGCCTTTGGGGACAGCATGGTTCACTTGGCCTGCAACTTACGGATTCAATCAGAATGTCTGGCCATCAGGCCCCAGGGATCCACCTGTCTCTCTCTGCCTCCCTAGTTCTGAGACTACAAACTCGTGCCTCCACCTCCAGATTTTTATAGGGGTTGTAGGTCTTGACATCAGGTACAGAATACTCTTTGAATTCATCTGTGTCTTCCTCTAACTCTGGAAATAGATGCACAGTCATTTAAACAGTGCTTTGTGATTTTGACTGGTTCTGTTTAGTTCTGATTTGGCACTTTGCCCCTAGGTTTTATGATTACCGCTGCCTTGTGTTTGAACAACCCAAGGTCCCTGGAGACATCCTTCCTTTCTTCTTGCATGCCAAGGCACGTGGCAGGCACCCGGATGGAGATAGCACAGGCTGCTTTTCCTTCTAGAACTCCGATAGCCGTGAGGACCACACATGTTTTGGTTGCTTCTTCCTGTCTGGGAATACAGAAAGGCTACAGCCTTCTTAGTGGAGGATGTCAGGCTGTCTTTGGATGAAATGGGGGCAAGACTGTTTCCTACCAAGTCAAGGGCTAATTTTTGCTCAGTGGATGAGAAGGTCTGTCTGTATTCATCAATGACTTAGTAAGTCAGTGGCTTGGAAATAAAGGGCCGCCCTTTCTTGGAAATACAGGTGTTACCTGCCCAGTGGAGTAAAACCAGTACCCTTCAGTCTGCTTTGTACTGTTTGTTTCCTGATTTTCCCACTGACTGACCTTTTTAATTTAGAGCCTTCAGGTCAGTCCAAGATTCTTCATGGTGCACTTTTAAGAAAATGCAGTGGGTTTTGTTTGTTTGTTTGTTTGTTTTGATTTGGGGGCTTTATTTTGTTTTGTTTTGCTTTAAGACAGGAGCTTGCTACATAGCTCACGCTGACCTGTAATGCTATGTACACCAAGCTAACCTCAAACTTGCATCCTTCTGCCTCGGTCTCCTGAGTGTTGGGATCATAGGCGTGTGCCACCATGTCTAGGTTCACACATAGAAATGTATTGAAGCTCATCTGACTTCAATTCAACCAGGGTTAACTGAGCACCTGCGACGTGCTAGGACCTCAAAAAACTAGCAACAACGAAAACAAATGGCATCTCGGTCATAAGATACTTAGAGAAGCATGAGGAAGATGAGAGCCATGCCATCCAAAATGCTGGCTTGAATTTGGAATCTTAGTGTGAAAGACAGCCAGCGTGAGAGGCAGAAGGCAAATGGGTCTGGATACATAGTAAGGAAACTGAGTCATAAAAGGAGGGTGGCTTCTTTATGGTCCCTCAGTCTTGACCAAGCTGAGTTCATCCTTGTGCCCTCACCCGGGGAATTTAAATGCCCGGCTGCTGAGTATTTTGTTTTATTCAGGGTGGACACCCGCAAGGCCAGATGGGTTTGTGTGGTTTTGTGAGATCAGCCCAGGGGTTATAGACCGTGTGGGCTTCTAATGTATCTGTGAGCTATATATTTATTTCCCTATAGGTCATGGATTAACAGCAGTCAAAGAAAAGGCTGGGGCAACCCTACGAATCCACAATGCCAATTCCAGGTCTCCTGAAGGGATCCCAACTGATGCCGACAACGGACTCTCTGAAAGTGAGTGGCGTTCACCTAGTGTTCAGGGGATTTTATTATGCGGTGTGCACAACTGCACAGTGGGAAAAAAACCCAAGTTCAGATCAGCAAAACACATTCTAACAGGGGTCTTCTCTCTTGCTGTGACAGATGTGACTCCAGATCAGGACCCTGTCGGAGGCCCCCACACTTCTCCTCCGCCAGGGGCAGCAGGGTCGAGGGGCATGCTGTCAGCCCTCACCAACGCGGTTCAAAACACTGTGAGTCCCGAGCTGGTCCTGTTTTCCCTAGTGGCTCATTTCTTTTGATCTCTCCATCTCGTGACCCAGATACATCAGAGAAAAGGCAGCCTTGCTCATGACTTTGGATTACAGTTTGTTATGCTGTTTTGCTCCAGAGTAGGTATAACCTTGGATCTGAAATAATAAGGGCAAGATGAAATACAGCCTGTGTTTGAAAGAAGAGAGTGATTTAGAAGAGACATTTTCCCCCAATCTGATTTAACAGTGTCCTTCCCAGCAGCTGCAAGGGCAACATCTGGGTGGGGGAAGGAACTCAGAGCCGGGACAGCTGTTCTTCCTGGATCATGTCTCAGTTTTCTTAAAATTATGAAATCGTCTGCATACAAGTCAGGAGGAATAGCCCAGAGACCCGCCATGCCATACCCCTGCAGCCCCTACACTGCCCTTCCTTGCAGAACCCTAATGTATCCCTGCAAATCCTGCCCTTCCTCTTTATTTATTCACCTTTACTTAAGTTGATTTTTAAAAAGACGGATACATAACCATTCTCACTCCTGAAGGAAGCTTGCTCTTCTATCAGCAACAAAACACTGATAGTGTTGAAAGGAAGCCGGGGCATCCCAAGTGAAATGAGGGAGCTAGCTTGTCCTCAGGGCCAGGAAGAAAAGACTCACACTACTATCTAGAACAAACTAACTAGATTTTTCTAAAGTTTGGCTCGTGCCCTTTTTAATCACTTATCTGTTTGTGATTTAAAGAGAGGTGATTGTCCTCTGTGTGCACCAGGAGCCAAGAGCTGATGCCAGAGTCTGTCATATGAAGTCAGTTCAACGGTGGAGTGCAGTGCACTACGGGAGAGAAGGGGACTGCAGATGAGCAGGGGACGTTATATTACACAGTTGTTAGAGGCAAAGTCTGCCAGGAGTAAAGAAAATGACTGTCCAGTACTTGCATCTTGAGACCCCTAGGCTGGGCAGGAAGAAGGAGGCGTACCAAGAATGTTTTAGGAGTCCCACGGCAGAGCCGTTCAAGGGTGCCCATGGGAGTGGAGGAAGCTCACTTGGTAACTCTGGTATAAAAACATGAACTCATGGCTTGTCACCCCCCCCCTTTTTTTTTAAATTAAATTTTTTATTCTGTATGCATCTGATGGGGGAGGGGCACCTGAACCATGGTGCTGCTATGAACATGAGAGAACAGCTTTATGGAGTCAATTCTCTCCTTCTGCTTTATATGGCTTCTGGGCATGGAACTCAGTCTTCGGGTTCACACAGTACAATTGCCTTTACCCACGGAGCCATCTTGCCAGTCCTGAGCAATCGATCCACTCTTGAGTGCACCATCCACATCCTCAGCTCCCTTCCCGTGTCCTCCTGAACCTGCACGGCCCCCTTCCCACAGTCCCCACCCCATCTGCAAGCTTGCCCTTGTCCAGCAATGCACATAGCTTCCTGTTCTCACTTTATTCTCTGCGACCTCACGTGGCAGGCTGTTGGGGGCCACGTAGAGCAAAGCGTGAGAAAGTACGAGCTGCTGAGGAGCCACCGTCCTCTGTATTAGCTGCTTTTATGGTTGCTGGTACAAAACGCCTAGCAGAAATAACACAGGGAAGAAGGTTTATTTTGCTTGTGGTTTGAGAGGCTTTGGCCACGGCTGCTCGGCCCCACGTGCTTGGACAGGACGTTGCAGGAGTGGGAGTAAGAACACAGGGGGCTCTTTGCCTTCTGGCAGCCGGGATGCAGAGAAAGAGGAAGGATTAAAGCCCAAATATAACCTTTAAGGTACACACCCCCCCACACTGGCCTACTTCCTTCAATGAGGCTCCACCTCCTGAAGTTTCTAGAACTTCCTCAAATAACACTAGTAGCTGAGGACCAAGGATGTTCATGAGCCAGTGGGGGACACTTTATACTGAACCCCTAGCATCCTTCAAAGTGTCTGCTTTACAAATCTGTTCCATCGTATAAGTATCGATTTGAAAACAAATTCTAAATGCCGGAAATGGAAATGTCTGATAAAGTAAATCCATTCAGCAAGCTTGAAAACTGCTGTTTAAGTAATTATGGTGATTGAAAAGCACATGTAGATGATATAAAAATAAAATCTGGCATTTCGTGTAAGGTGAGGAAAATGCAGGTGTCTGCAGGTTGTAATTCGTGTTGTATTGCTGCAGTCCTGTCCGGAGGCTTCAGAGCAACGTGGTTCTGTTTATTTGAGCAGTGTGTGTGCACCTCAGCTGTTTTCATTTCGGCTAAGAGGAAGCCAATGTCTGGCAAAGGGATTTTCCAGAGTGATACCTGGCTAACAGAACAATTTCTACAGCTGGAGGTCCACGGAAGGCAAGCTGTCTTCTTTCATTAATGTACTAATTATATTTGGTGTTCACTGGTTTCCGAAAGTACGCAGGAACCATCTGAAACAGCCTGAGGGGCTGCTGCTTCGGGGCCCTGGATTAAAAAATCATCTAAATCAGTCTGAGTATTTGACATTTTAATAACCCACCCCAAATAATTCTGTTACTTATGCTAAAATTCTTTCAAACGAACAAGGCAATTGGGTCATCTGTTAATTTTATGTCTTAGATACATACCTATTGATATGCCCAGAGTTACTGACACAAATCCCTAATGTGTACTGTTTTCCCCCCTCAGCACCATTTTTTAATAACACCACATACTCTGCAAATTATACAACACATGTTTTTTTGGGAAAAAGAATACAGGATTTATATAGATGTTCAGTCTTATGGTGTGGAAAACTTGTGGTTTTCTATTGATTTTAATATTTGAAGAGAGTGATGGGTACATGGGAACTGCGGGCTGCTGCAAAACAGCAAGCTGTAGAAAAATCTAATCTCATGTGGTTTTCTCCTTTGCAGGGCAAAAGCGTCTTAAGCGGAGGTCTGGATGCTTTAGAATTCATTGGAAAGAAAACCATGAACGTCCTCGCAGAAAGCGACCCAGGGTTTAAGCGCACCAAGACACTGATGGAGAGAACCGTTTCCTTGTCCCAGGTTGGACTAGATCCTCTATCGATTTTCAAAGCACCCTTTCAAACTTAAGTGGCACAAAAAGTAGCAAGAAAGCTAAGTTTCTGACACAGTCCACTGAAATCCTCGTGGGGAGCAAGCACTGTTAATGGTCCCTTGTGCACGCTGTCAGTAAACACAGACATTGTGATAAATAGGCATTTGGATAGAGGAGTATGCATGTTGCTGTGCATGTAGATGGAACATATGTGCATGCGCACACGCACGCACACACGCGCTCACTCTCTCTCTCTCACCGAAGGGCAGCATATTAGTCACACTTGCATACTTATTTAGTAATCTGTTGAAGATTTTTCCATGCTTTCCAGCTCTGTGCCTCAGTTTATCCCCTGTGCAACAAGGTGACAGCAATACTTCCTGATAACTATGCTGTGACAGTTACACAAGCTAACACAGACCCTGATAAGACACACACGTGTACATACACGTATGACTTCTGTTCTAGGTAAGAGGATGATGATGATGTTGGAGCAGTAAAACTTGAGTCTGAAATCTGGCAAATTCTGGCTACTTTCGTTGTAAAATGAAGAGCGGGTCTGAGTTCCTTTCCCAAACTACCATATATATATATATATATATATATATATATATTTTTGGTCACTGCTGCAGGCTAGCTACATTTAAAAGGTTGCACCGTGCAGGGAAATGTGTTGCCCAGCACCCACAAAGGCCAGCAAGGACGCTGCAGTTGGAAGAGTGAGCCACAGTGGGAGCTGTCAAAGACGAGAACAGGGGTGGCAATGGCTGCAGATGTTGGCGCCTCATGGAGGGCACTTGCAGGGCTGTCAGTGAGCTGGGGGAGGAGGGTGACGGGAACTGACCTGGGCTCAGAAGGGATCACTGTGGCTACTCTGGTGAAAAGAGAGGGGCGGAGGGAGGGCCTAGGACGGGGAGCCTTTCAGCCTGTCAATCGCTCTTGTTCCTCACAGAGTAGATCATGAGGTGGGCTGAGATGTTCAGGGAGTTACTATCTGAGAGAAAACAGGAAGTTTCGGAAGCCTGGGAGGACCATCAGAGCAGGTTCATGTCAGAGCCCCAGTGAAGGAGGACCAGTGGAGCCTGGGAGGACCATCAGAGCAGGTTTATGTCAGAGCTCCAGTGAAGGAGGACCAAAGGGAAGACTGGGTGGAAGTGTGCCAGATTCCACACAGCTTAAGGAGCTTGGAGAGGGCATGGGTCCTCTGGGTATTGTCAGCTAATGCCAATAGGATGACCCCTACCCCAGCCTCTAGTGCTCTGAAGTCAGGGCGGCTGCTGAGTTTTATCACAGGTTTTAAACCTTCCCAGTGATGGTTTCACTGGGTTATTTTGAAAACCTTAACAGTCAGAACCTTACTAATTTAGTCCTCAAGAGAGACAGGAGAGAGAATTTCTCCCACAGCCCAGCGAGTTCTTGGCTAACAACCTTAAGAACCCAAAAGGAAAATGAGGCTGCCTGTTTTATTGGCACATAATAAACACCAGCCTCCATTCCTGGATGATCTTCCCCCTGTGACCTTGTGGCCTTGGCCCGTGTATTTATGGGGCTCTCTGCAGATATTAAAGGACTCTATAAACTTAATGTCCTTGTAAACTTAATGAGAAATCAAATAAAAGATGCCTAGCACCAAAGCAAGCAAGTGCAGAATATTGTTAATAATGGATAGACTCCATTCTGTCTTCTTTGTATTTAAACAACAAAATAAATGGAGGGATTGGGGAGTGTCTCTTTCTTAGCATGTACAAGGCCTGTGTTCCATCCCCAACACTGCAAATGTAGGTAATAGGAGGGAAGAGGAAGGGAAGGGAAGGGAAGGGAGAGGAGAGGAAAGAAGAAAATAAGGGAATTGAGGAAGGAAAGACAGAAGTTATTAATGTGAATGGAAATTCAGCCCAAACATCTATAAGCCAATTTCTATTCGGTGTTCATTTGTTAACTCTTTTCATTGAAGATGCCTCATGCTTCCTCCATGGAAATTTTTTTTTAATGTAACAGGAAACTCAGGCCAGCCTCTTTCTGTTTTGAAATCTACCTGGGCACAGAATTCTCAGTAAGATAGCAAAGAATTGGCATTTCCCAGTGTCAGGCTAACTGTGGTGCTGTTGGCATACCAAAGTGCATGCCGGCCTCCAGGCACACTCAGTACCTGTGGCTCCTCTCAGCTCTTCTCACCCCACCTCCCCACCCTGTACCCCAAACTTCTTCAGCCTGGGGGCTTCCCTTCCTCCAGCTTCTCATTCCTGTATAACCCCGCCATTTCTGCCGTTTCTGCCACGCTTTTTGCTCTTTGCTTCCTCTTTCTTGCTCGCTCTCTCTCTCTCTCTCTCTCTCTCTCTCTCTCTCTCTCTCTCTCTCTCTCTCCCTCGCTCTCTCCCTCTCCCTCCCTCCCTCCTCTTTGCTGTTTCTCTTTCCTTCCTCTCTCGCTCTCCCCATCACTCTCCTGTGGTGGCTGCATTCAGTCTACCAGCCGGCCGTGTTTGTCTATTACTCCCTCTCCCGGCTCTGGACTTGTCCACTGCCTCTGGCAGTTCTCTCTCTCATATCTACAATAATCACCTCCTCAGCCATCCCTTGGAGTAGTCATTGCCTCACTTTATATGTCCAGTGGACTGAAAACTGTCAGTATAGAAAATGTGGACACTTGAGAACACTTGAGAAAAGAATCAACCACGTGGGAGAAGACCTCAGTGGGTAGCGGAAGCCCCTGTGTGTTTCCTTTTGCTCTTACTCCTAGGCACGTAGGCTTGCTTTGTTTGGCTCAGAGGAGAAATGAAACAGAATAGGTAAATATTAGTAAACAGTATCAATCTAGTATCTATTTATCATTCTTTTAAAATGTATTTTTAAATAAAATATAATTACATTGTCTTCCCCTCCTTTTTTCCTCCCCCCAACCCTTTCCATGGGCCCCTTACTCTCTCTCAAATTTGTGGCCTCTATTCCCTTAACGTGTGTGTGTGTATTTACTTAATTACTGTAATGTGTGCGTGTGTATAATTTCCAAGTATATAAACACAACCTGCTTAGTCTGTATATGTATGTGTTTTCAGTCTGACCATTCCGTTTGGGATACTTGGGGGCCCTTCCCTGGGGAAGACTATTTCTCTCAGCATTCCTTAGTTGCCTATAGATTTTTGCATAGGGTTGAGGCCCCACGAGCTTTCCCCCTTCACATTAGCATATCCATTGGTGTTGCCTTTGTTCATGTCTTGTTTAGGTAGCCATGGTGATAAGACTTCATGGGGAACCTGAAAACCTCCTCCCTGAGGACTAGTTTTTTATGGTAACAGAAGGCACCATGCAAGCCTCCAAGGAACAAGAGCCACCCATAGTCCTATCCAGTTCTGATGCCTATGAACTAAAGCAATGACCAGCATGGGGAAGGGTGTAATAGTGGCACAGATACCTAGGCAGTAACCAACAGCTTTCTAATTGGACCTGATGTCCTCTCAACAATAGGGAAATTATACCTAGTACTGGAAACCAAACCACTCACTCAGAGCTAGTGAGGTCATGGAGGAGAACCCACTACCACCTACTCACAAAGAATCATTTTGAGAAATTCCAAGTGATAAAGGTGATTTTTCAGATAATGTCCATCTTCCCCACCACCTCTGTATCGTGCACAGGAAGGCAGCGTGGGAGGAGCTGTCTAGTGCATGACCGTTGTGTCTCTGCAGATGCTGAGAGAGGCCAAGGAGAAGGAGAAGCAGAGGCTGGCCCAGCAGCTCACAGTGGAGAGGACTGCACACTACGGGTTGCTTTTTGATGAATATCAAGGTTTGTCACACCTGGAAGCCTTGGAAATTCTGTCCAATGAGAGTGAGAGCAAGGTACATCACACGGGTCATTTGAACAGCCTTGTTGGGTGACGCGTTTCCTTAGCAAAACAACATGTTTTCTCACCTCATGACTTATGCTGAGGTCTCACACGCTGTCCAGCTTGATGTCCCCTCTAGCTGCTTACAGTTTCCTCACCTGTTAATTCCACCCAGCCCTGAAGGCTCAGCAAATCAAGAGTCCTTGATTTGCTACCCCTCCTCAGGGCTGAAAAGGCTGCTCTTAAACTTGCCTTCCAGGCCCTCTTTTTGGCAGTCTCATTCCCAGATCAGAGATCCCTTACCAGCCCGTGCCTTTATTCTACCCATTGAAGACAGAATGGCTTGTGTTTCTGTTAGACTGTGGACCATGAGTGTGTGTTGTTTCATGAGTTCAGTGTTACTTATGTGGTCACCTTCATCAGAATATCTGGGTCAAAAAAAGACAAAGCCATCCCTCCAAGACCTATTTGAAAATGCTCCCACTGAGAAACCTATGAAGCCTAGATCACCAAACAGACAGTATACATTCATACTCTCCCACGTGACCCCAGGAAGACAATTCGCTATGGATTGGAGGCAAGGCTAGGCTACGTGAGACTCTTGTCTCAGGAAAGAAGCCAACAGTGCTAGCAGGATGGCTCCACGGGCAAAGGCATGTGCTGCCAAGCCTGACTACCTGAGTTCAATCTCCAGGATGCCCAAGGTGGATGGAGAACTGATTCATACCTGCAGGTTGTCCTCTGGCCTCCATGTGGGCACACAAATAGAATTAAAAAGTTAAACTATTAAAAAAAAAAAAAAAGCAAGTGAGCAAGCAAAAACACTGTTGAAGGATAATTTTTTAAAAAAATGAAACAAAAAGATGAAAATCATGACTCATATGGATACAAAATAAGCACCCAATAAAGATCTTATTTAGCTCATTAATTAAATGAGGAAAACAGGCAGGTGTTATCGCCAGCTGTAAAGAAAACCAGAGGAAGAATGTTGAATCATAGTTGCAAATAGACCCAAGCTTGCCAACAGGCAGGGGTGGGGGGGGGGGCAATTGCCCTCCGCCTGCAAAACTCACCTAAAATCCGGCTATGTGTCTGCAAAGAGATGACTTTGCACTGCCATCAGCCTTCCACAATTTGCACAGTTGTAAAATTGCTCCCTACATTCAGAATCTCATAATCCAGTAAAAATAAAAATGCAATTTCCCACCAAAGCACAAAATCCTCCCCGTGAAAACTGAGTCTGGAATCAGCCTTTATGTGATTATGTGTCAGTTTGAGGCTGTGGGAATTTGGACCTCTCTTATTGCAATCTGCTTCACGTGATGACGATGGTAGAACCCACCCCGCAGGATTTCTAAAGGGATTCCGTGAGATAGCCTGCATGAGAGCTCATAGCAGCATGCCTGGTGCAAACAAGGTGCTCAGTAAATGCTAGCTGCTGCTCAGCGCACCCACCCCGCGGGTTTGAGTAAACATAATGTTGACAGCATTGTATTTTACATGTGCTCTGATGCTGTAAATATCTGTTGTTGTTATTATTTACAACATTACAGGAGGAGACTGGACCCTACCCTGACAAAAATAGAGAGGTTACATTCTGGTTGGTTCCAGCACAGACCTCAGTTGCAAAACAGCCCTTAGGTTCTTCAAACAATCCTCCTGCCTCAGCCTCTCGAGTGCCGAGATTACAGGTGTGAACTTCATAAGGTCTCATCTATGATGAGTTGACTACGTTGCTCTGGGCCATACAGCGAGACAGCACAAGAGAGTGGAGCGACCCACTCACACAGGCCTTGGAGGCAAAAAAGAGGAAGAGACCAAGGCCAAGCCTCACAGTCCCCTCCAAGGATAGGTCTCCAGTGATCTAAGGTCTCTCCCTACCCCCAACCCCAAAGGCTCTACCACCTTCCAGTAACTCCAAGCTAGGGAGCAAGCCTTCAACTCAGGGGCCTTTGGGGAACATCCTAGAGGGGTCCGTATCTTCTCTCTGTGCATTGTTTCCACAAGCTTTGTTTTCTTTCCCCAGCCTGGAGCTTTCTGTAACATTCAGGGAGAAATGTAGAACTTGTAAAAAGTTCTGAGTGGCGCTGTCATAAGCAGTCCTACAGATCTATGTGAACCGAGCAGAAGTCGTTTTCACTCCTGTGACAGCCCAGAACGGAGAACCTGGTCAGCAGGCGGCTTCCTGTACTCAGGGGTTAGCTTAAAGGACACAGGCCCCCAGCAAGAATACAAGCGGAGCCCTTATTGAGGTCTTCAGGCACAGCTAATGACACACTGTGGCTACCATAGATGTATTTATAGCACGGTGACTGTGGGCGATGGAAATGCACATATTTCAAAATTGCTGGAAGCATAAACTTGAAACATTCTCACCACAAAAATGGCATGAGGCAATGTATTCATAGATAAGTTCACTGGCATGATGCACCCAGTGTGTACACATGTCAGGTCCCCACACTGTGCCCCATAGATACAAGCATGGTGACATGGGCCTGAATTCCAGCCATTGAGGAGCCTGAGGCAGATTGGTTTCAAGTTCAAGGCTTGTTTGGGTTACAGCGTGAGTTCAAGGCCAGCCTTGACAACATAAGGAGACTGTCTCAGATTAAAAGTGGAGAAAAAGAAATTTTAAAATGACGGAGGATAAAGCTCAGAGATAAATCATGCACAGGGTCCTGGGTTCAGTCCCTAGCACTGAAAAGAAATTATTTAAATTCAATTTAAACTTAAAAATAAGGGCCATCAAGATGGCCCATCGGGTGAGAGCTCTTGCTGCCAAGACTGGTGACCTGAGTTTGATCCCTGGCACCGACGGGGCAGAGGGAGAAAATCTCTGCCCTTTACACACACACACACACACACACACACACACACACACACACACATTAAACATGTGAGAACGAAAGTGAATGAGAAAAGGGCTTCAGGCCTTTGTAGTTTGGAGGGAGGTAAAGAGCTTACCTAGCATATGCAGGGTCCTGAGTTCAAGTCTCAACCACCTCGAAAACAAACAGTAGAAAAAAAAACCTCACAGGATGACTCCCTAAAATCAAACTCTCAGTAAATACATCCTACAAGTTATTCGAGACACACTTATACTAAGAAAATAATCATTGCGTGTCTGAAACACAAATTTAACTAAGTTGCCTATGTTTACCTGGCAACCTTACATGTGTAAGGCTCCCACTGTCTTTTGCCTCAAACTGCTGTGCACGGGTAAGGGAGATACCATTGTTCCAGCTCCACCCACATCCCCTTGCAAGCACCTGCTTCTAGTCATCACCCGGGTTCACACTGGCCTCAACACAGCTCAGGAAAGAGACCCTCTCAGTAACCTGGAGGGCTCTGGAAGAGGAAGCACCCCGTGTGTCCTGTGGACTCCCCTGTGTCCAAGTCTAAAAGGAGTATTGGATGGCACCATTCTCTAGTGCTTTATGGTCTTCTGAGTCCCATTAACCCGAGGAAGTAGAGAGGACGCTGCCATTCAAAAGCTGTGGACAAGAAAGGATGCTCATTGCGTCCGCTGTTATTTCATTGACTGAGACTCAGGCACAGCAAGGAAAAAGGAAGGAAAGAAGAATTGGTGCTGGAGAGAGGGCTCAGTGGTTAAAAGTGCCTGCTACATAATCAAACCTTGACACCCACATAACAACATAACAGTCCATGCACACCCACACCACACCGGTCTTCATGCACACACATCGTCATCGTGCACACACACACCACCCCATCATGCACACACACACACACACTGTCATTGTGCACACACACACCACACCTTCATTGTACACAACACACACCACACCATCATGCACACACACACTGTCATCATGCACACACACACACACACCACCTTCATCGTGCATAACACACACCACACCATCATGCACACACACACACACTGTCATCGTGCACACACACACCATACCTTCATCATGCACAACACACACCACACTATCATCGTGCACACACACACCACACCTTCATTGTGCACAACACACACCACACCATCATGCACACACACACCATCATCATGCACACACACACGACACCATCATGCACACACATACTGTCATTGTGCATACACATATCACACCTTCATCATACACACACATAATATTAAATAGAATCAGATTGGTTCTAAGCCTGACCCAGCAGTGTGATACATAATAAATGTGAAAAATGAATCATTTTGTTTCCATTACACTCAGTTGCATTTTTTCCTTTTCACGGACACCCCATGTATCCTCGTGTGCCCTGAACAATACTCTACCTAGTACCAAGCAGTCAGTCAGCATTCCTTTAGTATTGAAGAATGCATGATTATTTATTATTTATTCTTGAATCCAACTACAATTCAGTGCACATCACTGTGGCTCAGAGGGAGAAAGAGAAGCCTAGTAAAAGGCAGGCTCTCAGAAGGCCAAGGCCAGAAGGACTGGCCAGGAGCCATAGAGCGGGCACATTTGCTGCTACCTGCCAAACTGCATGGCTAATGGGCTTCGTGTTGATCTCCTGCCAAGCATCC
Source organism: Arvicola amphibius (assembly GCF_903992535.2). NCBI lineage: Eukaryota > Metazoa > Chordata > Mammalia > Rodentia > Cricetidae > Arvicola > Arvicola amphibius. The sequence goes on along the minus strand of NC_052047.1, from coordinate 37,599,132 downwards.
TCCAGAGCCTTGGGCAGGCACCCAGTGATGTGCTTAAGCACTCAGGAAAATGGAGTCTGTCAGCCTGCATGCCCTGCCTGACTCTTAGCCTGGTGTGTTGATCTACTGCCACATGAACATTGCAACTTAAACCAGGGAGGACTGAGCTCCTCTGCGGATGCTCCCTCCAGCATCTGACTTGCAAAATGAAAAAAATAAAGACTTACAGCCTTACCTCATTTTCTAATATGATATTTCATGCCCCGTGACCAATCTGGAAATTCAAATTAGTCTTCAGAAGATGGCTGGCCATCTGTACTTGTTTTGAAGTGTGCACAGAGGGTACTGTCAAAAGAGAGACTCCAAAGGGGAGCAGGGGTAAGGTCAGTTCTCTCCCAAGCTCTCCCTGCCCAGCTCCTTAGCTCCCCTAAGGCAGAGTGACCCTGCTGTGCCCTTCCCCCACATCTATTCCTGCTGATAGCGGTTGATTTGGGCTTCTTCCTTCCTCCACAGCAGTGGTTCTTAGCCTTCCTGATGCTGTATCCTTTTAATACAGTTCCTCAGGTTGTGCTGACCCCCAACCACATAATTATTTCACTGCTGCTTCCTAACTGTAATTCTGTGACTATTACGAATCGTAATGTCAATGTCTGATATTCAGGATATCTGATACGCAGCCCACAGTTTGAGAAACTGCTCTAGACTCTTCGCTCTCAGAAACGGAAAAAGTATCTTGGGCATTTTTGTAAACTTAGGGTAAGCCTTGTCTAATAAGTACTTATTACTTATTATGGCTATGTGTATGTGTGTGTGTTTGATATTTCATTTATTGAGCATCATAGGTTTTAAGCCAGTTCTTTTGCTTTAATGGTCAAGGTGACCTTGTAAGATAGATATAAACAGCCCCCACTTCATAGATAGAGCCAAGGCATAGGAATATAAATTATACAGGGTCAACAATTAGTGAATGAGGAACTGATATTTGAGCTGTCTGCAGGTCAAAGTGTGTTTTAATCACTATGATAAATGGTTCCCACCCCCATTGACCCGTGCCATTTACTTCATATTTGTTCTTTACCGCACAAAGGACAAGGAAGTGCAGGTCCTGCTTTAGGAACAAGATAATTAGTCCTGCATGGCAACTTGTTCCTATAACAGTAATTCAGAAGCTGAGGCAAAAAGAGCACAAGTTCAAGACCAGCCTGGACCTTAAAGTCAGTCCAAGGCCAGTCTGGACTATATACTGAGTTGTAATGGCAATAGCAAAAGAATGAAAAGTCTGAGGCCCAGGGAGCCGATGCTCTGAACAGGTGGGTGCAGAGCCAACTCTCTCTTACCTCCCACACCGCTGCTCGCTAACTCCAGTCTTGGGAAAACTGGAGACAGGCAGGTGGATCTCTGTGAGTTCGAGGCCAGCCTGGTCTGTGTTCACGAGGAGAAACAATGACACTTAAGATGATGACCTATTTTTTTTCCAGGTTCAGTCATTTTTAGCATCGCTGGATGGAGAAAAGCTAGAACTCTTGAAAAATGACCTAATTTCTATCAAAGACATCTTTGTGGCCAAAGAATCAGAGAGTGAAGCAAGTCCAGAAGAACAAGGTAAAGAGACGTAAAGAGAGGGAGGCAGTTGCTGAGAAACAGCCCTTTGAACTGGGTGGGGTTTACTTAATTCCGGTGCTCGTCTTGAACGCCCTGTGCAGTTGTTGTGGGCACCTGGGCTGGTCATAGTATAGTGTTCTCTTTGCTGAGCAGGAGCCCCATTCTTTCTCTGGTGTCCAGCATGGTTCCTGGCTCGTCACCAGCCCAAAGTCAAATGACAAGAGCGCAGTTGGCTGGGCCTAAATGACTACCAGGGACATTGCACTTTCTAATTCCGTGTGAGGATGTTGTCGGCTGCGGCTGATGACCATGGTGCATAAGTCGTGATAACTTTGTTATTCCTTTTCATCCCTGTGTGGAGGAGTTGCGTATTTACACGTGTCCCATGTGAATACATGGGAAAGGGAGATCTGAACAGTACAGTTCTGGTGTGGGAGGCTGGTAGCCTAGCCACACAACAGTGCCTGGCCGTATGAGAGCCCGAGTTCAGTTCCCGACACCACACAAGAAGTCCAGTTCTGCCCTGGTTGTGCCATTTCTCCAAGTGCCCCAGGATGAGGTGTTTCAAGCTGAAGATCACAGAGTGAGCGAGGTATACACATCTCAACAGCCTTCCCCCTTGTCTTAGTTGCTTTTCTGTTGCCATGAAGAGATACCATGATGAAGGGAGTTTACAAAAGAAGGCATTTAATTACAGTTTCAGAAGATTGGTCCATGACCACTATGGTGGTGAATGTGGAGGCAGACAGACAGGCATGGAGCTGGAGCAGGAGCCGTAGCTAAGACCTTACATGCTGATTGTCACGAGAGAGAGGAGAGAGAGAGAGAGAGAGAGAGAGAGAGAGAGAGAGAGAGAGAGAGAGAGAGGGAGGGAGGGAGGGAGGGAGGGAGGGAGGGAGGGAGGGAGGGAGGGAGGGAGGGAGGGAGGGAGAAGGAGAGGGAGAGACTGGGCCTAGCAAGGACTTTTGAAACCTCAAAGCCACCTCCCAGTGACACACCTCCTCTTCCAACAAGGCCACACCTCCTAATCCATCCTAAATAGTCCACAACTGGAGACAGCATTCAAATATATGAGCCTATGTGGCCATTCTCATTCAAACCACCACACCCTCAGAAGTGACCTGAATCCACCGGCATCCAGAGCCTATGTAAGAGAAGCAAGGCTTCTTTTAAGAAGAGAAAAGAATTCTCAAAGCTGGCCATTACCAGTCACTACACTGGTCATCCACTTGGGAGAGGAATAGAGTCAAGCATTGCTGTATACAGGGTGCCTTCCTATGGATATGACAGTTAACGGCACCATATACCACAGGGGCTTCCTGGAGTTTGTGCCAATGGTCAGAGCAACTGCAGATTCAAGGTTAGCTGCTTCTAGGAGCAATAGAAAATCCCACCGGAAACCTTTTCAGTAATTTCTTAAACAAGCCCCCTGGCCCTGATGAAAGGGGTATATCTCTCTACTACATCCTGAAGACAGTGCTGCATAGTCCAGGAGCTGTCGGAAGGCTCAGAGTAAATACATACATAAAAATATACGTTACGGATCTTGGCATACAGAACTGCTCAAATACGTTAGCTGGTGTTATTGTTGTGCAGTGTGTCAACGCAATACCAGGGAGACTGGGGAGTCAGAGTAAGCCGCAGCTTTTATTCATCATTGTACCTGTCATACCCTACCATGCAGAGTAGTGACAATTCACACTGTCACCGTCAAGTCACAGAAACGTTTTATTCCCAGATGCAGTATTATATGCCTTTAATCAAAGCTCAAACACAAGGGTTTGGGGGACCCAAGATAAACCTATAGATGCCCCTTTCCAGCCCTAACCATCACCCCAATCAGGCTCTTCTTCAAGCTCATGATAAGTGAGTTAGATCTTGATCCTGCTGGTGTGTCATTCAGAAAGGATTTTTAAAAATGGGCCCCAGGACTGGGGAGAGGGCTCAGCCAATAGAGTGCTGCCTTTCAAGGATAAGGACTTACATTTCAATTCCCAGAGCCCATATAACAAGCAAAAGCCAAAATCGGTGACATACTCCTGTAATCTCAGCTGGGAAAAGGTGGCAGAAGCAAGCTTATGGGCCAGTTAGTCTGGCCTCTGCATCTTCCATGAAGTTCCTGGCCAGTGAGAGCCTGGTCTCCAACAACACGGGAATGAGCCAAGTTGTCCTCCGGCCTCTCCAGGCATGCTGTGCATGCACATAGCCACAGCCACGGATGCATCCACACCCACACGGGGACACATGAACACACACACACTTGCACACCCACAACTCCATATTTTCATAGACATCAGAGATGTTGTTGCTAATGCAGAGTGAAATCACACCGCTTCTCGTCAGTGCCGCTCTTTAGAGAGGAAACTTGAGTCTGTACTGCTGAAAGAAAATGTTGCCACAGGCAGCATGGTATGTTCTCATAATATAGAGCCTCATTCCGTAAATAGAGGTTTTTGGATTTCACACACAGACACGCAAACACGCACATGCACACATGCGCACGCACACACACACCGAAGTGCTGAATGTCATATTTTGAGAAAATTGGGGGCTGGAAGGTGGAGATATGGTAAATTTGTCTCTCTTTCCATGACAAAAGCCTATTAGCTCCTGTAATAGATCTATTTTCCCCAAAGGGCATCTCCAGATGATCAAAACACTATTAATTTTCATTAACTTAATTTAATAAATAAATGTCATTCAGACTCTTAATGAGGCACTGGGAGAGAATACCAGAGGTGTTGTTGTAGAACCAACCCCATCCCGTGGCATGTGAGAGCTCCCGGAGGATGGAGGGGTCACCCAAACACACAGGAAAGGAATCTTATCAGTGGAATGTGAAAAAAATTCCAAGAGCAAAATTCTGGCAGAAATCTAAGCATTTTCACCAGGTTCCTTTTGTTATTGTTGTGATTTTTTTCTTATAAATGCACTTATATTCCTAAAAGCCTCTAACAACTAAATAATTTATTTGGTAGTCTCAGGAAGTATAATAATAAACTGTCATCTTCTAGATATATTTAATATTGGGCTCCTGCACACTAAATAACACTGGCTCATGGTTTGCACGCTTGTCTTTCTGGCACAATGCAGTCTCATCAAACAGCATGGCTCTGTAATTTGCTTTACCGTGACTATAAGGAGAATTTAAAAGTCCATTTTCTGTTTTTATTGCCTTGGGGAAATTCTCTTGGCCATGTCTATAGGCCGAGAATAGCAGTAATAGTCTTCGTGGCAACATTTATTTTCATCTGCTTTTATCTATTTATTTCCGGTGATTTTTCTCCCTCTGAAATACATGCTAAAACTTACTGGTATATGTCTAGGAGAACTGACACACATTTAAAAGCTGGAGCCTCCTGAAGTACTTGTGTTCTGATTTACTGTCGATTCCCACCAAATGTATTTAACCTTGTGTGTCTCTGTCAGTGTGGTGCATGACAGTTCCTTTAGATAGCTTTCCATTTTTACAAAACAACTCAACAATGTTGTGTTTGGTTCTTATAGTAACTAAAGGGGGAAGGATGGTGTTGCCCTAACTCAGTGGCAGGAAAAGTACACAATAAAATTTTACAAAAGGACTAAAGATAAGTTTGATTATCCCCAGGTGACAGGGTGTGAGGCATGAGGGGACAGAAAGTGGTAAGCTGCGCCAGTCTGGTGGCTGGTTTCCAGTCCCAGAGGCTAAGGAATGGGCTGGGGTGGAAGCCAGGTGCAGGCCTCAGCCAAGGGCCCCACACCACAGCGCAGCCTTTCACAGGCCTTGCCAGCCACTTTTCGTGGCATCTCCCTTCCTTCCTCTCCTTCCTCCTCCTTCTCACCCTCCCTTCCCTCCTTGGCTAATGGAGTCTCTTCAGGCATCCACACTCCTGCTCTGAGAAACACAGTGCAGAGGAGCAGTTCCCTTCCTGGCTAAAAAGTTTTCCCCTCTGCCTCATCACGAGGCTCTGTCTACCCCCAGGACACACACCTCACTCACTGGCTCCTTAGTGTCCCCTGAACTTTGACAGGCACATTCCCTACTGAATGGTACTGCCACTGCCAGGCTGCAAGACTGTGCCTCCCCCGACCTCTGAGGCTGTCCTCGGATGGTGGCTGCACCAAATCTATCTTCCCCTTTTTAGTTACCATATGAACCGAACACAACAATGTTGAACTGTTTGCAAAACTGGAAAATTCGGGTGAATGAGTTCTTATGTACCACACTGACAGAACACACAAACACTAAATGTATTTGGCGGGAATTGACGCTAAATCAGAACAGAAATGCTTCGGGAGGGTCCGGCTTCTAAGGGTGTGTCTGTTCTTCATAGCTTCCCTCCTTCCATCCTCCCCTTATCTGTTTAGGCCCCCACAGCAAGCGTCACAGGGTGCCTCATAAAAACAGCAGGGACTTTTTCTCACGGTTTAGACGGATTTCTAAGATCAGGTGCTGGCAGATCTGGTGTCTAGGCGGGGTCCATCTCTGGGCCACAGGCGGGGTCCTCTAGCTATGTCCTTCCTTGGGGGCAGAGGCCAGCCAGCCCTCTGGGGACTCTTTCAAATGACACTAATCTGTTCCCGAGAATGACTTGGTGCTCATGACCTAAAGCCCCGGATGCTCATGCTATCACCCCTGGTGATGAGGTGTCAACACGAGTTCTAGGGACTCACAAACATTCAGAGTAAAGCTCTTGCTGTAGTCTGGAAACTGGGCTCAGTTCCCGGCACCAACTGGGCTCACAGCATCCTCTTCCGGCCTCCACTGACCTCCATGGGTACCAGGCATGCACATGGTACACATACATACATGCAAGCAAGCACTCGTACACATAACAATAAAATAAATAAAATATAAATAAATAAATAAATAAATAAATAAATAAATAAACATTTTAAAGTTTTGTAATAAAGTTCCTAAGTTATAGCCACCCCATCCTTCTACCACGGTTTATACTTCTCCATAAAATTCACCACTTGACATAAATGTTTTGTTTATTCATTTGTTTATTGACCTGTCTCCCTTGTGAGAATATAGATCATAATAAACAGATCAACGATAAACATTTTGAGCAGACCCACAGGCCGCCCTGGCTATCTTTATGAGCTGCCCATTAACCATTTTTCTTTTTTTTTTTTTGTTTTTGTTTTTGTTTTTCGAGACAGGGTTTCTCTGTGGCTTTGGAGCCTGTGCTGGAACTAGCTCTTGTAGACCAGGCTGGTCTCGAACTCACAGAGATCCGCCTGCCTCTGCCTCCCGAGTGCTGGGATTAAAGGCGTGTGCCACCACCGCCCGGCAACCATTTTTCTATAAAGCTGAAACTAGCGTATCCAGGCAAGTGTGAGGTACAGTGTTTCTCGCATGACTTACCCTTCCCCAAAGGTACGCCTGGGTTCTGGCCTGGGCCTGGGTGCATTCTTCACAGACGGCTTTGTCCACGTACCATCAGGCCAGATTACCGCTGCTTTTATTCTCTCCCCAAGGGGGCTGATAAACCCATTATAGAGTCCATCCTTCAGCACCTGCCTGAAGGTTTTAAGATGACATTGTCTTGAAGTCACAAAGGAGAGAGGGACACTGCAACTTGTAAAGCTCTCTGTTGCCTACCAGGAATATCTGTTTTCATTTCTTGATATATGACTATACTATATAACAAATATTATGTGATTATTGTATTGTAGACATATGATAAATACTGTATCATCAAGATGATATTCTCTTTAGCATGTACTATGTTCCAGTCGCTGGGTTAGGAATGAGTTAAATTCCTCTCTGTCCTTAGGTAGCTTCCAGTCTGAGAAAATAGATCATTAAAAAGTATTAGAATGCCACTTAGGTATCCTAGGGAACCTTGGGAGATTTCTCCAGAGAGAGGATGTTACAGCCGAGTACACACCCAGCTGAGAATTCTGCTCACTCAGCCCTGCGGCCCATCCTCAGCAAGGCACCCTGGGCATCACCAGAGTTACAGCCTGAAGCCTAGCAACACTCTGCACCAGGCCTCTCAGGCCTGACATGGGTCGTGCATCTATCTGGCCTCTTCTTCTTTTACCAACTAGCAATGGGCCACTAGAGCTGTGGTCCCAAACGCGCAAGGCCTCTCCCTACCCTCTGTGGTGTCTGAGCCAGCCTGGGGGTGCCCTGGTGCCAGAGGCCTGCAGCTAGGCCTTGGCAGCTCTCTCCAGGCAGCCTGCTGCTTCCCTGCTGTGCTCACCAATGGAAGACTTGACATCCATCTTCCCAGGCAGCCCCAGGGCACACTGCCACAGCCTCTCCTTAGTCTACCCCATGTACAGGCTGCAAAGTCAGGAGAAGCTGCCACATTCTGAAGGATGAAAAATAAATAAACCACGCTCCTTACTTCTGTCGTGTTCTATTTCTAGGCCTAGAAGAAAAGGGCGAAGAATTTGCTAGCATGCTTACCGAACTCCTGTTCGAATTACACGTCGCCGCCACACCTGACAAACTCAATAAGGTCAGAACCAACCCATTCTGTGCCTTTGGTTTTGAAGGGGCTTGGGGAGGTAGGGTCTCAGTTGTAAGATTCCACAGAAACGGAAAAACACCAAACCCCTATGGCACAGCCGCAGGAGGGGAGTCTGAGGTCGGTAATTAGTATCTGAGGGGCAACGTAATGTCTGCAGGAATTCTGGGACCTGCCTTCTGTAATTTTACCAGTGATTATCTGTGACCTTGAAAATGTCAGTTAATCTCTCACAGTGAAATAGAAATTTCTGTCAGAGGACTGCTATCTTCAAAGTGAGGTGGAGGGAAATCACCAGGGGTCTTTTCCAGATTCTACTCTTTGCCACGCCTCTTAAAGAGACAGGCCAATTTTGTGAGTTGAGAGTCATACCTCTCCTCCCACCGGGGCTGCTGCTGCTGCTGCTGCTGCTGCTAGAACTGTCTTAGGACAGTCCAGCTTTGGCAGTCCAGCTTCCTTTAACACCACAGTGCATTTTGCAAGTTAGTACAGGGTCTTGCTGTGGGGTTTCTTAAGAAGACACTGAACATTACTTACTCAAAGTTATATAATGGTTTTTTTCTCTCCCTTTCCCTTACCTTATCGAGCAGAGGTTTGTATATCCACTCGCCTATTATAATGCGTGAAGAAAGGGCAGGATGAGGTATCGAGATGGCAGATGAGTAATTTCTTTCTCTCTGTTAGGGGTCCCTGATCTGACCGCTTGGGGACTTGAACACTGGGGAATTGCCCCGTTCATCTCCTTGCAGCACCTGCCACTGTTTGGAGAGGAGCGTGGGGATTTCTCAGTTGCGTGGGTCAGCCTTTATTCCCCAAAGAGGATGTTAGGATGCCTCTCCCCTAATCTCCTAGCTCTTAAATTCCCGCCCCCCAACATTCTGACATGTTAAGCTTGGACACATAGGCTTTACGGTAAGTAATTCAGTGTCAGATGAGCGACAGCGTCTACTTAAGCAAACCGCGTGAAGGATCCGATGAGCCCTGGGTGAGGCTGACCTTTCTCTGAATTCAGGAAGCCACAGACCGGACCGGAGAGATGGTTTCTGCAGCTTCCAATTCGCCACGATTTTGTGGGTCACGGGTTGTTTATGCTGCACTCCTGGTAGAGGTTGGAGGGTCTGCCCTGAGTCGGAAGGACCAAAGCCATGGTTCTTCCTCCCATCACTATACATTATCAGTTTCTGAGATGATTAGGAAAACCACTACATGAGGAAATTAGCTGTAGCCGTGACCCTTTACTAATTTCTAATGCCTACAAGAAAAGCTGCAGCTCATCTTCTGTCGCTGCCCATGAAACACGAAGACTACACCGTACGTGGTACAGTCTGTCTGTCATTTTTATTCTCATCTGAATATCATTTTAAAAGATTCTCTTTAGGATCTGGAGCAAAGGCTCAGAGGTTAAGAGCACTAACTGCTCTTCCAAAGGACCTGGGTTCAATTCCCAGCACCCATATGGCAGCTCACTGCTGTCTGTAACTCCAGGATCTGAAACCCTCACACAGACATACATGCAGGCAAGACACCAATGCACGTAAAATAAAAATAAATTAATTGTCTTTTAAATGGCCTTTCTAAACTACAAGAGCCCTTCAACATGCTCTGTGTACTTTCTCTTCCACCTTCTTTCCCTCGTCTATAGTTTCTACAAACAACGAGGTTGCCATCTAAGGACCTGAAGGAATGGCCCCACACATCCACCCTGGAGGGTCTGGCTTGAAATGACTTGGTTTCCCCATTCCCATGGCAAATGTCTTGTTTGTTTGGGGCCTTTGCAGGCCATGAAGAAAGCTCATGTCTGGGTGGAAGAGGATCAAAGCCAGGTGTCAATAGATGGGACCAAAAGACCAGAGGAAGAAGAGAAGGAGGAAGAAAAGGAAGAGCGAGCCAAAGAACCTGAGGAAGACAAAACGGGGGGAAAAGGAACTAAGACTGTAGAGGTAAAGCCACACCACGTCACCCACAGTTATCAATAATTGCTTTCTGTGAGCTTCATTTCGAGGGCGGATAGCCACTTGCCATTCACACCGTGCCCTGCCTTCTAGAAAGTGAGTTTCCCTACTCTAAGATGACGAATGGCTTAACTTCCTGTACAGTTCCTGCACATTGTGTAGCTTGTCTCCATAACTTTATAATTTAGAAGCAGCAAGATCTTCCAGAGCATAATTGATTTATCTATACAGTAAATCTCCATCTTACATGCAAATTTGTTACTATAAATTTTCTTTATGTTCCCTCACTAAGGAGGTAATTGAAGCTCTTTTCTTCCCCTAAAAACGTTCATGCTGTGGCTTCTTGGCTGCAGTTTAATGTCTGTGTGATGCTTTATGTCCTGCCCGTGCTCCAAAGTCATCTGCACTAATTGCTCATTATGCCGGGTTCTAACTTTCGAGCGACTAAGGGAGAGCACGCCGAGGAAACGCATTCTCTAAGCAGCTTCCCTTCCACACCTCACTCACCACCTGCCTGCTGGGTGCCCAGAGTCACTCTGGCTGCTGAGGACACAGGTGTGACTAGGCTTGTCTTATCCCTGGGGGACCTGGCAGTGTGCGCACACGCACACACACGCACGTACATACACACACACACACACACATGCACGTACATGCACATACACGCACATACATACACACACACGAACACACACACACACATGCACGTACATGCACATACACGCACATACATACACACACACACGAACGCACACACACGCACTGTATGCGCCGTTTGTCTCTGTGCAGAGGTCAGAGGTTGACTTTTCCCATCCTTTTTAGTGAGTTAAGGTCTCGCACTGAACCTGGAGTCCCCCAGTTGTCTATGGCCCATGAGCCCCAGGGGTCAGCTTGTCTCCATCCTTTAGTCCGGGGGTTAGAGGTGTGCAGGTAAGGATCCATACCTGGTCCTCATGCTCATGCAGAAGCCCTTTACTGACTAAACCATCACCCCACCCTTGAGTTACATACGGATACAGGATCACATCATTTAGGGGCCGGGGGGGTGGTGGGTAGCTCAGTAGTATAGTATGTGCTTAGCGGCCTTTCTTTTTTTTTTTTTTTTTTTTGTAAGGTGACAGGAATTTTTGGAAAGAGGCTTGTTTGTGAACAATTCTCTTGCATGCATTCATTTCAGGAAGTGTACATGTTATCTATTGAAAGTCTGGCGGAAGTAACTGCACGCTGTATTGAGCAACTTCATAAAGTTGCAGAGTTAATTCTTCATGGACAAGAAGAGGAGAAACCAGCTCAGGACCAAGCGAAAGTCCTGATAAAGTAAATGCCACTTTTAATTCTTACTTTTTAAATTGTGTGTGTGTGTGTGTGTGTGTGTATACGTGTGTGCATGTGTGTGTATGCCATTCAAATGCACATATGCACATACTCCAAGCAGCTGAAGATTTAGATTTTCATGACAACTGTCCCATTATTTGATGGTCATTTTAAAAGATAAGGACACCCTTAGGAAATATGTTATACAGTAGTAAATAATAATAATGTAACATAGGAGTTGTTTATGAGATTTGAGAGGAGACATAATTAATCTGGGCGTTAGTGGTGCACACCTTTAATCCTGGCACTCGGGAGGCAGAGGCAGGTGAGTCTCTGTGAGTTTGAGGCTAGCCTGGTTTGCAGAGTGAGTTCCAGGACATCCAGGGCAAAACAGGGAAACCCTGTCTTGAAATAAACAAAAAGAAAAAGGAGACACACTAAATCACAGAACATTGAGGGGAATTCTACTTTTATGCCACACCAACAGAGAAAGGATATCCTAACTTCTCAGCTACCTGCACAGAAGTAGGCAGACACACCCCACCCGTTTAGAGACTTTACTGTCCCTGTATAGTCTATATTTCTGGGCATGATAGCCTCTGCTGCAAGCCAGTTCTCTGTAGACTGCATTCCTGCATCATGCATTGCAGTTTATGTTCTTCAATAAGCAGTTGTTATTATTAGTTTATCTAGTGTTATGCAAACACTCTACATAAATATATATACATATATATGCACACATGAAAACAGTTGGTGTGAAATCATCTTGAAAATCAAAAATAGAGCTAAAAAATAAGTCATTAACTTTTATGCGTATATTATATATTATGACATGGAATGTTAGCTGATGTCCAAATATCCCTCCATTCTTACTGAAACAAGGGAGCCCAAGTAGCCCCCAAGAAAATACACTGGGACGCACACACACACACACATTATCCACACTCACTTCCCAGCTTGCTAACTTACTACATCTGACAAGGCAAATTATGTATTTAGAAAGAAATTATATCTTATGCAATAATTCTAGAGAGATCGTGTACTTTCTAACATATGAAAGGAAAAGAGAACGACAAAGCAGGAAGCTTTGAAATGCTGAAGACAGCATCTAGAGACTGCTTTGTCTTCACCGTACGGAGTGGAAGGAGGAGGGCTGTGGCTCAGATGTCCCAGGGCATGAATCCTGGACCTTGCTCTGAGCACCTTTTTGACCCCTGCCTTGTTTGTGTTAACCTCCTCAAGCTGCACCGGCCCCCAGCTGCTCAGTTCAGTGAGTGCCCTTCCACACCTGCCCAAGAACACACAGCATGGTTCTCTGCCGTCTCCTGGCCTGGCCCATGATGCTTCCTACGCACAAATTTCAGATGGATGCCTCCATGGAGTCCATCAACCTGCTGCTTAGGCCCAGGGCTGCCGTTCAGTGGCAAGGCTGGATTAGCACATGGGAGATCCTGGGTCTGTTCCCCAGCTGTATAGGAGGAGTGGGGGACTAGGAAGGTGGTGGATTCAGTAAAGTACTTGCTGTGTTCACCTGAGGAGCTGACTTCATCCTCAGTCCCCTTACAAAGAGTCAGACGAGGTTGCAGGCAACTGCAGTCTCAGAGCTGGAGAAGTGGAGAGAGAGGAGCCCTGGGGCTTAAGCTGAACTTGTGAGTTTTCATGTTCAATGAGAGAGCTTGTCTCAGGAAATAAGATCAGACCCAGCTGGATGTGGTGATGCACATCTTTAGTCCCAGCACTCGGGAGGCAGAGGCAGGTAGATCTCCGAGTTTTAGGCCAGCCTGGTCTACAGAGCGAGTTCCAGGATGAGCAGGGATACACAGAGATGCCCTGTCTTGAAAATCAAAGGAAAGAAGGAAGGAAGGAAAGAAGGGAAGAAGGAAGGAAAGGAGGGAGGGAGGGAAGGAAGGAGGAAGGGAGGGAGAGAGGGAGGGAGGGAGGAAGGAAGGAAGGAAACAAGCAATTAAGAGGGCAGGAGGGAGGGAGATTGGGCAGATTAAGGAATGCTCAGATATTGACCTCTGACCTCCACACACATGTAAACACACACCTCCTTTCCCAACCTGTGGCATATGCACCTACACACAAAGAAAACTGAATATGCAGTTTAGATAGAGTCCCTTCCAAAAAGAAAAACTCCTTCACTGACTTTAGGAGGTCTTCTAATGTGGAACTGTTGTTTTCCTAATAGCCTTTAAATCACCATTAAATCACCCGCTCTAATTGTTAGGACAAAATCAGACAGAACACACATTGTTTGGCAATTACATTGTTTTCAGTTTTTGTCATCTGCGGCGTTAGGATAAACATTCTCACTAATTTTGTCTGTCTTGCTTTATTTGAAGTAAAGACTTAGAAGTAGAATGGCCAAAGTAAAGTTTGAATTTTGAGATATCCCAAAGACATTTTCCGGGGGATCATTATTTTGAGGCATATAGTAAAAATGTAATCAGGATACAGAGAGAAACTGGGTAGTGGAGCATGCCCATAGTCCCAACTCTCTGTAAGCTGTTGCAGAAGATCTCCGGTTATTCAAGGCAGGTCAGTCTGGACTACAGACTGCTTAAAGTGGAGGGAAGGGGTAGAGCGCTTGCTTGGTCAATGCAAGATCCTAGGTTGTTCCCTCGAAAGTGTGTGTGTGTGTGTATGTGTGTGTGTGTATATGCAATGTGTGTGTGCACGTGCGTGAGCATGTGGTGTGTGTGCGTGCACGTGTGTGCGTGCGCACGTGTGTGTGCGCGCGCCCATGCACACATGCGTCCGTACGTGCATGTGTTTATGCATGTGTGCGTGCATGCATATGTGCATGTGTGTCTGCACGTGCATGCGTGTGTGTGTGTGTGTGTGTGTGAAATACCTGCGTTCTAATCATCCCTCCCTGTGATTACTGTTGTGTGTGCCATGCAGGTTACTTGGCAGGTTGAGTTAGTCACTGGGTGACATGTGATTAAGGGCCTCGGTGAGCAGCCATTATTTTAAAATGACCCAGATGCTGGAGGAAAGCCACCTGGCCTGAATTTCCAGTCCTATGAAGATGATGCTCAGGCCTTATATTTCCCTGCACATGGCTTCGATTCTAAAAGGAGGGCAAACTAATTAGATGATTATTCCTTAATTAAACTGGAAAGGAAACTGCCTGTGGACAACTGTTGAGGAAAACTGCTCATTTCTGCTGAGTGACTTCAGACTTAGGCACTGTCCTTTGGATGTCACGCTGCATTCATGTCAATAATTGTCTCGAGGGTTAAGTTCCTTTACTTTATGAAAAACTCCCGAACCTCTTTGTTCTTATTTCAGATTGACCACAGCAATGTGCAATGAAGTAGCCTCCTTATCGAAGAAGTTTACAAATTCTCTAACCACTGTTGGGGTAAGAACACAGTTTGGACCATTTTCTTGCATAGTTTAGGGAAGCGGAGCCGTGAAGAGAAGTCAGGAATATGACACCTTTGGAGACAACTCCATAAGTAGAGCTGTGTCGTGCTGTTTGCTAAAATCAGGCCGAGGGCTCCTCTCTGTCCGGGCTGCGGGCTCCAGTCCGCCATCCGTCCGGGCTGCGGGCTCCAGTCCGCTGTCCGTCTGAGTTGTGCGGTGAGTGATCAGATCTTTGTGGGCCTCATTTTATTCGTCTATCAAAAGAAAGAGTGTAAAATGAAGGTTCTTTTCCGTTACTTATCATCTGTGATTTCACTACTCAAGAGTCTCTTCTAACACAATTAACTTTAAATATTATCACTCATATCGTCCTC
Organism: Arvicola amphibius; assembly: GCF_903992535.2. Taxonomy (NCBI): domain Eukaryota; kingdom Metazoa; phylum Chordata; class Mammalia; order Rodentia; family Cricetidae; genus Arvicola; species Arvicola amphibius. The sequence goes on along the minus strand of NC_052047.1, from coordinate 37,584,072 downwards.
TCTTATAAGTTACATATGATAAGAGTTTCGAAAGAAAAACAAAATGTCAATTAAGATCTAAGTGTTTCTGTTCTCGAGATAATAGCTTTGGAAAACTCTCCGTTTATTTCAATGTGTGGCTTCTGATTACATATCCAGGTTGCTTTTTTCTGTCCCTTTTCTGGCCCAGGTGGTCTTTATGGGCTGGGAAGATGGCTTAGTAGATAAAGGCTTGGATGTGCAGGGATGAGAATCTGAGTTCAGATCCCCAGAACCTGCCTGTAATGTCAGTGCTCTGGGGGTGGCGGGGGGGGGGGGGGGGGAATAGGGGCTCCCTCAGGGCAAGATGGCTAGCTAGAGCAGTCAAATGGGCTAGCTCCAGGTTCAGCAAGAGACCCTGTCTCAGTAAATGCAGTGTGATTGAAGAAGACCCAACATCAACCTCTGGCCTCCATGCCTATGTGCACACACATGTACCTCCATGCTACACACATATACATGGCGGGAAAAGAAATTGGTCATATTATAAAGCCCTGTCTTCATAGGGTAGTAAGAGACAAGTGGGAACCATTCCTCTTTAACCTTCCTACTTGTATTTTAAAGTCCTGGATGCAAGATCTGGTCCTCCCCAGAGACACAGGAGACAGGTTTCAGTTAGGGTACCTGATTACAATGGACAGTTTTCTGGGGATGCCTGGAAGTCTGACACCAGGGTTCTGCTCTCTCCTCAGCCCCTAGGATGAATTATAAATTCCTCAGATAAATGGGGGGCTTTATGAAAGGCAGTGGAAGACTGCACAGCCCTGGGGACCCAAGAACAGAGCTCACCCACAGTCTCTGAAACACTGCTGGAATATGCCTCTCTTTTCCCAATTCCTTTCCCCTGGGTGAGAAGTTTCAGAAAGACCATTGGCCGGGTCAGATGGTGTCACTCAGCAGTGACCGGGGACAAGACTCTGTCACACAGACTAACTAGCTGCTGTGAGGTAACTGCGCATTAGGTCCAAGCAAGTTCTTACAAGAAGTAGGGTATCAGTCCCCACACTTCCGTAAGTGAGTCCTATAAAGGGTGAGCTACAGGCCACCCATCCATCCTGCTGCCAGGATCTGGCTTGCTTGTCATATCTTGGCCTAATCTAATTTTGGGCTCTCAGCAGTGCTGTCTCCTTGTCTGTAAGCAGAGTCATGGGCGATGGACTGCCATTGGTATGGCAGGCTAGATGAAGCACACTCTATACTCCCAGTTACTTGGTGACAGTCCTTGGTGGGAATCGTGTGTTTACCCCGCAGTACAGGGCTGACCTCACCCATTCAGGTCCCCAGCCTCCTCTATTCCAGCTCCACACTATCTGCTGTTCACTAGCTGGGGAACCCAAGTCCCAGAGAGGTGACCACATGCGTCCAGCCCTCTTCGTCGGTCTCTGGGCTCCTCACCGCAGCTCATCAAGCATCAGATAACCAACTGTTGGGTGTCCCAGGGGTGTCTGTGGTGTTTATATGATTTGTGTTAAAACAGGCTTTTCTCTAGGGTGGGTAGCGTTTGTGACAGTGTTTTCTTCTCCCTTCTGCCATATCATACTCTAACATAGTGCTTCCCAAACCTTACCGATGACCTCAACCACCTGGAGACCTCGTTCAAATGCAGATTCTCGCTCAGTCCGTCTATGTGAGCTGAGGACGGAGATTCTGCATGGGTAATAAGCCCTAGGGTTACCAAGCCAAGGTCCATGCCTGAGCCAGGGACTCCACTGGCTGAAGCAAGTTTCCAGCAGGTGGGCATGTGCTTGGACTTACAGTTGTGTGCAGATACAAACACGCGCACAGACATTTTCAGGTGCAAAAATCAGCAAATGTGTTGTCCATTTGGAGCCAATGAAAGCTACATCTTAGAAGGGAGCCTACAGGGAGGCCACCACACCACGGCAGAGCCCCTGTCTGCAGCTGTGATGAATCATTCGCATCTGTCATTGTTTCTGTCCTCCAAAACAGCCATTATCCATAACTTGAAACTAATGAGTGTGTATTGCTTTCCAGACTCGGTTTAAATTGCTCACACATCTCATTGATTCTGAAAACCAATGTCATTTTTCTGCCCTCGTTTTGATTATCTCTTAGAGGTTTATTGATAATCACGTAAACGTGAAAGCATGTCCTATAATGGATTTGCGGGTTACTTACTAAAATGACTGTGTTTTTAAAGAGGTTCTCCCCCACCTCCCGCAAGACTCCACTGCGGTTCTCTCAGCAAGGCCTAACCCTCTGTGGAGTAACGCCATGCCAGCGAAGGGAGGCTTCTCTGGGAAGATATATTTAATTGATGTGCTTTTGTTTGCCATAGAGCCTCCCAGGAACGGCAAAGGAAGGCAGCCCACTAAGATGCCCCATTAATGATTCATTGTTGTAGGAGTAGATTGAGCAGTTTAGATGGGGAAGTCTGCTGATTGACAGCCGAATAGTACAAGTGAGGATAATGGTCGTCTCTGCCTTTCGGAGCGCCTGAAGTAGGGATTTGTTCTCCATGCTTAACACATCCCTGTGCTCTTCAAACCTGATTCTGCAGGCGTGTTTGGAAGTTATATTTGAGGGTGTCTGCACCTTATTACTCTTCTGGTAGATAACCTGCAACTCGTGTTTGCAGCTGGGGCGGGGAGGGGGGAGGGAACAAAGGGGATGAAGAAAGGACAAACAGACAGACTGGACTACCAGGATAAATAAAGGAAGGACTTAACCCGCCCGAAAATTTTGAAAAAGCCAAAATATGAAACTAAAATTAAAAAAAAAATACATACAAAAACTCAGGGCCTGGAGCGATGACTCAGTAGTTAATAGCATGGACTACTTTTGCAGAAGACCCGAGTTCAGTTCCAAGCACCCATATAGATCATAACTGCCTATGATTACAGCTCCAGGGAATCCAGCGCCCTCTTCTGGCCCCTGAGGGCACCTGCTCTTATATGCACATACTCCACACCAATAAATATACACATAATTAAAAATAAATAGAATAAAACTCTCAAGAATAAAATTCTCAGTAAGCTATATAACTATCTTCATTATAATGTGCAGTGAGGCATGATGCATGTCTGTAATTCCAGTCTCTGGAAGTCTAAGGCAGGAGAATCATGAGTTTGAGGCCAATCTGGGCTACATAAAGACCAAAAAGAGTTTTCAAACACAGTAGTCAAAATCATGATGAATTCACTATCAGCACTGGAAGTGTAGTGTGTAGGATGGTGTCAGGCAAATTGTGCAAGTAGAAGACAGGATCCAATTAGCTATAAACTTCCAACAACTGGAAAGATCTTAGTTTACATTTCTAGCAAAGTGAACTTACACAAATTGCCCAGCCTTCAGGATTGTTATTTCTTCATCTAGCGCCTAGGCTTATCACAGCACCAGTCCCCTGCTAGGATTGCAGGTAGAACTAGAGACCACATGAGGACGGTGCAGACACGAAGCCTGGTCTACAGTAAGCACACACTGCTCTCCTTCCTCTCTCGAAGACCTCCCTCTGCAAAGCGGTGTCGTACATTTGATGTGCTAAACCTTACTGTATAACCCTTAATCTGTCAATTTTATATTTTCAATTTCACAGAGCAACAAGAAGGCTGAAATCCTTAACCCCATGATCAATAGTGTGTTTTTAGAGGTAAGTAGCCCCCAGAGAGAAAAGCACTCCAAATCAAAGCGAATGTCACCGCTCTGTTCTTTCTTTCTTCTTTCTCCCAGTCAGCAAGTGTTATCAGAATTCTAAATTTTATCACCAATAATCTAACAGTCTCGTGTGTGTGTGTGTGTGTGTGTGTGTGTGTGTGTGTGTGTGTGCATTTCTGTAGCTCAGCAGCTGTAAAACCTCTGGTGGAGCCACAATGCCTAATTTTCATGATTTCCTGGTTATAAAAGAAAATGCTGAGCTTGCAGGTTATTTCCTGCTACTGTCTCTCCCTCACTCCCCTTCCCCCCACCCAGGCAGATTTCTGCTGCCAAGTTTGACACTGTGATTATTGGCTGCCATGGAGGATTATTGCCCACTGGTGATTTCCATAAAGGCGGGCATTTCCCACCGTTCACGATAACTTGGTGTAGCTGAGTCTAAACTCCCGGTTAGCAAAAGTGATACAGCATGCCTGCCCGTTTAGTAACAAGGGTAGAATACGTGATGAAGGCTCACTGCCCAACCTGCCTGCTCACTAGGACTTCATGGCATCAGCTGCACAAAGGGGAGGCTGTCCCGGCACTGCTGTGGCTCTCGACCCCAGTGATGCAAGAGCCAAGATGCCTTCTTACTCTTAGAACTTGGGCACTGTGTTCTGCATGCAGCCAGCGGAGGAGGGTCTTCCACGGAGACCAGACTGTAAAACATTCACAGTGGGTAGCCACAGGGCCGGACATGCAGGTGCAGGACACGGGCAATGCACATACCATCGTCTTCACATTTAGATGTCAATGGAAAGCTCCGGAAATTACAAAGCATCAGAAATGCTGTCTAAGAATTGATGGCAATATTGCTGGGCATTGTGCCTCGTTGTTAAGCAAAACTGTCAGTGGACAAAAGTTAACAAAGCGGTGGCAGTGAGTGTCATTGCTTAGATCCCAGCCACACAGTGGAGTGGAATCAACCAGAAGGGGCAGGAGCTATTGACAAATCCAGTGGAACAGACACAGTTAATAGAAACCCTAGAGGTCAAAAACAGAATACAGTATAAGAAAATCTACCTCCAGGAAAGCCAGGTATAGTGCTGTATACCAGCAATCCTAGCACTCAGAGGTCTGAGGCAGGAGGATGGTGAGTTCAAGGCCAACACAAGTTGTATAGGGAGAGTCTGTCTCAGTTCTCAGTCTCCCACCCCAAATCCCTGTCCTGGCTTCCAGATTAAATTGCACATTAGCACAGTAATTGACCATATTTGTGCACCACAAATTCTTATTCACTGGCCCAGAAGAAATGTTCATGTTCTAGATACCCTAAATTTCACCATTTTTACAAGAATCTCTCTGTTCAGAGCTTTCTATAAATCCTCTGTGGTTTAGGCTCTAGTCTCCTTTGTCCTGTGGTTTTAGGGCCATAAGGTTGACCTGAGAAAGGGGTAGATAATACTGGCCATACTGGGTCGTGGATCTACACATACTGGCATCCTTTAAAAGCCCATGGCAATGATTTATATCATTTTGAATGAAGTCTTTTCATTAATTTACATAATTTAGACCCGGGCATGTGCCATCAAAAAAACATGTGCTTCCATTTGCTACACAGACGAACATTCTTAGAATTTCATGATGTACTTTGATGGTTGGTGTTTCCTCTCCTCAGACAGAAAAGAATGTTGTCAAAAGGTGACAGCCTTCGAACTGAACTATGAAACTATCCCTCAGCTCCATTTTTGCATCTTGCAGGGCTGCAATAGCACCACATACATCCAGGACGCCCTCCAGCTGCTGCTCCCGGTATTGCAGGTCTCCCACATCCACACCAGCTGTTCCAAGGTGGAAACCCAGCCAGACTCCAGCTAGTTTGGGGCTAGGCCAAGCCTCTTCACTACACACCTTTTAAAGGCAATGGTCTTCAAAGTCACAGGCGGGAGCACTCATCTGAGGACACTACAAGCAATTTTGCACAGTTTTGCAAATACAGAGAGTTAACTTTTCCCTTAATGTATATTATTGTTGTTTTATCAATTAATTGTATTTTCTTTATATTAACTTAAACTTATACTTGTTATATTGAAATTTTCCTTTAATTTTCAGTTCATTCACAAATATGTGTTTTCCTGGTTGAACATGCTTTATTTAGAAGTTCATGGGATGACCCTAGATTTTTGTTCGTCTTTGAAATGTCTACCTTTAAATGCCCTATTTTTCTAAAACATGCCTTTAAGTCAGTTCTTATACTGAACTTCATTTTGTTGCATAAATACCACAAGCAAAAATAACACTACTTATTTGGTTTTTAAATAGGGCATGAATAGATTTTTGTGGTCCTTTGTTTTGTGACAAGATTTACTGAGCTCCTACTATGTGTATTCCATAAAGGAATATGACCTCACTCCAATAGACATGTTCTGAAAGATGATTTATAATAACCCTTAACATATTCTAAATGTTTTCTAAACTTTAAAATACTTGAAGAACCAAGTAAACTGGTAGTTACTTAAAATGTGCTACCCTTCAATTTATTACAGTTTTTCAACCTCTTTGAACTTCTTTTAAATACCAAAATTACCTCTAGGGTAAAAATATGTATGAAAGGGGGTATGAAAAAAATATTTATTTTTGAGACAGGATCTCACTATGTAGATGGCTAGCCAGGAACTCTTTATGTAGAACAGGCTGGCCTCAGATTCACTAAGATCTGCCTGCCTCTGCCTCCCAGGTACTGGGGTTAAAGGTGTGCACAACCACACCTGCCTGGCTTGAAGACGTATTTTAGTTTAGAGTATGCGGTGGCAAAATTATAAAGCTTGGATGTATATCAGTAGAAAATTAAAGGGTTTTAGCATAGTAGAAGCCCAGACCTGCATTCCAAGACTACCCACTAAACCGATCCCACGCACTCTTGTGGCAAGAGTCAAAAATACTGATGTGTGTTGGTATATTGGTTCGGAGAGATGCCTCGAAGATCTTGCAGCCGGCAGTAGCAATGGCATTGGGCTCTTCTGAGCCGCACCTGTTCTTGGCAGGTTGGGAGTTTGTGGCATGCTTCTGTCCCAGACCCTCACTGACATTCATACCAGCAGTGTCCAAAATAGTCATGCCCTGTGGCTCTCCCCGGGCAAATGATGCGTGTAGTCTCAAAAGGGAGAAAGTCCCTTTGCCTTTATTTCTGTGACAGAATCAACTCTCCGTGTTCCCTACAGGTTGAGTAGATATCTGAAGTCTCCGAAGCATTTTTGTGTCCCTATTTTGTTTCTCAGCTGTATGTCTCCTGAAACAACCAAATAAAAACGTAAGGACAACTTATTTGCAACCTAGAAAAAATAAAGTTCTCTTATAAAACCAAGGAAAGATTCACTTCTCCTTTTCTGGCACCTGGAGTGTTTCTGATGTTAAGCATGGTGGTGATTAACTGGTAACAATGTCACATTTGCCTTTATGACTTCTATAATTCTTATTTATAGAGCAGAAGAAAAATCTAGATGTGGACATTTTTTCACATTAGATGGGTTTGTACATTAACGAGAAATATAGAAGAAAAACAAATGCCACAAAGGAATTCTATTCCCAGACTTGGTCTTTCAGCCGTCAGTTGCTAGGGCTTTGGCTCAGCAGCAAAGTGTTGAGAAAAACGTAAAAACCTGGGTTTGGATCCCCAGCACCCATATAAAATCCGGGTGCACACCTGTAATCCCAGCAGCGGGTGATAGAACAGGAGGACCCTGGGGCTCACTGGTTACCCAGTCTAATTGATGAGCTCCAGGTTCACTGGAAGACCAAGTCTCAAAAGAAAATAACATGAAGAACTGTAGAGGAGATGACCAAGGTGGATCTGTGCCATGCGTGTCTGCACAAACGTGTGTGCACCAGACATACACCTGAAAGAGAAGCTCAAAACACGTGGTGGTGTGTGACTGTAATCCTAGCACTCAGGAGGTAAGGCAGGAGGATCAAAAGTTCAAGATCATCCTCGGCTACATAGCAAGTTCAAGGCCAGCCTGGGCTACATTAGAACCTGTTTTTAAAACGCTACCTAAGCATCCATTTAGTGTACAGCAAAAGTTTTAATTATACAACAAAGTTTTTTAAAACTCTTTAAAATAATAGATAACTATTTTTAAAGAAAGCAACATTATTGACATTTCATTTATTTATTTTTTAATAAAAAAATTATCCAAGTTACCAAGTAGAGACATGAACTGAAAGTGTTCCCTGATCCATGGTCTGTAAATTAAATTATTTAATAGAGATAATCGCTGACCCATTGGCTAGGATTTTTCTCTTTCTCGTTACCGGTTTCCACCGCCACTTTGAAATAATTGCTGCTTTGCTTTGCTTTGCTTTAAAAGCTGTCAAAACCCATGATGGAGACCTGGGGAAATGTGAGTCTATTACTGAATGAATGACTCAATAGGATTACCATGGAAGTTCGGTATTCTTTCAATAATACTTTACATAAATTAGCTTCGTTGCACTGCACACAATTACCCTGAACAAGCAATGCCAGATTTTGCATCAAGTACAAAATAAATTCTGATCAAAATATTGATCATAGCCCTGCGTCTATACCTTATTAAACAAAAAGCATCCAAAACATGTTTCAAAGCAAAGAACATTCAAGAAAAATTGCTTTGGGGTATTGATACATACAGATCTAAAGGACAGAGTCCCAAATCTTAAAGAACAGGCCTAAGTTAGCATTCTCTCCCACCGAGAACAGGAGTGTGTGCTATTTCTGGTCTCACATGAGCTTGGCATTCAAGGAACAGTGTGACTTTGCTGAAGCTGTGACAGAAGAAAGCCCTACACACCAGCAAAGAAACGGCCTACCTCAGACACAGAGGGACCAGGAGTGTGTTCACACTTTTCATCTCTGCAAAGGAATGGCACACTGTGGATGCAGGACCAGGAGTGTGTTTAAAAACTTTTGTACAGGGAAACCCTATCTCGAAAAACAACAACAAAAAAAAACAAACAAACAAAAAAAAAACTTTTGTGTGCCTGTGTCCATAATACCTGGCAGAAACTACTTAAGGAAAGAACGGTTTTCTTTGGGTGCAGTTTCTAAAGATTTCCATCCATCCTGATGGAGAAGGTACAGTGAAACTGGGCCATGTGTGGCTGTGGGAGCGTGTGGTGGAGGCTCTTCACATCACTGCAGATCGAGGGAGCTGAGAGTCCAACAGGAACTAGACGAAACCTTCAAAGGCCCCAGGGGCACACTCTCTCCCTCCACACACCACACCTAAAGTGTCCAGGTCCTCTCTCACAAAACAACAGCAAACATGACAACCAACTGGGGAACAAGCATTCAAAACAGGAGCCTGGCAGGCGGGAGGAGCACATTTCAGGTTCATCCTATAAGAAGAAAGCATTGACAAAGCACTGGCTAAAGGAACGTGCAGATTAGCAGATAGAACCCAATGAGGAAGCAAATGTGTTCCTGTGCTGGGTAGAAATCACGTGCCGCAAGGTGCTTATAATTCCAGAGAGGCACCAGCTCAGGCTGGCCACGCTGTCTGAGATGCACTAGCGCAAGCTGGCCACACTATCTGAGAGGCACTAGTGCAGGCTGGCCACGCTGTCTGAGAGGCACTAGTGCAGGCTGGCCACACTATCTGAGAGGCACTAGTGCAGGCTGGCCACACTGTGCCTATTTGAGGCACAAAAGCAGACGAGTCCACTCAAGTCTACAAAAGTTTGAAGTTACCACTACATTTCTTTGTCCTACAATGAAGTGCTGTGTGTATGCTCACACATGCTCACGTGCATGCACGTGCTGATCAGATGAGGTTGGCCAGGCTACAGTACTTCAAATGGTGCTTCATTTTATAAAAGTAATTACAGGGCCAAACTTGGGTTTTTGTTTGTTTGTTTTGCTTTTTGATAATGTAAGAAATTGCCCTTTGGTCTTCCTCTTAAGCATGTGTTGCATTCTCATGTTCAGATCTGGGCTTCACCTTGGCTCCTTAAATTGCCATGCTTGTAAAGGCATTTCAGAAAAGACCAGACTGAAAATCCGTGTGAGAACGGCAATTGGGTCCTGGTTCTGTAGTTGATTGGAATTCCTAATGGCGCAGGAGTGGCTTCAGACCAGCCATTCTTCACACGAAAGAAGACAAATGAGGTGTTTAACTGTGTGTTTTGTCTTCTGAGCTATCTCATCCCATAGGCAGATTTGTATTTATTTTCTGTGTGTTCACCCATACTAAATGATCTTCCAGAATATCTGCCACTAAAAAGGTCTGAAGAAAAACATCATTTTCTTCATTCTTTTATCTTCCATCCTAAAATCAAGGAGTTATTGCACACTTTGAATGTACAGCCTTTATGGTCAAATTATGACAACCCAAATCGTGAGAATCATTGATAGTATTTCTCCTACTGCCAGTGTCTGAAGCCATCACAGATCTGGAATAGGGACTGACTGCGGAGGGTTAGATTTTATCTTGAGATCTGTACTAAATTTACCCTTGTCTGGATCACAGAGGATTTTTCTCTGCATGAGCTGTTTGCCAAAAAGCAATAGGATTATGTCAGCCTGTCGTGACTGCAGCTCACCTGACTGGCCCGCCTCTCGCATTAGTCTCAAAAGAAGTTTAACCTGAAAAGAATAACACGTGGATCTCTTCAGTGCTTTCACTGAGTGTAGACATTTGGAGTGATTCTGAGCTGATCTGTCTTCCTGCCCTTCATGTTCCACAGGCAGGCTTCTCGGATGCTATTTGGAAGAAAAAGCCAGTGTAGACGCCAAGGCCAGATGGGTAAAACCTTGGCACAAAGCAAAGCCAAGCTCTGCCTTTGAGTCCTTGCCATCTCTATCCCATTTCTCTAGCAGGGCTTTTTTTTAAAGCCATTAAAATACACAGCTTCCAAGACCAGTTGCTTTTTTGTTTTTTCGGTTTTTTGTCTTTTAACAATCTGCCCATCTTTCCCCTCTCCCGGCACTTCTCTCTCCCCATTTATCAGAAAACCATCCACTCAGAACTTCAACCATGATCATTAGTGCACACATACTGTATGCTGGGCTTTGTGCTGAGTGCTCAGTGCATGGCCCCATTAAATATTCACAGTCACCCAACTGGGCAGACATAGACTATAATCTCCACCACAAGAACAAAAACACCGAGACCCAGACAGGTTAAGTAACTGGCCCAGAGTTGCATGAGTAGCAACAGAGCCAGTATTTGAACCCAGGTCAGTCTGATCTCACTAGTTAGCATTTGAACTACTATATGGAGCCACCCAACAAAAGAAGAAAGTCTTGGGGAGATCTGAATGTTTAGGTTTATAGGCTTATGGTATAGGATTCCCCTCTGTGTGCTATGAGTATGTTTTATTGCCATTTGTTAATAAAGAAGCTGCTTTTAGCCAATGGCGTAACAGAATATAGCCAAGCTGGAAAAGATATATAGAGTGAGCAGGCTAAGCCGAGGAGAAGCCATGTAGCTGCCAAAGGAGAAAGATGCCCACTGGAACATTCCAGAACTTTACCAGTAGGCCATGACCTCATGGTGATGCACAAATTAATAGAGATGGGTTAATTTAAGATACAAGAGCTAGCTGGAAATATACATAATAGGCCAAGCAATATTGTGATTAATACAGTTTCTGTGTGATTATTTTGGGTCTGGGAGGCTGGGAAACAAACGAGCAGCCTCCGACTAGAGGCTTAACTCTCTAAAGCCCTGGGGTAGGTATACAACCAAAAGCTTTAGTGGGCTTTGCTTCTTTTCAAGCAGCTGAGAACAAACAGGGACTAGAGAGACCAGATTGGAGCATGTACAGTTATTTGGTCCCTGGGTGGCTTTCACCACAGGTTTTTTTTCCCCTTTCACAGACATTTAAACCAAGCAGCTTAACTGTCCTGTTCTCCCAGGTGCCTTTGACAACACGAAAACCTCTCCATTTTCTCTTCCCTCCCCATCCCCTTCTCCAATGCCAGGGGAGCCAGTCTGTAACCAACACCATTTCTGGGCATTGAACATCTACTGGCTTCCTGGACCATGGCTGTTTTTAATACCCTCCCTTGTCTAAATAAGTTTTAAATTGCATCTTCAATACTGAGCTCCATAAGATTCTAGAAACATTCAAAAAAAAAATGTTGGCGGATGCCTCCTGCCCCCTGAACTTGGCATTGCTGCCAAGACACAGTTTAGTGCTGGTGATAGGGGTGGTGATGGTAATGATTGAGGAGATGACAGCAGCAAGCTTAACTACTTCTGGTATTTCAGACACCTGATATAAACACTGCCTCCTGTCTCATCTAATCCCCCACCCTTCTCATAAGGCAGCTACTATTACTAGCATACCCATTTACAGATGAAATGCCTGAGTCAGAGATAAAATAAGCCGCCTATGATTAGCCAACTAATAACTTCAAGAGCAGGGATTTCTACCCAAGCTGTGTACAAAAGGCTAGACAAGGACAAGCCAATGCTTGACACTAAAACAGAATATTTGGTTTTTGGTTTCCCCACTGCCTGAGCTCTTTGCTTCTAATTCTAACACCTGAATGCCCCTCTCTAGATCCCACAGCCTCAAGCGGAGCAATTGCTCCACCTTGTCCCCGCCAGTGCCTTCGAGCCCAGGAGAGGGCCAGTCGCCTGCATATCCCATTCTCCTTCATTGTCCTCTTGTTGTGAGCCTCCTGTGCTGAGTGACCCGTGGCTCCCTGAAAACTCAGATTTTTGTTGACGGGGAAGTGGCTACACGAAAGTCTGCCAGCCATCTTCGAACAAAGTGAGGACTGGGGGAAGCAGCTCCCTGCTGGGAACTGATACAGGACAGGAAAGTAAATGATCAGCTGCAACACAGACTCTGGCCATGTCTGTCCGTAAAAAGGTATTTGATACGAGCGAGCATCTTAGGGACGCTCTTCTACTGCATGGCCTCATGCTCCCGCTATCATTTTTTGAGGTCTCCATTTAAACGCCTCCTGTGGGACATGCCTGTAATCCCAGCAATCAGGTGTAGGCCAGAGGATCAGGGGTTAAGATTATCCTTGGCTACAGAGAGGGTTCAAGGCCAGCCTGGGCTACAGAAACCCTGTTTCAAAACAGTAACAACAAGTCTGTTGAATGAAGCACCTTCCCTGCTTGCTCTTTTTCTGTTTAGGGCATATTCATGGAAAATCCCTTAAGTCGTGCATGTTTCTACTCTCTTTCTCCCACTGGGATGTGATTTCCACAAGGGAGGAGTTCTCATTGCTTTGCCCTCTGTCTTATTCCCAGCACCCTACTTAGCACTTAATTGGCCTGCTGTAGCTTTTGCTTTGAAGAAGTCACCTGTCAAGACTTCAAAGTAAGATTAACGGTAGTGAAAATTAGGTTAACTGTGAATGCCGTGAAACCATTTTTACAAAAGAATGAAGTGGCTTTCTGCACTGTTGGGTTGCTGGGTGGACAAGAAGCTCTAGCTTATTCATGTAAAATAACATGTCTGTGTGTTCAAAACAGGTCCCACACAAGCACACAAAACTACAGACAAAAAGCCAGGAACCGTGCTAGAACCACAGGTACAAGGGGACACGAATGCCAGAATTTGACAGTTGTCCAGAAGGATTCCAGCCCTGTTTGTAAGTTAAATGAAGAGTTCTTAAATGTAAAATTCTTTACTGTGTATGAGTGTTTTACTTGATGTATATCTATGCACCACATGCATGCCTGGTGACAGAGGAAGTCAGCAGAGGCATTAGAGTCCCTGGGAGTGGAGTTACAGACAGCTGTGAGCTGCCATGTGGGTGCTGGGATTGAACCTGGGTCCTTCAGAAGGGCATATAATTCCATTAACCACTGAGCCATCTCTCCAGAGCCAAGTAATTAAAACTTTTGAATAAAAATGTATTAATAAGTGAATTATATAAGTACACTTAAAAAATCAAGGGTCTAAATGAATTGTTTCTCATGGGGAGATGAAATTATAGACTCTTGTCAGACATGAAAAACAAGAAATACACAGATTAATTTTATAAGAAAAGACAAAAGTCCTTGGGGGTGTCTATGACTTGAGTTTCTTAGACGTTTTCTTCAGGGCCCATGTTGATGACTCTGCGCGTCTCCCCTTGATTTCTCAGGATAGCGCAAACCCAGCGTTCTCGATGCCTAACTTCTAAAGACAGTGATAATCTAAGCGGAAAAACATCACGTTTCTGTCTCACTGGAAAAAGGCTCCAGCTGCGTGAGCCAGATACTCTCCCCAATTATCCTTATCAACCTGAATGGTTCTGGGACCCATAATGGCTATAGAAATTTCCGGAGAGAAACGCCAGGCAACCGAATTGAGTCTGCAGTTTGGAGTTATGAGCTTGCTGCCCAGATGCAGATCATATTTGCAGGAGACAGTTTACAATCTGCTCCTCTCCACAAATGTAGCGCGAGGGCATTTAAATGCCCGCGTCTGCAACTTCTGTCTCCCCCACTCCAGATCGATGGGAAAGCTGCAGACACAATGTGTTGGGGTTGAATGAATCTGAATCTCCGCTCTGCTCCACGGCTCAGTTCACTCAAAGGAAAGCAATAAATAGAAAGCACACAAAGGACCAGAGTCCTAATGACTTCCCAGAATGGGAACGTGGGCTTGTAAGTTTCTTGGCAGGGTGCATTTGGTGCATATAGGGAGGTGTGGAATTACTTTGGCCATTCTGGACCTTTAAAAGTACTTAAGTAACCATTGAAGGCTTGGACTTCCTGACAGAAACAACTTAAAGTAGGAAGAACTGATTTGGGCTCGCTGTTTCGGAGGAGCACACTGGCGCCGAACATCATGGCTGCAGGACACTGTGACAGAGTGGAATCGTTCACTTTATGGCTGCCAGGAAGCTGAGGGAGGGAGAAAGCCATACTTGGCTGGCCTTCACCTTCTGTTCCACTACCCCACAGCACTGTACTTCTCACATTCACGTGAGTCTTTTCCCTTCAGTTAGCTCCCCAGAAACACCAGCAGACGTACCCAAAGGCGTGCCTCACCGGTTTTAAGTCGATTTTAAACCCCCGTCAAGTGGACAGTTTAACCATCACAGCGGGCGTCCTACACATCTCTTTTAAAACCACATGGTCTCTGGCAAAGACTCGAGAGCCAAGGCTCGGAGTTCCCCATGAGAAGTCATGCACTAAATAACGCATTTGCTTGCTGAATAGCACCCAGGCTGCCACTCCGCCTGGGCGTTTCCGCATGAGTCCACTGCAGGGGCGGCAGCTGGTCCGCTCACTGCCAGTGCTCCGTACCAAGTGGGAATACGCATCAAGTGGTCTGAAATTGGCAAACTTAAAGAATGAAAGGCTCATTGATTTTTAAGAGCAGGGATAAAGCCCTCCACGTATTGCATCCAAAGGTTGCCTTTTTTTACTTCTTTGAAGTAGGCAAGTTTTAAAGCTGAAACCGAAACAAATTGCAGAATAAAGTTTGGGAGAATATTTATTGATTTTTATGAACCTGTGCTTGTCATTTATTTAATTACAGATCTATCCAGTCAGCCCACAGATGCGGTTTGAAAATATTTTTATGGGGCTGGAGAGATGGTTCAGCGGGTGAGAGCTCATAACTGCTCATATAGAGGAGCAAAGTTCAGTTCCCAGCTCCCACGCTGGGCAGCTCACAGCCACCCGCAACGCCAGGTCCCAGAGATGCAACACCCTCTATAGGCACCAACAGCCATCTGCACATACAGACACAAATACACATAATTAAAAATATTTTAATTTATTCTTTGATAATTTCAAATATGTGTATAACAATTTTAACCATATTCATCCCCATTATTCCCATCCTATTATCCCCTTCTGAATTTCTTCCTTTTACTAATGAGTTCCTATACTACTTTCATGTCTTTTCATTTAATTTTTATAATGTATTGTGTTTCTTTAAGGCTCTTAGCATGAGCTTAGGCATAGGGTTATTTATTGGACCACAGGCAGCATACTAGTGAGTACACCATTGAGGCGAAGGTCTCCTTCCTCTAGCAGCCATTAGCTGTTAACAGTTCCTCAGAAAGGGGTTGAGCTCTTAAGCCTCTGACCCCCACCTGTAATGGAGTGTTACCAGCTCAATCTTGTGCGGGTCTTGAGCCTACGTGCATGTGTGTGCATTTCCCCAAGTAAAGTGGCGTTTCATCTGAAATACCTTTTATGTTTCTCTTATCCAAAATTAGGCTATTGGTTTGAGTAAAGAAATCTGCTGGACAATGCTTGGCCTCCACAGCCACCACCACCAATATGCTGATGACACCCCGCTTCCTACCTGAAGCTCAGACGTCACTCTTGGCTTCCAGCCTTTCTGTCAACTTCCTACCAGACAACAGTATTTGGATGTCCCACTGGGCTTAATCTAAAGATGGCCAAGTCGAATTCATCATCTGTTCTTTCTCATATTCTGTCTTAGTTGGATGCATAGTGTTCCATTTTCCCGAGCCCTGGCTTCTTGATGCATTTCCTGCTGAGTTCCAAGGGCTGGCACTTGCTTCTCTTTTGCATTACCTTCCACCCTATTGCTTCAAGCTTGCTTCGTGTTTTCTTCAGTCCCAAGGTAATAGACACCCGCTGGTCTCAGCACAGGGCTCAAACCCCTTTAATCCATCCACAGCAGCGGTATCAACACAGACTAAGTGTATAAATCTGATTTTCTTTAATTAAAGTCTTCGTGGGCTTGCACCAAGATCCAGGAGCATTCCTGTACACCCTGATATTGGCAGCCTGGACCCTGCCAATCTAACAAGCACTTACATCAACTCTTCCCACGAGACTCAAGTAAGAGAAAACCTGCGGAAATTCTCACCAGTTACCCATCACACTATGCGGCTTCTACCTTCTCTATGGTATATTGTAACCTATGCAGTTGCTGCCATGCCATGCCTGAGCCCTGCAAGAAACGCATTTGAATTGAAAGAGCCATGATATTGATGTCACCAACCAATGTGCTCCCCAAATCAGGATAGTATCTTCAACATGAATGAGATTGTGTTTATATGGCTGTATTTTTCTAAATCTGGCTACATTATGACCCCAGTAGTATAGATGGAATTTCCCAAGCCTTCCAGTGTCTCAATACTCTTACGTTATTGATTTAAAAATTGGTATTTAAATACAACTAGGAAGAAAACAAATATAATTTCTCTAGGATATATGTTTACTTCACCGGTAACAGACGTATCTGCCCATAGCTAACAGAGCCTTCCCATGCCCTTCAGATTGTGTGCTGGAACTCTCTGAGAGTTAGGGTTAAGAAACATCTTTTCTCTGGGTTAACAGGAAAACCTTGCTCAGGAACACCAACTAACAGCAGCAGACTGTGGGTTTTCTCTCAGTGTGCTCTGGCTTCCCCATAGTCCAGTAACCTTTGGGGTAATAAATCATTCTTTCAGCTGTGCAGTAGCATTTCAAGCCTGCCTGCTTAATCTTTAATTGGTTAAGCAGTTACAAGCTCAAATTATACCGCGTGAAAAATATTGCAATAGATCACAATATTGTCAGTTCTGCCCTGAAGAACTCTGACATTCTCAAGCATAACAAAAGGCCACATCTCCCCATACATTAATTACTGTGGTGTCCTTGGAATAGGGAATCATTTACAAGAGAACACAATTCTGTCTTTTGAATGTTAGAAGGTCACATATGTGTGTGTGTGTGTGGTGTGTGTGTGTGTGTGTGTGCTGGAGAATACCCAGGCCCTGCTGAAAGATCCCATTTGTTTTGTATACTACATGATTTTTTTCTCAATTACTTTTTAATGCATCTATATGTGTGATGTCAGAGTGTGTCATGTCTGCATGTATGTGGGCACACGTGAGGAGTCTTTCTTGAAATTCACTAGACAACGCATGGCATCAGGAATCTTTTTAGATAGTTTTGCACCCTACTTTTTGAGGCAGGGTCTTTCGGTTGAACCCAGAACCCACCATTCCAGCTAATCTCTCTGCTAGTCTCTACTAGTCTCTAGTCTGCTTACTTTGGGAATCTCCTGTCTCTACCCTCTGAGCTTTGGAATTGCAGATGGGCTACCACTACCCCTCCACCCCGGGTATTTATTTACCTGTGCACTGGAGATCTGAACTCGAATCCTCAGGCTTGTACTGAGAGTGTCTTTCCCACTACGTCATCCTTCCAGCTCCCTTCTTGCCCCTTCACTTCCCCACGTCCACCATGTGCGTGCGTGCTTTTCTTTCCCCTTGACCAGCTCATCCTCTGAGGATCCTTCACCTTACCCGTGTCCCCTCCTCCAGGTAACCCTTGCTTCTGTGACCTCAATTTAGGTGTTCTTCGAATTCTCTGTTCATTAGCAAACACTGGGTAATTTTTGTGTCAGGTACTTGGGCTGAATGTTCAGACAGAGTCCCTTAAGAAATGAAGTTCTAGGGTTGGAGAGATGGTCCAGAGGCTAATCACAAGTATGGTACACATTCTTGTTCTTGGGATCCTACACCTTTAATCCCAGCACTAGGGAGGTGGAGACAGGAGTGATATGGCTGGGCGGAGAGAGACATATAAGGTGAGGGGAGACAGGAGCTCCAGGCATTCAGTCTGAGGACTTGTAGAGACAGGATACCCCATTCTGTCTGAGGATTTCATAGAGGTAAGAATTTGTGGCTGGCTGCTCTGCTTCTCTTTTACCCCTTAATGTCTGATGCCGGGTTTGTACTATTAAGACCAATTAGAATTCATACTACACTCTGCCTCCAGGGATCTGACTCGCTCTTGGACATCAGGCACACATGTAGTGCACATATAGCCAAAACACTCACATACATAAAATAAGATAAATAAATATAAAGTAAAATCTAATCTATTAAGTAACCAGATCTGAATGCTTGGCTGAGAAAAGAAGCTCTGTGATCCTCAGTTACTCTGAGGAAAGACGGAACGTCACACTGCCTTTACCAGGGTTCCGGTAAACCACACACACACACACACACACAGCTGGCTCCTCAGGGGGTCTTCCCTGCTCCTCTTCCTGCTGTTTCCCCCAACCCACCCATGCCATCCCAACCTGCATAGTCTCTGGACCAAAGCTCTGAGAGAGCTCTCTCCAATACAGTTTCTGGCCCTAGCAGCTGGGAAGGCAGCTCAGTTACTGAAAGGCTTTCCCCAAAAGTGTGAGGACCCGGACTCCATGCCTGAAACTTGAGAAAAGTGTCAGGTGTAATATCCTGGGATGCTTGTAAGCCCAGTGCTGAGCAGGTGGACTTCAGGGGCCAGCACCCACAGGGAAGGAGTGGCCCACAGTCACTTGGGACTCCAGCGTCTGGGGATCCAATGGCCTCTTCGGGCTTCCATGGGACACATACACACACAAACATGCGCGCGCGCACGCGCGCGCACACACACACACACACACACACACACACACACACACACACACACACACACGCACGCACATGCGCACTCACACCTGCACTAAAACATATGTGTATCCACGTGGACACACATAAACTTCTAGCACAAACACGCAGCATTGAAAGAGGTTGTCTCTGCCTTTCTCTGGTTTAATTATTGTATTAAAAGGCACCAATTACTGAAGCCCAGAAACTCTTCCTTCTAATCTTAGTCTCTTAGAGCTGAAGTAAACAACGCTTTATTCCTACTGAAATTTTCACTCTGAATAAAAAGTAACAGAGGAAAAGAAAAGTCACACTCTCTGTCACTCAGCACGGCGGTTGTGGTTTTGTTCTGACGAGCTGGGACTCTGTACTAATAAACTGCTTAGGGAAGAAGTCTAAAGATAGGGGCAGAGCTTGACACAGAGCCTGGCCTAGCAGGCAAGGCCCTGGTTCAGCCCAACCCCACCCCAGGCCACCCACACCAAAGGAGAGAAAGGAGCCAACACTGTCTGTTGGCCTAAAGCGAGTAGAGATATTTCCTGTCTCTAACAAATTTCAAGTAGGAAATCGCGTTTTAAACTCTTAAAGAAAAAGGGGCCTTTTCAAAGACTCATACTCCTTTCTTTTTTTGACCTTCCTGGGGGACTTTGCATTGTAGCTCATCCTTTTCATCTCAGAGGACCTTGAGATGAGCTAAAAGAATTTCTTTGAAAAAGTCAATTAACACATTACTTATTGATCTTATTTTATGAGCATCTAATCCCCCCCCTCAAGAAAATCCCCCTGTAGTTGTTATGATTCTTCATAACTACCACCTAAGTGAGGTCTTTGAAGTCTGGTTACACGGGTGGACAGAAGAGAAGGCTACGGTAGAGAATTGTTGCGGGGTAGTCCTTCCAGACAACCTTCAAATGGAGACAAAGAACTAGAAAGGCTTTGGGAAAGGCATTTACCCAGACTGAGGTTTTTGTTCCTAAGAAAAAAGACCTACTTAGGTCCCCAGGGAGAGTGTCTGCGGCTAAAAGGCCGGACTAGAAGAGCTGAAAGTGCAGCTCAGTGGGTAGTGCATTTGCCTAGCATGCGTGAGGCCCCGGTTTTGACTCCAGCACAGGAAAAGAAAACACACCTGGTTGTATTCAAATCGCAGCCCTTAGTTTGCTGTGAGCTTGAGCTGAGCAAAGGACTTGATTCTCTGCCTGTTCTTTCCTCATAAAGGGGGTTGTCTTAGTCAGGGTCCTATTGCTGTGAGGATACACCAGCAGCTCTTCGTAAGGAAAGGATTTTATTGGAACTGGCTTACAGATGCAGAGGTTTAGTCCATCATCATCATGGCAGGGAGCACGGTGGCAATAGGTAAACATGGTGTTGGGGGAGTTAAGAGTTCTATGTCTGGAGCCACGGGAAGCAAGAAGGGAGAATCTGGGCCTGGACAGAGCTCTTGAACCTCCAAACCCCACCCCATTGCACGCTTGATCCAACAAGGCCACACCCACTAATCCCTGTCAAGTGGTGCCGCTCCCTAATGACCAAACATTCACATACATGAGCCACTGGGGGAAGGGGAGCATTTTTATTCATACCACCACAGGAAGGAGAGACAGAGAGACTCCTCTCATAGCCACAGAGGGAGAAATGAATGAATTCAAACACATACAGTGTTTCACATCATTTCTGGATATCTGTCGTTACAACTTCCTTCTTAAATCTCTCTCCAACTTGGGGCAGCCATGGCAGTGCTCAACTGAGCTAAGACTGGCCTAGCACCCCTGAAAACAGTGAGCAGTAATGGACTTTGCATTGTTGCCCTGAAGTTGCTCCCGAGGCTCACAGCTGGAGGAGTCCACCTGGAAGCTGTAAACAGGCACTTTGGGAAGCCCAGCCCAGAAACTCCCCCAGAGCCATCTACTTCCTTTCCAAACTCAAGAAGGAACATTTGCAAGGAGCCAGAGTGCGGCTCCATATAAGGACAGGCCAGGATGTCTGGCTTGGTGAGATGCCAAATCTAGTACTACCTAGAAATCAGTCTTACACTACTCAAATCAAACTGTCAATTGTGGGGGACATCAGAACTTTGAAGTTATTATCCTCTATTAAATATTACAATTTCAAAGACCAAAGGATAAAGAAAGAGGTTATGCTTTATATTTTAAAGGGCTTTAAAATAAAACCAGTCCTACAACAGGCCTGAGGGAAAGAGATCATGTCTTTTCCTTCGATTCTGTTCCTGCATGGAGACTTCAACTTCTTGTCCTGGAAAAAAGGGTGTTAAACTGGGTTACTGGAGTCTCGCAACTCCACCAGGCCGTGGCTTTTGTAAAGCAATATAGATCTTGGATGTAGATGACAGGCAAGAGAAAGCAATTCTAGAAACAGAAACAGGAAATGACCTCAAAGTAAGGCCATGACCCACATATAAACTAACAACATGACCTCTCCACAGTATGGGAAGGGTTTTTTATTGTAGATATGAGAGAGAGAGAGAGAGAGAGAGAGAGAGAGAGAGAGAGAGAGAGAGAGAGAGAGAGAGAGAGAGAACAGCCAGAGGCATCTGGAGGAGTCCAGAGCAGAGAGAGAAAGAAATAGGCAGAACATAGCCAGCAGACTGAACACAGCCAGTAAATTGGAAATGGCCAGGACAATCTGTGAGAGAGGGGAGAATAGCTAGGGATAGAGGAGAGAAAGCAAAGTGAGAACAGCTGGATTATAAGAAGGGGTGTAGCTGGGGGGAGGGAGGGCCAGGACACTGGTGCGGGGGCCCTAAGATGTATAACCAATACTTGCGGGTAGGAACCGTGGGAGCCTGGAGGGCCAGCATGGGCCTTGATGTGTTGAACCATGCCACAGGTGTATGTGAATTCTGTTCTTTTTGCTGCAGACGAAGGAAATGACTCCTTTTGGTGCACAGAGCTGGCTCCACCAGTTCCTGTGCAACACCGCAGCTTTTATCGAACTACAGAGATCCTCCTAGGCTTCAGATCGAGACCAGTTCTGAATATTTGGACTGTCTTTTGGAGTTTGGGGAATTGGAGTTTCCTTTGGACCTGACATCCAGGAGCTCCCGGAGACAGAGAGGCAAGAGCACCAGGGAGGGGAACAGGCCTCTGGGTAAGTGGAAAGTGAACCGTGGGTAGGGACCAGCGGGCAATTCGGCTCCTGAGATGAACCAGTGGGCTCTCTTTCCCCACCTTTTTGTGGTGCCCCTGTAATTTGAAATCCTGGAGCAGACAACCGCATTGATCTACCTCCAGGTACACCCCACCCCTACTGCTGTACAAGCAACATGGATTCTCAGTCTCCCCAAGATGTTCAGCAAGTGAGGACGAGTCTGGAGTAGGGCCACAGCCAAAAGAGAGATCAGCTATTGTACAACATTCACTGCAATGATCCAAACTCCAGGCCCCTCGATTGCATGGCAAGCTCTTTACCCACTGAACTATCTCTCCAGGCCTGATTTTTGAAGTATTATTTCCTAGCCTGCCGGATCATGCATACTACATCTCTTCTTTCACTTCACAGGAACCTCCAGACTAACCATCCTAGTCACTAGTGCTTGTAAACCTCAATGCCTAAGTATATAACCCACAGAGGAATTTAGATACTTTTACATCATTTAGACCTCCAATTTTATCTCATAACATGTCATAGTTCAATGTTTTTGTCTGTCATGTATGAGTTTATTAGATAGTTACTAATTTAAAATAAATATGTAAAACCACAGTCTTGGCAGACAGACTAGGGCCAGCTTAACCCCTTTCCCCAGATCATAGCCAGATTTTTAAAATGCGAGCGTGCCTTTCACATCACTTATCCCAAGCTTACCACCTGTCCTGGTAGTTTTCTGCCAACTTGACACGAGCCAGAGTCATCTGAGAAGAGGGAGCTCAGTGGAGAAAATTCCCCCACCTGATTGGCCGGTAGGCAAGTCTGCGGAGTGTTATCTTGACTAATTATTGACGTGAGAGGGCCCAGCTCACTGAGGGCAGTGCCATCATGGGGCAGATGGTCCTGAGTTGGATAAGAAAGTAGGGTGAATTAGCCAGAAAGCACCATTCCTCCATGGCCTCTCCTTCGGTTCCTGCCATGAGTTCCTGCCTTGACATCCCTTCATGATGGACAGCCACTGTGGGCTGAGCTGGCTGGTTCCATGACAGCATTTCAAGCTCCTTGTATCCCTCCCCCTCAGAAGCAATTTTTTTTATTTTTCATGCCACATTTTCTCTACCACCCTACCCCCCTTCTCAACACTTCTGTTTTCTTTTTTCTATTTTTGAGGTTCTCTTTCCAGTCTCATGCCTTGCCCTCCATACATACAGACAATCATTAACAGCTAGGATGTATATAAGAAAAAAACATGTATTCGTCATCCTGGACCTGGGTTCCCTCAGTTAATATTTTCCGGAACTATCCATTTTCTGATATTTTCATTATGACTAGGTATAATTCCATATGATGAGTTCTTTATGCACCCATCAGCATGTTTATTAAAGGACATCATCATCGTGTTATGTATGTAAGCCTGCAATCCTGTCCTCTTATAAGCAGCCATTTAATGAATTTGCAACTCATCAGCCAGAAAGAGGACTGCAAGAGAGGAGCAGAGCAGAAAGAAGTGAGTCTCTATCACTGGGGCATGGTTCCCCCTCTCACAGTCTAGCGAAGAGGTCTTGGTCATAGATAACTATGGTTCAATGACTATAAGCTATAAGTGAGTCCAGTAAAAACTCAAAACACACTAAAGGCCAAGGTCAGTGTTATCTACAGGAAGCCATGACTTAGGGAAGACATTAAGGACCATGGGGTTATTTCAGCCAGCATTAGTTAAGTGCAGATGGAAGCAGAAGGTTCTAGGAGATGTCCAGGGCCAGTGAGCAGACAGCAGCCACAATCTGAAGTGACCTCTCTTATCCCCAGTCCCTTGCTCTCAAGAAGAGGAGCTCTATCGTGGTCTTGGCTATAGCTTCTTCTCTGAGGCAGTCTTCCATCTGCCTTGCTCGCTTTGGCTACCTCTGCCCGAAGCGCATGGAGGAGGAACACCAGTAGGCCAACCTGAGGAGGAGGGTAAGTTAGTGAGCTTCTTTTGTCTGAGCTTCCTGGGGAAAATAGCACCTGTCTCCATATGTCCTTGTGAAAAAGGCATGAAACTGACGGCACATGGTTTGTGTCATTATTTGCTGAGAGCTCCACAAATGGCTCTTCGTCCAGACCAAACGAAGCCCCTACTGGGAACTAAATACTGTTCTAACTGGCCGGATGCTCCAGTGTGCAGAGTCGAATATGTTCCCTTCCCTCATGCACCATCTAGTCTAAAGAGAAAGCCAGTACGAATAATTGCAAAAATAATTGTAAATAATAGCCACAAAACGGATGGTGTGGAGGAATATATATACCTAGTAGGGTTCATGATTCTGAGATACCAGAAGTCACCTTCCTGAGAAGCAATTTCCTGCAACTGGAAGCAATTCTGTCAGCTCGGATCCTTGCAGGACACCAGCACAAGAACCTGCTCTTGCATGCCCAGCGGTGTGCCCCATAGGCAGAGGACCAGCTCCATACACCTTTGCATGGTTTCCACTGTTAAGTAAAGTAGTACTGAGTATAAGTCAGTGAAATAGCTTTCTGAAAGCCGCCACACCCAGTAGAACCAGAAGCTTAATGTATGCCTGTTGTAAGCCAAGCTCCCATTGATTCCCAAGTCATCTGTCAGAGCATAATAGGGACTGTGAAGAGAAACAGTAATTTGGCTCTTCGGAAACTGTAGAATATCCATACTTCATCACGTGGGAAGCCTAAACCCCTGCAGAAAGAAATCTGAAACCCGAGCTGACTCATCTACTAATTAGGGACACCCAGACAGAGTAAGACAGGATGAGTTCCACTTGTCAAATCTCCAGTCCCTAAATTTTAAAATTACAATTTTAGTTTGCGACCTAGAAAGGAAGAATAACAAGTTGTTATACAAACTGTCCTCTCAATTGCTTAGCGCGGGTATGGTGCCCATGAGACGACTCAGTGGATAAGGGCGCCTGCTCCCAAGCCTGATGGCCGGAGTTGTTCCCCTTCCCCCCACACACGTACACACACCTACCATTCTAAGTCCACATCTGAGATCCATCTAACAAAAATTAACAGAAGAAAATATACTAATTGATTTAAATAAATCTTATCTGGCCCACCAGTCTTTATAGGAAAATGACAACCCAAAGAATGTGTGTGTGTGTGTGTGTGAGAGAGAGAGAGAGAGAGAGAGAGAGAGAGAGAGAGTATGTACTCATATGTGTAGGAACACAAGCTCATGCCTATGCACCAGATACCAGAGGTCAATGGCAGGTGTTGTTCTCTATTACAGCCACCCTATCATCATCATCATTATTAACAATATTTAGTTTGTGTATGCATCTGTATACATACATGCCCCTTTGCACATGTGGAAGTCAGAGGACAATGTGAGGGGGTCAGTTCCTCCTCCCATCATGTGGGTTCCGGGGATCAAACTCAGTTCTTCGGACTGGACAGAGAGCAACCTGCCTGCTGCACCAGCTCACCAGCCCTCCACCACATTTTTTGGAGACAGCGTCTCTCACCGAGTCTGGAGCTGGTCGTTTTGGTCAGACAACAACCTCCCCCGTCTCCACTGCCCAGTCCTGGGGTTACAGATCTGTAACCAGCTTTTTTGTGAGCACTGAGGATCAGAACTTGGGTCCTCACAATTATACAGCGCTTTACCCACTGAGCCGTCTCCCCCGCTCAAGACGGGTGTGTTTGGTGGACAGCAGAGAGTGATAGAGAACGTGGCAGTGTGAAAGTCATGAGCTATAATGATAATTAATGGAGATGGGACTTAGCAAGGCCTGTTTGCTCCAGTTCTACAACTGCCCTGAGTCTCTGGAGATGAGGCTGCTGCCTGGTTAGGCTTGGGAATGAGAGAACCACCTCTCCATTGAGTCTTAAACACTGTTTCTGAGAAGGCTCCGAAAAGGATTCATTTGACCTGCCTCTCAGGAGATGGATCAGGGGGGCTCAGGGTGGCCTCCTCACTTCCTCTGTTCAGAAACACAACTTTAGTCATATAATCATATTGGGAGACCGCATTCCATCTAACTCTGGGAAATGCTGGCTTACTTTTCACTATGAAGAACTGACCTCTTGTCTATGCATGCTTCATATGGAGACAGATACACTTAGTCATGATATCCATGGTGGCTGCAGCAGATATGAGAGCCGAAAGAATCCGAGGAAACATTTGCTATCAAATTTAAACACTCAAGGCATTTCATGTAAGTACTTTTTATTTCAGTATCCTTGAATTTTTTTTAAAATGGTCTTATGCCAAAAGGAGGCAACATTTATAAATGCAAATAAATGTATGAACAAATACGCAGACCCTCTTAAGTAATTTACCAAATAGAAACTGTCCATCTGTGTAGGAGAAAACCATCCTGCGCCTGCAACATGACCCAGTGAGAGGACTTTCATCCTTGGTCATTCTTGGTTCCTCAGGCCCACACTGAGTCCTCAGGCCCACACTGATGGCTGGAAGAGGTCAGCGCTCTCTTGTTCTCCCATGAGCTCCACCAGCTTGTTTTCCTTGGCTCACGGCAGCTCTGACACACTCTCATCTCCTTGGTCTCGTGGGTCAGACAGACACTCTCCGGTTCTCGGCAGCCAGGGTCTCCTCACTGCCATTCACCTATCAGTATTCCCTCAGCTAAACCCAAACTCTTCAAAGTCTTTGGTCCAGACTGTCCAAGGATAGCCTGAAAGTTTTTTAAATGCAAACAAATAGTATTCCCCTCAAGAGTTTCTTAAGTACTGTCTAAAATTAGAATTGGTAGAGAACAATTTTAAATCATTCATTTCAAACATCGTATCCTATAATATGAAATGCCTTCTTTCCGTCACTGACTAGGGGCTCTATCCACTACTGTGTTATACAATGATGTTCCTACTGTATCCCCACAAGGACAGCATTGGAGTGATGAGAACCTTGCAAGAACAGGACAGAGGACGCCTAGAGATGCCTCTTGCCTCTGCTACCACAGGACTTTGGCATCCTCTCATTGGAAACACGGGAGTTGGTGCAGGTCTCTCTCTCTGTTGAAACAGCCACGGTAATGGTAGGGCCGCAGTGGAATGATTTTTCTACTCCGTATGTTTATTTAGGGTCTTAGCAAAAGCATCCTGCCCTCAGACTAGCGGCTCTATCATCAGCTCTTCTAGACCCTGTCTTACCTTACATTCGTCACTGGGATTGCAGTTTCTCTACCCTGATTTCCCCACTAACTGCCATGTTACTTTTGCCAAGGAGTAGAGTTCTTGACACAAAGTTCCTATCTGAGGCAAATAACCAAAAATGGAGAATATTTATCTGTGAGCTTGAACAGTCCCGGCGTGAGGACCGGCGTGGGAGGAAACAGACGTAGGGCTCAGGAAGACTTTCTTGGCACTCTCATCAATCAAACCTAGAAATTTCTAGCCAACGGCAGACCCTGACCACACGAAGTCCTGCCGGACTTCCTTCTTGAACACACACGTACCCACACCGCTAGGTTTGCACTTTGCATATTGGCCGTTTGGACTGGATCTTTACCTCTCCAGATCAGCTCTCCCCTTCCTTCTACCCACTTGGTGCCCTGCCAAAAGGCTGCCCAAGCCACCTCAGCTTGGCTTAGTCTGTCTATCCTTGCTTAGCCTTGGCCAGTGGAAAACGCTAGCACACTTGAGCAAAGGAAGGGCAGCATTTGTTTGTTTGTTTGTTTGTTTGTTGTTTTGTTTAGCTTGGTTTTCCCTCTCTCTTCAGGGCAACCAAAGCTATGATATCCTTTGTTTGAGGTCAAGCACCTCATCAGACAACTCTTCCTAAACAAAACAGTCTCTCTCTCTCTCTCTCTCTCTCTCTCTCTCTCTCTCTCTCTCTCTCTCCCTCTTTCCAGAGTTTTCACATCTTGTCTTAATAGACTATTAAACTTTGACTTACTCAGTTTGAATGAAACACCCGTTTTCTGCTAGAGCCTGGACCAATAGCCTCTTAAGTACTATGAAGTCTTAGGGATAAGACCGGCCACAATGAAGCACAATAGGAGGGTACCCAGAGACGCCGCTTTCCCTCCCCCTTCCTGTTACTGTCTTTATGTACCGTGCGTGACCTTATGCCATTGCAGTCACTTAATACACATTTGCTGAATGAATGAAAAGCATCTCGAAGACCCTTCTGAGCACAGTTTTAGATTAGAATATATTAAGTCAAGGCACATTCCTCTAGGATATCAGATGCCAAAGGTAAAGTTTTGTTTCAATGACTGGATAGATGGGTTGGACTGAACAAATCTCACGACCCCTTTTCTCATGCTCTGACTGATTTGCCGCTCGACTCCAGGACAAGCCGTGCCAAGGGATGAGCTGACATTTCAGGGACAGTTGCACAGACCGAGAGCTTAGTCTAATAGACCGAGAGATTAGTTTGCTGATCCTTCCTGAATCTTGGAGAAAATGGGCACTTTAGCACATGTCACCGAATTCCAGTGGGCCGGCTTCACAAGTTTATCACTTCTATGTCCTCCGCCCAGACGGAAATGCTGATGAGGGGCAAGCAGAGTTCCCTGAGGCTGTTCATGTCTATAATGCACAAGTCAAACCATCAATAAGGCTAAGCATCGCTCACCGTGTATATTGATCTTGCTGGTGCACTGCAGAAGTGACTTCAAGTTCTGGTATTGGGGGGAGCACCTCCATGATCCGCACCAAAGGCAGCCCTCCAGTGGACTCTACAGTCAAGACAAAGAGCAGTGTTAGTCAATAGCAAGACAAAAAGAACTTGTAATATGGATGTATTAAAAGGGAACCCTGCCCTTCTTTTAAAAAAAAAAGGAGCTGGGCAGTTTCTGTCACTCATTCAATTCCTTTCAGATGGTTCTAATACTTTAAACCCACTTCCCTCAAGTTCAGGTATGTGCCCTCATCTCTTCCTTCAGCTCCTCACCCCATTTCCTGATAACACAATCTGAGGCAGGCTAAAATCACAATTAAAATTAGCATTTATTCCATAGTTAGTCTTCTAACAGGTAAAATGACCAAACATCCCCAACCAAGAGAGTCAGATGAGATCGGGAACAGTCTCCACCGGGGCCCAGAGCTCCCCGCTCCCTGTTGTCTCCTCGCTGAACCCTCGCACATGAGCCCTGAGCATCCTTTGATTTTATTTCATGGACAGTGAATATCAACTACTTCCAGGGTACCACTCCCATCAGCCCACCCTCGCCTCAAAGTTCCTAGAATCTGTGATTAGCGTCTAGTACCGGGTGAAGAGGACGCCGTTTTACAAATGTAATCAGCATCCCAAACTGCTTGGTTTTGAGCAGACGGAAAGGGAGATTATCTTGACTAAGTCCGAGCCTGATTGGTAATAAAGCTCTCCAAAGAGAGACCAGGTCTTCTCAGATCAAGATCCCAAGGTCAAAGAGATTCTAGATGGATTAGAGAAGCAAACAGTCATGGAGAACTGTAGGTGACATGAAGGGGCTGTGGTACACAGACACTAAGAAGCCAAAGTCCTCAGTACCTGTCAGCAAGGAAGTGCCTTCTGCCAGACGTGAACCTGGAAGCAGAGCTCTGGGTGAGACTGCAGCATGGCTGACCTCTTGATTGCAGCTTTGGAAGTCTCTAAGCTGAGTCATGCTCAGATAAGGAGTGACCAGCTTCCAACCCGCAGAAGCAGAAATGACACGACACATTATGTCATGTTAAGCAACTAAGTTTGCGGTAATTGATTACACAGTGGAAACAGATATAGTGACCGACAGAGTCTCGGCCTAAATGTCACCAGAGGTGATGATTAAAAATACAGGTTCTTGGGCTCCGTCCCCAGATCTATGGATT
Organism: Arvicola amphibius; assembly: GCF_903992535.2. NCBI lineage: Eukaryota > Metazoa > Chordata > Mammalia > Rodentia > Cricetidae > Arvicola > Arvicola amphibius. Next base: position 37,554,260 of record NC_052047.1, on the reverse strand, counting down.
TGAATGTCCCTTCCTAGAAGCCTGGGAGTCTGAATGCTCTAGACTTCCAAAGTGACTTGGTGCGCATGAAAGCTTTTGGAATAAATTTTCTGCGCAAATAATTGCTTAGATGTGCCTCGACTAGATGACTTGGGCCTTCTGTAATTTGAGATTTGGAGACTGCTCTTTTTAAAGGTCATATCAAAGGAGCCTATTCATAAAATGAAATAATTATCATGCAGAATAAATAAAGTTCTTCTGGCTGGAGAGCCAGCTGCTCATTGTCTGCTTGTGGATTCAGTGTGTGGATGTTTTATAGCACGATATGACCACACTGTCATAAGGAAAGCTATTACCTGTCAAAATGATAGCTAGTCGGGAATATCATCTAGTGGTATGTTATCTTCGGCATTCCCTAGTTTCCAAAGTCATGGAACTCATATGCTAATAGCAAAACTTCTAAAAACTGATTTTGAAAAACATCCAAAGTCAGATAGATGTGTGTCATTTTAATTCCTTCTTCAGAATAGCTAAGACAGGTGAAACTTTTCCTCTCACGCTGCCCTGGAAAATAGTTTCCTTCAAACCCTATTAATTCACCAACTCTAGTTAAGGCAGCACGAGCTGTCAGAAATATTTTTAAACGTCATAAATGTCTTTTCAAGAATTTGTCAGTTCTCTCACTCAAACACTTGACGCTTTTCAGGAACCTCCAAAGGTCTTTAACGTTTGTTCAAAGAACCCCAGTGTGGTTTTCAGCCTTTCTGAGTCTCAGAAACAATGGATTTCCACAGTAGAAGAAAGGCCTCATCACAGTTCCTGTGACGACGTCCAGGCTGCACTGCAATGCAAGTTCCCCCCCCCGCCCCCCCATCCACCCCGCAAAAGAAGGTTCCTATCACTTTTCAGAGGTCTTTTACCTCTGGGACATCTGGGATCTAACTTCATTTCGTCCTCTGCATGTAATACTGTATTCCCTCCATGTAACCTGCAGGGTGTTCTCACAATGCTTTGTTCCGGGTGGGTTTCCGGTCTGTCTCCCAGTGGAGAACATATATATCTAAGCCTTCTTCTCTTGGTTGGGAAGCCTGTCTTTCCCATCAAATTTTTCATGTTCCTGCCTCCAAACTACTTGTTCAGTTACATTTTACATTTTGTGTACATGAAAGGAATGCAGGGGCGGGTGCTTGTGTGTGTACACAAGTAAACGTGTGTGTGTGTGTGTGTGTGTGTGTGTGTGTGTGTGTTTGCATTTTGAGGTCAGACATGCCATTCCTCCTCAGGTCCTGTGCACCTCGTGTTGCTGTTTTATTTTGAAACGGGGTCTCTCATTGGCCTGGGCCTCACCCAAGTAGCCTGACCAGTGAGCCCGAGGGATCTGCCTGTCTCTGTCCCCACAGCCAGCTTTTTCTATAGGTCCTGGCTGTTCTTGAATTCAGGTACCTGCTTCTTGCAAATGTTTTGATAACTGGCTTACTTATTTTTGTGATTATTTATTTGTCTTGGAACGTGTCGGTTAAGCCCAGATCATAAGGCAAAGTCAGAGTTGGAATGGGGATGTACATGGTGGGTACCAAGGGAGGACAGAGGGTCCAGACAAGGACCATCTGGGCAAAGATGGAGGACTTGTTCCAAGCATATGTTCTGCAGCCTGTTATTCCAGAGCTGGTATAAATGACTGTCACATAAAGGCATTCAATGAATGCCTATAATAAATCATTCTATTCCAGCTGTGGAGTCTTCCGGCAAAGAAAGCCATCCTTTGCATTTTGATCTAGTCTGTAACCAAGCAGATAGCTATAACCGTCTCTGCGTTATGAACCCAACTGGCATTTTAAGAGTCATCAATATTATAGGTAAAGCAAGGAAAAATTAAACTTTCGTGTTATCTTGCTTAGTTGCAAAACATCTGGTACCAGCCATTCATCTTCTCTTCTGTGGGAAATTGAAACCTGCACAGTCTTTATTATCCCAGCCATGAACATGCTGGGAATTATAACTTTCCATTGCCATTAGCTTTATTCGGGGGTGCTATGAATCGGGCTATCCCCCTACAACCTCTTTCACCATCAAAGTCCATTCTCTCTTCTCTGGGTTACCTTAGAGTAAAGGAACCGCTCCTAACCAAGGCTGAAACGTCTCTTGTGGGGACTTGCCTTGTCACGCAAGCCGCTACAGCTGTCTAGAGGGAACGTGTTTCATCTCCATTTCCAGGGTTAAATACATAAAGCAAGAAGAGCTTTGATGTGAACCAGCCTGATCCCCAGGTCTCCGCTCCCATTGAATACTGTGCTACAGAATGCCCTGTGTGGAAAGAACCGATTAAATCCTGGCTCTGCTAGGCACTACCTACAAACCAGTGACTTCAATCAATTGCCTGTCATAAAATTCCATCGCCTTTGCTCCTTGCACATTTAGCTGTTTTAGCCGGTAAACCAGCTACTTAAACTCTCTGGGATTCCATTTTCTCATTAGAAGGGTGAAACACTTATGAAATTAAGTAAACTGATTTGTGTGACATTACAGCACAGATACAGTGCTTGTCATGACAAGAATTTCTCTTGTTCCAAGGCAGCCTGGAGTGGATGCTAACTGTGTTGGGAGCCCGGTGGAGGAAGAACTGTGTCTAGGTGTCAGCCTTTGCTGTGATAGTTGGCTGGTGGTCAGCATCCAGCAAAACTTTGTTAGAGAATTAAAGGAGCCGCACTTTGAGTTTTGACAATTTCACCATTTGAGGCAAGATACGGAGTGACCCTTTCTCCCCTTCAGGCAGACAGAGTGAGCAGAAGCAATGATTCCAGAAACCTGGTGTGGATATTTCATAATGGCTACCTGGAAAACAGGTGGCCATCTCATGGGTCATCTCAAGAGCACAGAAGGCAATGGCTGGAGAGGTGGCTCTGTAATTAAGGCCCTTGCGGTTCTTGCAGATGACCCGGGTTCGAATCCCAGCTCTTACATTAGATAGCTCATGACTACCTTTAACTCCAGTTTCAGAGGATCTGATGCCCCCTCCCTGCCTCCACAGATATTGCATGAACTTACTACACACAGAAAATAGGCACATACATAAATAAAAATAAATTTTAAAAACATTTTTTTCTTTTGGCTTTTTTTTTTTTTTTTTTTTTTTTTTTTTTTTTTTTTGGTTTTTCGAGACAGGGTTTCTCTGTGGCTTTGGAGCCTGTCCTGGAACTAGCTCTTGTAGACCAGGCTGGCCTCGAACTCAGAGATCCGCCTGCCTCCCGAGTGCTGGGATTAAAGGCGTGTGCCACCACCGCCCGGCTTCTTTTGGCTTTTTTGAGACATAGTTTCTCAGTAGCTATGGAGTCAGTCCTGGAACTTGCTCTGTAGACCAGACTGGCCTTGAACTCACAGATGTCTGCCTGCCTCTGCCTTCTGAGTGCTGGGGATTAAGGCATGTGCTAAAAGTCTCTTTAAAAAGTATTCAGAAATCCAAAGAGCTCCCCAGATGCTCCCCCTTGGGCGTGTGATCCAGGGAGAGACACCATCTGGCCAGTTGGCATGCCCAACAATAGCACTTTCAGGAAGTACTTTCTTGTCCTCCGGTTTCTAGGCTGTGACTCTGGCTGTATTGTTTGCCTTCTTAGCCTCCTAAACACTTGTTTATCTTCTCATATCAGGTTTTTTAATGTTCCTAAGGCTTCTACAGGCAACTCACAGTGTTTGCATCCCATTCTTTACGTCCTAGACCACTTCCTATGGCCTTGTTCTTGGTTTCTCTAAAGAGCCAATCCAGCAACAATTGCTTTTAGAGGACTTTGTTTTTGATGATGTTGTTAATTTTTTTGTATTGCCAGATATTGAATCTAGGATCTTTCTCATGCTAGGCAAAAACTGTAGCCCTTAGGGATATATTTTAAGGCTAGCATTGTGGTTTAAATGAGAATATCTCCCATAGAACATATTTAAATGTTTGGTCCCTAAGTTGATGGTGCTCTCTGAGCGATATTCAGGCAGTATGGCCTTGTTGGAGGAAGTGTATTCTCAGAGGCCAGCTTGACAATCTAAAATCTTGCTCCATTCCCAGTGTGTTCTTTCTGATTCACGCTTTGGGTTGGAAGATGTGAGAAACTTCCTGCTTCTGCTTCCGTGCCTGCCACATGCTGCTGTGCCTCCCCACCAGGATGGACTCTCATCCCTCTGGCACCATAAGCAGAAATCAATTCTCCCTTTTGTTAAGTTGTTTCTGGTCCTGTTTATCATGGCAACAATGTAACCAGTATTTCTTAAGATGCCTTCCTCAAGTGTTGGAGGGATAGCCTGTAAGTTAACAGTGCTCACTGCTCTTCCAAAGGTCCTGAATTTGGGGCCCAGAATCCCTATCAGGCAGGTTGCAATCACCTGTAACTCTAGCTCTTGATGATCCAACACCCTTGTCTGGACTCTGTGGGCAAACAAGCATGCGTATGTGTGTGCATACACACCCACACATAAGAAATAAAATCCCTTCTAAAATGCCTTTCTTAAAATGGTCATTGTTTCTTTTTTTTAAAGATTTTTTTAAGATTTATTTATTATGTATACAGTGTTCTATCTGTCTGTATGCTTTCTGGCCAGAAGAGGGCACCAGATCTCATTACAGATGGTTGTGAGCCACCATGTGGTTGCTAGGAATTGAACTCAGGACCTCTGGAAGAGCACAGTCAGTGAGCTTAACCTCTGAGCCATCTCTCCAGCCCCAGTAATTGTTTCTCATTGCTCTTTGCTATCCTTAGCAATTCTACAAAATTTACCATCCATGTTTCCAAAGAAGGAGAATTATGTTCTTTCTGATTATTCCTGCTCTGTGTGTCCATGTTCATGTTCATGTTCATCTTTCCCATCTCAATTCTTTTCCAATTTTTAAACTTATTTCTGATATATATAATATATATAATATAATAATTATAATATATATATTAGACAGGGTCTCAGTGTGTAGCTCTGGTTGTCCTGGAACTCATTACATGGTCCAGGCTGGCCTCAAACTCACAGATATCAGCCTGTCTCTGCCTTCCTCCTGTGTGCTGAGATTAAAGGTGTGTGCCATGACATCATCTCTCCTTTTCTATACCCATTCCTCCCTAGGGTTGTGCTGGTTCATTCTTATCATGAATGAATGGGATCCCAAAGGCTATGCTACAGTGAAGGACAGGTAAAGAGAAGTTGTCACCCATGTGACGAATGGATAAGATGTTAAGGAAATTAATATCAAGACAGACACCGTGGACCATCATGTTTCTCGGGGAAAGAGAAGAGCATCAGAGGCACACTTGTTCCATGTGGCTCTAGTAGTGGCAGGCTCTGTACAGGATAGGGTCCTGCTGAGTATTCCTTGCTTGTTTTTCAGAGGATGATGATTTGGGGATGGCAGAGCCTCTCTACATCCCAGTGTGTGTACCTGTGTGGCAACACTACGTTTGTAGGTCATGAACCACAAGGCCAAGTAGCTAGCACTGACACCAGGCTCAGCTGAATGCAACCCACAGGCATCGCTTTTTGGAATTCCGCTTCTTTTCTTCATGGTACTGCATTTCCTGAGACTCACATGGGCACATGTTCCCTTACCTCTCGCTGCTGCCTGTAATCCATCATGACAAAGAGCAGCCTTAAAGACAGCTCAGGGGAGACATGATTTCCTCTCCACTTCTCACTTGGAAAGAGCGACTTAGAATGGAGAAGGGGGTGCTTTCAGGGTAAAAGACGATAAATGAGAAGGACCTCCCCCTTTCCTTTAGAAGATGCTAAGCCTCAAAAGGATACTTGGTCTTAAAAAAAAAAAAACCTCACCCCCCTGTGTCTGCCCTGAACATTCCTACAATATGCCTGGTACTAAAACCAGAGGGTTTTTAGTGAGAGCCGTTACAGAGAAGGCAGCCCCAAGACAGCTTCTTCGGGGGCAGGAAAACCTCAGGCTCATAAATATAACTTGTGAGGTTCATCTCGTGTCTAGCCAGGCCTTAAAATTTGTGACTCCCACAATTATCTGAGGTGACAGGGGAACAATTGACTTGTTCTCAGGCAAGACTGCTGTGCTCAGAATTATGGCAGGAAACAGCCAGGCTTCCTCGGGCAATCACAAAACTCAGCAGAGGTGGGCTGAACCATTCCTGGGGTACAAGCAGGTACACTAGACAAGAGAGACGAACAGCAGAATCGCCATTTTCTTCCTTTAAAAAATGATTTCTCACCCTAAAACAACCCTAGGGGCTTTTATATCATTAATTAAACAAATTTTTTGTGAACCACACAAAATGTCCATTAACTTGATTCTTAGACAGCTGATGTTAAGAACTGCCTAGCTGATGCTTACTACTAACCCTGGCTTAATAATTTTCCGTTGCCAGATTATGTAGATTGAGATCTTGAGATGCATCCAGGCTAATTTGTTCCCAGGCTAAGGGTCTATGTAACTGCCTGTTTCAGTAGTTAACAGAAGCCTTGGGCACAGGGTCCCCGGTGAAATGCTGGGCGGGTCTCTAGGTGGCTGTCATTGTCCTGCAGTGGAAGCAGGAAGTTATCCAGCTTCCCCTCTTTTCTGTTTGAAGAGTTTACACACCAGATCTGAAGCTTCCTTTCTTGCAAGCTTCTCAACTAGTGTAAGGGGCTGCTCACCCGCTGGAGACAAAGAATATAAACAATATCAAAAAGACATCAAAAACATCCTCTGTCGCCAGGCAAATGAGCATAATCCTATGAGGCGTGGTGGGGGGCTGAGACAGAGCTATAACTTGAGGCCAGCCTGGGCTACATAGTAAGCCCTTGTCTGACAGAGAGAGAGAATAGCCAGGAACTGTCACACAGACTGGAAGAGATTAAAATAAAATCTAAACGCAAGCCAGGCCTCGTGATACAAGCCTATAATACAGAAGTGGGAGGGAGGGTCACAAATCTGAGTCAATTCAAGGCCAGCCTGGGCAATTTAGTGGGCTCCTACCTCAAAATTAAAATGGGAGGGAGGAGACTGGGGAGCATAGCTCAGTGATGTAGAGTGTTTGCCTAGCATGCCCAAGGCCCTACCTAGGTGGAATTTCCAGTTTTTTAAAAATCCTTTCTCTTTGGTGAAGGAAAAGGAGGACCTTTACTCCATCCACGTCATCAGCTTTCTTTTTAATGTGGTTTGACAGCAGGATTTCTAAAGGAGGCCTCGCAATTAGAAAGATGAAGTTGGAACCGGCATCTGTGTTCACAGCCCTCTTAGCTGCTCTAATTAGGATCCCCTTCCTCCATCCCCACTTCTCTTCTTGGGCGAGGACAGGGCCCTTTTTAATTGAGGCTATTAGAAGTTCTCGTTACACAACGACGCCCCATGAAGTGAAGGCTCCAGCAGAAGCTCTGCCCACTCTACAATTACCTCTTGCAACTCTAAGAAATAATAGTATCTTGTCTCGTTTAAAAATAAATCCCAGCTCGTTTCCCCATGGCGTTCTCTCCCTTGCCTACTCACACGAGCTTCTTCTTGCCAATTAGGCAAACTTTCCGTTATTTAAGGAGGTGGCCTTGATCATAACTGTCCCCTGATAATGAGATGTACTGAGCTGGATTTCAGTCGCCCACAGTTCCTTTATTCTAAACTTGAGGCTACTTAAAATGAACTCGGGTCTGGTGTATGGAGAAGGCGCTGCTTTGGCACTTCCCGTCCTGCGCTGTTTGAAACTGCAGATCTCACCTGGAATAGCCGTCATATTCAGGACACTCAGCTTCGCAGAGTCACTTCCTCTTAAGAGAACGGATGCAGATTTGGGTTTACGACCTATTCCAAGAAAAGAAATTAAAGATTTAGACACCAGACGAGCACATTCTGCCACATGTGGTGGTGGTTTAGGCCTCTAATTGCAGCGCTTGGCAAATGAGGCAGGAGGATCCTGAGTCTGAAGGTAGCCTGGACTACATTGTGGCCCTTGTGCCCTTCCAAAGTCACATTCTCACTGTGCTCCCTGTGATAGCTTAGATTGTCAAGGAGACAAGGGGATCTGGAGCACCAAGGAAGCAGAAGTTTTTATCATTAAGTCTTCTTTCACTAACCAACACAGGGGTATGTGGGCACAAGCCTTTAACCCCGGCACCCCGAAGGCAGAGCAGATATATCTATGTGAGTTCAAGGCCAGCCTTGTCTACACAGTGAGTTCTAGGCCAGCCAGAGCCACACAGTCAATCCCTGTCTCCAAACAAACAAACAAAAAACCACACACCAATCACAACAACAAAACCAGTCTCTTTCTAAAAGCGATGGTTTCTCCACTACCATAAATACTGTTATGTCTATCTATTCTTGAAAAGGTACCAGCCAGTATTTACAAAATGCTATTTTTGTCTATATGGATAAAATACGCAGAATATTTAAGAAGTATTGCAGATTAATTATATCTAGTAAGTAGCATGAGTAGTGTGATATTTTTCATTGCTTAATATACTTAGATTTGCAAGGAAAACACTTTGAAAGCCATTGAATTTGTATTCTGGATAAATGTTTGAAAGAATTTTAACGTTCTTCCCACTGTGGCCCGTGTCTTTCTAGGCATTGTTCTACCTTGTAACTTTCTTAGTCTGCATTCATACATGAAAAATGGTTCAAGAAATGTAGAACTTTGAATTATTTTCAACTACCACACATTTCAATGCCTAGAAGATGCCAAGTTTTACTCTGGCATTTTATTGATTGTGTAGATTTGTACAAAACTGCTAACTTACCTGAGTTTGGGAGTTTTCCCCCTTTCTCTGCAAAAAAACAAAAATAATAGTACTGTTTCCATACTGCTCTGGTTTCATCCGATGGTCATGACAAGACAAAAAGGGGAAAGGACTTATTTGTCCTCTACTGCTGGGTCACAGTCTAGCACTGATGGGAGTCAAGGCAGTCCTGCTAACTGTTCTGCTTGGTGCCACCTCCCACCAGGGAACTCAGCTCACACCAGGGAAGCTGCTGCTTGTTAGCTGGCTTGCAGTCTGGCGTGTACTCAGCTAGCTTTCTCCAGTTCAGGACCGCCTGCTTAGGGATGGTGCCCATATCGGTTAGGAATCATGACAACCCCACCACAGCACAGACACGACCAAAGGCCAAGCTGATCTGGGCAATGCATCCCTTGAGACTCCCTGCCGAGGTTATTCTAGGCTGTGTCAAGTTGACAGTTAAGGACGGCCAGGACACACGCTTTGATCACCCAGTGGAAACTGGCGCTCTACAAAGACACAACATGGTCATGTCATTAACTATGATGCGGCAGACCTTTATCACTAAGGGATCAGAGATGAGACTTGTTCTGCAACAACTCTCAAAAAAATCCCAGCAACAAAGAATTAATTCAAAGAATCAACGGCACCCTTGCTGCAGGTGAACATTATTTATTAAACAACCTTTCCTGTCAAAGAACATAAGAGCCTAGTAAGTGAACACACCCAGCCATACTATAAGCCTTCATTGGGAACCAGGTGGTGGCACACACCTTCCAAGCACTTGGGAGGCAGAGACAGGTGGATCTCTGTGAGTTTGACAACAGCCTGGTCTACAGAGTGAGTTCCAGGACAGCCAAAACAAACAAACAAAAAAAACCCCAGAGAAACCAGAGAGAGGGGAAGAGAGAGAGAGAGAAAGAGAGAGAGAGAGAGAGAGAGAGAGAGAGAGAGAGAGAGAGAGAGAAAGAGAGAGAGAGAAAATGAGAGAGAGAGAGAGAGAGAGAGAGAGAGAGAACCAGCTGTGCCCTGACAGTGTTCAACTCCTTGGGTGATCTCTTTATTTCAGCCTCTACCCCAGCTCCGTGTGGCAGAGGCAAGTACCCTGTAGGACAGCTGAGGAAAACCATGTTTAGCAATGGTAACTCACTCAAAGCTATAGGAGGTAATACGAGGATCTGATGTCTTCAGAGCCTGTTATCACGGCGATGCTTTTTATACGGTCTTTAAGAGATCAACTAATTACCGAAGAACTGTCAATCGAGTCTGATATGTAGCCAGGATGGGCACGTGCAGTCTTACAATCCGTCCTGCTAGGTGAGTGCCCAGGTCATGCTCATTACCAAAGCTGTTTAACACTGCTCCCACTGTTCTGACTTAAGAAGCCCTTCTAGTTCCGTCCCACCCAAACTCCATCGACACCCCCTATACTTAAAGATTTTTACTCTCATATTTTCACCTAGAGATCACTCTGCTTGGGCCTCTAGCTCTGCAAGTGTCACCTCGTCTTCTGCCCTCACTTCCACTAAGCCTTCCCAGCCACCATCTGAACAGCTCCTCCTTTTCACCCTGCCTTTCTTCCTGAACATTTGCCTGTCCCTGAATGCTGATGCTGCTGTCTTTACAGTCAGATTCTCTAGAACCAGCATTTGCACATAGGAGGAACACAGTAAGTGGCCAACCGAACTAAAAAGGAAATCTGGGGCGGGCAGGTGTGTGTTCGTGTTTCCCTGGGGAAAGCCATACGGCCAGGGCTTATTTCCCAGTACTTACTCTGCCACCTCTGCACTCTCCTGTGGTCCTCAAGGATTTTGTGGATAATGAGGATGATGCCGACCATAAAAACTAATAGCACTAAAATGTACCAAGTGATCTTCACGGAACAAGTGACAGCTGTAAAAATTAAAAAGAAAAAATTTAGGCACTCTAAAAATCAGTAAAGGTGGCAGGCATAGGTACTCACCAACTCTTGGAGGTCTGCCCGGAAAACTCACACAAAGGAAGAACAGAATCAACTCCTGCAAGTTGTCCTTTGACCTGTGATGTGGGAGAGTCTTCTGTTTGAGTTGATTTCATTGGCTACTAAAGAAACTGCCTGGCCCATTTGATAGAACGCCCCTTAGGTGGGTGGAGTAGACAGAACAGGAAGAGGAAGTGAGGTAGAAGGATCAGTAAGATGCCACACCTCTCCTAAGTTAGGCAGACCACTGTGCCTCTCCTGAGAGAGATGCCAGACGCAATGAAGCTCCAGCCCAAGATGGACGTACGCTAGAATCTACCTGGTAAGGCACCACTTTGTGGTGCTACACAGATTATTAGATATGGGTTAGTCAAGATGTGAGTAAGAGGCTGAAAATAATGGGCCAGGCAGTATTTAAAAGAATACAATTTGTGTGTTGTTATTTCGGGTGCAAAGCTAGCCCTGCCGGAGCCGGGTGGGATGAGAAACAGGCCTGCCCGCAGCACCTCACTACAGAATGGCGCCCAACGTGGATAACTGAATCCACAGAAAGCCTGAGAAAGCTTGGGAAAGACTAGAGAAAAGCATGTTTTCTTGATAACAGCAATTTCTCAGGTCTGAGCAAGCGCTCTCATCTAAGAGAGGCTTCCTGACTCAGCTTCAGCTGCAAAACCCTGCAGCTCATTAAGAGGTCCTGCCACAAAACACTTAAACGGTGTTAATGAAATGCTTTTCAGTTTTCAGCTGTAGCAGGGAAAAAGTTGTGCTGTTTTAAAATGCCAGCTTTTTGGGCCGTCCTGCCAGGGCAAACTCTGACTCTTTCAAGCAGGCAGTCCTGACTATGGAGATTTTGATTGTTGTTTAACACTATTGCAGCTTGCTTGCTGGCAGGGACCTTGAACCGCCACAGAGTTGTGGTGATAAACATGGGTACAGCTGGTACCGCTGCCATGAGTCTGGAAAGCTAAGGAATGGGCTGGATCTAGCTGTCAAAGACACGGCTCTAGTCCTACCGATATTGTTTGGTAAATTAAAGACTCATATAATCAGAAAAAGAGAGATATACAATAAAAGAAAGATTCAAAGTCGAAGAAAAGTCAAAATGGTTTACAATGTGTTGGAAATATATGCAGACTAAAAGTTAAAGTTCTTAAGAAAAAAAGGAAGCAGTTGGGTGTGATAGCACACACCTTTAATCCCAATGCCTGGGAGGCAGTGACAGACAAATCTCTGTGAGTTCAAGGTGTGGTTGCATACACCTTTAATCCCAGCATTGGGGAAGCAGAGGCAAGTAGATCTCTGAGAGTTCAAGGACAGCCTGGTCTGCAGAGTTATTACAGGACAAAGATATACAGAGAACCTGTTTCAAAAAGTAAAAGTAAAAATAAAAGAAATAGAGGTTAAAACAAAGCTGCACAAAGATGGAAAATACACAGAGAATCTTGATACTGTATACTATTATGCTCTCTTTGAATTGTTTGTATGCTGAGGAAGGAGCAACAGCTGCTAAAAGATATTTGTTTATAAATGCTGCTGAACTAATCCAAGATAGATATTTTGAAAATACCTTGACTTCAGAATTTGGATCTAAGGATATGATACTTTGGAAAAGAGATTCTTTTGTTTTTACAGAAAATAAGACACTGTGGATTGCTTTTATCCCAATATGGTATGACAGACCACGCCCTCCCGAAAGGTTGCTGTGAACACCTTCAGAAAATTACTTCGCTCAGCTGATGACTGAGATGAACCTGGCACACAGGTTACACCATGAAAGATCTGATTAACAGCGTCCCCATTCAGCAGGAAGTAGTTTGGAGAGAAATAACTGCGCCCACATTCCCAAATATTGTTTATAAATGTTCTTTTACATCTAAAGGGGGATATGATATAGATATGAATAATTTGCATTGGTATAGATTTTGCTTTATTGATAGAGATTTAAGGTCAATTTTGTTATATGTATATGTATTTCTGATACTGATTAAGGTATTGTGATTGTGTAGTTCATTTTAAAAATGTAATGTATATAGGTTATTAATGGATAATCATCGATAATAGTAAAGCTTATAGTCGTGTTAGTTAGATTTTCTAGATATATAGAGATATATTTCAGTTAGATAGGCATTCCTAATATCTTTCAAAGACTAGAGAATATTCCACTTAAATGTTTTAATAACTTAGGACTTTTCATAACAATGAGACATGTCAGCTCCTGGCAGCACCAATCTACTTTAAGAGGAAGATGGGCATTGAAGAGGATCCTTACGGAGCTTGACAGCCATTTGGGCAAGAAACTGCTCACAAGGAACCGGCAGAGAGAGGACTGCTGAACTTGCCTAAATGTGAGATGATCTTTCGGGGTTGCTGATTCAAGAAAGAGTCTGCGAGACATTCTGCAGGACACAGCAGATAGTGACTGAATTGCCTTCGAAATTCCTGCTGCATAGAAATGTCTGCTGGATAGTTATGGGCCTGTAGGCCGAAGATAGATGCCCCAACAATACAAAAGAACTTTGGGTGACTGTCCAGACAGTGAGATGTCTCTGTGATTTCTAGAGTTTTGGAAGTAGCTTACTTCTTGTTCACCTAGGTAATATTATATCCTTCTGGAGTCTTTGATGGAGTTGAAGAATGGATAAATATAGTTTTCCTTAGTTATGATAAAAGATAAAGTAGATATAAATATTGTAACTATAATTCTTGCTTGATAACTGTTTTGTTATACGTAATTTTGCTATGTTAAAGTTAAAGCCTTCTTTTTATTGTTTAAACAGAAAAAGGGGAAATGATGTGGGAGAGTCTTCTGTTTGAGTTGATTTCATTGGCTAATAAAGAAACTGCCTGGCCCATTTGATAGAACGCCCCTTAGGTGGGTGGAGTAGACAGAACAGGAAGAGGAAGTGAGGTAGAAGGATCAGTAAGATGCCACACCTCTCCTAAGTTAGGCAGACCACTGTGCCTCTCCTGAGAGAGATGCCAGACGCAATGAAGCTCCAGCCCAAGATGGACGTACGCTAGAATCTACCTGGTAAGGCACCACTTTGTGGTGCTACACAGATTATTAGAAATGGGTTAAAGCAAGATGTGAGAAAGAGGCTGGAATTAATGGGCCAGGCAGTGTTTAAAAGAATAAAGTTTCTGTGTAATTATTTCGGGTTTTAAGCTAGCCGGTGGCCGAGAGCAGGGCGGTGGGAAACCGCCCGCAGCCCCACACTACAGACCTGCACTTATGTGTCATGGCAGACACGCACACACAAATAAATATATATAAAATAAAAAGATTCAACACAATGAGACAGAGCGTGAGATAAGAGGCTAAGTGGAGGCGTATGCCTTTAGCAGAAAAGCTATTTGCTGCCTTAACTTAACAGGGACCCTTGCTCTCCTGAACACTTTTCCGATATATTAAATGAAGCTACTAAATGAGGAAATTGGCCAAGTGGCTCCCAGGGATCCATTTAATTCAAAATCCTGGCATCTAATTTCACTTCCAGGTGATGCCAATATCAATTTCCTCATTGTACATCAAGAGTGCCACAAAGCAGCCTTATTTCAGGGTTGTGTGCAATTAATCATCTTGGTCATGGGCCATGCAGCCCCAAATATGCCCTTAAATTAACAAAGGTGCAGCAAGAGCAAAGGGCATGGGACAGCAACAGAAGGCAGAGGCAGAGGACTGAGTGATTAGACCGTTTCTGCCAGTGTTACAGCTTGGATGGAAAATGTCCCCAAAGACTCCTGTGACTGAACACTTGGTGCCCAGTTGACTATATCATTTGAGGAGGCTACACCGTATATGACAGGCATAATTTAAAACTATTAACCACCTTTAAAATGATTAAGCTTTAGTAAAGCATTCTAAAGTGATGGAGAAAGTATCCATCTTTTTAGAGTACCAAATGCCTAGCAAACAGTTCTGTCATAGCATCTGCAGCTCCGAGGGTGAGGGGGGAGCATTTGTTTCTGTGTGATTCTTTTCTCTGGTTTTATGTTCATCTGACTCCTGGCCCCCATCTGGGCATGGTGCTTGATATACAGAAGGTACTCACTAAATGAATATATTATAAAATGCTCTAATAATACATTTTATGGGTGAGGTGGGAGCACACCGCTTAGCAGAAAATATTAACTGTGGGGTTCAGAACAGGGTGCAAGGAACTTAATCAGCCTTGAAGAGAATTTAAATGTCTCAGATTCTTTCTCCTCAGAATCAGCCAGTCACAGACACACACACACACACACACACACACACACACACACACACCGAACTTAATCTTTAAGAGAACTCCCCCCTCTGGGTACTGAGGACTGGTGACTTTCCATTAAGCACAGGCAGGCTCAGTTACCCTAGGGTAGAGGACCTTAGTGGCCCTCAAATCACAAACCCAGACATACCACCTCTGTCTCAGGTTATGGCTGAGTCCCATAAAAACACACTTTAAAAGACAAACAGATAAAAAGATCAATATTTGGGGGCAGTATTATTTCCATAATGAAATTTTCAGCTATTTGACTTCTGGTGAATTTCATAACCCCTTGTTAATTTTATGCATGGATACCCAACTTCTCTGTCTCCCTCTCCTTTCCTTTCAAACTTACATTTCACATCTATTGCTAGGTGCAAGGAAACATGAGTACAATTACTCGTGTTTTCCATAATTCCACAAGTGTGGTTTAGAGAATCTCCCCTGGGTGGATCTTCTACACCTGTGGGTTTCCCAGGGTGGGCTTCAGGGGTACAGGTAGCGTTGTATTCCTTCATAGGGTCCACTAGGAGAGCCACGGTGACATTATAGTGCTGGCAGGGTGAGTAAAAGTCATTCGCTTTCACTTCCATTGATCCTGTCGTGATGAGACCTAGAAAGAGATTAAGAAAGGGTATTTTCAGAGTGGTAGTATTTAGTAAGAAGGCGCAATTCAGAGCTGAGTCTCACTGGGCGTAACAGTGCACACCTGTAACCCGCAGGATGCTGAGGCAAGACTTACAGGTTGGAGGAACATGAATGTCATGTAGTTAGTACCAAGTCTCACAGAGGTACACAGCAAGACCCTGTCTCAAAAAAGAAAATATAACCAAACAAACAAAGTCTTAAATCTCTTTTCTTCAAAACAAAATAGAAAACAAAGTTATGTACACTACAATTAATTATCAAGGTGATTTTTTAAAAAAAAAGTTGTGAAAATGATAGAAGTAAGATTAACATAGGATTGGAACCTCCCAGAGAACACGCAGATATTTCCATGAATATCTGTTCCTGATGTGGGACAGATCAAATTGTTCAAAATGTTCACAGTGTTTTCCACTCCACGCAGCCCATGCTTTCTACAGATATAACAAAGTACTATAAACTGGGTGGCCTAATGAACAGAATTTTTTCTCATACTTCTTTTTCTTTTTAAAAATTTAATGTGCATGGACGTTTTTACCTTTGTGTGTGCATGTGTGTGTACCATGTGCACACCTGGTACCCATGGGAGCCAGAAGAAGGTGTTGGATCCCCTGGGCCTGGAGTTATAATTGGTTGTGAGCAGCCGTGTGGGTGCTGGGAATTGAGCCCAGGTTTTCTGGAAGAGCAGTCGGTGCTCTTAACTGCTGAGCCAGCTTTCCAGCCCATCTCTAGCCCATAGACCTAAGGCTGGAAGTGAAAGATTAAAGTGTGAGGAGGCTTGGCTCCTTCAGGACTGCAAAGAGGACTGCACTTGTTCCTCTCTTCTGGAGGTTGGCAGCAATCGCTGGCTTTCATTGATTCATGGAAGCGCAACCTTGATCTCTTTCTTCATCCACACGTGGCATTTTTCCCGATGAGTCTGTTTCTCTGTGTCCACATATCTGCATGGTGTGTGCACAGGTAAACTGGTGTGTGTGTCCATGAGTGCTTGTCCATGTGGAGGGAGAAGTGAACCATGTTATTCTGTGGGAACTGTGTGCTGTTGAGATGTGGTCTCTCATTGGAACCTGGGGCTTGCTGATTGGCTAAAACAGATGGTCATTAAACCCCAGGGATCCTTCTGTCTCTACCTCCTTATTGCTGAAATTACAAGGTGTGTCACATAGACAACTTTTCTCTCTGGTTCTGAGTATCTAACTAGGGTCTTCATGCTTGCCTCGTGAGTACTTAAAGGATAAGGATGTCAGTCATCCTGGACTAGGTTCCAGGCTGACATCTTAAAAGCATATCTAGGATGATCTTATTCCACATAATGTCAGAGTCTCATGTGTTGATGATTAAGACTTCCCCGCATTAAAATTTGAGTGGACACCATTCAGTTACCCCAAAACTTTACCAACCTCCCGCAAATAGGGGGAAATAACTCCCTCCCCACAGAGTCTTGGAGAGTTAGATAGGCGGCTGAGCCGTGGGGATATAAATGAAACACATTGTCTTCTATATCAAAGGTTTAGCCGAGCCCTGTCTTTAAAGAACTTGGTAAAGACACCACCCCGCAGAAATCCCTCCCTAGTCAGCAGTCTTCTAAGATCAAAGTCAGTACTCAGCGTTCCATCCTGTTCTCAGTCTTTCAAGTGTATTGCTTACGTTAGCCAGAAGCATGAGAATGTGAGGCTGAGCTCTGGCCACTCAGAGTGAGGCGCAGGATCCCTTGCAGCTAGAAATAAAAACCCAGTGGGACCCCTGCGGGGCTCGCTTGCTTGGGTAAGGCTGGCTGCGCCCCCTTCTGCTGAAGCGAGCCTTTCTGTCTTTCTGCAATACTTTGGATTGTGCGCTCATTTTCTCAAGACCCCAGACCCAATCCTAACATAGTCAAATGCGGAAAAATGGCATTACATGATCAGACAGGAAAAGGTGGTGCAATTCCACTTTGTCCTCTAGAGTCACCAAGAAAAGGCCCAACGTATGGCTTGCTGCAAGGAAGTCCTCGGTGAATATGAATGGAAAGACAATATAAGAGAATCCATCAGCAGACTGAGAAGGCAGCCCCCAGAATGGGAGAAAATGTTCACAGACTATAACTGAGAAAAGTTAATATCCAGGATATGTAAGGGATTCTGGCAAGGAAGGAAGAACAAAGAGAAGAACAGACAACCAGTTTTAAAATGGGCAGATGCCAGGTTAGGGGTAGTACCTACTGTCTCAGCTACGCGGGAGGCTGAGGCAGGAGGACCACTGGAGTTCAAACCCATCTTGGGTAGAATAAGAAAACCATGTTTCAAAACAAACCTGCGCTAAGAACTGGAACAGATAGTTACATCTGTTCAAAGACCTATATCCATAAAAGAGCTACAGAGGACCAATGGCCATATGGTAACACTCTCAGCAGCACTTGTCACCATGGAAATGCAAGTCAGCACCGCAGTCAGACACGATCTGACCCCTGTGAGTGTGTTGAAAAGTGTGGGGAATTTGGAAACCTTGTACTGATAGTGGGTAAAACGACCCATTCAGTTTGGGAAATAATAAGTTCCTCCAAAAAATGAACAATCCAAACACCATTGACTCTAACAAGCACACTCTCTGACACGTATCCGAAAAAGGGACCTCGAAGACGTATTTGTATTCCCTCAGTCACAATGACTGAAAGGGAAGCCACCTGAATGCCCACTGAGACAAATGCATAAAGAAAAAGTGGGAACTGGAGAGATGGCTCAGCAGTCAAGAGCACCGGCTGCTCTTGCAGAGGACCCAGGTTCAGTTCCCAGCACCCACATGGCAGCTCACAACTGTCTGTACCTCCAGTTCCAGGGGATCCAGTGCCCTCTTGCAGCCTCTGTGGGTACTGCATGCCTGGGGTGCACAGATAAAAGCAAAACATTTACACACAAAAAATAAATAAAAATAAAAAAAAAAATTCAAGCAAAAGATCTTCACTCTTCCTAGGTGACTATGTGAAGAGAGAGGACCTCAGCTGCCCCCAGCTGCCCCTGGTTCCTCTGGTTGCTGCACCCACTCACTAACTGCAATAGTATGAAACACCCCAAGCCAGAAAAGTTCACCTGCACCCATTCCATCCAGAGGAGGTTGAGGAAGGGAGGGCGAGGGGGAGCAGGAGGTGTGGGTGGGGGAGAGAACAACAATGAAGAAGAGCAGAGAAAGGGGAGGGAAAAGAGAAGAGAAAGGAAGAGGAGGTGACTGCATTTCAAGCCACTGTCCACGGGGTGATTTGTTATGCAGACAGAGTGACTATACCACCCACTGTGGGCTGGGCTTGCAACATGAATTAGTAACTAAGAAAATGTCTCACTGACATGGCCACAGGTCAACCGGATCTGGGCAATTATTCAGTTGAGGTTCCCTCTCCCCATGTGACTAGGTTTATATCAAGTTGATAGCTGAAGCTATGATGACCTGCAGTGCCCCATTAGTGCCCATATATATTCTTTTGTATGTTCCTTCCCTCAATCAACAAATATTTATTAAGTACCTGTTATGATTTATGTCAGACATGATGCTGAAGGAAGGGATATAATAAACAAAGACAAAGACGTTGCCCTCAAGAGGCCCACTGAAGAGCCAGATAAAATGCCAACTCATGCTCAGTGGGTGAACGCTTAGAACTGCTTTTTAAACAATCATTACCTTTGAGAGAGCATCCGGCTAACCTTTCAGCTAGCAAGCACCTGTGAATTACACTGGCATTCTGATGAGATTTCACAAACGAGTATTTTGTCTTCAATAAACTAAACTCAAATGGATCAACATTACAAAGTCCTGTGAAATCTTTCATCAAAAGCCACACCACTGAGAGTTTCAATGCTACTAGATGTTAAAATGGAATGCTTGTGTGTGCGAGTGAGGGAAGGGGATGGATATGCACAGTATATTGGGGCATGCGCAGGCAGATGAAGGGCGGAAGACAAGCTTGGGTGTCATTCCTCAGGGGCCTTTTGCCTTCTGTCCGAGGCAGGGTCTTTAATGGACCTTCACCACGTAGCCTTGGCTGTCTGGCCAGTGAGCTTCCAGAGATCTGCTTGTCTCTCTCTACCTCACTCCTCGGTGTCTCTGGGATGACAAGCTGGCTCACCAGCGGTGCTTTAACAACTGAGCTAGCTCTCCAGCCCTAGGGTGCTTTTTTTTTTTCCTTTCCAGAATGACTTAATTTAGACTTGGCAAATGTGACTCTATTCCTTTGTGTTTACCTTTTGATGTTTGTTCCTGAGAAATGAAATCCACATCTCCTTTGGATTCGCAGACCAAACACAAGGAGCACATCGGAAATCCATTCGTGATGCCTTGGCAACTCTCAGTGAAGCTTTGGACACTGGAGTGGTTTGGAAAGAGTCCCATAACAGTCTGTGTTTCCTCTGCCGGGCGCAGGAAAGTCACAGAAGAAAAATTGAAGGAGGGAAGCGGATAGGTGAGATTGGGTAATAAACACACTTCCCGGCAGGTGAGCTCTCGCGTTCTTTCTGCAAAGAAAGAAAAAAAGCTCTCTTTAGCTGTGGATTTCAAGGTTTTGACATTTAAATAAACACAAAGTAAGCTCGTCATTGTTCAGGTAGATGATAGCCTGTCTCTGACAATGTTTTACTCTCACATGAATTAATATTTACTCCGTAGAAGCATTTTGTTTTTAAACTTGTTAATTTTCAGAGAGCAAACATTCATGTGCAGAAGTGACTAGAAACTCTAGCATTTTAGACATCCTCTGTTCTGGAAAAATTTTAAGGATATGTGTGTGGGGGGGTGTATGTCATGTGTGTGTGTGTGTGTGTGGTGTATGTCATGTGTGTGTCTGTGGAGGCCAGAAGAATGCATAGGAAGCCCTGAAACAGTTAGAGGATCCTGACATGGGCACTAGGAACTGAACTTGGGTCCACCGCAAGAACAGTAAGCACTTATAGACATCGTCCAATCTCAACAGCCACTGGAAAAAAACTTAACAGATAAGTCTTTCTGAATCTATCTTTTTTTTATAATAGTCAATTGCATGGATCTGAAAGATATCAAAATTTGGATAGTGGTTCTGTGTCTCCAAAGTCTGCTAGAGCAGTACCACAATCTTGGCCATTGAAAATTGTGGAGGCCCCCCCCAAAAAAAATGTGAGCCTATTTCCACCTGGACCAAGGGTCAGAGAGTTGGAACTTACCTCTATTCCTTCAAGGCTACTGTGTTTCTACCTCAAACAAAGGTCTCGCCTAGATTCAGAGCAGAGAGTTTTGTGCTCTCAAGGTTATTATCAATAAGTGTGGCTAATAGCCAGACTTTTTATTTCAGAAATAGAGAAGTAGATATGTTTCTACCTTAAACAAAAGTCTAAGGATCCAACTAAGGTTCCAGTTCCCTTAAGGAGATAACATTGGATTCCACCCAGAGAGTGGTTTGCCTACAGAACGTTTTGGTCTAGGGTGTGAGTGTGACTTGTCCTGTCCTAGCAACAGAATGTTTAACTATGGACGTAGCTTGCGACCTTCAACTGGTCTGTTCATTTCCTTGTATCATGTTAATGCAGTTTTTTATCTTGCTCCTACCTCTTAGGGTCAGGGTATTTTAAGCAATTGGAAATTAAATGTGGGCGATTTCAGTATTCACTGGAACTCCCTCCAGGTACTATTCTATGTTTTCCTGTTTTATTATTTTTGCATCTTCCTACTTTTTACTTATATTCCTAATCCCCATGTCCCTACCCTATCAAGTGGTATTTTTGTTGAGGCTGGTCCCCAACAAAAAAACAAGAAAAGCTCTCTCCTGGTTTGGGAGGCCAGAAGTTCAGTGTTAATGTCAATAGTCCGAAATCCTGAAGTCTACAGGCTTTGAAGAATCTAGAAGTTTTCTTCTTGATCCTCTTCTAACTTCCGGTAGTTGCCCGCATGCCTTGGTTTATGGCCCATTACTGTCTCTGTAGTCACAGTGCTTTCTCCTCTGTATCCCTGCCTTCTTCCCTCCTAGCTCTGTCAAAGCTCCCTTTGACTCTGTGTATCAGTCAGGGTTTTCCAGAAAAAAAAAAAAAACAGAACTGATAGAGTGTCACTTATAAAATGGCTATACATACCTACACACACACACACACACACACACACACAGAATGACTATATATGTGTACGTATATTACACATGCATGCATATAGGATTTATTAGAGGATCACTAATCCTCTAATCTAGTGGTCCAGCTAGTCCAACAATGTTTACTATTGGGTTCAAGAATCCAGCAGTTGTTCAGTCTACAAGGCTGAATGTCTCAGATGCTCTTCAGTATATGTCAGAATCCCCAAAAAAGTAGGTTCTAATGCCAGTGAAGGAATATATTTGTCAGTAAGAGTAGGAGTAAAAGGCAAAGAGAGCAAGCTTCCCTCTTTCATGTCCTTTATATTGGCTGCCACCAAAGGGTATGTCTGGATTTAAGATGGATCTTCCCACCCCAGAAGGTCCAGATTTAGGATGGTTTTTCCCTTAATTTTTTTCAATCAGGAAAAATCCCTCATAGGTATACCCAGTGGCTTAGGTTTTTGGTTCATTTCAGAAGTAGTCAACTTGACAACTAAGAACAGCCATCACCGCCTCTGTCTTATCTGGACTTTTGTGATTAAATATCATGCCCACGTGCGTGATTCAAGATATCGCATATCAGGGCTGGAGAGATGGCTCAGTGGTTAAGAGCATTGCCTGCTCTTCCAAAGGTCCTGAGTTCAATTCCCAGCAACCACATGGTGGCTCACAACCATCTGTAATGGGGTCTGGTGCCCTCCTCTGGCCTGGAGGCATACACACAGACAGAATATTGTATATGTAATGAATGAATGAATGAATGAATGAATGAATAAATAAATATTTAAAAAAAAAAAAAGATATCGCATATCAAAGTTGCTATTCACATTTGTAAGCACCCCTGTATCCATATAAGGTAGCATTCGCAGGATCTAACGATTAGCACTTGTTGTCTATTATGTGCCCTACCAGAAAGTCTTTAGAACAGCTGGTTCTCAACCTTCCTAATGCTGTAACCTGAAAGACTTCCGGAGCAGAGAGATTCTCACTCAAGTCTCGGGATAACAGGACCCCCCCCCCCAGGAACTCACGAGAGGCCGTCCTTGCTGCAATCACATGAGGTTTATTGACAGGACAGGAAACAGTGCCCTGGGGCCGAAACTCATTTCCCATGCAGGGCTAGAGAGTTTGACCCTGAGTAGCTGGGAGAAGGGGTATTTAAGGGAAGAAACCATAACCCAGTAATCCAAAGGGGGTAGGGAGGGCATCACTGGAAAATTCCGAAAATACCAGTGATAATCACAAGGGGGTAACTCCCTGTTTCTCAAGATTATAATCTAACTTTATCTTCAGCTAGTTCCTGAAACAGAGTCACTGAACCGGTTAATCTAGATTTTTGGCTCTTCTCTCCCTGCTTAGATTTTTGGCTCTATTTTTTCTGCTAGAGGGGTCTGGATTTATCCAGGTCTTTCAGACCCTTTTATAGATTTGCTCATGTTGTAGTAACCCCAGCCATAAAATTACTTTCATTGCTACTTCATAACAGTACTTTTGCTGCTATAAATGAGTCATAATGCAAACATCTGTGTTTTCTGATGGCCTTAGGTGACCCTTGTGAAAGGGTCGTTGGACCCACAAAAGGGTCGAGACCCACAGATTGAGAACTGTTGTTTAGAATGTTTTGTTCCCAGCCATGGGTGAGCAGTTCCTCTCTGTCACGTACTTTGATATACTTTCTCACCACAGTGAATTGTTTAAATGCAGGTCTTTGGGACTTGAGGGGTGGTTCAGCAGTTAAGAGCTCAATGAAAGAGCTAACTCAACTGGCTGCTCTTCCAGAAAACCTGGATTCAGTTCTCGGCATCCTCATGGTAACTCGCAACCATCTGGAACTCCAGGCCTAGGGCACCTGACACGCTCTTCTGGCCTTGCTGGGTACCAGGCAAGCACATGGTACACATACATACGTGAAGGCAAAACATCCATATACATAAAATAAAGTAAAAATTTCAAAATCTTGAATGTAGTCCTGTGTTCCAGATTAAAAACTTTGAAATGTGGAGAGGCCATACTAATCAGCACCCTCGTGGGAGCGCCCAGCTGTCTGTAGTTCCAGTTCCAGGAGATCCAACGTCCTGACACGGACACACGTGCAGGCGGCAAAACATCAATGTACACAAAATAAAAGTGAATAAATAAATAAGCTTAAATGCACCCTTTGCCTCGGGTTGGGCTTATCTGTGATTTAATCAATATAAGCAAATCCTAGTTCACGGAGTAACTGAGAATTATCATTTAACAGTGATGATCAGTTAACAGGTAGCCCATGCTCCAGTGGTTCTCACACCATCGGCTCATTTTAGACGTGAAGTAACTGACATCAGCCAATCCCACCTTCCTGTGGCGGCTTCACCTTCTCTCTAAAATGTAGGTTAGGATTTCTAGGTGACACAGAGCATCAGGAAACAACAGCTGCACTTTTTAAAGCGATTTCTTCCGGTTCAGCACCTTAGCCAGACTTCCAAGGAAGCCAAACTAGTGACTGATATTAAAGGCATTTTTAATTAGTGAAGCTTATATTTTAATAGTAATCCCATAAGCATTTGATTGCTAGTGATTTGTAACATGATTTAATAAATTAAACGCTCATGTCCTAGCCCTCTATAGTTAAAACTATTTCTCTAAAAATTTACATTTTATGTCCAACTGTGAAGAAATTTCAAAACAGAGTTGTTAATAACCTTTTACTCGGAGAAATCAAATTGTATTTGAATAAATTTTATCATGTGTAATATACTTATAATAAAAATTATAACGAGTTTGTAACTATAATCTAATATTGCCCTCAATAGCAATGTCAGCAGAGGAAGGCAGAAGTGCACCCACTGATGGAACGCTCTCATTTACAGCTTTCTCAATATCACTAAAACACTCGAAAAACACATTTCCTGCCACCTTTCCATCTTGCTCCCTGGCACTTTGATCTTGTGAAATTTCCAGCTTCTTGAATTTATATTGCTATGACACGACCCGGAAAGGAGAGAGAGAAATCTTTCGCTGTCAATATTGCCATCTTCTTATTCAATAAGCCACCAGCCAGGTTTCTAGATTTGGATAGCAGGTTTTTTTTTTTTTTTTTTTTTTTTGTTTTTTCGAGGTTTTTAAATTTCAATTTTAAGTACTTCTACTGGAAAAGGAATAGAGGACACAGCTTTTCTTGGTATAATTTTAAGAACTAAATGGTTCTCCCTAACCACTTTGTCATCTTACGGGCTATATCATCTCCATAAACAAGGGTTTGTGAACTTAACTATAGTATTAATATTCCATTAATATTCCCGGAGTCAGATGTCTGCTTGCCCACTCTGAGAGACGCCAGTGCATCCCAGAATTACTTCAGTACCAAGTCGGCGCCTTCTCTGAGGAAGTATGCAGAACACTAAACTAAGTTAGGAAAACACATTTCGTAAGAGGGTAAATCCACGCCAATTATTTTCTCCTTTTCACAGACAAGCAAACCAGAACACTAAAGGATTGTATTTTCCTCCCTTAACTTTTACTGTACGAAAAAAAAATCACACATATTCGTATAAGATCCTTCACGAAAGATGCTCTCATTAAAGAAAGAAAATAACACCAAGTGGTGGGTGCAATCAGCGGTGGCGTACGCCTTAAATCCCAGCACTCAGGAGGCAGAGGCAGGTGGAGCTCTCTGAGTTCAAGACCACCCTGGTCTACAAGAGAGAGTTCCAGGACAGTCAGGGCTACACAGAGAAACCCTGCTCAAACAATGAAAGAAAATAAGTAAATATTAGTATCACTATCCCCCAATTAAGAAGCAGGCTGCTGCCAACGCCTCCAGAGCATTCGCCCTACCCCTGCACCATGGCTTATTTTGGAAGCATACAAATGTATAGCATTACACCATGCACTCTTCCGTGATTTGATTCTTTCCTTAATATGTTTCTGCCATGTTAGTGTCACACGACTGTAGCTAATTTGTTGGTCTTATGAATGAATATATTACATAATTCATCCATCTTTTTGACAGGGAGCATTTGGGTTGTTTCCATTTTCGGCTGTTCAAAATAATGCTGCCCTGAAGTATAACTTTCACACGTTACCGATAGGAATGCTAAACAGCACAACTACACTGGGGAACTGACTTTCATTTTCTCCTAAGTTAAATATATACTTACCATACGGACCCCAAATTCCACTCCTAGGAAGTTACACACACAAATAAAAACATACCCACGCGATCGGATGCCTCTATTTCAGCTGCACGTGAGTTTTATGGTAGCTTTTGAATGTTCTAAGAGCCCAGGACTGAAAACAATCCACATTTCCAGCCAATGGTGAGTCTAAAAGCAACTCCTGACATATGATGGAATGTCACTCAGTGGCAAAGAGAAGAAACCACAAGTAACAACATGGGTGAATGACATTGGTGTCTCGTTAAATCGAAGGAGCCACACAAGTGCCCGTGCACCACGCGATTCCCTTCCTATGAGATTTAGAAGGATGCACCGTCATGGTTGCTGGTGGAGGGGCTCTTATGGAATAGAGCAACACAGGACCCTTTGGAGAGATGGGAAGTTATGTCTTAATTGTGGTTACAATGTGATAGTTATATTGGTGAGTACAACTGCCACTGTATCTAATCTAATGCGTTCTCTTGTCCCTAGCTGTGTTGATTAACTGGTTAGATTTTTTTGTTTGTTTGATGCAACTCCACTTGCCTATCTTAAAATCTTTGTTCTCTGTGCTTTTGAGGACATTCTAAAAGTCATAACAGGGATGGAACAAATCAAGAATCATTTCTTCTAACAGTCTGACAGTCTTTGATCTTACAAAGCTTTTTTGATGTCGTTGTTTTTACGATGTTTTTAATCTGGTTTGAGTTGGTTACTGTGTGGTGTGATGATGTGGGATTCCCCTCTGTATGCTGTGAACCATATGCTGTGGTAATAAGAGTGTGAGAGCGAGGCCTGCTCGCCACTTGCAATACTCTGAAGAGCAGACCCTGCATCCTACCAGGGCAACACAACAGATCCAGTCCTGTTGGTGGGGGTGTGGGTGAGCCACTCCAGAAACGGTGAGCACGGGACAGCTCCCATTTTCCATCTGATGGGCCAACTCTGCAGCCACCCGGGCCCAGACCCAGAGTTATGCCTTGGCCTGACCCAACATCCACCCATCTACCATCTGCTGGACCATGTGAAGGAACCTGACCCACAGACCCAAAGCTGCTGGATGTCCACAATACAGGGCACCAACAGAATGTCCAGGAAGAGTCCTGGGGGTGGCCAGCATTGAACATGTAGTGGAATCCAGGGGCCTCGAACCAGACCAATGGCTCTTTGCAACGAACACTTGGAAGGACAGTTGTATGTACCAAGGAGTATCCGGCATGATTGCTTGAGTCTCACGACAGCTTCCATGATGAGATTTTTAATTCGTTCCCCCAACCTTTTTAAATTTTTCTCCTTTATTTTCTTCATTTTTTTCTCTTGAATTTTTTTTTTATTGGGGGGAGGTGGTACAGGGGCAGAAAGCAGATGTGGAAGGGTCAGGGAATGAATGGCATCAAGATACATGATGTAAAAAACACATAGAATAAAAACATTTTATTAATAAAAAAAGAAATCATGCCGAGAAAAATAACATATGCTCAGAATGCCGCATTTCTATCATAGAGACTCTAGATTCTAATACGTATATGTATGGGACATGACGCTACAAGGAGACTACGTGAGGCGGCACACAGAAGTCTAAAGGGTGATGGGAGGAACAGGTGACATTAAGAGGGAAGGACAAGAACAGTGGGCAGAGGAGTGAAAAGAGGTAAAAGCATAGTATTGTGGTTACATGTATAAATAAAAACAGTTTTTAAAGAAAATGTCATGATTTTCTACAAAAACAACAGAAATAGGCATTTGCCATCCAACTGCCCCAGGAGACAGACAGCTAGAAGCATTCCAAGCAAAGGTTGCTGGCGTCACAACTTCATAGCTCAGCCAGCAAAGCCAAGTTTTCAGAAACGATGGACACATTTGGCTTCGGCACCTTGGTTAGCACGTGTTGCCGAAAATGTAGAACAGTAGCATGCCCTCTTGTAGCACCTTAAACCACAGGGATGCAGAAAGCCCGGCAATGGCAGGACAAAACCAGCTTCTCCCTCCAGTCTGCCCTTCTTTATGGAGAGTCTCAGACTAGGGTATCTTGAGAGTAATGCTTCACCATGACTGAGGGGTGTGTGTGTGTGTGTGTGTGTGTGTGTGTGTGTGTGTGCGCGCAGTCACGCATAATGAAGATCGAACCTAGAGCCTCATACATGCCAAACACATGCTCTACCACTGAACTATATTCCCAGTCGTTGAGTTGAAATATTGAATAAGTTAGAAATGAATTACATGTAAAAATATTTAGCCCAGTACCTGATGTATGTAAATGCATACATCTGTTAAAATGTTTACAAATTTTGAGCCAAAGGTCTAGGAAGATGACTTGGTCATTAAAGTGCTTTCCA
Organism: Arvicola amphibius; assembly: GCF_903992535.2. Taxonomy (NCBI): domain Eukaryota; kingdom Metazoa; phylum Chordata; class Mammalia; order Rodentia; family Cricetidae; genus Arvicola; species Arvicola amphibius. The sequence goes on along the minus strand of NC_052047.1, from coordinate 37,526,232 downwards.
TATAAGCATGAGGACCTGACTTTGGGTAGCCAGCACACTCATAAAAACCAGGCATGGTGGTACTCATCTGTAACCCTAGGGTTGGAGGTTGGAAACAGTATTCCTAGAGATTACTAGAAAATCAACCAAGTCAATTCATAAGCTCAGGTTTAGTGACAGGTCCTGTCTGAAATAGTTATGGTAGAGAGGACATGTCTGGCATCCACAGACACCACACACACACACACACACACACACACACACACACACACACGCTTTAAATTGTGAGCCAGATGCAATAGTGAACACCTGTTGTCTCAACACTTGGGAGGCTTAAGTGGGAGAATTAATTGCGCCTAAGAATTTGAGAGTATCCTGGGCAACACAGTGAGACCTCTGCCAGCTCAAAATTTAAATAGGCATAGATCCTAAGCCTTACTGGGGAATAACTGATTCGATTTTTATGAAGAAGTCAATAAGAAGAAAATAAAGCTCCCAGCCTGAGAGCAAGGGTGGTATTTCATCCGTTGCAGCCCCCTCCACACACTGCCTCTAATAACAGAGACATAAATATAGTGAAGACGCTAGGGACTTGAGGGTTTGTCCTGTAATGCACAAGTAAAGGTCCTTGTTATATTACCACTTCCACCAGAAAGTGTAACTCGGAAGAGAAAACGAAAGCAGGTGCACTTTTTATGCAAGTTTGTCTCGTCAAAGTAAGCGACGTCCAAACCGCTGGACGAAGTGAGGCTGGCAGAGTCTTCATCTGCCCTGCTCTTGTCCTGTTTTCTGTAATTCTCTGCTAGGCCCCGCTGCATCAGCTCTCATAAAGCTTTGAGATACTGATAGGAGAGCATTTTACTTGAAAATCAATAGGAATCATGGCTTCTCTTTGAAAGCGCTTCTGCAGGCACGAAGAATCGTGGGGGATTATTTGAACTCTGCCAAGTTATTATTTTTCTTGGCAACTGGAAACAGAAGAAACCTCTTCTCAGCGCAGGCCTGGAAACAACGTGAAAGTTCCCATAACACCCTTTTACAACCCGTTTTACTCTTTATGGGGTTGTACTTAATTGCTTGACAGCTGGTTCTCTTCACGAATGAAGACTCCGGAGGAGTCTGCCTTTCCTTTAGGTAGCCTCACCTTTCCAGCATAGGAGACACTGTGGCTAAGTGCAAGAATCAAGAATCAGATAGATGGTTGTGAGCTGCTTTGTGGGTGCTGAAAATTGAACCCAGGGCCTCTGGAGGACTTATGCTTTTAAGCATTGAGCCATCTCTCCAGTTCTCTTCCCCAGGCTCTCTCTTAAATGTTCCATCCAAGCAAAGCAGACCGGTGATGATGTAGTTGGGAGCAAACTTGTTTCCTCACTTGTAAGAAACGGAATCAAAATATTCTCTTCCCTAACTGCATTTCCATTCTCTACCCTCTCGGTTTAAGAGGGTCAAAATGGTCATCAACTGCTGTGTGCTGGCTGCCTTGTGAACTAACTGGGGGTTTCAGAACATTGCTGGAGAACAGGTTATCCTGCCAAGGCAACCTGTTAAGTGGCAAGCAATATTTAAGAAGCTCTCATTCTTATTAAACCAAATAACCAATGCTACGTAATTGTAACAACTGAAGATTTCTATTAACAATTATTCCAATACTTGGATGCATTTTTGACAACATATGATCAGATATGGTGCTGTATTTCCAACTTGGAGCATTAGACAATTATTGTTTTGAAATCAAATATATTAAACCTCATGTGCACTATTCCACATTGAGATTCCTTCTGAGTTCATGGTAAAGACAGGGTATCAGTGAGAAATTCATAAGTTAAATCCTTTTGTTATATTTATTCTAGAAATTAAAGTGAATAAAGTAATACAATATGAAGAAAGTACATACGTACCTAACAGGCTAAGATTAGCCTTGAGAATCGCACAATTCGTTTTTCTTCTTTAAGAATAATCTCACTTCATCATCTAAATAATTGTACCAAATTCTTTATGATATGCAATGATTGACCATTCAATTCATTTCATAAGATAACTCATATTGGTATTAAAAACTAATATCAATGGTCAGGGGTAGTGGTGTACACCTTTAATCCCAGCATTTGGGAGTCAGACACAGCCAGATCTCTGTGAGTTTGAGGCCAGACTCGTTTACATAGCAAGTTCTAGGAAGGCCAAGACTACATAGAAAGACCCTGTCCCGAACTAACAGGAGATCACCAAGACCAGTTGGAATGGGACTGATGGAACATGTTATCAAACCGGACTCTTTGAATGTGGCTGACGGTGGAGGCTGACTGAGAAGCCAAGGACAATGGCACTGGGCTTTGATTCTACAGCATGGACGGGCTCTGTGTGAGCCTTGTCAGTTTGGATGCTCACCTTCCTGAACCTGGGGGGAGTTGGGAGGACCTTGGACTTAATATAGTGTAGGGAACCCTGAAGGCTCTTTGGCCTGGAAAGGGAGGAAGTGGGGGTATGGGTGGAGGAGAGGGGAGGGAAGTAGAAGGAGGGAAGGAGATGGAAATTTTTAATAAAAAAAATGAAAAAAAAAGAAAAACCCTGTCCCAAACAAAACAACACAAAATTAAGGAACAAAATAACTACATTCATATCTCCTCAATATAAGGATACATCTGTTAAAGTTATAGTAATAATCCCAATGGCCCATAGACCAGTATAAAGCACAGTTACTACACTTTCGCACATGTGAAACAGTTTCCCGAATAACCAGCATTTTGTTTGCGGTGGGTTTAAGCAAGACTCCTGCCAGCACTGAAGGACATCAGAAGACAATGGTTTACAAACATTTCCACAATAAGGATACAAATAAGGAAACAAAATATCTAAACAATTTCATCATCATAAGACCAGGAAACAGAAGTAGCTCTTTCCAGTTTGGGAAGGCAGCAAAAGCAACAGTGGCAGCTGAGAGAACAGACATCAGCCACCCCACGTCAACATGGAGAACAGACACTGTCAGGCCCAGGAAGTTCAGCTGACATGGATTCTGCAAAAACTCTTCTGTTTACAAATTCAAAGGCACCCCTAGTGCTCCACTCCAAGGCCCCCTTCGCCCCCTCCTCCCCCCACACACATGTTGCTCTCTGACTTTCTTTGCTCCGTGCTGGATTTTGCTGTCACACTCCAACACAAACTGAAAGTCAAAAGCACACCTCCTCTGTCCTCCACACAAAGCTCCTAGAGTTACCACCTCTCACAGAACACTCCAGCAAAGCAGGCAGTGAGTGCCAGTTTCCTGATTTTCACAAGATGCAAACTCATTTTGCAAAGCAATAGGTATATAAACACAGAGAAGGCCTGGCTTAGATAACTACTAAACGTGATTTTACTCTCCGCCCAAAATATCTTAAAAACAGGTTTTCTTTATTGTGTTTTCTTTAGGATACATTTTCAGCCAATGAAAATAAGCATTAAAAATATGCACTATGCTTGCTTAATCTGGGCAATATAAAAAAGTCAAACCAAAAGAAAAAAATTCTAAATTCAATCATTCTTAAAATTGCAGTCACAGTGTTTATTTAGCAAAAATATTTTTATCTGGCTACTTAGCATCATTTAATATGCAACATTAAATAATCATTGCAGTATGTCATCAAATATAATTAGCAAAAGTATTTTTATCTGAATACTTAGCTTTGCATATATGCAATAATAAATATTCATTGCAGCAAGCTATCAAATATAAGTTTTTCTCTAGTTTTAATAAAGTTATAGATTTTTATTTAGTAATAAAACATTTTCTTTTTTTCTTTTTCTTCTTATTAAATGCTGAGGAGCACAATTATCACTTAAGCATCCACAATAGCATACTTTCCAATCTTTTAATGACACATAAATAGTTTAAATCCCTCGTCTTTGCTTCTGCATCCTGACGTTTCAGCAGCCGTGCAAGAGTTCTTTAAAGGGCTCTCAGAGTTGCCCTGTCCCCAGTGCTCACAAACACACATGGAACTGCTTGTATTTGACTGATCTGCTTTTAATTGTATATTAAAAATAGTAAAATTACTACCATTTTTTTCAAAATTACCAGTAAATTAATTGCATCAACTTGTGATCAAATGAATTCGATCATCCTAAAATGAGTGTTATTTTCCTTAGTAAATACTTCCAGAATGTAAAAACAGACAAACAACTTTTCCAAAGAAGAAAACAGTTTCAAAGAATAAACTCATGTAACGGTATTATCTTAAATCCTATATCTGGAATCTAAATGCAGATTTTAAATTTCTCTTTTCATTTCCTATTGTAACCATAACTAAGTCCTAAGGTCACTGTGCTAGACAACAGGCAACTAAAATTGGGGTCTAACTTTAAAGTATTTCAGACATTGAATTTCAGCTCACGCAGCGTACACCCAAAAAGATCTTGTCTGCCACCATGGCTCTAAAGTAAGAAAGGAGAGCTCGATTGTGACAATTTACTTACCTTTCGGAGTCTTGAAAAATTCTGGCAAGACTAAAATGAATGTGACCACGATTGCCACAAATAATTTAAGAAAAGCTGTTTCTGTCATGTCTACTCACATGACACAGTCGTGTCTCCATCCAATAGCTTGATATTATCTTGCTTCCTGCTTCGAGTTTCATCTCTGTTCTACTTCAAGTTCCTGAGATTGAGATTCACCTCACACTCACTTCCGTTTGGGTCAGACTTAAAAAAAAAAAAAAAAAAAAATAGGTACCCGGAAGTGAGTGAGAGACTTCTTTATTTTGAGTCACTTTGCCTAATAAAGCCACCCTCTAACAAGCACTTTTGAACTATCTGCTAAACAAGGAAAACAAGTAAACGATCTTAAGAAGCCAAGGGGTCTGGCTTCAGCCAAATTTGAAGCTGTTTTGCATGTTTACCAGTGTGTAAGGATAAATGGAAGCCTGCAACATAATAACCAAAAATAAAAGGACGAATGTCAGTGGGGTCCAGGTTTCTGAACCCCATTCGCTGGCTGACTTATTCAATGATAGCTGATCTCTCAGAAATGCCGGGTGCCGTGCTGGAGGCTGGTGTTTGGAAGACAGTAAACAGTTCAAGATATGAGCATAAACCAAAGGCTTATGAAAATGTGGGGTTCTTCTTTACTGTCGTCTCTGCAAGGGGTTAGAATGTAACTTGTTATGTCTATAAACACTGTTTACTACCACACAGTCAACATTTCTATTCTCTTTGCTGAATAAACTCTTTCATTGGGATAATCCCGGAGAAAGAAAATAGTTTACTTTAGCATGCAAATGCAGGATAGGGAAAATCGTGATGAATAAATACGTGCAAGAGAATGATTTTACTTAGACAATGCGTATAGCTAGCATTTCCATTGTTATCCGTCCAGCTCATTAAAATAAAAATGTATCAAATATTTCCAATCATTTTCTCCCTGCTTGGTTCCTATAGCCCCGTAACCATGATTGACGTGTGCGGTGTGCTTAGGGGATTTTAAGACCTAAGCAGTAGAAATAGGAGCAGACTTCTCAAGTGCAAACTTTAAGAACAGCATCAAGGGTTAATACGTGAGCACTAGCTGGTAGGAAGTTTCCAATTAAATACCAGCTCGAGCCGGGCAGCGGTGGCGCACGCCTTTAATCCCAGCACTCGGGAGGCAGAGGCAGGCGGATCTCTGTGAGTTCGAGACCAGCCTGGTCTACAAGAGCTAGCTCCAGGATAGGCTCCAAAGCTACAGAGAAACCCTGTCTCGAAAAACCAAAAAAAATATAAAAAAATAAAAATAAATACCAGCTCGATTCCTCAGTACAAAGTAAATGTCTTCTTCAGCAACAGGGTCTTACTGTCGAGTTGTGGAGGATAACCAATAGCATTAACAATAGCTTGTCGTGTTTGTGGGGTCTATGGGATCCCTTTGGCCACTAATTTGAAAGATGTAACTCGTTCCTGGTACTGGGGATTTGATGAGGTAACAAATGATGCCCAGTTGAGGTACTGGTCCCCGTGCAGTGATATGCTAGCTCCTCTTAGACTCCTTGTATATGCATATATATCTTAGGACGTTTCTACAGCACTAAGTTTACAGGTGACTTTTTCAAAGGTCTTTACAGTTAGCTGTCCTTGCCCCATCCCTCCTTTCCCTGCCCTCCCAGCCCTGCCCCTTTATCCCTCCTATTCGAGTTTCCCCTTCATCCCTTTAGAGCACTGTATTCCATTTCCCCTTCCTTGGATATCTTAATGTCTATCCTTTCCCTTATAAATTTTGTAGTGTTATCTTGGTTCACTCAGCAATTCTTATATCCATATAAAATTATTGATTTAATGACTTTCTTTGTTGTAATATTTCTGCCAGGTCTGTATTAGTCACTTTCTGTCACTGTGTCAAAATATCTGAATAAAATGCCTTAAGGGAAGAAAGCTTATTTGGGCTTATGTATTGGGATGTTTCAGTGCGTGGTCATGTGACTCATTGCTGTTGGGCCTATGCATGGTGAGGCAAAATGTGGGAAACACGGTAGAACAGAGTGGCTTCCCTCATGGCAGACAGGATGCACAGGAACAAGGAACGGGACAAAAATACATCCATTAAGAGCATTCCGCTGGCAATTTATTTCCTACTAGAACCCACTTAATAATCCATTCAGTAAGAATTCCATGGATTAATCTATTGATTAAATCAGAGCTTGTATGGTTCATTGATTTGTCAAAAAAAAAAAAAACTTTCAGCTGGCAGCCAAGCCTTAAACATATGAACCTTCATGAAGCATTTTTAGAATCAGAATCAAACCATTCTGACACAATACAAAATGACATTCCCATGCATGGGAGTAGACATGTGCATGCACACACACACACACATATACAGATGGGGGGACAGAACACCACTACCACTACCGCTGTTGCCACCACCACCACCACCACCCTGCTCCCTACCACTCAATCTGGTCATCATAGGTTTAGACACTTTAAAGTCAATTTTCTTGTAAGGCCCTTTGTCCTGGGTGCGATCGTGTGCTCTGCACCTGGCTTCTCCGGTGGTGTCCAGATGGTGGATATCAAGAGAGCAACCGAAGGACCATAAATCCCAGACCACAGGCTGGCTGCTCTGAGTGGATCCGGGGATCAGAATCTTTCAGCCAGACCCTAGGGCAGTTGTGCTATCTCTGACTTAGCAAATCTTAAGAAAACATAATGCTATTGTCTGTGGTCATTCTCTTAGATTGCTAATCCAATTGTAATTTTTTTTTACATTACTGATTGTGTGTGTGTGTGTGTGTGTGTGTGTGTGCACGCGTGTATGCCGTGGCCTTGGCATGCCTGTGGAGATAGACAGGACAACTTTTGGGAGTCCGTTCTCTTCTTACGGATTGTGGGTCTTGGGGGATCAAATTCAGATCATCATGTTTGGTGGTGTAAGAAATATTAAATATGAGTCTTCCCTAACAAGTACTGTAAAACCTGTGTTTAAGACAAGGAATTCAAATCTTCTTGTCTCTCCCACATTGTAAAGCTTCTAGGCCAAGGTTTTCATCTCCTCCAGCAGTAAAACCTTTGTTTGCACAAAGGCCTCGGCTGCATTCCAGGAATTTGGTGGCCTGGAGCACTGACCCTTTTCTCCTTGAAGCAATGGCCCCCTTTCCCCTTCCTCTTTCATTTCCTGTGGACCAACTTTTCAGACCAGCTGGTCCCACAGGATTGCAATGTCAGAGCCCTGCCAATGGGAAAAGACAGAGTCGCCACCTGAGTTAGACTAAAAAACCCAGTGTACTTTCTGTCAATGCATAACTAATCTTCCCTTCTGAACACACCCCGCTGACCAACAGTCAGGTTTGCTCTGTGCAGACGCTTCAGCCGGAGTGGTGGTCTCTTCTCGGCAAGCAAAGGCAATGCCTTTACCCACGGAGCTGTCTCACCAAACTCATTTGTTAAGTTTTAAACCACTCCATCTATAGTTGCTAACTGCTTGAATGCTTGCAGAACAATAGTCAAAAGCAAATTCCACACATCCAGTGGGTGTTTGGTATGTTAGACACAAAGGAACACACAGCAAAGCAGAAGTAGCTTGTCAAGCGCCTCGGTCACTGTTCTACTGTTGTGAAGAGACACCATGACCACAGCACTTCTTATAGAATAAAGCATTTAACTGGGGGCATGCTTACAGTTTCAGAGGCTTAGTCTATTATCATGGTGGGGAGCGTGGTGGCAGGTATGTATGGGGCTAGAGCCGTAGATGAGAGCTATGTTGTGATCCACAAACAGAAAGAGAGAGAAAGACTGGGCCTGGCATGGGCTTTAGAAACCTCCAAGCCCACCCCCAGTGACACACTTCCTCCAGTAAGGCCATGCCTACTTCAACAAGGCCACGCCCTCTAATCCTTTCAAACAGTTCCACTCCCTGATGGTCAAATATCAAGTATATGAGCCTCTGGGGACCATTCTCACTGAAAACACCACAGCAAGGCACTTTATTAAAGACATTGCTGGAACTAGCTATCACACGAGAACAACTTCACTTGGTTTTTATTCTAATGCAGTTGTCCCAACCCTACCCCAGACCCCTGGCTGGGGTCCAACCTCTCGATCTTTCACAACTGGCTGACTTTAAAAGAATCAGTGCAGGGAGCTGGAGAGATGGCTCAGCAGATAAGACCACTGACTTTTCTTGTAGAGGACCTGGGTTCAGATCCCAGCATCCACATGGCAACCAGTGAACGTCTGTAACTTAAGTTCCAGGTGATACAGTGCCATCTTCTGGCCTCCTCAGGCACCAGGCACACATGTGGCATGCAGACATACACGCAGGCAAAACACCCCCACACATAAAATAATAAAAGATTATTTTTAAAAGAAGAAAAAATGGTACAATGCAATAAAGAAAAGAGGGGGAGAAGCTGGCCACTTCAGTCCCTCAAGTTCTGGGAATGTGGTCCATCCAGTCTTTGTGCAAACAGTGTTTTACCAGGTGGTGGAGAGTAAAGATCTGCATAAAAGTTTTACAAGGTTGGAGAAATTTATGGAATATTGACCCTTGGCAGACTAGCTACTTTTAACAGAAAAAAAAATTTTTTTCCTCAGAGTTATTTTTCAGAAGTTCAATGGCAAGGGTTAAAAACAATGGGCCAAATGTCTTGCTTCTTCTGACTACAATAATTCATCCATTAAATTTTTTTCACAGCTGAAATTCCTAAATACATAAAGTTCATCATTATATGTTTGCTCCTGGAACCAAAAGGATCTGCCTGGTTCTGCCCAGGGGTATACCTGTGTGAAACACCCCTTGCCTATGCTTTCTTCTTAGGTGCCTAAAAGTAAAAATGCTACAGATGTGAATTTTGCTGCTCTTGTTGTTGTTTTTATCCCTGGCTGTCCTAGAACTCAGTATGTAGACCAGGCTGGCCTTGAATTTACAGAGATCCACCTGTAGATGGAGCGGCAGGGCTGTGTCCCACCACCCGGCTAGCTTTACACCCGAAATAATTACACGGAAACTGTATTCATTTAAACACTGCCTGGCCCATTAGTTTCAGCCTCTTATTGGCTAACTTCTCACATCTTGCTTTAACCCATATTTAGTAATCTGTGTAGCACCACCAGGTGGCCGCTTACCAGGAGAGATCTTAACCTGCATCTGTCTTGGAGAGGAGAAGCATGGCGACTGCCTATGGCGACTGCCTGAAGTGTCTGCCTTCTCTCTCCCAGCATCCCGTTCTGTCTACTCCACCCACCTATGTTCTGACCTATTGGGCCAAGCAGTTTCTTTATTAATTAACCAATGAAAGTCCTCCATCATCCACCTGCCTCCACCTCTTGAGTGCTGAGATTAAAGGTATGTCTCTATTTCCAGCCCTTATACAGAGTTATTTTTAAAGCCAGAATTCATTTATAATCGCCCGTTGATGGGTCATAATTCATTTCACTGTAGTCTAATTATATTATTACAATTTTTATAAATAGCACCAAAATGTAAAAATTCACAAACATAAATCTTAGTATTCTAATTATAGAGTAGAATATTTAAGACAAAAAATATAAGGGTTTTTGAAGTTTTTAATTTATACAGCCAATGATTGTCCAGAATTTTCAGTAACATATACTCTACTAACTGTGTATGAAATTATTACACAGCAACAAGCTGCAACAATGGCCAATTTATTCTTCTAGATTTTTGCCTATTTGAAAAAGAAATGTTTTAATTTGCATCTATTTGCTAATAATTGTGAATATTTCTTTTCTCTCTCTCTTTTTTTGAGACAGGGTTTCTCTGGATAGCCTTGGCTGTTCTGGGAACTCACAGAAACCCACCAGTCTCTGTTTCCTGAGCACTGGGATTAAAGATGTGTGCCACCACAACCTGGCTTAAATATTTATTACACTTGCTAGCAAATTAATTTCTTTTGATTTGCCTGTTTAAGCATTTGTATCTTTGTTTACTTAAAGGCCTTTTTCTCTATTGGAGAGGGAAGAACCAGGGCCCAGTCCTCCAAAGGGCCTGGATAACAATCCTTAGCACACACAGCTTGTTGTCTAAGCTGACTGACTCCATCCCACCCCTGCTGCTGGCCTTGGCGGTCATCCCTTTGTTCTCCAAAATTCTGGACTCTCCTGCTGCAACTGGGCTGCACTTTGATCAGTAGCCTCTCCTGGGCTCTCATCATGGTGCCAAGCTTCAAATTCTCAGCACGACCCCTTCAATCCTGGGCTTTCAATTGCTACACTGCCTGCACCTTGGCCAGTGGCCTCTCCGGGACTCTCACAGGGCCCAAACATCAGCTGCTCCCCACCATCCCTTCATGCCTTTCACACCTCCAGGGTGACTCTGACACTACCATGTTTGGCTGTCAGCACAAGGGACAATCATGGCCACCTCTAGAACACAACTTCTGCGTGACAACTCTCAGAAAATACTTCCCAGAAGATTTCACCTCAGTGGTGCTGGTCTCTTCTTGATCACCGCCAGTGTCTCTGGCTCCAGTTGACGGGCATCAATTACCCCAGCAAAGCTAAGGGTTCACATCAGTTGCTCTGGTATCTTGTTAATCACAGCCAACCATTCAGCCCTAACTAACCAGAACCACAGATTCTCAACTCAGAATATGTGTTGGCTCCCTTAAAGTTGTTGAGGGACTCTCTGGAACTTCATAAGCCAGGCCTCCATCATCTGTATTTCTCTTAAAATGTATAGCTTCTGCACTTCTGCAGATCAGCTCCCCAAGCTTTAAACACTCCATGGCTTTTCCAGTCCCAAAACACAAAGGCCTTCCACAATCCTCCCCAAGACGATATAGTCATGTCTGTCACAGCAACACCCCAATATCCTGGTACCAATTTTTGTCTTAGTTAAGGTTACGATGGCTGTGATAAAAAAAAAAAATAAAAAAAAAAAATAAAAAAATAAAATAAAAAAAAAAAACCACCATGAACAAAAGCAAGTGTGGGAGGAAATGGTTTATTTGGATTACTCTTCCACATTCTAGTCCAGCACTGAAGAAAGTCAGGGCAGAAACTCAAACAGGGCCAGAACCTGGAGGCTGGGTCTAATGTCCAGGCCATGGAGGATGCTGTTACTGGCCTGCTCATCATGGCTTGCTTGACCTGCTTTTTTTTTTTTTTTATAGAACCTAGGACTAGCAATCCAGGGATGGTACCAACTCACAGTGGTTTGGGCCCTCCCCCATCAATCACTAATTAAGAAAATGCTCTACACCCAAATCTTGTGAAGGCATTTTCTCAACTGAGGTTTCCTCTTTGCAGATGACTCTAACTTGTGTCAAGTTTACATAAAACTAGCCAGCATGTGGTAGGTGGCACGGATCCACTGACAAGCAATTTAGAAGGACTTGCTTCACGGCTCATCTCTCCTAGAGAGTTTACAAACAACTCAGGCATTTCTAAATTCAGCAGCTCATGTGCAACCGAAGCAGTCAGAGCAACAGAACTGTTGGGTCCAAAGTAGGCCTCCAAAATGGCAGAGCTGTTGACAGTGTCCTAAGAGTTCAGCCTGGGCACAAACCAGGCAGGATTCTTACTGAGTAAACAGAAGGGTTGTTATTGGGTAAACAAAAGCCTAAACTCAGCACTCCTCAGCGATCCCGCAAGGCGGGCTTCTATTTTTCAAGAAAACTATGACTTCCCTTAATCTACTCAATGGCCTAGTACCTTGGGCAAAGGGCATCTAGTTTCTGATTAGCAAAAAAAGCCTGGAATCCTTATGCTAACTTCCAGGCTCTCACGGCTAACATGCTGCCTCCTGCTTGCTGCTTTCTCAATGAAAACTGCAACGCATTTCCCGTTGGGTGCTGTCTCTACTCTCTGAGGCAACCCAGCAATTTGTTCTCCAATAAGTCCCCTCCCCCCCCCCGTACAGAGTGGTCAATTTCAGTGGTTTCACTTGCTTACTAAAATGAGTGCAGAGGATGGACCAGAACTCAGGAAGGTTCTCATAAAAACACAGCCTGTGTCTTAGGTAAGGTTTACCATGACCATGGCAATGCTTATAAAGAAAACATTTAACTGGGGCGGCTTGCTTACAGTTCAGAGGTTCAGTCCATTATCATGGTAGGAGCATGGTGAAGTGCAGGCAGACATGGTGCTGAAGAAGGAGCTGAGAGTTCCTCATCTTACAGGCAACAGGAAGTAGACTGAGACACTGGGCAGGATCCTGAGCCTAGGAAACCCCAAAGCCTGCCTCCCCAGTGACACACTTCCTCCAACAAGATCACACCCACTCCAACAAAGTCACACCTCCTAATAGTGCCCCTCCCTGTGAGATTATGGGTCCAACTGCATTCAGACTGCCACAGCTTATTTACAACTAAGAGTCAAGAGAAATCTCCATAGCTGGCTTCGGTCGTAAAAGCTCCTTAAAATCAAGTTGTCCTGTGTGGCCGGCCAGTGACCAGGGACTGCAAAGGATCCCAGGGTTCTGATTCTGGGCAAGTTTGAAAAGAAAGGGCTTCAGTGGATTCTTGGTGGTACCTAGGTGTAGTTCATCTTCAGTGGTACTCAGCAGACATCACCCTACTGTCTAGAGAAATTATGACCCTTCAGAATCTGCCTTGCACACAGTTCTACTGATGAGATAGTTGGACTTCTTTCAGGGAGAAAGCCAAGCTTGGTGTTAGTATGGGCTGCTGTTTCAAACCTGACAGTTAGCTGTAATGACTGGGTAATATTGCGGTGGGCCTTGCAGTGGTTGCTTCCCGCTGAGGGTAAAGTGATGTGTAAGCCATACTGCTGACGATCTCATACTCCGGTTCTTGGAGATCATGTTATTTTTCATTCCTACCATTTCATATTTTATAATATTTGTGGGTTTTCAAAACTAGAACTCAGAAAAATTTGAATAGGGAAAGAGCATTCTAACCCAGATACAAAAGGAAGAAGGAACCCCAGACCAGAGTCATCGTGGGACTCTTAAGGGATAGGTGTGCTAAATAGTGTGAAAGAAATCTGACAGCACTGAGCCCAGGAGTCCAGGAGCGCAAAGGTAGCAGTGACACTGGGGAACAGTGGTGCTCAGGTGTGGTCCTTTAGCCCCAAGGGAGACAGATGCTTTGTCCTTTCCTCGCAGGAGCTTCAGGATGTGGACTCAGACTGATCCTGAAACGCTCATCTTGGCATCCTCAAATTAATGTTTTTCCTTCATCGGCCAGACCTGAAGGTCCTGCTAGTTGAATATTCAAAAATCAAAATAGTTTTGATTTTTCTACACATGCAAAGAATGAACAGTCTTATGGTGCTTTATTTGAATTTTGATTCTACGTAGTTATCTATTATTATATGAAATTAATGCCAGTATATACTTTATGTGAGCAATATTTCCCATTTCTCTCCCCTAGTGGAAACTATTCCCAATTTCTTCATGACATTCTGTGGGAAGATCTTTTTAGTATCAGAACAACAGCGAATGACATTTGTTGAACATTCCCTATGGACTGTGGCGGTGTTGTGGGCTTTGTATGGACTACTGCATCCAACCCCCTGAGGCAATCATTGTAATTAATCTACTCTGATAGAGGGGTATAAAGAAGTTAAATCACACACTCAAGGACATCCTGCTAAGGGCCTTGCTGAGCTTCAAACGTAGAGAACCCGAGTTCAGACTCAATGCACAGCTTCACTCTCAGCCTCGGGGAGAGAGCTTTTGCCAGGAAGGATCACATCTAAAATAACAATAGCTCAACAGCTCAGGGCTGGCAAGACGACTCAGCCTTGAGAGCTTGCACCCCTCCTCCAGAGGATGAGAGTTCAGTTCCCACCACCTAGCTTGCAACTGTCTGTTAATAGGTTTTCTGTCCCCCAATCATAGGTTTCTCTGCCAATGCAGTAAACTAGATCAAGCCAAACTGGAAAAGGCGTAACAGCCGGTTTATTCGAGCAAAGCAACTCCCGGGTGGGTTCTCCAGTCCCAGGGATCAAGGGCGGAGAAGCCACGCACTGCAACTAAAGCAGGGAGACTTATAGCTTGTAGGTAAGGGATGATGACATATTCACCACAGGCTAGGTTTGTGCCCGAATATAGGCAGGGACTTGGGCTGCATGTGGCTTGGGGAGGAAGCTGCTGAAGCCACCAGTAAAGCGGAACTGGACTTTTTGGTGCTTTCCCCTTTGTTCAGAAACTCTCAGAGAGGGTGGGGTTTGAAGAGACAGACAGGAATGGGGTTTTCCAGGTCAAGCAGGAGTGAATTGGAGATTGTAATGGTCTGTCCTGTCCCTTTAAAAGACAAGCCCCACCCACTCCCCCTCCTTCTGCGAGCAGATTTTCCTTTCACTTCCAGCCTGATCTCTGGAAGAGGCCTCCTCTCCTCCCGCTTCCTCCCCTTCTCTCCCTCCCTCCCTCCCTCCTTCCCTCCCTCTCTCTCTCTTTCTCTCTCTCTCCCTTCCCTTTCACTGAATAAACTATATCCAAACTCACTTTCTGTCTCTCACCCTCTGTGACTCCTCATGGGACTGGCTGCCCAGTCAACCCACTGAGGTCTCTCACCCACCACCTCCCACCTTCCTGGGACCCACAAAGGCCTTGGGTGTTGGGCCCAGCTACCCCTCGTGGCGGCGTGGCCTGCTGCCAGCGCCGCCCCTCGAGGAACTGCAGTGTTTTATCTAAACCATTACAGAGATTCCAATAGAACACTTGTAACACTTGTAACACTTGTTGGGGGGCAATCCAACACCTCTGTTGTAACTTCGGCAATTGCACACACACACACACACACACACACATACACACACACACACACACACACACACACACACACACAAATGCAGCCCTTACTTCAAGCCTGAATGCACATTCACCAAGGGCTTCTGGTCACTGGCCCTACTGATAATTCTCTGCTGTGGAGAACCATGCCGTACATTCTGTGATCTTCAGCAGATTCCAGTAGCTGTCCTCTCTGTCCCAGTTTTGACAATAAAAATCTCTCCAGACATTGCCGTAGCCCCGGGGGGAACAAAACAGTTCCTGGTTGAAAACCGCTGCAGTAAACACTTTGAGTCCATTAAGTCATCCAATGCCCATAACAACCCCAGGAAAGAGTGATTGCCGTTGTCCTCACTCCAGGCCAGTTCAGTCCTGGCTAATCTCGCCATCCAGGTGAACTTAAAGAAACAATTCATCATCCTTATGTCTTCTAATTGTATTATTCTCAGATAACCAACTACTTTGGCAACAGACAAATGCTTCAATTAACACGTTTTGTAAGGAAAATAATCTCTTCCTAACGAGGTCTGTTGAACATGGAGAGGGTCCCAAGAATCTCCATTCTCCTCACTCACACTGCGCTTCATTCAACAAATATTTACTCCACACTTCGTTTGCTTTGTGAACCTTGGAGACTCAGTGGTAGACAGGCGAAATCCTTGTTTTACTTCCTAGTGCCAATTAACACCCAAAAGAAAAAAAGAAATCAAGTAGATAATGAAAATAAATTATTTTCAGGCAATGTTCCATGCTCTGAAAATAAGAGAGAGAGAGAGAGAGAGAGAGAGAGAGAGAGAGAGAGAGAGAGAGAGAGAGAGAGAGAGAGAGAGAGAGAGAGAGAGAGAGAGAGAGACAGAGAGAGAGAGAGAGAGAGAGAGAGGCACAATATGAGGGAAGATAGACTAGTAGAGGATGGAGTAGGCACAGCTAGGCCACATGAGGAGGCTTAGGACACCTTGTAGGATAAAAAGGGCCAAGGAAAAAAGTCACCCTGACCCTGACCCAGGATCAGGTCTTGAAATTGTACCAATCCCTGAGCTTTCCCCAGAATCAGCCCACAAAAATTCACCAATCCCTAGCCACCCTGGAAAGTTTAGCCCCATTCATGGAAACCCTATATAAGCTCTGTTCTCCTGTTCAGTTTGCTGCCGCTTCTCACCCGAGAGGCAGCCACCCTCCTGGGTTCTTCCTTCCCAATAAAACCCATGAGTGAGGTTTCTTGTGCTGTGTGACACTTTCAGCAGAGCAGAGGGGAGCCCAGCTGTAACAACTATTTCTGGAGCTAGAGTGGAGCAGAGCTGTAACACTTTTGCTGGGGAAATATTTTCCTAGCAGAGCAGAGCTGTAACAACTTTGCTAGGGAAACCCTCCCCTGCCTGAGCAGAGTTGTTACATTGGGGAAATCTTTCCCTGGAGCAGGGCTCTAAGCTCCTACGCTTACAGTGACTTTGTGGTATCCCTTGGCTCCCGATTGCCAGGATATCTTTCCAAAGGAGCTACAATGCTTACGGGTCTTATATGATTCCATTCACAGGCCACTTGGGACAAGATTTAAACCACAGGGACAGAAAACAGATCAGTGGTTGCCATAGGAGACAGGCAACATAGAGACACAAGGGAATTGTCATATCATAAAAATGTTCTATGTTGGTGTTTGTGGCAACCATATATTAGTTAAAATTCTGGAACGGTACACTAGAAAGAGTAGATTTTTACTATATGTAAATTGTAACAACATTCTCTCTTCCCATTCTTTCTTTCCCTTCCCTAGGATCCTTTTTGCTGTTTTAGAAATGGAGATTATTGAGAAAGGACTTATAATGTTATTCCCAAGGCTGGCAGATATTCCCTGGGCAGGAGTTTAAACAGCACTGACTAGAAATTCAGAGCCTCAAAATAAGAGATGACAAAAAACCTTCCTCCTTCATCATGTCCCGTGACTGCAGTGAGGTCATGGTAAAGCACACCAGAGCATAAGGATACACTGGATGTCACCCTTCAGTGGTGGAGAGAGTCAGCAGACCAGCCTTGGAGGCACGGCCAGCTCCTCAGAGAACCAGGAAAGGTGCTGGGCCTGTCTCAGACCTCAGGCTGTGAATCATTTCTTCCTCTGAGGGGGGAAATCTGACTTGACAGCCATCACTGTGCTGATAATGCTCAGAACTAGGCAGCTACCTCAGGCCTTCTCATTTAAGCTGCCTCAGGGATAGACTTATTTATATCGAGACCACACATACCGGCTGCTATGTGGACACCATCCCTACACAAGTCACCTGTGGCTGGAAAGACAGGCTTGTTTTTATTAACAAACCCTGCTATACTAGCAGCCTCTGCAGGAAAGAACCTGTTGGAGCCGCCTTCTTGCCTGCTCAGCTAGTACCCTCCGAAGGGACTGCCGCATTTAATGAGCCTTTAATGAGTTCCCTGTCCCTGAGGTATTCCAGCCTCTGGTCACAAAGCTTTGAATAACTCCTTTGATACCGAAGTGCCTTATCTTAGGTGTGTGCATAACAGGAGTGGAAATACATAATCAAAACATCCTTCACAATGCTAGAACAATGTAACAACCTTCAATTGTTTGATAAAGTAAAAAAAAAAAAAAATCAATGGCCCAGTCTGAAAAATATCAGGTTCAATAGTTGCAGACTCAGATTTAAAAGCAACAGAAACAAAAACTTGGCTGCAACAAGAGAGGCTTTCTGAAGTTAACTGACGGCTTTCTTGGCTTTCTTGGGGTTGGGCCGGAGTATGAAAGGCATTGCTTTGCCTCTCCTTGGTATCGCATAGACTTTTGCCTGATTACCTTCAGATGTATGCAGTGTGCCACCTTCCAGGCACCCAGTGTTTTTGTATCTCAGGTCAGCTGCTTATTACACAGCCAGAATCTTCCTCCAAGAGCTCTGTGCCAAGTATAGACACTGACAACAGGGCGTAGGTGTGAAGGCAGAGGGTGTGCGCGCCCTGAAGAGATGAGCAAGATGGATGTGAAAGAGGAAGCGTGAAGACCGACAAGCGGCTCTTGGTTTATGTGGTTCTGAGTCATCCCTGTTCATTTGCTTTTCCATAATGAGCAGCACTGTGTCTCCTGGGCCATGGACCTCTTCATGTGTTTGGTAGGTGTTGGTGGACGGGATGTTCCAGGCGGACCATTGACACACACAGCGACAACCCTAAATCTGTAAACATAGTGACTATGGACTTGCTCTCAGAGAACATGAAAACAGAAACCAAAGCTAGTTGTTCCCATCTGTTAGATAATCATCAGGAAATGATATATCAAACACAGAGCAACGTTCTGGAACAGTCTTTAACGCATGAGACAGCAACATTAATTAGTAGCCTTTCAACCATTTGTTGTTGTTGTTGTTTTGTTTTGTTTTTTTACAGTGTATAACAAGCACATTGAGAAGTTAGGATGATTATTTTAATACATGAAAACAAACACAAGCACTTTGTGCTCATCCCCTCATCCTGGTAAGATGATGGAATAATAAATTTAAAACCTCCTAAAATTTCATGGAACTTGTGGTATACTACTATAAATTAGAAGAAAGACTCTGTCTGTCTGTCTGTCTGTCTGTCTGTGTTATAATGCTCAGGGGGAAGATGGTCCTATTCTATCAAGTTTCTGGTTTTCAATGGTTTATAGGCCAAGGGTGTTTCTCATCCATCAATTTATAAAATATTTACGAGTTCTTATAGCAGACACTCTTCCCTACTCAGAGAGATGGGCAAGTAAACCCACATTCACAGCCAGTAAATGCCACAACAGAGAGAGGCACCCTGGGGACTGTTGGAGGTCGTAGGAAGAACAGAGCAAGTTTGGAGTGATCCAGGTAAAGATCACCAAGGAAGGAGCCATCTTCAGGGTCATCAGATATTGGGAAAGGGTATGGGAGGCAGCAGACTGAAAGGCCTAAGTGTGGGAGAAAGAATGTGGTATAGATGAGGCAAACCATTCAGGATGGACACAGGACTGGAGTGACAAACAGGGCTTAGTTAGACCACAAGGAGCCTCAAGCCCTGCTATGGCGAGCAGCAGGAAGGCCGTATTGTCAGAAAATAGTCACAGAAGCAAGTTAACCAGGATCCTATAGCTGTACCGCCACGGTGCAAAATGTGGTCTTGTAGAGAGACCTACTTATGGATGGATGAATGGACATTGGCTTATAAGAGAATGTATCTCCCTCCCCATGTCCCCAGCACTGTGGCGCAGTTGTGAGGTAAATGTTCCGCAGGCTATACGGAGAGAAAATCACCCTCCTTCCACATGTAAAGAATGAGGCTTCCCAAGAAACTGAGCTGATGCTTTGGGATTTGATAGGGACTGGACCCTATCTGTCTGACCCAGAGAACTAAGGGGCTTTAGCCTCTCCCAGGCCAGGGGTAAGATCCATGGCTTTCACAGGAAAGGCAGGAAAATGATATTACCAGGTTGTCTCACTTTTCTGTTGCTATGGTAACTACCATGAGCAAGGCAAGCTATAGAAGGGAGTGTTTATTTTGTCTTACATGACAGAGGGGAGTCCATAATGTCCATTTTGCTGGTCCAGTTGAAACACGTCTTCCTCCCAGTTTGGGACATCAGTAGAATGTGGGTCTTAACATCTCTATGTCTTCCTGGGACTGTTTGGACTAGACCTGTTCGTGTTAAAACACAGATAGCAGAGAGAGTGCTGGAAAACAGATCTTTGTCTCTGAGATTTTGGAGTATCTTTTGAGCCCTAACAATTAACTTCAGTTTTATATTAACTAAAATTACTTGAGCTCTTACAAAGGACACTGTATTGACAGCATCTGTCAGTTATCAGCAATAAGATTCTATGTTCAATTATTCCATTTGTGATCACTGTAATAGTGTTTCATTTCATGGACAAATATGGAGACTTTCATTGGTCACTACTTTTCTGTGGATGTCTTTGCTGGGCAGGTTATAAGATCTAGTCATAGAAGCTTAACTGTAATTGTTTCTTCAAACACAGTTGCTTAGTATTGCTACGGTAGGTCAAAACCAGCTTTTCACTTATAGAATTAAACAGAATAGCCGGGCGGCGGTGGCGCACGCCTTTAATCCCAGCACTCGGGAGGCAGAGGCAGACGGATCTCTGTGAGTTCGAGACCAGCCTGGTCTACAAGAGCTAGTTCCAGGACAGGCTCCAAAAGCTACAGAGAAACCCTGTCTCGAAAAACCAAAAAAAAAAAAAAAAGAATTAAACAGAATAAAATTGGGCTACGTTTCAGACTTTATTAATATGTCTAAATCACACAGTTCAAAAAGATAAAATATATGAAAGTCTTTGGCAGTTACAAAAGGAAATATAAATTATCTTCTACGTGGAGTCACTTCTCTGTGATGGACACAGTAAGTATCATACACTGAGACCCGGCAGTGATCTCAGTAAGCAACATTCTATCTATCTCACAGGGCTTACATTTAAATGAGAGCAGGGAATCTCAGACGCTGGTGCTGGCAGCTTAGTGCTGAAAGTGAGGAACTGAGAGAGGACTGGAGGTTTCCATAGGATAGTTAGGGAAGGTGACGAAGAAGAATTGTGTGAAAGGCTAGCAGCATGCCACACACAGGACCCTTGGTGTGTGGACACAGAGAGAGTAGTCCGGTGCGGGGGAGAGCTGGAGAGCAGGTGATGCAGGCTAGCATTCGTGGGCCAGGTGGTAAAGATATTTTGATTGCTTCTGCTGGAGTGATGGAACAAATCGTTTTAAATCAGAACTAATTAGCAAATTTAATGGAAAAGACTCAGGCCTAGAACAAGCAATGTATTAGCAGAAGGGAGAAGAAATGGCATATGAGAGTGTCTGCTTTAGATTAGAATCTGCTTTTCATCGTTGTATCTGATTTGGTTGCCAGACTTTTCTAGTTTTTCTCACTATAACTCCAAAGAAAACTAAAAAGTTAACACTGCAAAACTGAATGCAAAGTCATTATGAGCAGGAAGGAACAATGAAAAGAATGTCACTTGCTGCTAAAGTGTACCAGTGTTAACACTGAAAAAGCAAACTAAGCCTCAAAGTAGCTCCAGATTCCGCAAATGCAGACTGTGGGTTTATACACTGCATTCTGTAATTAAAGACAACGCTGCTGGAGTGTTGTGTGTAGGTGTCGCTGCGTAGGGGGTGCCTTTTTCACTGCCTCTGATGAAAACTATCTTGTGCTTTGCCTTGGTAGGTTTCTTGGTGTATCCATTTTCTGATTGTAACCACATTAAAAAGATTCTATCCTTTCCGCTTTGAATTAGCAGTCCCTGTCAAAGCTTAATTGTTTTACATTGTTGCTTTTTCTAACCTTTTTCCCAGTTCAGGAAACATCCTTCCACAGATCTCCCAAGCACCCCAAGCTCCTAGACAATTAAGTTCCGTTATTCCAGTAGTAGTCCTCAGGACCACTGCTTTGCAGTGAGTTTCTGTTAGGGAGATATACTGAAGACTCACGGGTAAATATCATTTTTAAGCAATAGCCACAGTTAACCACCATGGAAGAGGGGCAGCCAGATCAGAATAGCAAGTACCAAGTCCATACACACACCCACACACACACACACACACACCCACACACACACAGTGAGAGAGAGAGACAGAGACACACAGAGAGAGACAGAGGAGAGACACAGAGAAATATGAATTATTTTAAGAGACAAGTACAACTAGGCGCTTCTCCCACATATGACTGACTCACAGAAAAGCTCCCTCCTTCCTTTCTTCTTTTCTTCTACCCAGGAATCATAACTGTTTCTTACATTTCTCGCTAGTGTAACTAAGTGTCTCAAATTAGTATTGACATACAGGTGTTGGATAGATTACAGTGTTTTCTCAGCATCGACCATAAAATTACGTGTTCTATACAGGAGTGAATTGTATCCCACAGAAAAAGCCACGGTCAAGAACTGTACATCATAACTTAGATGACACAAACCCACTACTTAGAGCACACGTATCAATCAGACTCCTGCAAGAAGAAAGGTTGCAGGCGCTAGCCAAGACAGACTTTTGCTGATTTCCCGTTCGCTGAGACGCACACAGTCTATCTCTCTCTGGTCGCCTTCCGGTCCTGCAGAGGGAACTCTCCCTCAATTTCCATTCCCAGGAATTCCCCTGCTCCCAGTTTCTGGGGGCTGGCGCATCCTGAGTTCCATAGAGTACGCTCTGCCCGCCCCCTCTTCGCCAGAGCCCTGCCCCAGTATGATATACCCGGCGCCCCAGTTCTCCGGGCCCGGACCTGCATGCACCCTTCGTGCCCCAGTTTGTCCTCCCTCTGAGCCTCTACTAGCTCCCGCGGTCGCGGAGGAGAAAGAAACTGCCAATCTTTGGGCCCCACCGGGAGGGGGCGGGGCTTAGCACCCAGAGCGGCGCGGGCGGGACTCGGTGGTGGGCGGAGCCTGCTGTCGTGGGGCGGGGCGGCCGCACGGGGACTGACCGGCGAGCGGGTGCTCGACCCCCTCTCGCTGCCGCGCGCGTGCCCGCCCGCCCCCTCAGGGGGCTGCGGGACAAGTTTGACTCCTGGCCTGGCGTCGCCTGACGGAGAGGAGTGGCTCGGCCCGGGAGGGCTGCTGCGCGGGGCGCCGCTGTGGGGAAGGGGCTGGGGGCGCGCGCGGGGCCGAGCATCCCTCCGCCGAGCTCGCCCGCCCGCGCCCCGCGCCGCCTCCCCGCCCGCCGCCCCGTGCCACGGTGACCCCGGGCCTCCCTCCCGCCCCCGCTCGGTAAGTGCGACTTCCTCCTCCGCGAAGGCCCGCTCTCCGCACACATGCGACCCTCCCTGGTCCTCGGGGTCTGCGCGTGCCGAGGACTGGCTCGCCTGGGTGACCTGCCCTCCAGATGAGTCAGCCCAGGCTAGGGACTGTCGAGCTGCTATCGGGACTCGAACCTGGTTCTCCCCTCAGCTCGCTAACTCCGGAACGCGGTCCCGCCGCCCTGGAGTTGCTCAAAGTTCTGCAAGCGGCGCGGATAGCCGGGCGGGTGAGGAGGGAATGCTGCTCTCCAGAAATGTTCCCAAGAATAAAACAAGCTGGAAAGTATTTCTGATCCTTCACAATATACATACCCTGTTAAAGTTTTCAAGTAATGGCCTTATCCTCAAAGGTGAAGAATAAGATTGTGGTGTAGTTTCCTCTGTTTGGTGTTGACTGGTCGCAGCTTCGACGTTTAGACAGCTGCTTCACAAGTGCGTGTTCCGGAATCAGAAGCTGCTGGGAGAACTTGGTTGTTAGCGAGTATATATTGTTGCCATTACGATTATCTCATCTGATTTGACACTTTTACTAAAAGGGGTGTACAGAGTGTGCCCCCCACCCCCACTTCCACTGTCATGAAAGGTCAATTTCTTCTTCCTGGTTCAGGGATTATGCGCTGGCAGATGCTCTCCAACTTTGTTTTGAAAATGGAACTGCTGTTAGTAATTGCCTTGCAGTTTTACTGATGCACAATAAATGTTAATTCTTCTTCCTGTTATGTTAGGAAAGAGTTTAATAAATCTTCCTGTTAAGAAACAGTTTAATAAAGCTTTTTATTATTAGATCGCTGTTAGGGGCACGCCAACTTTTTTCCTTATTTTCAGCGTTTACAGGTTTGACTACTGTAGTGAATGTTTATGTTCTGTATAGGGATTTATGTAAAAACTTTTAGATAAAGGCGAATACATAATATTTTTGTGACAAGAGATAAATGGATACAAAATTGTAAGAGAAACATTAGTTATACACACATAACATATGTGTATCGAGATATCTGAAGTAATTTTGTGTCTATGTGTACAATATAGTGAAACAAACTAAATGAGAATATTGAGATTGGGCAGAAAGGGGGCGGGGAAGAAAGTACCGTACTGTCAGGTCCTGTACAACGTGAGTCTTAGTTTGGGTTTTGAACTTCCTTGGAGCCCGGAAAGGAACAAAGTAAGCATGTTTCAATTCCAGGGTTTAAAAAAACAAAACCAGTTCTTCTGCCTAAGCAAGGCATTTTCTTGTAATGAGGCCTGAGAGAAACAGTTTTTCATGGCCCTTAAGAAAGGAAGGGAGGGAAGGAGGGAGGGAAGGAGGGAGGGAGGGAGGGAGGGAGGGAGGGAGGGAGGGAGAAGCAGTTGATATCTTTAAAACATCTCAGCAGAAAATTGTAAATTTTGCATCAAAAAGTATTTCAATATAGGGCAATAATAAATTAGAAGGCTGTGTTCTGTGAATTCTTGGTTGTGATAATCTGAGCTAGTCTTTCCCAAGCCATGCTTTCAAGAAAAGCAGGTTAGTAATCTAGGTTTTTAACTAAACTGGGGCACTCGGGCTGTGTGTGACTCAGTGGCAGGGGACTTAACTTGTCTCTCCTGGCAAGATCCTGTGTTCGAGCTCCAGAACAAGGGAAGAGGAAAAGAAGATTCTGAGCTCAGATGAACTTGAGGCATCTGAATTAGACAAATTGCAATGTGTTTTACCCCGAGTCTCTTGAGCGTCGCTGCAATGCTGCTATAAATCAGTTGAATGAAGCATTGATGCTGTGACCTATTCCACAGTTAGTAAAGCAGTCCTTCATGAGTGTTTCTTACAGCTTGAGATGGGATAACAAAATATTTGATGTTAGTGAATTTGGGAAGGACCAAAACGAAGTTAATCCAGAAGTCAGGGTTTTAATCCAGTACACATCAGAGGAAAAGCCCACTATGCTCATACTCCAGACATCTTGTGCAAGTTGCCTGTTAGACCAGCTACCCTGTGAGGCTTCTCTTTTATGCTTCCGAATGTTTACTGTTTGAACATTAGAATAGGTTTAGGCAAGTGAGTATCCTTGAGGGATTACTTTCAATTATTATTATTGACTATAAATGATTTGCATGCCATTTTATCATAAACATTATTTGTATTATTATTAGTTTACTGTGAAATCCCACATTTTGTAGCTATAAAAGATCTTAGAAAACTTGCCACAAGTAGAAAGAGCAAAAAGGCTGGATGTGGTGGCACATGCCTTTAATCCCAGCACTCTGGAAACAGAAGTATCAAGATCTCCATGGGTTAGAGGCCAGCCTGGCCTACATAGCAAGTTCCAGGTCAGCCAGGGCTACATAGTGAGACCCTGTCTCAAAACAACAACAAAAGGGAGAGAGATCTGGAACAACAACAAAAATAAAAACAACAAAAAAACCCCTGTAATTGCACTTATTAATGTGTGGGACTGTTTCCAGTGAGTTTACAAGCCCTTGGAATCTGCATTCTTGTTTATAAGACTAGTGTGGTTATGGCACACAATTCGCTCAGAATAAATGCTGAGAACCTACTGGGTACTGGTAGTAGAACAGCCTTAAGAATGCAAATGAGAACAGGTGGCAAGAGTCTGGAGTGCAAGAATAGCATCTCATCCAGATGTATTTGGATCCTGGGTTTCAGAAATCAAGTTGGGAGGATGAGAAATTGATTTGAAAATGTATCTGGAGCCCATACATGGAAGTGTAACACCTATACAAAAGTAAAAGAATTTTTTGAACAGATATACAAAATGTTAATGTTCTGAGAAATTGAGAGCCAATGCCATTTATTCTCCTCACTTCCTTGTGACTTAAGTCAGCAAAGGTTTATTTCTGTCATACTCTATATCTGATGAGGATCAGCACAAGAGCTTCATTTCCGGTAGTCACTTGGACCCCCAAGGCTGTGAGAGACTGCATCTTAGCACATTCTTCCACTGTTGGCAAGAGAAGGGAAAGAATGTGCCGGATAATAGCAATATATTGACTCTTCAAGGCTTCCTCTTAGAAGGGGCCATATGACTCCTACAGCGATACCTAACTTCAAAGAGTAGGGAAGTACAGAACCATGTGGCCAGAAGGAAGAGCTCTGGCACAGTTTGTGAACCGTCTTAATGACCGTTACACTGAGCAGGCTTCAAAACCCTAAGAGTGAACACAAGATCTGAAAAAAAAAAAACAACACAAAAAAGTACCATTATGGTTTCTAGTCTCCTATTTGACAAACAGCATTTCTTTGTTTATTGAGAATTATAAAGAACATCTTAATTTGAAATGAAACGCTACTGAAAAACCTCACAATTAGATGTACTATTTTGATCAAGTGAGTTTCATTTTGAATTGTATGTCCATCAATAAACATTTGTTAGATGTATATAAGGCACTGTTAGGTCTGAGAATAGAACAGTGAATGGGAGTTTATAATGCCAAGAGAAAATAGCTCTAATTTGAGTTCTCTTTTTCTTTTTAAGGAAACATTAACAAAACTTTGCAGTATAACACACACACACACACACACACACACACTATACTTTGCATTCCTCTCCCTTCATTTGTTTTGCTCTTAAGGTTTATCTCCTAACAGTTATACAAAATTACTTAAACTATTTTAAGCAACCAGAGTGTTTTGTTAGCAATACTGTAGCTTTTTGTGAGAGTCTGATACCAGGAATGCAGTTGGGCCTTGAGGCAATTGGCATTGCTAACAGTAAATGAGGAAGCAGGGCTCTTTTCTCTGTGTGTGATTTCTTGCCAGTCTCTCTCTCTGCACATATATTCCATTGTCCTGTGTCTCTGTTGACTAACCTGTCTCTGGTTTGCTCTTAGAAGGGTACTTTGACCTAAGAGTTCACATGCTTGAAACTATACTGTTTTCAGTTTCTGCAAACACAGCCTTCTCTAAGTGCAGCATGGAGGTGCAGCCCCAGCAGTGCTTCTCAACCTGTGGGTCACAACCCCTTTTAGGGGTTGAACAACCTTTCCAGAGGGGTCACCTACGGCCATCAGAAAACACAGATGTTTGCATTCCAGTTCATAACGATAGCAAAGTTACAGCTGAGAAGTAGCAACAAAAATGACTTTAAAGTTGGGGTTCATCCCAACATGAGGAATTGTGTTCAAGGGTTAGGAAGTATTAGATTAAGCAGCAGTAGGAAGGTTGAGAACCACTTAAGGCTTAAGTGGTTCCATGGTCAGTCTGGAAATAATGAAGTTGACCCTAAAAAATGTAGCAAAGTAACTGGAAACTTTGTAGAAAAGGAAGCTGTTCCAGCAGCTTGTTAAGAAGCCTGAGATTGGCATTGTGGGAGCTCCTTCCTTTCTCGCTCCCTGGCCATCTTGGCGGCTGGTCTTGGTTGGGGGCCATCCCGCACCTAAGGCAGGAAGATGGTGGCCGCAAAGAAGACGAAAAAGTCTCTGGAGTCGATCAACTCTCGGCTCCAGCTTGTTATGAAAAGTGGGAAGTACGTGCTGGGATACAAACAGACTCTGAAGATGATCAGACAGGGCAAAGCGAAATTGGTGATCCTCGCCAACAACTGCCCCGCCTTGAGGAAATCTGAAACAGAATACTATGCCATGTTGGCTAAAACTGGTGTCCATCACTACAGTGGCAATAACATTGAGTTGGGCACAGCGTGTGGAAAATACTACAGAGTATGCACACTGGCCATCATTGAATCACCCAGGTGATTCTGACATTATTAGAAGCATGCCAGAACAGACTGGTGAAAAGTAAACCAGGGAAGTTTTCCTTTAATAAAACTTTATGAGAGCTTTAAAAAAAAAGAAGAAGCCTGAGATTAAAGAAACCTGACATGCCATTTAAAAAAAAAAATCTGCACAATTAGCATCATCTTGCAAGTTTTATTGAAACAGATTCATTATCATAATCAGGATGGGAAGAGAAACTTAGAGCTACTTGTATTACTCTCCAAACATGCATAAAAGCAATTTTTATTCTATTCGTTTCCTTCATCTCTTCTTCCTCTTCCAAGGTATAGGTGACTATGGTAGTTTGAATTGACCCCCATAAGCTCATAGGGAGTGGTACTATTAGGAGATGTGGCTTTGTTGGAGTGGGTATGGCCTTGTTGGAGGAAATATGTCACTGTATGTCACTGTGGGGGCAGACTTTGAGGTTTCCTATGCTGAGGATACTTCCTGGTGTCTCAGTTGACTTCCTGCTGCCTGCAAGATATAGGACTCTCAGCTATTCCTCCAGCTCCATGTCTGCCTGCATGCCGCCATGCTCCCCTTCATGATGATAATGGACTGAACCTCTGAAACTGTAAGTCGCCACCTCAGTTAAACATTTTCCTTTATAGGAGTTACTCAGATCATGGTGTCTTTTCTTCACAGCAATAGAAAAACCCTAACTAAGACACAAATTGGTACCAGGGCTGACTGTTTTTTTGTTTGGAGTAATAGGAACTTTGGGAGTTTGGGTTAGGAAACAGTGAAATGCTTTAAATACTACTTAATGGGCCATCCTAGTAGGAGCCTGGAAGACAGAGACGCTGAGCGAGAGTGGTGTTTTGATGAGCTGGGGGATCAGCAGGTTTCAGAGGAGAATGTTAGTGTGTAACCTAGAGACTGGTCTTTTGGTGTTTTGGTGAATAAAGTGGCAACCTTTTGCTCTTATCCAAAGAGTCTACCCGAGGCTACAGTGAAGGGTTTTAGATTAATTCTGTGAGCAGAAGAAATCTCAAAACAGCCTAGTATAGACTCTGTCATATGGATATTAATGGTGATTCTAATGAAGATTTTTAATGAAAAAGAGCAAGATGAGCAGTGTAAATTACAAAATATAAATTTTGTAAAAAGAGGAGAAAAAGAGCATCAGGAATGGAGCTAAATCCTGTGTTCAAGGAGATAAACAGATTTAGAAGTAAAATAAAGGGAGTGGTGACCTCAGGGTAAAATCTCACCCAGCTAAATTTCCAATTTGTGGAAAGAAAGAAAAGCTTTGAGCCAGGTGTGGTGGGGCACACCTTTAATCCCAGCACTAGAAAAGCAGAGGCTGTTAGATCTCTTGAGTTTGAGGCCAGCCTGGTCTAGAGACCCAGCCAAGCTTAGACAGTGAAAAACAGAAAGCTGGTAAAGATGTAATTGAATGAGGGGGCCCATGTTCCAGTCCCTACAAGCAGCAGCTTTGGCCATATGGTTCTATATTAAAGTTAAGGATAGAAAAAAGGATTTATGGAATAAAGTCACTGAGACCAGGCATATGTCAGGTGTCCCTCAATGGAGGCCTAGGAGAGAGGCCATTGTGTGAAGCTGTGAAGTTGAAGCCTAAATTGCCTTGGAGAACCCAAAATGTTAGAGATGCAAGGGCCATAGGATACCTGCCAAGGAGAGCTGCTAACAGGGAGTGGAACCAGACCTAGAGAAAGAAGTGTGTTGCAGTCAACAAAACTGAAAGGAGTCGGAAATCTGAATTGCATTTCAACATCAGACGTTGAAGTTGCAGAGTTTGGAGTTTGCCCAGATGGTTTTCGGTCTTGCTTTGGTCCAGGATTTCCTCACTATGCTCCCTTCCCTATGTTTTGAAATGGTAATGTACATCCCGTGCCATTGTATGTTAGAAGTGTGTGATCTGTTTTTGATTTTATAGGGGATTATAGTTAAGAGATTGCATGAATCTTAGAAGAGTCTTTGAACTTTGACATTTAAACTTTGTTGAGATCGTGATCGACTATGGAGACTTTTGAAGTTGGGATAAATGCCTTTGCATTATGATATGGTTACAAGCTACTGGAAGCCAGGCAGTGAAATGTGGTAGTGTGGACGTACTGACCCCATACTCTCCTAGGGAACGGCCCTATTAGGAGGTGTGACTTTGCTGGAGTACATATGGCCTTGTAGGGGCAGACTTTGCGGTTCCTATGCTGAAGATACTGCCAGGGTCTCAGTTGACTTCCTGTTGTTTGCAAGATATAGGACTCCCAGCTATTCTTCCACCACGTCTGCCTGAGCACCGCCATGCTCCCCGCCATGATGATAATGGACTGAACCTCTGAAACTTTAAGCCACCACTTCAACTAAATGTCTTCTTTATAAGAGATGTCATGGTCATGGTGTCTCTTCACAGCAATAAATGCCCAAACTAAGACAGTATCTAAATTGTCCAATTCTTACCTGCCATGTGGCTCAACCCTGGTGCAAGGCTCCCTGGCTTCACCTCAAAGCTATTAGTGCAGAAAGAAGCCTTTCCCATGTCTAGTTCAGCACTTTCCTCCATGCAAATTGATCTTCAGGACATCATTATCCTGTTGTCATCTCTCTTCACCAACTTGATGTTTGTGCTCAGCAAGCAAGCATTCTTTTCCTGTTAGCTATGCGCACTCTTCTCTAGCAGTGTCTCTTCCCAGGAAAAAAGTATCCGTAGCTTCACCTCAGCCGGCAGCTAAGGGGTGGCCGTAGATGATATCTAGAGGGGTTCCCAGAAAGACAAGAGGAAGGTGCCTAACATCTGTGCTATGGGGACTGAGAGTGGTGGTGCATACTTGCAATCCTAGCATTTAGAAGTCAGGAGCAAGAGGTTCAAAGCCAGTGTGAGTGAGCCAGCCAGAGCTTCACAGTGAGACTTTATCTACAGAAATAGATAGATAACTGCCTGACAGGTGAGACTCATCAGGGATAAAGGTTAAAGGTGGGTGGGGCTTTGGTTCCGATTGCAGAAAATCTCGTCCCTGAAATGTACTTACACTGTTGTTGCTGGGTAAATGAAGGATGGGCATGGGTTCATCTAAACAGTGAGATTCAGGAAGCTACCAGAGGCTTGATTGTTCAGAAGACGGCCTTCCAGTGACCACAGCTTACCAAGAGGGCTGTGTCGGTGTTCCCAATTGGTGGAAGTGGTCTTCCCAGAAATCCATACAAGCAGCTTGTGCCATCTGAAGAACATCTCAAAAGACGTTCACACTAAGTGGACGCTCACACTAAAGTTAGAAGCCTCTAACTTTAAAAACCCGTGTCCCGCACACTTAATGTCTCTTGTACGGCTCCATAAATTGGTTTCCAGGATCTTGGGAAGGATATGAATTGTAAGAGCCCTCTTAGGGAGCTCAGAGCTAGGGTTTCTTTATGTGAGTCCTAATGCAAAGCCTAGGAAATCATTTTTACTAGAGCAATGTTTCCAGTAATGGAGAGGACACACCCAGTTCTACAGATAGCCATTGCCGGGGACACAGAGCTAAGAGAGTTAACCGTAGGCTAAATGAAGAAGGGGAAAGGTTTGCTAGCTGTGCTGGCTGGTTTTGTGTGTCAGCCTGACACAAGCTAGAGTCATCGGAGAGGAAGGCGCCTTCACGAGATCCAGCTGTAAGGCATTTTCTCAATTAGTGATCACTGGGGGAGGGCTCAGCTCATGGTGGATGGTGCCATCCCTGGGTTAGTGGTTCTGGGTTCTATAAAAATGCAGGCTGGGCAATCCAGGGGAAGCAAGCTGGTAAGCAGCACCCCTAGATGGCTTCTGCTTTCAGCTCCTGCCTCCAGGATCCTGCCCTGCTTGAAAGTTCCTGTCCTGACTTTCTTCAGTGATGAATACCAACGTGGAAGTGTAAGACAGATAAACCCTTTCCTCCCCTTCTTGCTCTTTGGTCCTGGTGTTTCATCTCAGCAATAGAAACCCTAACTAACTCATCCGCCCACAGTGCTTTTTCATTTGAAAGTATCCAGTGGTATTTATCTTCCTTATTTTGATCTATTGTGTCAATTATATTTTTAATCATAGATGAAGTATGAAATAGATGGGTAGAAAGATGAGGCTGGCAGGGTGGGTGGGAACCACTTGGACATTGAAAACTCTGAATTACATAACAAAGGATTTGGCTTTTATGACCTAGTAGGAGATTGAACATGAAGAAATGTTTTAGATATGATGTTGTAGTCAAGAATTGTCCTTTAGAAGGTTTACGTGACTGTCCTGTGAAGACTCTATAGGAGATGGAGACTGGAACTGTGATTACGTCATTTCTACCTGTTATTTGTGGAAAAAAAGTTAATCAATCCTGTGTCTTGAATGAAAAAAAATGACATTTATGCCCTGGCAATGCTGAGGCACACACGGGCAGCCTGTATATGGGGGTTCTGTTGAACCTGTCCATAATGGGTTTCATGGTCTAAGTTGATGAGGATGACTGACCAGGTCTCTTCATTACAGATGGTTGTGAGTCACCATGTGGTTGCTGGGAATTGAACTCGATACCTTTGGATGAGTAGTCAGTGTTCTTAACTGCTGAGCCATCTCTCCGGCAATCCTGTGTCTTACAAGGACGTTAAAAATTGATGGCCAGCCTAAGCAGTCTTTCAGTGAGGCTAGAACCAGCTTGTCTTTCTTTTTTAAAGTTAATTATTTTTCTAATGTTTTTATTTTAGACGATTTTAAGCACTTTTTTTGGACAGTTCCATGCACAAATATAGTGTATTTTGATTGTCTACAGCCATACCACCCTGAATGTACCCGATCTCATCTGATCTCGGAAGCTAATCAGGATCCGGCCTGGTTAATGCTTGGATGGGAGACGGTGTATTCTGATTACATTCATTAGCTTGTCTAAGCTACTTGTTGTCACTGCCAGGCCCCACTAGAGGTTTAGTAGACCACCCTGAAGGGCCTCTTAAGAACACTGAATTTATCCTAACATATATTTAATACCAAGGCTCTCTAGCCTCTGCTGATGTCCATTGATGGCCATTTCACTCACCACACTGTCCCATTCTGCTTTTTGTGGAGCTACAAAACAGCTTTTTGGTGGTTTTTAAAAACTACTATTCTTTTAAGTTTCATTTGAGGGTAAGCCAGAGAGTCTTTGAATGGCCCTGGCTTGGTTAACACTTGTAGTACTGAACCCATTTCTAATTATAAGCCATTGAGAACTATTCTCTCTCTTCTTTAATAATTGGACTGAGGCGCAAACTCGGGGCTTCTTGCCTTGTTGGTGAGGGTTCTGTCAACTCATTTACATCCTCACATTTGGGTTCTAATTCATATTCATCCTCTCTGTCTCTCCCTGTCTCTGTCTCTCTCCTTTCAATAATCACATTTTCCTCCCCTCTATTGTTTAAATTGTCCTCTATTACCATTTCCGTACCAACTTTATGCTGTTCAAACATAATTACTTGGAAAATCTGATTGATCTTGCAACAAATCAGGTTGGTCTGTGATTTCCCTATTATGTGTTCAGAGACTACAGACAGCTTTGGCTGGTGGTGTCTGTGCCTAAAGAGAACTGATTGATTACCTTTTTTTCTTCCTCCATTACTATAAAGCTACCAGGGCACTGTCAGAAACACTTGTAGATTTGGTTCAGGTCAGTAAAATCAAAATCACAGTTACTCACACTGTCGCTTTTTATGGCACATAAGACATTTGGGTGCCTCAACACATTCTCTAAATCATGGATAAGGCAAGAAGTTAGCCATGGTCTTTCTATCTGTGTGGTTCCTCAGTTTCCATCCGTGGGCCCAGCAAATACGTATACTCACACACTACCAAAAGTGTGCGCAGGAAACCCTTCTCTCACCATCCATCCAGACAAACAACTGTTTCCTCATCTTTTCTAAATGCTGAAGATGGAGCTCAGGGCCTCACATGTGCTAAGCACATGCTCTTAGCTATACCTCCAGCCATAAAAAGCTATTTTTTATTTGTTTGATCATTTAGACTCACTGTGTGGCTGACCTGGAACTCTATGTTAACCAGTCTGACCTCAGACTGCCTCTGTTGACTGAGGTTTCTGTCCTGCCCGGTTCCCACAGTTGTTAAGTCCCAAAGAAATCACACATTAATTATAAACTGATTGGCCTACTATCTCAGGCCAATCAGTATCTATTGGCCTAGTATCTCAGGCCATTCTGTTGACTGAAGTTTCTGTCCCACCCAGTCCCACAGTCTTTCAGTCCCAAAGAAATACACAGAGGTCTACATTAATCCTAAACTGATTAGCCTATTAGCTCAGGCTTATTAACTCTTATAACTTATATTAGCCCATAATTCTTGTCTGTGTTAGCCACGTAGCTTGGTACCTTTTTTGGCAAGGCAGTCACATCTTGCTTCTTCTGTGTCTGGGTGACAACTGCAGACTGAAACTTTCCTCTTCCTATAATTCTCGTTGCCATGGCTCTACTTCCTGCCTGGTCGCCATCACCCTGCCTATACTTCCTGCCTGGGTACTGGCCAATCAGCATTTTGTTAGCAATAATGTAAGTGACAGGATAAAAGACCATTGTCCCACAGCGTGCCTCTGCCTCCGGAGTGCAGGATTAAGGATGTGGTCCACTACACATGGCTGACAGGCTTATTTGTTTTTGAAATAGGCTCTCAGTCTATAGCCCTGGGTGACCTGAAATTCACTAGGTGACATAACACAGACTGGCCTGGCACTTGTTTCAATCCTTCTGCCTCAGCCTCTCAACTGCTAGGATTGCAGACATCATGAGTCACCACACTAGGCTTAAATGGATTTGAAATATTTTCAAAAGCAAACATTTTGTTATAATCAACTGTTAGTCATTATAATACCAACTGTGATCTTTTCTAGATGTGCTTTAAGGGGGCGGTACATAATATTAGCCAGTTTTGTAAAATGATCCTTGTTTTCTTACCAGACATCAGTAGAGATGGGTAGTGGAAATTAGTTTCGTGTATGGGTCACTGCTTTGTTTTATAGGCCAGTGCTAAAAATGAGGAGGAAGCCAGTAGGCAGAAATTGAGGCATTTGTTTTTGGCCACTGGTGCCATTTTCCTGTTTATATAACAACTGTGATGGATCTCATAGGGTGCTTTTGTCTAAGAAGTGATCACGTTCTTAAACATGCATTTAGTGCCCTGTGTGCCAGTAGTTTGATCACACTGGCAAACGATTTCAGTTTACCGTTCTCTGCTGCACATGAAGCTTGTACAATCAGCTATACTCTGAATCTGCTTCCTCACGGGTATAGCAGGGTTCATAACTACCTGCCCATGATGTAGTCATGAGCAGCAGATGACATTATTTGGAAAGCAAATATGACAGAATAGTGCACTTGAAACTCTGTGGAACCCTGTCCTCTCCAGCTACGTTCATTACAGCACCCGGTTGACCCCATCAGTGTCTTTATCTCTAAGGTGGGGCAGGCTGTCTGTTTGCTAGGTTTATAATAAGCAAAGATCTTGCCCACCACACACATCCACTCTTCACTATGAAGTATTCCACATATATTGTACACATTAAGGCACTTAGGAAAGAGCTGCAGTCCCAAATCCAGAGTCCTGTTTTGTCAAAATGAACACCAAGGAGTAAGGGGGTAAGATGCCCAAATTGAATGGTTTAGCTATTGACCCAGGCTCAATCTACCATATAGCTTAACCCACCACTATGTGATAATGACAGATAATAATGGCAGAACTCTCGGCCAGCTCCTTCTGAGCTGAGTCTTTGCTTTAGCCCAATGCCCTCTGGGAAATGTACACATGGACCCCAGAGGTCCAGGAATCACCCAAGGTTCAGTGGTCACTCCCTAGCTGGTACATACCTGTTTCTCTCCTTAACTGTTCAGTTGGGCTGAAACTTGATTGTGCTCATTCACAAGCTGGCTTTTTAGCAGCTACAAAAGTTAGAGTAATGGTAAAATCAGTAAATATCTAAATTAATGACTGGAAAGAGAATTCCATAAAAATTAAGTTGAGTGTTTTGAGATGTTTCAGTATAAATGAGCTATTTAAAGTATGCTGTCAAGTTTAATGATGGTTGGATAATTATAAATGATGACGAGAAAAGCCATCAAAGCCCTATGTTGTTCTGTCAAAGACTGTGGACCATTAAGGATCTCGGGCAAGAATACAGATGAACCACGTCATTAAGTGCACTGTTCGGGTCAACTGGCTTTTCCTGAGACTGTCTCCTTTAAGGAAGCAATGAATTTAATTTATTGTCTAACATGAGATTTTTTTTCATAGTGATTAGGTTATTCGGCATTCATACTCTTTCAGAAATGCTTTTTGAGTTCTCTCTCCATTATAGAAACCATAAGTAAAAATCATACATAATGAATCATACATGGCTCATGCAATAAGAAGACCCACACTCAGTAGGAGATGAATATTGAATACAGGGCATTAGAGCTCTATACAAAAGAGTGGTAAATGAGAGCATTTACATATTCAAATTAAAATGATGTCACTAATGGCACATAAGTGTAGTCTTAGGATTACTGACTTTTTCACTTACGCATTAGCTTCATCTGCTAAGAGGGCTTGCACTGTACTGATAGCTCCAGGTTGACTAGAAATACACCTTTGACCTCTGCAGCTATTTTAGCTTGCCTGTGGATGCTTTATATATCGTTATCATACTGTATTGCAATTTTTTGAGAAGTATTTATTTTTATTTTTATGGGTATGAACATTTTGTCTGCATGTAGTCTGTGTACCATGTGCATGCCTGCTGCCCACAGAGGCCAGAAAAAGGTATTGGATCCCTGGAAGTGGAGTTAGACAGATGCTTGTGAGCCACTGTGAATCAAACCTGGATTCTCTAGAACACTGGGTGATCTGAACCCCTGAGCCATTTCTCCAGCCCTTGTATTGCAACTTTTAAATTAATATCAGTTCCCGAATTATAGATGGCTTGAAAGCTATCGTCCTTTCTGTCATCATCATAGAAAAAGTATTAAATAAGTCATTTTGATAATTGAGCAATTATTATGGAATATGATAGCATATTGCAAGAATGTATAATTTAGTTTCAAGGTTAAACTTTATTTCACTGAAGTGTATCTTTGAGCCAGTTATGTGGACATGTGACTAATCCCAGCACCTGGGAGGAAGATGCAGGACAGTTATTAGTTTAAGGTCTCCTTGGGCTACACAGAAAGTTGAAGGGCAGTCTGAAGTTCGTGGTGAGACCTTTTCTCAAAAAAATTGGGAGGCAGACCATTAGCAGAAGACTCGCCTAATATGTTCCCAGGGTTCAATCCCAACACTGCAACAAAACAAAAAGTGCATATGCAGCTTTCATTTCTTAAATCAATCCATCTTTAAAGGTAAGCTAGGGTCTGTTCTAAATCCCTGTGCTACCTGGCCATTTGGATGCTGTCCGCGTTCGTTTCTTCTCTTTGCTGTGATAGAGTACCATGACGCAAACAACTTACATTAAAAAAAAAAAAAACAAACAAGGTTTTGGTTTATGGTTCCAGAGGGATAGAAATTCATCACACATGGAGACATAGAAGCAAGCGCAGGAGTGGCAGCAGGAATGGAAGGCTGAGCGCTCCCATCTTGGACCACAGGGCAAAAAGCAGAGGACGTGAACTGAAATGAGGCAGGCTTTTCCACCTAAGAGCCCATCTGCTGATGCGCTTCCCCCAGCAGGACACACCCCACAAGCATCCCCACACAGTGCTGCTATGGGGGACATTTCTCATTCAAACCACCACGTCCCGTTCCTGGCTATGCAGCTATTATTGATCAAGCAAATGATTTTTTTTTCTCGGTTCTTATCTATAAGGACCACCAGAGCAATTTTGCTTTCAGCTGGCCGGTAGGACACCTTTACCATTGTACCCCAGGGTATGTTAACTCTCCAGCTCTGAGAGATCTTGATTGTCTATCTCTTCCACTGAAGTCTCACACTGGCCCACTATATTGATGACGTTATGCTGATTGACTCAAATAAGCAGGAGGTAGCAACCATTTTGACTTGTTAGTAAAGCATGCATGCATTAGAGGATGGGAAAGAAATCCAACCAAATTCAAGGGGCTTCTACCTCTGTCAAATTTCTAGAAGTCCAGTGGTGTGGGGCCTGCAGAGACACTCCTTCTAAGGTGAAG
This sequence comes from Arvicola amphibius, assembly GCF_903992535.2. Classification (NCBI taxonomy): domain Eukaryota; kingdom Metazoa; phylum Chordata; class Mammalia; order Rodentia; family Cricetidae; genus Arvicola; species Arvicola amphibius. The sequence continues at coordinate 37,488,537 of NC_052047.1, read as the reverse complement.
GATAAGTTATTGTGCCAGTCCTTCCCACCACCAAGAAATAAGAATAACATTTAGTGGCCTCTTTAGATTCTGGAGACCACTTCCCTCACCTGGCTGTGCTACTTCTGCCCACAAACCAAGTGACTTGGAAAGCTTTTTTGTGTGTGGGGCCTGGAGCAGAAGAATGCTAAGCCATAAAGTAGGGTGTACACGCAGTACTCCGTTATCAAATGGAAGTGATATATGTGATCGGACCACAGCAAGTCCTGGGGGCACCAGCAAGCTACATGAAGAAGTTGCCCAAGCACCTATTGTACTCTTGTTACAGCGTCTTCTGCTCCCAATCATGCACTGTGGCCTCATGAAGGCCCTGTGATTGATTAACTAGGAAGAGGAACCGGGTGTTGGTGGTGCACACCTTTAATCCCAGCACACGGGAGGCAGAGGCAAGCGAATCTCTGTGCGTTTGAGGCCAGCCTGATCTACATAGCAAGTTCCAGGACAGGCTCCAAAGCTACACAGAGAAACCCTGTCTCAAAAAAAACAACCAAACAAAACAACAAAACAACAAAGGAAAACAGAAAAAACAGAAGGGGAGACTACGGCCTGGATGGTTCTGCATGATACGCAGGCACCACCCAGAAGAGGCAGCTACAGCATTACAACCCCTTTCTGGAACAACCCTTAAAGACACTATGAAGGGAATCTTCTCGGTAGGCAAAACTTCAGGTAAATGTATATGGCCATACATTTTGCTAAAAAGGAGAAATGGATCCAGGCAGTTGTGGCCCATGCCCTTAATCTCAGCACTTGGGGGGCAGAAGCAAACAGATCTCTGTGAGATTAAGGCCAGCTTGGTCTACAAAGCGAGTACCATGATAGCCAGAGCTGTTACAAAGAAAAACCATGTCTTGGGAAGAGAGAAGCAGAAGCAGCAGCAGCAGCAGCAGCAGCAGCAGCAGCAGCAGCAGCAGCAGCAGCAGCAGCAGCAGCAGCAGCAGCAGCAGCAGCAGAAGAAGAAGAAGAAGAAGAAGAAGAAGAAGAAGAAGAAGAAGAAGAAGAAGAAGAAGAAGAAGAAGAAGAAGAAGAAGAAGCAGAAGCAGACAAATGTGTGATTGTTTACTGATTCCTGGGGCTATAGCCATGGTTTGGTTGGATGGTCAATGGCTTGGAAAAAGCATCATTGGGACATTGGATTGGTGAGATAGACTTTTGGAGGAATAAATGTGTAGATAGTCCTTTTCCAAATGATGTGAAGATCTTTGTATCTCATGTAAATGTTCATCAAAAAGTGACTTCAGCAGAGGAAAGTTCAGTACTGAAGTAGCTAGGATGACCCGTTCTGTAGTCAGCCTTCCCCGGCACCCCTCTCATTGCCCAGTGTACCTTGAACAACGCGGCTATGATTGCAGAAACGGAGGTTATACATAGGCTCAACAGAATGGACTTCTGCTCACCAAGGCTGACTTGGCTGTCACTGCCGTTGAATGCCAGATATGCCAGCAGCAAAGACCAACACAGAGTCCCTAATATGTCACCATTCCCCCCAGGGTGACCAGCCAGCAACCTAGTGGCAGGTTACTACATTGAACAACTTCTTTTGTTTATTCCTCACTGGAGTAAATACTTATTCTGGTTATGGATTTGCCTTTCCTGCATGTAATGCTTCTGCCAAAGCTACCTTCTGTAGACTTACAGGATGCTTTATTCCCTGTCATAGTACTCCACCTAGCGTCACTTCTGACCAAGGAAACCCACTTCACAGGCGGGAAGTGTGACAGTAGTAGCTCCATCCTCATGGAATCCACTGGTCATGCCGTGTTCCCCACCACTGTCAAACAGCTGCCTTGATAGAATGGCAGAATGGCCTTTTAAAGACACATTTACAGGGGCAATTAGGTGGCAGCAGCCTGGAGGGCTGGAGCAGGGTTCTCCAGAAGGTAGTGTGTTTTGGAATCGGTATCCAGTATATGGTACAGTTTCTTCCATGGCCAGGATTCACAGGTCCAGGAACCAAGGCGTGCAAATGGGAATGGTTCCACTCACTGTCATTCCTAGTGACCACTGGGAAATTTTGTTTCCCGTTGCTGTGACCCTGTGTTCTGCTGGTTTTGGTTCCAGACAGGGGAGCACTCCTGCCTGGGGGTAAAACAAATATTCCATTGAACTGGAAGCTCAGACTCCCTCCTTGCCACTTTGGGCTTCTGATGGCCTTAAACCTAGAGGCTAAGAAAGGAATAACAGTGTTAGGGGGGTTGTTAGATCCAGATTACCAGGGGGAAATTGGATTGCTTCTCCACAATGGAGGTAAGAAAGATTATGTCTGGAGTGCAGGAGATTGTTTAGGGTGTCTCTTGGTGCTACCATGTCCTGTGATTAAAGCCAATGGGAAGCTACAAAGCCTAATCCATGCAGGATAACAAAGGGCCAGACCCTTCAGGAATGAAGGGGTGGGTCATTCCTCCAGAGAAAGAGCCAAGACCTGCTGAGGTGCTTGCTGAGGGTGGAGGTACAGAATGGACCGTAGAGGAAAGTAGTTATAAATACTAGCTAATGCCATGTGACCAGTTGCAGACATGAGGACTGTAATTGATATAAGCGTATATGTCTTATTTTTGTGAAAATCGGGTTTGTGTGTGTGTATCCAGTATTTGTATCTGCTTTTCTCTGTTTATCACATCGTGTAACATCAATGAAGATGTCAATAGTGAGGGTTTTTTGTTTGGTTTGGTTTGAGACAGAGTCTTTCTGTTTAGCCCTGGCTGTCCTGGGACTCTCTATGTAGACCAGGCTAGCCACAAACTCACAGAGAGACACCTGTCTCTACCTCCTGTGTGCAGGTGTGTACCACTATGCCTCGCTGCCATATTTAAATTCTGAGACACTGGAAGACTAAACATTCGCCCAGGGACTTTGCTACCTGTTATAAAGTGCATAGTGCACTTGCTGCGGTACACGGAGTAGTCATTCATGGTAGGCAGAATCATGACCTGGTTATCGTTCCTACCTGGAAATCGATCATGGCGTGAGATACGATTGTGTGTCGGGTTGGCAAATGGTGGACTTGTGCTGGCTAATCTTGGTTATCTCCTTGCTGTATCTGGAATCACCTAAAACGCAGGCTGCTGGAAAACACCTGTGAAGGGTTTTCTTGATCAGATTACCTGAAGCAGGAAGACTAGTCCTGAATCTGGCAGCAGCTTTAGGGAGGCAGCCTAGCTAACAGGACATAGAAAGGAAGTTTGCTTTGCGAGCGCTCACCTGACTTTCCCTGGCTCGTCCATCTGTCCCTTTGCTCTGGCGTTCCTTCACTGATGTCAGAACCCGCTCTGGATTCCCGCGTGAAGACCAACAGCTCCCAGGACTCGTCGCTGGTGAGACGGCTGTGACTGCCAGCCTTGGACTGAACAACTTCCAGATCACACCCTGCAAGCCGCTCTGATAAATTCCCTCTTTTTAAAATATTAAAATGTTTATTTAATAATAAATATAATTCAGTACTAAAATCCATCCTCCCTATTTCTTCTTACTTTTTTTATTGTTTTTATTGAGCTATATGTTTTTCTCCGCTCCCCTCCCCTTCTACCCTATCCCATGGTCCCCATGCTCCCAATTTACTCAGGAGATCTTGCCTTTTTCTACTTCCCATGTACATTAGATTTATGTATGTCTCTCTTAGGGGCCACTTTGTTGTCTAGGTTCTCTGGGATTGTGAATTGTAGGCTGTTTTTTTTCTTTATATCTAAAAGCCACTTATGAGTAAGTACATATGATATTTGTCTTTCTGGGTCTGGGTTACCTCAATATGGTGTTTTCTAGATCCATCCATTTGCCCACAAATTTCAAGATGTCATTTTTTTTCTTCTGTGTAGTACTCTATTATCGAAATTTACCATATTTTCCTTATCCATTTTATTTTGTAGAGAGGCATTTAGGATGTTTCCCGGTTCTGGCTATGACAAACAATGCTGCTATGAACACAGTTGAGCACATGTCCTTGTGGTATGATTAAGCATCCTTTGGTTATATACCCAAAAGTGGTCTTGAGGTAGGTTGTTTCCTAATTTTCTGAGAAATTGCCATACTAAAATTCAAAGCAGCTGTACCAGTCTGCACTCCCACCAGCAATGGAGGAGTGTTCCTTTACCCCACATCCTCTCCAGCATAAGTTGTCATCAGTGTTTTTGATCTTGGCCGTTCTTACAGGTGTAAGATGGAATCTCAGAGTTATTTTGATTTACAATAAATTCCCTTTTAATATATATAGTCATCCTATCAGTTCTGTACCTTTAGAGAACCCTGACTAATGCAGTTGCTACAATTTATTATTAAAACTAAACATGTTTGGACCGACACTGCATCCTTCCAAACCTGTCTCCCGATTTCCTTGTCTTTGCCGTCCTTTTTCCCAATCACACAGGCCTGAACATACCGTGACCTTTGAATCTCTCTTGTTTAGCCTCAAGCATCCTAAGTCAGACTCTACAATACTACATTTTTAACATGCTTATCCCTTTCAAACCTTGTTGCTTGCAACCAAGTTTAAACTGTGCATCTCACCCTGTCATTGTCTGTTTTCTCTGCTCACCGCATCTTCCCTTAGGAGGCCATTTTTCACCAATCTCTAATTCATCTTGAAGTCTGCCTCTAAATCATCGTTTTAAGATTTTCCTCCTCAGCCGGGCATGGTGGTGCATGTCTTTAATCTTAGCACTCGGGAGACAGAGGCAGGTGAATCTCAGAGTTTAAGGCCAGCCTGGCCTACAGAATGAATTCTCCATAGAGAAACCCTGTGTCAAACAAAACAAAAACAAAACAGACACACGAAGCTAGTTGCTAGTTTTCAAAGATTTGTTTTTTACTATGTATGTATGTGCGTCTGTGCTATATTAATGGCATGCATGCAGGTGCCTGTGGTGGCCAGAAGAGGACGTTGGAGCTCCAGGAGTTGGAGTTGCAGGTGGTTGTGAGCTGCCTGACATGGGTGCTAGAGCGGAATTTGGTTCTTCTGAAAGAGCAGGAAAGACTCTTAACCACTAAGCTACCTCTCCAGCTCCTAAAGGATTTTAATCATGTGTTACACATTGAAATCACTAGGATAGACCCATTAAAACTGATCATTCATTCATAGATACTATCAAAGTCACTTAAGCAAAGTGAAATTTTTATAATAATGATTTACTATGTAAGCCGATGATCAAGTATCAGTGATTTAAATGGCTGGGTGAAACTGGAGCTAAAAACAAGACAACAAAGAATGGAGAAGGACATACAAAATACATTACGCCTCTGAGGCCTGGGCATGTTCGACTCCAAAGGCAGCGCTTTAAAAGCCATGCCTAGGGAAGTGTGTTCCCTGCACTCTATCTCAGTAACATGTTCTTGCTTTTATTGTAACACCGAACAGTGGCATCTTGCAAATTCACAGTCCAGCATTTGAGCAGCTTCGAAGCAGCTGTTTCAGGCAGGTTCTTAATCACTTCCTGAAAAATGTATTTACAATAGACACGTTATCTGTTTTAAACCGTGCACCAGATTCTGTATCTGAAGTTTAACTTGAACTAAAGCAAGGCTATCGAGGTAAAAGTAAAGAGGTGTGAGGTGTAACCCGTTTGACGACAGTGTAATGCCTCGGAATGCAATGGGAAAAGACATTTTTAGGATGCCTTGCTGTGATTTTCCTCTCAAGTTGAAACAATATTTAAAAGATCTTGTCACCAGGGGAAATTGGTTTGTTCATATTTTTTTAAAACAGTACATTCTTAATTTATTTTATACTTGAAACCTGCATGCTTTTGTTGTTGCTCTGATTGTTGAGTTCATTCACTGTAGATCTATTTATTGGCATGACTCTCTGCCACATGCTAGGGCCTCAATGATGAATCCAGACAAAAAGTTCTACTGGGAGTTGCCTTGTCGTAAGGTTATAGACAATAGGGAAATAAATACAGTGCCAGTTAGTGGTGAGAGTCATGGAAGAAATAGAAAGACTGGGAGATAGAGGATTATAAGGGATAGAAATTGCATACGTAGGTTAATTAGTGAAGCCTACTCTGATCATTTAATGATACAGTGTATTGGGGGAAGTACTTTTGATTGAATCCATTGCCTTCCTCATGCAAAGCAAGTGCCCTACTGCTGAGCACTTCCTCCAGCCTGGTGAGTACCTCTCATCAGAGCTGGATGCTTGGTTAAAACAGTTTTATGTTGTGGAGTGAAAGCTGATGGGAAGGAAATGAAAGTTTATTTAAAGACATGCTAGCCAGTTGGGTGTGGTCATATACACCTTTCATCCCAGCGCTCAGAGGGAGGTGGATCTCTGTGAGTTAGAAGCCAGCCTGGTCTACATACTGAGTTCCAGGCCAGTGAGGGCTGCATAGTGAGACCATGAGTGGGGTGGGGGGGGATTGAGAGAGTGGTAAGTTCATGGCATAGCCACATTAGTGTTCCGCCTATCATAAAGGGAATCTGGGAGATGTAACAGCTTCCACGAAGAGAAGAACTAAGATGGTAAGAATAAAGAGCAAGAGACCTGAAGCATCCGTTTTGATACCTGAAAAATGGATTAAAATGAAAAACTACTCACTGTCACTCACAATCAAATGTCATAAAAACCAAACTCTACATACCCAACAAGCTGACCAGCAGTCAAAAGACCGGGGAGCTGGAGGGTGGCTCAGAAGTTAAGTGTGCACACTGCTCTTTCAGAGGACATGAGTTCAATTCCCAGTACCCAACTCCTGCTCCAGGGATTCAACACCCTATTCTGGCCTTTGTGGGCACTGCACACACAGCCATACTCACATAATTAAAATAATCCTAGAGAAAAAGACTGATATTTCCAGTGTTGGCTGGATAGATGTGGCAGTTTGAATGTAATTGGCCCCCATAATCTCACAGGGAGTGGTACTATTAGGAAGTGTGGCTTTGTTGGAGTGCGTATGAGCTTGTTGGAGGAAGTGTGTCACTGTGAGGGCGGGCTTTGAGGTTTTCTATACCACCCAGTGTCTTAGTCAACTTCCTGTTGCCCGCAAGCCAAGATGTAGCCAGCACCACATCTGACTGCATGCTGCCATGCTCCCCGCCATGATGATAATGGACTGAACCTCTGAAACTGTAAGCCAGCCACCCGACTAAATGTTTTCTTTATAAGAGTTGCTATGGTCACAGTGACTCTTCACAGCCATAGAAACCCTCACTATGACAATGGCGTAGTGGGAGTTTTCATGCACTGCTTTTAAGAGTGTAAATTGGTGACAGCAATCACAGTAGAGCGCATGTTTACCCCGTAATGTAGAAGCCCCCCCGCACACATACATAATTGTAATGCTTGTGTGTGTGTGTATGTGTGTGTGTGTGTGTGTGTGAAACCACACATACAAGAGTGATCATAGCAGCAGTACTGGCAAAAGTTTAAAACTAGAAACAACTCAAGAGTCTTGTCAGCAATGGAAGGGATTTTAGTGGTCATATATATATGTATTATGTTTATAATATCATATAGTTATAAAAACTATTTAGCAAGTGGTGCAAACAAGTTGTTTTTGGTTTTGAAAAAAAATTAAACTTCATATGTGCAATGCTTCCAGCCCCAGTCTATGAATTAAATTCTAGGACAATAATGAACAGAAGACTACATTTGAGAAGAGGAGTCTATACTAAGGGTTGGGGTTACCTTTGGGAAGGAACGTGAAGATGAGTGTTGGTCATTGTCCCTGAAGCTTAGTGAAAATTACATGGTTGGTTCATATCATGAAAATACATGGTGCTATCCACTTGTGATTGGCACTATTTTCCCTTGTGATTGTTGTTCTGACATGCTTTTGAAGGTCCAAAAGCTAGTTTCTGTCCTTCTGAAAACAGACTAGAAAAAATTCTAAAACAAGAACAATATCGTCTGAAAATGTATAATACAAGACAAGTCTCTACTTGGTGGTAAAATAAAGACAAATAACCTAGGGACAAATAGCTTTAGCTAGTTCAGAAATGTCCAGTGGACCTATACAAATGTGCTCAAGGCAGGCGTCATCTCCGAGTTAGAAGAATTGCCACATTCATTGCTAGTGTCAGGCCTGGGAGAGATGAGAGGAGCGCAGTTCTTTCCACCTGATGTGAGTCTAAGGGAAGTTAAGCTACTTAAATTTGAAATGAGTGTTCCTTCAATACATCAGCTGTCCTGGGAATAGGTTGCGTAGATATAAAAGCCTCACGGGTATTTAGTCAGTTTGTTTGCCTTAACAGCAAACAAAAACTCGAAATCAACTTAAGGCCTATTATTTTCCAGATTTTTTTTACTTGGGTTTGTTTTGGTTTTATTTGAGATAGGGTATGATGATATAGAGAAAGCTGGCTTGGAACTTGAGATGGAGCCCAGGTTGGCCTCAAATTCATGGCAGTGCTCCTCCTTCAGCCTCCTTAGTTCTGAAATTTGCAGGATGAGTCACCATGCCTACCTCAAAGAGATAGTAATGAACTGTGTTATAAGTATGAAATGTCATGAAACTGTTAAAAAGATTATTAGTTAGTATCCCCATATGGATCTGAAATTATATAAGAAAAGCAGCATGTAGGATTGGAGAAATGATTAAGACACTTGCTGCTCTCTTGCTGTCTTCCCGAGGACGGAGTTCAGTTCCCAGACCCATGTAGGGTGGTACCTCCAGCTCCAGGGGATCCTACGTCTCTGGCCTCTGAGGGCATCTATGCTCAACGTGTGCATACCCACATCCAAACATGTGTACCTACACGTAATTCTAAAAACTTTCAAAAAGAAAAGAAAAATGTTTGTACATTCAATATGATCTCTCATGCTGGAGAGACGGCTCAGAGGTTAGGTGCACTGGCTGCTCTTCCAGGGGTCCTGAGTTCAATTCCCAGCAACCACATGGTGGCTCACAACCATCTGTAATGAGATCTGGTGCCCTCTTCTGGCCTGCAGGCAGAGCACTGAGTATATAACAGTATGATCTCTCTTCTAGTAATAATCAAAACGTGTGTGTGTGTGTGTGTGTGTGTGTGTGTGTGTGTGTGGTATTATGGGTAAGACAGCAAAGGGAGGAGTAATTCCTGGTCGGGATGGCAGCAGTTAAATCAGTTAAATGCTGTTGTCCTTCTGCAATCCAGTCCTGGTGTAGAACTGTGGAGCCTGACCCTGGCTGACAGCTGACTCAGAAGAGCTACTGCTTTACGTAGGTATATATTCAATGTATAGTCCAGTTTTTTGATAAAGGGTCCATTGGGACTTTTTAGTAGTAGGAGTGTGGCCCCACCATTTAGCATCCATGGCTCCTTAAGTCTGAGTTTCTTCTGATGGAGAATTATTGCTGAAAAATAATCTCACATCTCAGTGGTCCTTGATGAAAGGCAGTGACTGTTGGGTTCAGGTTTCAGTGACTCACCAAACACGATAACAATCGAACCTCTTCTAACTATTAGAATAGCATTTCCTGCCGGGCGGCGGTGGCGCACGCCTTTAATCCCAGCACTCGGGAGGCAGAGGCAGGCGGATCTCTGTGAGTTCGAGACCAGCCTGGTCTACAAGAGCTAGCTCCAGGACAGGCTCCAAAGCTACAGAGAAACCCTGTCTCGAAAAACCAAAAAAAAAAAAAAAAAGAATAGCATTTCCTGAAACTCAGAGTACCGGCAAATGTTCTCACCTTGATTCAATAAAATTTAAGATTTCATTTACATAAAATCATTTATAGGGTTAGGGTTAGAAAAAAGAAAAAAAAAAGAAAAAAAATCATTTATATTACATTTTATTTTGTGGGGCCGGAGAGATAGCTCAGTGGTAAGAACCCTTGCTCTGTAAGCATGAGGATTTAGTTGGATTCCCCAGCACCCACGGGAAAACTGAGCATGGCTGTTCATACCTGCAGCCTTGGCACTGGGCAGGAGGAGGAGCACAGATCCCAAGAGCTCACTGCCAAAGCAGCCTGCTTCTGGGTCAGTGAGAGACCCTATATCTAGGCAATAATGCAGAGCATGACAGAGGTAGACACATGATGCCTAGCTCTGGCCTGCACACATGCACGCACACATATCATACATCACACATAAATTGTTCTTTTCTGTTATTTCATGATTCTTCTCTTTGTCAGCGTATAGGTGTAAAAACATTTTTAAAAGCTCTAACATATCATGGATTTTTTTTTTTTTTGGCATGCACCTAGAAGTAGTTGACAGGTTCTTTCTGAATGAAGAGGGTGACGGTGAGGTCATTATGTGCCATTACGTCATTATTTTCCATTGCGTTAGTGTACGGTGTGCTTTGTAAGATGTTCGGCACCTGCCTTCCCAAGGCGATAGCACTCTCTGGTCCTAGTCACTGAAAGGTACCCCTTCAGTGTGCAGAAACTTTTGTTGGGGAGGAGACTTGCTACCACCATGAAGAGCCCCAAGCCCAGATTGATGGAGGAATTGTTTGTAAGGGGCAGCAATGCCCAAGATGTATAACCTTGAGAGAGGAGTAGGATTCTAAAGCCAGGGAAATAGGAACCCAGGCAGCATTGTACAGCAGGGAGTGGCATCCGATAGACTGGCCGACGGGACAGGGTGCCAGCTCTGTAGCTAGTAATAAATTAGGTAGAGTGGAGTCAGTGGAGGGCTGGCAGGAGGTGGTCTGACATAGGTGAGGGCAGACCCAAGAGTGTCACTTCACTGCCTGCTCTTGCTGCCTACCGCCACCAAAGGAGCTTTGAAAGCTCATCCCTCCTCAGCAGGCCACTTCATGTCACCTTGACTTCACGCTGGGGACACTTTGTCTCACCGGTTCATCTTTCTTTCCAGTTCTTAGAATAAACTGGGTATGGCTGGCTGACTGGACCCTCCCGTGTCAGTATGCTCACTCACGCTTGTGTGACTATCAGTTTATGTAAACACAGAGGCATTCAGCCTAAGCTTCCTACTCAGAAGCTAATGGAACTCATTTGGAGGCTCCCCCACAGTGCTCAGTACAGACTGCCCTCGGCTTTCCATGGTTCTTACTCTGTTTTTCTGAGCAGCTTTATTCTGAGGGGCTATGTGAGGTTAAGGTACAGGCCTCACAGTATTTTTTTTTTTTTTTTTGCCTCCACAGCAGACTTTTGTTTTTTGGTCAGCCAGTGTCGATACAGCTTTGTGTTAATTGTTTGACATGGAATCAGTACTGGACTGCCTGAAAACTTAAATCCTTTTCTGCATTTATGGATTGCAAAAATTTAATATTGCAGCATTGTAATTTTATAATTATATTTTAATAGTTTTATATTTTAACTAATAAAATATTTTTATTTGCTTTGGGAACTATATTTACTCATTTTGGAGGTTAGATATCAGTATGTACATATTTTTGTCTATCACCATGCCTAGTAAAATACTTAAAGTAGCTATTCAGTATTTTAAATTTTGATTTTTTTTTTCCTTATCAATTTCTGGTGATCATGTCCACACTGCTACTTTGTCTTGCTAGCCACAGAGAGCACTGTCCAGGGCACTCCCACAGCCAGGGACGTCCGTCTTCTCCTTGGTAGCCTTCTTGAGCCTCACTTTGCCTTTTCTAAATAGAAAGGAAATCCCAGCGTTAATGGAAGCAGCCTCGTTTCAATTAGAGAGCGGGATTAGTGTCAGGGCATTTCTTTTAAAAAGAGTAAGGACTGACATATTTTGGTCCTTTGTAGTTTTCAAACTTTTCCCTCTAGTTGTCCTCATTATTCTCTGTTCAGATGAACTCCTACCCAGGATATCACGGTACATTTTTTCTGAAGGGACGAGACAGAGGAGGAAAGTGTCGGTCCAGAGCCCCACCTTAGACTCTTTCCCCACTCAACCCAGCTCAAGAATCCTTAAACTCAGGTCTCTGAAGACGCTTTTTAAAGAACTTGTTTGGTGACAGCTCACCTAGGAACATGGTTTAAAAGCAGGAACTACTAGCGGTAATGTGGTTTTTAATTACAAAGGGAAACACTGGGATACGTTTCTTGTTTCAGCAATAAAAGAGTTAATGCAGGGAGCAGTAGAGGCTGCGATTCTGCAGCGGGATAGTGCTTGCTGTCTCTGTCATTTGTGGTTTAGAAAAGGGGGTGGTGTTCTGCATTTGAAAGGACTTTAATGAATGCTGTCAGTGTTTGTGAGAGCGGAGGGTCTGTACGGGAAAGGGGAGCTGGGAAAGTGCCGTGCTGCTTCAGGATAGGTGGGTCAGAGTTTGCTCTGATTGAGCGGAATGTTCCACCGCGGCTCGGCTTTATTCATTATCCTTTGTTCTTTACAGTCTGATCTATTGGGATGAAAGTAAATGTAGATATATATATGAACGATTTCTTTTCCTTTGGAGCTGCTTGTTGTATACAACAGGAAATATACTTCTCTTGTCTTGGTTGGATGCACAAATCTGTGTGCCGTGCTTTTTGCCCGTTGCCTAGACGATCACTTGGTTTCTCTGAGGATGTCTGGTTCTCGTAAAGAGTTTGATGTGAAACAGATTTTGAAAATCAGATGGAGGTGGTTTGGCCATCAAGCGTCATCTAATTCTTCAGTTGACAGCCAGCAGGGAGAATTTTGGAACCGAGGACAGACTGGAGCAAACGGTGGGAGAAAGTTTTTAGATCCATGTAACCTACAGTTGCCTTTGGCTTCAATTGGTTACCGAAGGTCCAGCCAACTGGATTTCCAGAATTCACCTTCTTGGCCAATGGCATCGACCTCGGAAGTCCCTGCATTTGAGTTTACCGCAGAAGACTGTGCTGGTGCACACTGGCTGGATAGACCAGAAGTGGACGATGGCACTAGCGAAGAGGAAAATGAATCCGATTCCAGCTCGAGCAGGTTGATTATTTTCTTCCCGTCAGAGGTGGGGGGGGGGGGGTGTGGGGTGTAGTCTCTGTTCTTTGAGGATAACTGAATATTTACCAGCTAAGCTCTGTGATTGTACATGCACCTGCTTCCTGTGTTCTGTCCACATGAATAGCATCCCTGTATGGACATGTACGTTTGCTAGGATTCAGAAAATGTCTCAGCATTCATTCCGTGAAATTTAAAGGCAACACATAGCTTTCATTTTGAAACACCTTGCGTTCCGTGTAGAGGTCTGGCTCTGCCTTGAAAATAATATATAGCTGCTTCTTTAGACATCGTTGCCTGGCTTTATTGGTCTGCCTTCTATATTACAGTAAAACTACATAGCATTCCTACGGTAGAGGTCTTTGTGATATTTTGGATTAAAATAGGTTGTGGAGTCATTTTTAATTGGATGACATGAAAGGTTTTCAATGAGACACACATTGAAGTTCCCAGTTTTTGACACCATTTTAGTTGTCAATACTAATTCTGTGGTTATTTCTCTTTGTCCTGTCTGTGTTGCAGCTCTCGAGACTAAGACAGAGAATACTAAGTAGCATGTCTCTTTCAAGGCTAACACCTACTAATTCCCGTTACACTCACTTTTCACTGAAATCCATGCTGTTTAAGGAAAGGAAAGATAATCTTTTAGGAAAGTTTAAGGGAATGTAGGGGGTGGGAGCTGGATGTGGTCAACTGGCAAAAAGGAGATAAGGAAAACGAGTTAGAAGAACTATAATAGGGGAAAAGCATTGATAAATTCATGATGATTTTATTCCTCCTCTCCTGGAACCGTTCTTTTCTTTGAGATGGATTTTCTCAATGAGTCCGGCACGCCAGGTAACCAGTTAAAGCTGTCTTTCTGACTCATCCTCACTCTGAAGCGTTCCTAGATAGTAAAGGCACAGATGGCTTCTCACTTGGCATTTGGTTACTTTTCCCCCTTTAAAGTTTCTTTGCAGGTTTTGATTATTATAATCTCTAAGTTGGTTATTGTCAGCGTAGGCGTTCAGAAGAACCGAGATCAAATGCATTCATGTATTCAGACGTCTCATGCTTGGGAATAGTCACCACCTTCTCCTCCTCTCACCCTCAGATGTGGAATTCCGAGCTGTGAGAGGATAGAAACATAGGCCAGTCATCTGTAACCATCTGTAGAATGGAGGGAAGAGAGTCTCTTTCCTTAAGTAAATAGTGTACTTAATTTAAAAAAAAAATTTGATTACTTTATGACTTGGCTTTATCCTAAGGGGAGAGTAGCCATCAATAATTTTAAATATTGACATCAACTGAACAAACATGATTCTGTTATATTGGGGGGGGGGGTATTTGTTGCCATAAATAAAACATCAGATTTTTAATTTTATGATTTTTACCAATTTTTGTGTGAAAGTAAATAATTATTCCCCTTGAAAAAAAATCAATATATTGAGAATATTTAAACAATTTTTAAACACAAAACATCTATTTCTTTGCCAGCTTAGGTTATGAAAATATTGCCATCTATCTACTACCCAGGGAAATTATGTTAGCATCAAATTTATGCACATGTGTAATATTGGGAAAATTTGCACACTTCCTTACATCACAGGTGGTTTATGTAACCAATGAATACTAAAATTGAATCCCCTTTTTTATGTGCACATTGAATTATATTGGTGAAATGTTAGTTATGAGAGAAAATATTTTTATATTCTTTTATGAAAGAATATATTGTATATTCAATATACAGTAAGTAGCTATTGTATATTCTTCAAGAATCTTGAATTGATATTTCTATTTATAGGAATATAAAACTAACATGTTGATCAAGACCATGGTGAAGGATGGAAAACTCACATCTTCAGAGACTTAACTTTAAAAACAAGTACTATTTATACAGTAAAATGTATGAAATAAAAGAAAACGTCTGATTTTTAGGTCTGAGGGGGACATGTAAGCGTTTAGAATGTGCTTTGTCTTTCATGACTCCACTTTCTTCTAGATTAAATGTATCCAATTTTTATGCTTGTCAGTCTTCTGGTGGAGTTTTTAACCTTTGTCACGGGGATACATTTGTTACCCTCAGCTTTTTAAATGGCCAAAGTTCTCTAAGGGGTCGTCTTTCTACTATAAGCAAATCAAAGCGCCATTGCAGTGATGGTCTTCAGACTCTTATACATAACCTTCTGAACATAATAAGTTGATATCTGAAAATATTAAAGATGCAGTGAGGACGCACATAGAACATAATAATTTCTTCTTTGAACAGTCGTCAATAGAGAGATCAGAACTTAAACAGAATTTTTGGATTTTTAGGATAGGGAAAGGACAGCTGAGTGGTTTTGCATAATCAGAATCCCAACATCCATCATGGATGTGGAAGCTGAAGGCAGTGGCTACAAGTCTCCCATGCAAGAAGTATGTTCTGTTAGCTGTGTTCTGGCCGAAAAGTCAGCCCTGAGCATTGGCCTCTGACCACTTTCTCTGCCATTGCTCTAAACCATTTAAAGAGGGTTTCTCTGTGTGCCTATGGCTGTCCTGGAACTCGCTGTAGACCAGGTTGGCCTCAAACTCCGAGATCCACCCGCCTCTGCCTCCTGTGTGCTGGGATTAGAAGTGTGTGCCACCACCGCCTACTGTACTTTTTATTATAACTTCAAGTCTATCCTCTAGCTCTACAATACTGACTTTCAGCCGGACACATGGCTACACTCGGGTAGAGACTCCATTTAGAGTCTCTCTTCTAACTAGTTGTGGCCACGTGACCAAGTCTTCACCGCCAGAATAAGAGGTACACTAATTGTGCCATTTGCTTCATATCCAGGCTTTTCTTTACTCAGAGCTGAGTAAGCTCTGAGCACACAGAAAGGATATCCCTTACAGTTTGGAGAAAGATAGGCAAGGGAACCTACGAGGCAGAGGTTTATCTGCCCTTTGCCACCGGGCTACCTGTCACCTCTGCCTCTGATATTCTTTGACAAATCATTTTAGTCTATGTTCTGTTAGTATTCTCATTCCTCAAGTTCCACGGTTATGGTCAATGTGTGTTGTGTGTGTGTACAGGCACATGTGTGTCATCATTTTCATGGATGGTTCTAAAACCTTAAAACCTCCCTGACCAGATTCAAATTAAATACAAGTAAAATAAAATGTGGTCAGAAAGTATCATTCCTTTAAAAAGCCTGGAGCCTAATAGGCCAATTGTAGTTGGGAATAGCGGTGGCTTATGCCTGTAATCGCCACACTTGGGAGGCTAAGGCAGGAGGATTGAGTTCACAGCCTATCTGAACTATATAATAAGATGCTATCTTAACGTGGGGCTGGAGAAATAGCTCAGCAATTCAGAGCACTTACTGCAGAAGACCTAGGTTCATTTCCCAATACCCATGCTGGCTCATAACTGTCCACAACACTAGCCAGTTTTAGGTGATCCAGTGACCTCTTCTGACTTCCACAGGCTCTTGTACATATGCGGTGCACATATGTACACACATACACACACATAAAATAATGATCAGATTATATTTAAGAATATATATTTATATATACATATGTATATATATATGCAATATCAATTAATGAAAAAAGAGATCATGAAATTGAGGGAGAACAAGGAAGGGTACATGCGAGGGTTTGGAGGGATAAAAGGAAAGGAGAAATGTTGCAATTATATTATAAACTCGAAAAAGGAGTAAATAAATATATTTTTTAAAGTTATTATATTTACAAAGGGGATGGGAAGGCAAGAGTTGCAACACAGGGTTCAGTGCTAGGGGTGCAGGGGCAGTAAGGAAAGATTACAGTTACAGAGGCATCTTTAGTGGGGTGCTAGTGCTAGAGATCCACACTCAGGTCTCGTGCTTGAGTGGGCCCTCCCCTGACTCAGCCCTCTCCTAACCCCATCTTCAGTCTTTCAAAAGTGGGTTAACATGCCAGGCAGTGGTGGCGCACGCCTTTAATCCCAGCACTCACAGGCAGATCTCTGTGAGTTCGAGGCCAGCCTGGTCTACAGAGTGAGTTTCAGGACAACCAGGGCTGTTACACAGAGAAAGCCTGTCTTAAAAAAAAAAAAGAAAAGAAAAAAAAGAAAGTGGGGGCCGGGGGAGGCTTAACATGGTTCTGTGTATAGATACATCTTTTGTTTAACAAATATTTAGATTATTTGTAGTAGTTTCCCCCTAAACAATCTTTAGTAAATCTTCCCTGTGGATCAATATTTGTATACACAGATTATTATTTCTTCAGGACAGAGACTTGGGGATGCCTCGTGTTTTTAAGGTTGATTTGTATTGTCAAAGTCATTTCACAAAGATTATTGCCATTTTAATTCTCTCTAGTGTTATGCCTGTTGAGCCTTCCCCTTCGTACTGGTTCCTTATGATTCTTAGAATCATTTTAACCTTTTGCCACAGATATCCTTGCTTTAGTGTCCATAGAAGGTGGGGAAAAGTCCCCAAATAGAAATGTGTTTTCCTTGAGAAGGTAAGGGACAAAGGTGTTTTTTGTTTTGAGGGGTCTTAGGTAGTGAACCCAGAGTCTCACCCTTGCTAAGCATGGGCTTTACCACTGAACTGCAATTCCAGACTTAAAGATAATTCTGGAGCTCTCAACAGAATTCTTCATACAACTGCCTTGTCCTTAGGAGGGAGAACTCCTGTTGATGGCCGTGCCACCCTGAATGCTCCTGTCTCAGAGGCTAAGCAGGGCCAGGGCTGGTCAGTAGCTGGATGGGCGAAGGGAGCGCTCTCTGAAGTGGACAGCACAGCCTCCTCCTTCTCATTCCCTTGCGAGCTTCCCCTGTTTGTTGCCTTCACAAACACCCAGAATCCTTTCTCCCGCTGTGTTCCAGCATGCGTCAGTCATGCGCTGTCTGGGGAAGCATGTGCTGCTCATCTGGAGTCACAATTCTCCATCTAAATTTCTACTTCTATTTTATACCTCTATTTTTTGTCCACTTCACTTTTTTTTTATAGATTTGAGGTAGGGTTTCATGTAGCTCAGGCTGGCACTGAAATTTCAGTCCCCCTACCTCTATCTCTACCTCTACCTCTTAAGTGATGGCATTATAAGCATGCACCATCACTCCTGGCTTTTGTCAGTAGCTTATAAATAAAAATTGTATGATGCTATCTGTACATTCCTCATAAATTATTTAATAGATTTAGGGCATTCATTAAGTATGCTGAACAGTGTACATAAAAAATTAAAGACTGATAGCTTACACTAATAAATTTGCATTTTATTTTATACTCGTGATTATGAGTATTTGTGAAAGATGCTGAAAGATTCACTGTTCATTAATTGCACTTTTACAGAGGTATAGACTCTAGATGTCACATGCTATAATGCAGGTGCCAGGCATCAATCACTTCTGCAGAGAGAGAGCTAGGCAGACTAACCATAGTTTCAAAGCAGCTTTTTCTCTACTCAAAATCAAGAATAATTTTTGTGATTTAATTTTTAAAGCTTCAATAAAACTATTACTTTGTTTAAAAATTCTACTGTATTAGACATGGTGGCACATGCCTTTCATCCTGTTAGTAGGGGGTGCAGAGGTCAACAGTCTCCATGTTTGAGGCCAGCCTGGTGTACATAGTGAGTTCCAGGCCAGCCATGGCTACATAGTGTGATCGTATCCAGAGAGAGAGGGGCGTAGAGAGGGGTGTAATGCACATATTGTATGTATATACACATGCAGGTACCTGTGACATCTGGAGAATTACAGGCGTTGGGCCATGTTGCCAGTTACGTATTTCCCGCCTTATAATACTTGAGTTCGAATTCCAGACCCTTTCACCAAGGGTCCTTTCTAAGTATCCCTGCGGCGTCTTGATGTCACAGTGCACACCTTGAGAATTAAGGGACGAACAGTTGGTGATCCGAATCTTTTGGTTCTTTCCTCTTCTTTTGTGTTCAGCCATGTCCTGACTTAGAGTCAGTTCCTGGTTCAGTGGCACAGCCTAAGAGTGAAGCCAGGAAGTACTCACCAATATGTCATTCGTTGCAGTGAAGCTCTCCCACAAGTGAGCCATTGGTCCCGTTCTTCGAAATATGGTTTGCCATCTTAGTAATATCCTGTAAGCAAAACTAGGCAGAGGAAGTGCCTCTGCTGTCGCAATCAAGCAGAACAGAGAGAAATATGTTTTACATGCTCCACAATGACCTATCCCCAGATGTTTCTGTTGGCAGTTAGGATGCCTGCTTGGTTTACTAAAGGCCATTTTAAAGAGGAAGTAGGAAATTAAGTTATAGAAATCAGTAATAATGGGGATCATCTTTTAAAAGACAACCGAAGAGACAGCACTATGTCAGGAAAAGGTTGGGACAGCAGGCCTTCCGTTGTCCACAGCAAAATGACCTCTCCCGCCAGTGACGTACCTTGATTGTGAACTTAACCTCAGTTGACTGTGCATGCATTGTTTCATCTAATAATCCTCTACAAGTAATCCTCTAAAATAAAATACTGTGTATCTCTCCTATTTTGATGGTGAAGAAGGTAAGGCTTAGAAATAAAATATGTCCCCAGGGAGATTATTTATATATAGTGACTGAATAGGAGCTGAGCCCAGGTCTGTGGGATTCAGGATCAGCACTGTGCAATAGGACTTCATGCATTCATGGAAATGCTGCCATGTATCATCTGGTTTGATAGCCACCAGTCCCATGGGATTCTACATTGGATGTTTAGTTAAAGTATGACTATTCCAACTACTAAAAAAAGGAATTTTTTGTTTTATTAAATTAAAACTTTGTGTTTGTTTTTCTTAATTGAAATGGATTCACAATGGCCAGTTGCTATTGGGTAACAACTCTAGAACCTTCCTAAACTGTTCTTCAGTACTCTTCAAATCAACTCTCAAAACTAAAGCACGAGGAAAAGACAGAGCCGGAAATGTTCACACTGTCAGTTCCGTAAAGCCGTGGACAGGATGCTCTCTCCATGAGTCTCTCAATATCAAAGTGAGAAGACAATCACTTATGATGATAGTATTAATGATGACTGAGCTTTTAAATTTGAATGTTGCTTAGTGTTTATGATTGGATGATGACTCAGATCTTTCAGCCCGCTTATTGGTTAGTCATTACTGTTAATTTAAGATGAAGCATAAGAAATGGGGCACAAAGATCAGAGTCCTAGGAAAGAAATACTTCCTTTACTTTGATTTTGGAAGAATTTGTGGTTTATAAATATTAGATACTGTGTTTTTTCTCCCACTCTTAAGATCCTAATATATGCATTGCCTCTCCCTCAGAACACACCTGTGTAGGACAGGCTGGGAATACAGTCTAGCTGCCTCCCAGGAGGAAAAGGCGTTTGCCAAACAGCAGTCTCTACAAGCATGAACAAACTCGATAGTTCTTGGCAAGGAACTTATTAATTTTATCTATTCCAGATGCTCGTACTTTAAGAAGTAAGAGATCTGATTTTTTTTTCTTTTTTGATAGGGCTATTAGTTATATTAAGAAAATTACCTTCCAATATGCCGAAGTATAATTCAATAAAGCATTCCACAGAGCTGCTGAGAAATAAGAGCTAAGCTAAATGCTGCCTGGGTGTTGACTGACTCAAATGGTCCTAGACAATCAGATATGGTGGTCCTTTCCGGCACACGTGCCCTGGATTCTAGCCCTTCAAGTTACTTTAAACTAGTTTAGCTTTTTAAATATATATTACTGGTTATCTGAGTTTTTGAGAAAGTTATTTACAATGCTGTTTTTTATGATGGTGCATTTTTAATTAATTTTTTTAAAAACAGTCTTTTCTCATTTTACATGCCAATCCCAGTTCCCAGTCCCTCTCCTCCTCCTGCTCCTCCAGCCTTTCCCCACCCCACCCCCCATCCACGCCTCAGAGAAGATAAGGCTTCCCATGGGAGTCAATTAAGTCTTGTACATCTAGGACCAATGCCTCCCCACTATATCTAGACTGAGCAAGGTATCCCTCCAAAGAGAATGAACTCCAAAAAGTCAATTCAAGCACTAGGGATAAATCCTGGTCCCACTGCCAGTGGCCCCATAGGCTGTCCCAGCCATACAACTATATGATAATGTATTTTATTGATAACCTATGAAAATGGCCCTTTTTTGTTGGTTTTTGTTTTGTTTTTCAAGACAGGGTTTCTCTGTAGTTTTTGGAGCCTGTTCTGGAACTAGCACTTGTAGACCAGGCTGGCCTCGAACTCATAGAGATCTGCCTGTCTCTGCCTCCCAAGTGCTGGGATTAAAGGCGTGTGTCACCATTGCCCAGCTGAAAATAATCCATATTAAGTAAAGGATAATTTGTATCTCAAATAAAATAATAATGACACCATTAAATCTATTAGGAGATAACATCCATCAGTATGAATATAGCTCGGCAATTTTTCAGCAGAGTCCCAGGGTTCACCAGAGAACTCAAAAATGGCAGCACAAAGAATATGTGTAGCTCTAGCTGTGGGTGGCACCTTCATTCATGTGTTAACAAGACACACTACCCAAGCATCGTTGATTTTAAAACACAAAGTAGTAAGCCATACATACTTGTCCAGACATGATACACTGAAGCAAAGATGGCTAGAGTCTGAGGTGAGCCTGGGTCATGCTGTGAGGCCCTACACAGAGAAACATCTTTAAGACAATGAGTAGTTACCCTCTAATATTGACTGGCGACATTGTTTCTTATATTGCATGTGAAGGCTTTACAGGGACAGTGGGGAAAACTTTCATGACATGGTGATTGTCTAAAACGTGTGTTTTCTTGTTTCAGGACTTCCAATAGCAGTCAGACACTGTCATCCTGCCATACTATGGAGCCATGTTCATCCGATGAATTCTTCCAAGCCCTTAACCATGCAGAGCAAACATTTAAAAAAATGGAGAACTACTTGAGACATAAGCAACTGTGCGATGTCATTTTAGTCGCTGGCGATCGTAGGATTCCAGCTCACAGGTAACGGCTTTGAGAACTTCTGTCCGTGTGAAGCAGTCCCTAGGTAACTTATATGTGGTGAGATGACATACCCCAGTTAGCCCTTAGGCTTCAGGGAAGAGATCCAACTCAGAGTGTCTGAAAGAACACCACACACGAGATTACTCAACATAAACATCCCTGTCTTCTTCTGCGGAAACACAGGCGTTAGCCTCACATCAGTCAATACTGTTTGTTGTAGATATCAGCTACAATAAACAGTTTTCCTGCATATTAAATACTTGTTAAATGCTTTAAATAAGCTTTATGGAAATTAGAGTTTGTGGATAGCCAAAAGCAAAGCATCTCACAGAATAGAATTTGCGGAATCTTAACAGTTTTTCTTTTCTTTTTTTAACGCTGTGAACTGAACCCAGGCCTGCATGCTGAACATGTACCCTGACCACTTAGGCACACTCCTGCTCATTAGCAGATTTTAAAATCCTTATGTATTCCCTAATTTTGTTTTTGCTGATCTCTATGAAGTATGAAAAATAACAGTGGAGGTGGGGATCCTTTAACACAAATGACATATTCCTTAAGGTAAAAAGAAAGAAAAATGTTTAGGAAAGAAAGATTCATTTTCTTCTGATAATTTTATATTCGTTAAGTTATTTGTTGTTAATTACCACTACGATCACAAAGATTATTTTATGTCAATAGCAATTAGCATTGTCCAAAAGTTTTTGTAAAACCCTTGAGTTTATAGCTGTCAATTAGCATGTATTTATTGACAAATTCGTGTGATAAAAAGCCTGGGTTATGAACATGGTCTCTTAGAGAAGAGATTTCAACGTGAATTTCCCAGGCGCACTGAGAATGAGCTCATCATCTCACCAGGCATGTGCTGACACCACCACTCACACAGATGACCCCATGAGCCTCTGCTCCCTCCGCCCCTGCACTGAAAAGCTTTCAGCGACTCCCAGGTCACTGCGAGTGGCAACCCAGCTTACCATTGCCCCTCTGGTGCTCCATCCTTCCGCTGTCCCTGCTCCCTGGCAGTAGCCTCACAGAGCCCTCATGCTTCCTAGACACTACCGTGAGCTCCTTCTCCCGAGTGCTATCCCAGCACCTCCAGAACTAAAGTCTCCACCTCCCTTAATAATAATAATTTTAGGCAACCGGTCTCTGCCAGAGTGACACCATCTGTCTTTGGCCTATTGTTCTATAGTATTTACCACCTTCTCATTAACTATACCAGACTGTAACAAAAAGAAATAAAAGTATTAAAAGCTCGAAATATTATAAAATTTGCTGACACCATTTTTAAAATATGTTCTGCATGTTCACTTCTGTCCCAAATGGTTTAGGTTATTTTCAAAACTGGCAAAAAGAAAAATAACCTTTATATTTTTCTTTCCATATTATATACAGTCAACTTAATACCAAGTACTTATAACTTTTTTTAAAAAGATGTCATAAAGTGGTGTTTGCATAGGAAAACCATTTACCTCAGCAGGAAATTTTCAGTAATAGTAATTTATTATTCAAAAGAAGGAAGTAGAGCACAAAGGGGTTTGTCAAATGTACGGTACATTTGCTGGTACTGTGTACTCCTGTGCGTGCCAGATGAACAAAGAGAATGCATTTATTAATGAGCGCCCGGCTCTAATGTACTCATTGACTTCTTTTCTAATGCATCCTCAGGCTGGTGCTCTCCTCTGTCTCCGACTATTTCGCTGCTATGTTTACTAATGATGTCAGGGAGGCAAGGCAAGAGGAAATAAAGATGGAAGGTGTGGAACCGAACTCACTGTGGTCCCTAATTCAGTACGCATACACAGGTAACAAGTCAGAAAATAAACGAACACCTTTAGACTTAGGTATTTTGATTTCAGCTTTGATTTGTTTTCCTTTCTCTTCTGTTTATGTTTCTCAAACAAGGTGTCATATATTCAAGTTGACATTGAACTCAATGTGTAGCCAAGGCTGGCCTCAAACGGTTCCCAGCTTTCTTACTTCTAGAGTTCAGATTTCTCTCTGAATAAAGCAATATGTAGTTCAGTTCAGTTCTATGGACATCACTGTCTCTGATGCTGTTCTGTATTGGTTAAAAATCTCGATGTCAAAACCTTTTAAATGATTATCAGGATGAAGCTTGTGAATGTTTTTGAAGATTTTTTTAGTGTGTGTGTGTGTGTGTGTGTGTGTGTGTGTAGCAGATGTCTATGGAGACCAGAGACATAAAAATACCACGAGTAATCACATTGAGTTGAAATGGCTTAGTAAGTAAGAGCAGTTGTTTTGCAAAATGAGGACCTAAGTTCAAATCACCAGCACCTAAGTTCACATTGGATGTGGATGTATGTATCTGTAACCCTAGTACTGGAGGGTAGAGGTAGGGTATTGCTGGCTAGCCTGCCAAGGTAAAAAAAAAATGTGAGTGCCATGTTCTGTGGGAGAACCTGTCTTGGAAATCAAGCAAAGGAATGATAGAACAAGATGCTTAATGCCCTCTCTTGCACTCCACGCACACACACACACACACACAAATTACATACAATCTCTCTCCCCCTCTTTCTGTGAGCTATGTAATATAGGTAAAATTTTACATTTAAAATTTTAGAGTTATATGATTCTAGATATTAGTTACTAGTTAATGTAGCATTTAAAAATTCTGAAAATAAGCCCTTCTTATTTTTTGCTGCTTTGAGTTTTTTGTTTGTTTGTTTGATTGATTGATTGATTGATTGGTTAGTTGGTTGATTTTGTTTTGTTTTGTTTTTTAAGGGTTTCTCTGTTTAACAGCCCAGGCTGTCCTGGAACTCTCTTTGTAGACCAGGCTGTTCTCATACTCACAGAGATCCACCTGCCTCTGCCTCCAGAGTGCTGGGATTAAAGGCGTGCACCATCATTCCAGCTGCCATTTTTTTTAAGTAGAGGTCACAAAGGGATAAATTATTCACATTTAATATTAAACCTTCAGGGTCTGTAATGTGTGAATGAGCTTTTATTTAGAAATCCCGTTGTATGTATGTAAACAAGATTCATGAAGCTCCCTCATTAATGGAATCTCCTCCTATTAGGCCGCCTTGAACTAAAAGAAGACAACATCGAGTGCCTGCTGTCTACAGCGTGCCTCCTCCAGCTCTCCCAGGTTGTGGAAGCATGCTGTAAATTTCTCATGAAGCAGCTTCACCCGTCCAATTGCCTTGGAATCCGTTCTTTTGCCGATGCCCAGGGCTGCACAGATTTGCATAAAGTGGCCCACAATTACACTATGGTATGTATTTCCTGAAAATCAGAATCTTCGTCACCCCATTTCTTACATTTGAAAGCTTGTCTCCGTGTTGCTGGCGTCGTGTGGTCTTGAGGCTCAAGTTCATGGCGCAGCACTGAGTGGGAAAGGGAAACGAGCAGAAGATCTCCTGATGGAGAATGTCATGGCAGGCTTTAGAAGTGGGGTTTCCTAAACATTGCACTGCAGCGTGGGTGGATTTCAGACCCACCGCGTAGTCACTGGTGGAAACTGGTCAGAGTGGCCGTAGTATTCTGATACAGTATAAGATGAACAATGAAAGGATGAATGGGAGACCGCCTATTTCAGATGCCTCCAATTCACGGGAGTGCCTGCCACCGTGTAGAAATGGAACAATACTCTGCTTAAGTGAGATGAATTATGTGTTCAAAAGAAATCAGAGGAGCTTCTGACTGAGCAGCCTGAGAGATAATGGAACGTGGATTGATCTGGTAAAAACACTGCACAACAGCACGGCTCTATGCAGTGCGAGCTCAATGTTTTTAAATTAAGTCCTTTGATCCACCCACTTCACCTTACTTCTTTGTAGATTCCCATTTCTTTCTCTAATGTGTATGAGTGCATTGCCTACGTGGACATCTGTGCACCACATGCTTGCCTCGTGCCTGTGAAGGTCAGCAGTGGGTGTTGGATTCCCTGGAACTGGAGTTACAGGCAATTGTAAGATGCCCTATGGGTGCTGGGAATCGAACCTGGTTCCTGTAGAAGAGCAGGCAGTGCTCTTAACTGCTGAGCCACCTCTCCAGCCCCTTATTTCTTAACTTTATATCTGCAGTTTCAAACACCTTCTGGAATAAGATAAATGTAAGTAAATAAAGCACATCTTGGTTTGTTTTCTTCCTAGTAAGTGTATAACTTAATGTCTTCCTTTTGTTAATATTATATTTTTATTACATATATTTAAGTGTAAGCAAGTGCACATGTGGAGGTCAGAGGACAACTTGCAGGAGTCAGTTCTTGCCAGGCGGTGCTGGCGCACGCCTTTAATCCCAGCACTCAGGAGGCAGAGGCAGGCGGATCTATGTGAGTTCGAGGACAGCCTGGTCTGCAAGAGCTAGTTCCAGGACAGGCTCCAAAGGCTACAAAAACCTAAAAAACAAAAAAGTCATTTCTCTCCTTCACCACGTGGGTCCAAGGAACTCACAGGCTTGATGGCAGGTGCCTTTCCTCTGAGCCATCCCTCCAGGCCCAAGCTCTCTTTCCTAGGAAGGACTTTTACACACGTGAAAACATTTGTATGCATTTAGGTCACTCCCGTTGTTTACAGTACAGGCATGATTGCTGCTCTAAGGTTTAGATGCAAATTCACTTGGAATTAGCTGGATGTTTTTAGAGCTATTTTCATAGCCAATTAGTTGTAGTAGATTTTTTTATGTCAAGGTCATTACTTGACATTACTTAGCTTCAATAGAGAAACTCGATGGAACTCTAATAACAATAAGTAATTTAGAGGCAGATTGTCTGATTTGAATGTTGCTATGGGAACAGAATAAGAATGTAAAGCAAAATTCAATCTTCAGTTTAAATAAATCCCTCAGTAATTTCATTTGCTTAGGAAACGATTCTGAAGGGGGAAAGGGTGCCTCTGGCAAGCGCCTGGTAGCTTGGTGGCTGCTTCTTCCGTAAACCAGGTTGGAAGGAGGACTCGAGCCTACTGCTGGGCCATGAGTTCAGTGCATGGTGGCACACAGGGCATGTGCATATATCTTGCACAAGCTCGGGCAGGAGCAGGTGCGAGCTCCTGGGGAGGCCAGAGTCTGGAAACTTCTGTTCCCCTTCTCCACTGCCTCTGAACATGACCTGGAGCATCTCATTTAGAACACTCTAGATTAGTTTATCATTACAGCTACTTCATATCACTAGAGTTTTTTATGAAGCAAGCAGCGTTGACTTTTACAATTCTAAATGTGATTTTTCAGTCTAGAAAATGTTTTTTTTTTAAATTCATTGAATTCTTCTAAAATAGCTACTCTAAAGCAAAGGCATGGTTTTTGAAAGGGATTTTGTGTTTAAACTCGCTCCAGTAGTATTGTGTAACCGTTGAAAAGCTCAGTTCCCATGCAGTATAAATGAGGCTGGAGTGGAAAGGGCATTCCTCTGCAATAGATACAGTAACGATTTGTCAAGTAGCCCCCTCACCCCGAGGAAATGCAGCTAATACCATAGGGAAGTAGAACAGCAATCACATTAGTGTTGTGCAAAGGTGTTGCCTAGCCAATACTGGTACCATACTTGGACCCAGGCTGGCCTCAGATTCACAGTCCTCCTGCCTCATGCTCCTCAGAGCTGGACTCGCAGATATGTGCCACCATGCCTAGCCACGCCATATCGTTAAATTACCAGAAATACTATTTACATCTCAAGACTCTCACCTAACGTTACATATTAAATATCTTTACATACAACTATGTGATCTTCTTCCAAATTCATATTGCCTGCTTAATAATCATTGAGCTATAACTTTCTAGAGCTGGACATTAGGTCTATTTTAACTATAAAATGATGCTAAAAGAAGCATTTGTATTGTAAGTATTTGGCTTTGTTTCCCATTGTGCAAAGCATTTCTTAAGGATTCAAATAACAGGTGGAATGACCAGGCTGGGGGTTTTGCAGCGCTGGGGGCTGAATCCCAGGTCTTGCTCATGCCAGGCAAACCCTTCTCTACCGAGCTACAGCCCCAGACTAGTTTTGATCATTTTTGGCTCTTGCTGTGTGTTCCCAAATCATCTTATAATGTCAGTCTGCAATTGAGTAGAACAGTTTGCTTGAAGCCATTCCAGCGCTGAGATTTTATTAAAATATGTTCCTGAAAATGATAATCAATCATATAAAGTAGATTCACTTTGGTATCTTTTAACAAATCATGATGAATTGGAGCAATTGAATTTAGTTAATTATTCATGAATGGTTTTCCTCCTAAGACTCTGCTGAAAGGAACGTCAGCCCAAGATAGATTTCAGATCAGTATCTCGCTTGGGTTACCACAGGCTAAATGGAAACTATGATTCTCATTTTAATATGGAAGATAGTTATTGATAGGCCTTATCTCTAGCTCTCATTTAAGCAGCATTCACTATTTCACTAAAACGCTGTATGCCGAGGCAGACAGTACATTAGGAAGTGTAAGAGAAACATTACAAGATCACGTCTGGGGTTTGTATTTATATCCATTATTCGTTAAAACTTAGAGACTTCGAAGCGGAGAGGGTGAGATTTCCTTCCTTCAGGCTGGAGAGATGGAGCAGCGGCTGTGTACTGCTCTTGTGGTGACCCATATTCAGATGGCTCACAACTACCGTGACTCTAGCTTCTGGCCTCTGCAGACGCTGCACCTACACACAGACACAAACGTGTGCACACGCTTTAAAGGAAGGGATTTTAAGAGAAGATTTCTTTCTCTCCAGATTAATTAACATAATGATAAACAGTTATTTCACTCCACAGGCATGTGCTGGTGTCCCATTTCCAATCGCAGAGGTTTTGATTCTAACATGCAGTCAGGACTCATTCATGTGCAGTCCCAGGTCCTGCTCCTAGGACATGCTAGGTTAACAGTTTGCTTTGGTTCTTTTTGCTAATAGCAAACTAACTCTGCATAAATCATATTAGAAGAAAGTTGAATATTGTAAATAGACCTGAAATCCTTGGTGGTCTTCTAAAAAGCATATTTTTGAGCTATGTGTGGTAGCACATCTCTATGATCCCAGAAGAACCTCAAGTTCAAGGCCAGCCTGGGCTTAGGTAGACCCTGTCTTTTAAATAAAACAGATCAGAACAAAACATTAATGGCTGCTTTGGTTGTAGAATAATCTTAAAGATAAGTGTTCTGCCATGGCAGGATATAGGCCTTTGATCTAGACTCTTAGGAGGCCTGGCCAGCTTAGAGGCAATTCCTGGGTCAGAAGCACCTTCACTGCTGCCTAAATTCCCTAAGAACCTGATATTGGTCATTCTCCTTGGTGTTTACTTCATTTTTCAATCTTCCTTAAGAAACTAACTCCATCAAAACTATTCCTTAACTTGAATAATGCAATAAATAAATGTCATAGGTCCACTTCACGGTGTAGCAAGCTGACACTGTTTCTACTTACACGTTTAACGAGAGGTACGGGTTAGTGTTTCTCCTGGCTTTCTTTCCTAACAGGTGGCTATAAAATTGTGTCTAAAATACAAATTATTCTGGACACCTAATATAAAAAATTTAACTTCTTTCATGTAAATAGTGAAGGCTAAATGGAATAATAATTTATTTACCTTTTTCCCCCTCTAGGAACATTTCATGGAAGTAATCAGAAACCAGGAGTTTGTCTTACTCCCAGCCAATGAAATCGCAAAGCTCTTGGCCAGCGATGACATGAACATCCCTAATGAGGAGACAATACTGAACGCACTTCTTACTTGGGTCCGGCACGATTTGGAGCAGAGGCGGAAAGATCTCAGTAAACTTTTGGCTTATATTAGGCTACCTCTCCTTGCACCACAGGTAATTAATTGGCACTCGTCTGCGGGTGTTTTTCTTTGGCTAGTCTGTCAAAGTGATTTATACATGTATTCCTGTGGAATGTATCAGTTCAGAGATATTAAACCAACAAAATGCTGCTTCTGTTTGCAGTTCAGAGGGTCAAGTTACCTAACTTCCATTGATTAAGGAGCACTGTTGATTTCGAGTTAGCAATTTTATTGGACTCTACTATCAACCTATCCTAATAACTGGAGGTAACTTAGTAATAAGAGCCAGAAATTTTAGATCAGCTCATTGCCGCATGCTGGTTAGGTACCTACTGACTGCTGGGCTCTGTGGTAAATGCTCCGACACCGGAAGCTTTGACTTGACTTGGTGTATTCTCATACCATAGCCTCCCCTCTGGGCAACAGGGATGGCACGGATTGTTATCAAGCAGAGGTGCCTCTTATCTGGCTGTCTCAGGATTATATAAGAGAAATGCATTCTGTGAAACATAATGTGCTATAAATAATGCCATAGTTTCAAAATGAGGCCTCTCGTCAGTGTGTTCAGAGTTGTCAGTCATTACAGCCTTGCACAATTTCCCCTTTGTGCAGTTTCCACTGGAATATATAGGAATTTCCCCAGCATTTTTTCCTGCCTATCTCGGGCATTGAATAGAGAAAGAGTCCTTGAATGCAGAGGAAGTGAGAGCTCTCCCTGATTCAGACTTGGCTTTCTTTTCTTTTTCTTATTATTTAAGTGTCACAGATGCTGCCTTCTTTGTATTAATTTTGCAGCTAATGCATTATTTCTGGCTACCGTGAGCAGAAGTTTATACTCTACCTAGCAAAAACAAAAATCACTGCCAAGGCCTCATGCTCAGCTCTCCCTATTCACAAGCAGAATGGCATAAATGGATGGCAGTTCAGGAAAAACAGCATAATAAAGGATTTCTCTTGAAATCAGATTTAAAGAGGGTCCTAAAACTTTTCTTGCTTCTTAGCAGATATTCTTTCCTGTTCTTTTCTGAATGAAAGAAAGTAAAATATGGAAAATCTTAGTGGGAAGATTCTATATAACCTGGAAATGTAGTTTAGTTCTGCAATTTAAAGGGCACTTCCAACATGGCAGGCCTCTCACCAACCTTTAAAACTCCTGTTCCCAGGAACTTAGGGACAGAACATTTCCCTGAGTCCTTAGAAAGACAGGAGATCATTAAGTCCAACACCTGGGGCACAGGCAAAGCACTAGGCAAGTAAAACCAGATGTTCAGAACCACAGCTCCATTCAACAACAGAGTAACTCTGTGCATTCTTGTCCTTCTCAAATGTGACTCTGCTTGCCTTTACTACTTGATTAACATGGAGCTCCTGAGAGCCAGAGCTAGGATTTGAACCCACATATGGCTCTGTGCCCATTCTGTCTGTTAAACACACCATGTATAAAATTGCAGGATTTGGGTTAAGAAGGAAACAGAATGCAAGTTAGGTGTGGTTATAAAATAGTAAGAAGAGGCTCTGAAGAGATAGGTGAATAAACACAACATGGAAAAAAATGAGTCCCCCCCCCCAAAAAAAAAAAGATGGCAGAGAACCAGAGTGAACTTCCTTAAATGTCATGTGATCTGCATCTTGTGTTAGCCACCAAAAGCATGGTGGGGCAGGGGAGGGGGGCGGGACATGTTCTGGAAAAAGACCAGATTGTGCACTGGTGTGAATCATACATTATGGGATTTGAAGAATGCTTACTTGACAAAATAAAGAGGGCTGATATCAAGAGGTGAAACTAGAGAGGGAATTAAACCAGCTCATGAAGAACCTCTAGTCATGCCAAGGAGTTTGGGCTTTATCTTAAAAGGAAGGATGGAAAGGTTTTATCATAAGAATGGCATAGCATAATTCTGTTTGGGGGCAACGACTGTAAATACACTAGAGAATGAATCAGGTCTACACTAGAGACCCGTTAGAAAGGCTGTTGGAGTTCAGCCAGGCGAAGAAGACACTCAGGCAGTGCCAGAGAGAAATTACCAGAAACTGACAAAACTTAATGACTGGGTAAGAAGGGCCCAATGTGATCCTATTTGTAGAATGAGGTTAGTGAAGGTGATGTCATCGAGACAAGGGATGGAGTGAGGGATAGCATGTAGCGTGGGGGAGGGAATGGGAGAACCATTTTCCCAAAATTGCTTGGCACCTTACATCTTGAATCCTCAGAATATTAAGAGGAAAAAAAAATAGGAAAACTTACTAGCATGTTGGAGCCCAAAGCAAAAGAATGATACTGGCCAGGGAGAATGCAAAAGTGCTAGGACTGGACCCTAGGAATCACTAAGGTGATGGTGTTTAGCCATCACCAGCCTAACCATGTGACTGGAGTTACTAGAGCTTGATTCCATGACTGAGGAGGAGGAAGTACTGTGTCATCTGATGCTACAGAGAAGGCAGGTAAGGAGGGGGGACTCAGTGGGTTAGCCAAATGGTTCTTGAAGTATAGGACCCATAGTGCCTGTGAACTTTTGAGATGGACCCTAGAAAGGAGATTTGATAAGCCCTACACTGATTTGGGTGCACCCTCGGGTTTGAGAACCCCTGTCCATGCTTGGCGGTAGTAATGGAAGAACACATATGATTGAATTGGCCACCTTGCCCTGCACTGTGTCAACAGTTATTTTACCTCTCTGAGCTCTGGTTTTCTTTCCTACAATGAGAATACTAAATTGCAGTATTGCAACAGTTAGTTACTCTGTTGCTTCACCCCCCCCCCCACATCTTTGGTAACTTCCTCTATAAAAAGAATACAATGTAATTAGATTATATCCACTACTATCAGCCTCCTCCAACTCCTCAGGACCACACACACACACACACACACACACACACACACAGACTATAACCCACTGAGGACAGTTGGTGCTGCCATCTGTGCACGGGTATAGGACCATCCATTGGCCCATGATCAATCTACTAGGCACCACATGGCTATAGGGAACTGACAGTGCCTTCCTCAGTGACTGTCATTTGCCATAATCCCCTCAGCTAAGGTAAGATCCTTGTGAGCCCCTCTTCCATCTGCACTGGAGCCTTGATGTGCTTGTTCTTGCACAGGTCTTATGCAGGCAAGCACAGCCACATTAGCATTGCTGTGTCCAGAACTATTTTATGGCAGTCCTCCCTGTCCTGTGGCTTTTATAATCTTTCTGACCTCCTTCCACAGTGTTCCTTGAGTTGTGGGGGAAGGGGAAGTAATAAATTTCCCAGTGTGTGTGTGTGTGTGTGTGTGTGTGTGTGTGTGTGTGTGTGTGTTATACAGTTCCCAATTAGGGCTGAGTACTTGTGAGGTTTTTGGGTTTGGATTTGAGTTTTGATGATAAAAGTGAAAACCAAAATTATAGAATTAGTTACCAAGTAGAATTCTGAAGTTAGATTCTGTATGTTTTACTTTAAAAGGTAAGGAAATATAACAATTGTTAAAATTGCCAAGTACTATTGAGTAATTAATGGCTATTTTTAAAACTCTAATTAGGTATAGTAACCTAGAGAATTTACATTTGTGAAGTGGTGTTTTCTCAATATCAAGTAAATGAGATTTTATCATCAATTTTCAAATATTAATTTTATTATAATGTTATCAACAGTAGATATTGCAAATGATGGGAGGAATGATAGGCATAATTATGGTATGCTACCCAAGTGATCCTTTAATTTTTTATTTATTATTTGTATATGGACTTGTGTGTATGTACATGCATGTGTGATGAGGGAAGGGCACACATTCCATAGTGTGCATGTGAAGGTCAGAGGAAAACTTGATGGGGCGTGTTCTCACCTGCCTTTAGGTAAGTTCCAAGGTTGGAACTCAGCTCATCAGACTTGCACAGCAAGGGTTTTACTCACTGGGTCATTTCATCAGATCATCAAATGGTCTTTTAAAAATAAATTCTGGGGCTGGAGAGATGGCTCAGTGGTTAAGAGCGATGCCTGCTTTTCTTTTCTTTTTTTTTCTTTTCTTTTTTTTTTTTTTTTTTTTTGGTTTTTTGAGACAGGGTTTCCCTGTAGTTTCTAGAGCCTGTCCTGGAACTAGCTCTTGTAGACCAGGCTGGCCTTGAACTCAGAGATCTGCCTGCCTCTGCCTCCCGAGTGCTGGGATTAAAGGCGTGCGCCACCACCGCCCGGCCGTTGCCTGCTTTTCTAAAGGTTCTGAGTTCAATTCCCAGCAACCACATGGTGGCTCACAACCATCTGTAATGAGGTCTGGTGTCCTTGTATACATAATCAATAAATAATATTTTAAAAAAAGAAAATAAATTCTGCTTATGTTTGTGCACACACTTATATGTGCTATGTATACTTGCTTGTATGTATCCATACATCTCTGTAGATGCACATGCAGAGGCCAGGGGCCAACAGCATATGTCTTCCTTGGTCACTCCTCACCATATTTTTTAAGACAGGATCTCTCACTGAATCCGGAGCTCATCACTGTGGCTAGACTGACTGACCAGTGAGTTCGAGCGATCCACCTGTCTCCAGCCCGCCCAGTGCTGAACTTAGAGATCCATGACCTGGTACCCAGCTTTTGTGTGGGAACTGGAGATCTGAATTCAAGAACATGGTTGTGTGGCAGACATTTTACCAACTCAACTGTCTCCCAGTCTCCCAAGTGACCGTTTCAGAAGAAACTGAATAATCAAAACAAGAAAGTGTTTGCAGTCATTATGTTTTACCCTTGCCTGGAAATCTACTGAAAATGAACTCAAATTCAAGAAGGAAAACGAACTACGATTATTGGTGCTATGACAAGACAAACTTTAGAGTTGATCAAGTTTTATGCAATGTGGATAAGTCATTCCCATTCTGTATGTGCTTTGAGGGGACAAATTTATGAAAATAGTCTTGACAAACAAATACAAGAGTGAAGATAAGCTGAGTGGTGGTGGTGCATGTCTTTAGTCCCAGCATTTGGAAGGCAGAGGCAGGTGAATCTGCATTCGAGGCCAGCCTGGCTACAGAGAAACCCTGTCTCCAAAACAAAGAACACAAGAGTGAAGAATCTACACAATCAAAATGTCTCATTTCCCAGAGACTTTTATTTTAATGATTTGCCACTGATTATGGCAAATAGGCATTCGGAATTCATAAAATAAAGCAAAGGTGTATTAGAATCAATATTTTATAGTTTAGCCAGTCATAATAATTTTCCAAACAATAGTTTACCTGCTGCACTAATACTTGATTATTGTTGTTCATGAATTAATTGCTTTATAATTTTAATATTCTCATTTCTTTACTTAAATTCACTAATCTAGTTTTAATAAACTACAGAACTTATAAGCATATTAAAAATATGTTTTACTTCAAATTGCAGTTACTATAAAATCTCCTAAGACTTTACTGCCTGCCTGTGTTTTATTTCACATTTATTTTTATTTAGAAAGCACTAAGGTAATTATATCAGAAATAATACTAACACTAACATTAATCTAAATGAGCCAACTCCATGCATATCCACTAATGGCTTCTGTGCTAAGTTTATGTTTTGTGTTCATGGGGAAAACTGGCCCAGGTCATGAGACTTGTGTCTTGCTGAGATTATTTTGCCTTTGGCTTACAATACATGCTTACCAAATGCCACAGGCTTTTTGTTGTTGTTTATTTGGTTTTTGTTTTTTGAGACAGCATTTCTCTGTGTAGCCTTGGCTGTCTTGGAACTCACTCCGTAGACCAGCCTGACCTCAAACCCATAGAGATCCGCCAGATCTCTCTTCAGTTATCAAAGGCTAAACACATTCTCAGCATTTTTAGCCATTAAGGAAATGCAAAGGAAAACCCACTTTTCTACTTCTCCAGCTGGCTGACATGGGCACGGTTGGGAGGGTGTGTGGAAAGGGAAGCCTCACAGGTGCTAGTGGGAATGGGAGTGTGGCGCAGACACTTTGAAAAGCAGTTTTGAGGTTCCTTTAAAGTGAAGGATGATTTTAGCTAGTTATCCACCCAAGAGAAATCAGCATATCCCCCACACAACGATGTGCACATGATTGTCTTGGCAGCTGTTTATGGTCATTCCACACAGGAAGCAACCTAAGTGTCCATCAGTTACTGAATGGGTGGGGTGGAACAGAGCCAGTAGAATAGTTTTCAGCAGGAAAGCAGCAACACTGATACATGCTACGCCATGGACAAGCCGAACGAATATGCTGAGTAATATAAGCAAGACACAGAGGGCATGTATGATTTTGTTTATATGAAATGCGCAGATAAGGCAAATCTGTATGGATAGATTAATGTTTGGGGCAGGAGGTGGCAGACAGACACAGCCGTTAAGAGAAACTGAGCTCTGGGGTCTACCTGAGTGAAAGAAATGCATCAACCCTGTCCACTTGATACATTTACTGAACGTCAACTCATTGGATTAAGTATGATATGTACCCTTTGCCCAACAGGCTAATTCATAGACTATGATTACACTGTGTTTTAAAGGGTAATACACCGTGGCCAGGGAAATTTTTCCAAGAACAACAACAAAAGAACAATTATCAAGGAATCTACCAGGAAATCATTACATCACGAGCTTAAAAGAAAAAAGAATATGATCTTATAAATAGATGTGTGAAAGACATTTGAGGGAAAATTGGTGCCGATTCTTAATTTGGAACTCTAAAGCAGGGGGAAATGGGGGCAGCCTAAATAAAAGCGGACCACACGATGCTGTAACGACTACAACCTGAAACAGTAAAACACTAATCCCTGCTGAACGCCCACCGGAAGCAGAGAGGTTCTATTTTACCCAGTGAATCACTGTTACGTTGAAAGTTTGGGCAGTATGATAAACCCATAAACGGAAATAATTGGTGTCCACCCAGAAAAAGATGCCAGACGATTCCTAGTCGGTGGTGAGTGGTGGGCCACAGCTGGAGCAAGTGAGAGTGGTAAAGTGCCAGGCTGAAGTACAAGTCACAATAATCAGTCGAAATGGGCAATAAAAGTAATTACATGTGTAAGAATAACAACACGAAGGCAAAGACAGAAAAGAAAATCATACAAGTGAAAAGGCCCCTTGAACAGAAAGACCTAATATCATAAAGTGTATATTCTCCCTAACTAGTAAAAGCATTTTGGTACAGTTCACACCAAAAAGCCAAGATAATAAAAGAGAGCCAGATGACTCTTAAATTGACATGGAACACTAAACCTCAGATATCCAAGAAAGCCATGAAACTTGATGAGGGGAGACTAAAAATATCAGATTTCAGAACATGCTAAGAAGGCATTAATGATCTGGTTGTGGCAGCTCCTGCCTATAGTCTCAGGACCTAGAAAGCTGAGGCAGGGGGACCGGAAGTTCACAGTCAGCCTGGGCCACAGATTGAGTTCAAGGCCAGTCTATGTGAGTTCCTGCCCCAGAAACATCACACACAGGACAGGGGAGGGTGATGTACACCCTTAGTCCCTGCACTCAGGAGGCAGAGGCAGTGATTAGCTGGTACGGCGACCCCTGTAACTTCAATACTGAGAGGCTGAGACAGGAGACTCTGGAGTCCAGGACTAGCCTGGTCTGTATCATGAATCCCAGGCCAGCCAGGGCTACATAGTAAGACCCTGTCAAAAAACTAAAATAAAATAAAATCCTAGAAATAAGCCAATCAGCAGAACAGAACAGTGGATTATGTCTTCATTGTACATATATTCTGTTCTTTTCTAGTTCCTGGCAGACATGGAAAACAACGCACTTTTTCGGGATGACATAGAATGTCAGAAACTCATTATGGAAGCAATGAAGTATCATTTATTACCTGAGAGACGACCCATGTTGCAGAGTCCTCGGACGAAACCTCGGAAGTCGACTGTTGGGACGCTGTTTGCAGTTGGAGGGATGGATTCAACAAAAGGTATTGGATCTTTGATCTAGAGGAACAGAGGGTGATACATCCTACTAGCAAGAGGCCCTGTGGAGAAGTGGCTGGTTCAGGGACAAGAACGGGGAAAATGAGCCTGGAAAACAATTCTAGTGCCAGAGGTGTTCAAGGTATGGTGGGGGGCAAGTCAAAAGACAGAGAAAACATCTTGTTGGGAGAGTCCATTGAGTTTAAATCATTTGAGCATCTACATAAGCAATTATAGTAAACAAAGATACCATAAACTCCAATTCTCCACAAGTTCACAGAGCCACACATAAAGAAAGGAAAGCTGTCTTCTCAGTATAGTGCCAACTGATAGAGAAAGGAAGATGAGATTAATATTTAGTTTGGGCTGGGAATCTAGCTCAGTGAGAACACTCTCTTCACATGTGTGATGCATTGGGTTCAGTCCCCAGTACTCACGTACATGCGCATGCGTGTATGCACACACGCGCAAGCAAGCAGAGAAGGAAAGAAAGAGTATCCATTTGGCAGCCACCAAAATAAAACATCTCTAATCTGAAATTCAGAAATTCTTGGAGAAGACATGATACTCAAAAAGCTTCAGATTATGGAGCATTTATCTCTCAGCTTGGTTGTTAGATAAAATGCTGAGCACACAGCACTTAACCAAGTGACCAAAACCAAGAGATGAAACCAAGCAGCGATTGCCCTGATAGGACCCACTCTCCGGAAGTCAGCAGCCCAAAGCATCACTTCAATTGTGGGGGAAACATAGATTCAGACAGAATGACTTATCTGTCTTTAGAATTAAAATATGCTGATGCCATCATATATACTTCAAAATTCAGACTTTAGGGGCTGGAGAGATGACTCAGCAGTTAAGAAGCAGCCCTTGGTGCCACTGCAGAAGATCCTAGTTTGTCCCACATCAGATGGCTCACAACAACCTGTGACTCAGCTTCAGGGCATCTGACACCTTCCAGCCTCAGAAGACACCCACACAAGTGTGCATGTGCATACCTAGGGAGAGGCACATGCACACATACACATAGTTTTTAAGAAATCTGGGGAAAGATCTGACTTGATTGCGTATTATGTGAGCACAGAGGAAAAATGTCACTACTCTGATATATTGTCTTGGTTTTTCGTGGTTGTTTTGTTTTCCACAGAGGTCAAGATTGAGATGACAAGATGTTAAATAATAGCTCTGTAAATGCTAATTTCCAGATGTTGATGGTTGTATTATAGTTTTTAAAGAAAATGTCTTGTTCTAAAGAAGATATGTTAAGATATTTAGGGCTATAGGGTCATCGTTTCTGTGATTTACTCTTAAACAATTGAGAAGACTCCGTGCATGCATGCATACACACATACATAGAAAAGAACGCTAAACACAAACATTTGGGAACCTTGGTTAAGATGACTGGCAATCCTTTGGACCATTCTGTCAACAGTTGTCACTAGTGATTGAAGACCACACACAGTGCCATTGGCTGTTGGTTGTTATGGGAGCTTGCTGCATACTTGAAAGCTCATACATATCTGCCCATGTTCCTAGAGCTAGCTAGTGTCTGCAGGCCCTGGTAAAAGCCCTCTGACTTCCATAGACTCATCATGGTTCTCCTCTCGCCCCTGTTCCAACCCCATTGGCCAACTTGCTCATCTAAAATGCCAAAACATATTTCTACATACCAAGGATGCTATGTTAGATGTTCCCATCACTTCCCTCCGACAGTAACATTACCCCACACTCAGACTTCCTCTCAAATGTCAGTTTGCCACAGAGGCTTCCCATGGCTGTTGGGTAGCAGCCTCTTACCTACCGCTTCCACTTTCAAACCTTTTCCTACGCTTTTTCTTTAATCTCATTACTCTGAGTTACATTTCTTCGCAGTATCTGATACATTTATTTATGGTCTCTTTACCTCTTCCTACCCCCAGTAAGTAAAAAAGCACAGGGATTTTGCTCATTGAAACATTCATATTAATATTGATATTAATACATAGGGCTTGGAATAATAATTTGCTGGTAGACGGTACCCCCTAAGTATTTGTCAAATGCCTTTGTTGGTGCACTTGTCACATTTTAGTATTTCTCCCGTGTGTGGTAACTTTAAGGAATATGAAATCATGCACTGTATGCCCCATTGCTTCTTAACTTTAGGTTCATGGATGGAGACTGTAAGGTCTATACTGAGCCAGGAAGATAGGTCAGTGGTAGAGTATTTGACCAAAACATGCAAGGTCCTAGGTTCAGTACACAGAAATACACACACACACACACACACACACACACACACACACACATAATTTTTTTAAAATATATTTTCTGTGAGGGTGGGTGTTTTGCCTGCATGTATGGCTGTGCACCATATGCATGCAGTAGCTGTGGAAGCCAGAAGAGGGTAGTAGATCCTCCCCCATCCCCAGCCACCGTGAACTAAAGTTATTGACAGCTGTGAGCTACCATGTGGATGCTGGGAATTAAACCCAGGTCCTCTGGAAGATCAGATAGTGCTCCTAACCACTGTAAAATCCCTACAGCCACCCCAACACACATATACGCTTAAAGATATACATGTGTTTTATTATTCTAGATGTTTAAATTTTGAGTTTCCAGTTTATAATAATATCTTACTACTTTATAAACTAGGTCTAAAAGAACATGTAAGATTTAAGAGGAAAAAATAGTTTGAAAATTCGTCAATGAAGAAAGATTTTTATTTGATGGAAGGCAATTTTTATTTTATTTTGATTTACCTAATAGAAGATTTTAAGGCCATGGTTGGAGTAAAGAATCAAGTGCTATAATATAATTTACACATAAGCATAATCTAAGTATATGAATAAAATATCATTATTGCCAACAGTTACAAAGAAAGATTATACAAATAAAAAATATTTTTAACCAGCTAGTATTTAGAAGCAATTCTGTTTGTATAAGAATACAAAGCAGGGGGCCTAGAGAGATGGCTCAGTGGTTAAGAGCACTGGTTGTTCTTCCAGAGGACCTGAGTTCAATTCCCAGTACCCACATGGCAGCTCCCAACTGTCTTTAATTCCAATTCCAGGGATCTAACACCCATGGCAAAATACCGATGTGTATAAAACGAAAATTAATTAATTAAAAAAATACAAAGGTGGTCTGGGCAGTGGTGGCGCACACCTTTAATTCCAGCAGTTGGGAGGCAGAGGCAGGCGGATCTCTGTGAGTTTGAGGTCATCCAGGTCTACAGAGCAAGTTCCAGGACAGCCAGGGCTACACAAAGAAACCCTGTCATGAAAAACAAAAACAAAAACAAACAAAAAAAAAAACAGAAGAAGAATATAAAGATGGAAAGAGACTTGGTATCAATCTCAAATAACTCAGAACTGCAGAGGATAAAACTAAACAGTAACTCTAAGAACATATGGTGCCCATGTGTAGATCAAAACTGTAACAGTAACATGGCTCCCATGGTCCTGCGGAGTAAGTGTTCCCTGTGCTGGCATTTTCTGTAAGGCTAAAGCTGGCTGTCAATTAGCAATTTAAAGAGAAAAAGGGACTCAAACTCTACATAATTGGGAATTAGTTTTTGGTGGGTTTTTTTTTCCTTGTTTGTTTCGCTTTCTTTCATTTGTTTTCCTAAATCTCCACTGGTCCCACATCTTGAAGAGAACAAAGAGTTCTAGAATTTTCCAGAGGTAAACCCTTTGGGCAGTAACCTCTATCACTACCCACAGTCCAGTTCCCAAATGATCTTTGTCCTTCCTCCTTTCTGGGTGCCCCTCCCTTCTATGGGAGCCAGCCCCATGCACTGTGTTTTGTTGTTACTGCTCTTTCCACCTTTCTCTGGAATGTCATGTTACAATTGTCTCCTTTATCTCTTGTGCCATCAGCTTCCTTCCTCTCAACTAGAGCCAACCTCAGTCCCAGATTAACCGGAGACAAAGCCTCCTTCCCTCTGCCCAGGAATCCCTGTGTGCCCACTGCCAGGCTTCTCAGAGTCATCCTCTGTGGTGCTCCCTGCCTGCTTTTCCTCACCACGTCAGCCACCCAAATAAGGAACCTTCCCAAAAGTCCTCGGCGACCTTTATGAAGTTCAACCCTGTGCTTCTTACCTTTTATTTGTTCCTCTCGGTGCGTTTGACATTGTCAGCGGAACTGGCTGCTGTAAACTCTTGTTTCTCTGGCTTCCACGGTGCTAAACCCCCCTGCATGTCCTCCCACTTCTGTGTGTCTTCTCAGCCTTTGTGAACAGAGAACCTTCCTGTTGGACCTTTTACTGCAGGAGGATGCCTGGGAGAACGACAGGAGAGAAGGTCATGGT
Organism: Arvicola amphibius; assembly: GCF_903992535.2. Taxonomy (NCBI): domain Eukaryota; kingdom Metazoa; phylum Chordata; class Mammalia; order Rodentia; family Cricetidae; genus Arvicola; species Arvicola amphibius. Next base: position 37,446,939 of record NC_052047.1, on the reverse strand, counting down.
GGGTAGGCAGCGGCCGTACTACTGGGGCTTCATAGGACAGAATCAAAGTATTGCTATCGATGCTAATAAAAACCTATGTGCTCTGGGGCTGGGAAGATGGCTCTGATGGTAGTGATTCTCCTTACAAGCATGAGGACCTGAGTGTAGATCCCCCAGAAACCACGTTCATAGCTGGCACACATGTGTAACCCCAGCGCTGGGGAGGCAGAGACGGGTAGGTCAACCTAATCTAACCAAAACAGTGAGCTCCAGGTCAGCCAGCCAACCTCACCAAAACAGTGAGCTCCAGGTTCAGCCAGCCAACCTCACCAAAACAGTGAGCTCCAGGTTCAGCCAGCCAACCTAACCAAAACAGTGAGCTCCAGGTTCAGCCAGCCAACCTCACCAAAACAGTGAGCTCCAGGTCAGCCAGCCAACCTCACCAAAACAGTGAGCTCCAGGTTCAGCCAGCCAGCCTCACCAAAACAGTGAGCTCCAGGTCAGCCAGCCAGCCTCACCAAAACAGTGAGCTCCAGCTTCAGTGAGACACCTCTGGAGATACAAGGGGGAGAGTAATAGAGGAAGACACCACACATCACTCTTTGACTCCATATGCACACTCACACATGTACACAATCATGTGTGTGCACACAAAGGAATATACATTGATAGCACACGACAAAATTCTGCTTCTCTATATGTAACATAATCACGGTGGAGCTCGTACTCCCATAACTCTCTTTGTTACTGTTAAGGAGCAACAAGCATTGAGAAGTATGACCTCCGTACAAATATGTGGACGCCCGTAGCAAACATGAACGGGAGGCGACTGCAGTTCGGTGTCGCGGTGTTAGATGACAAGCTGTACGTGGTTGGAGGGCGCGACGGACTGAAGACTTTGAACACTGTAGAGTGCTACAACCCCAAAACCAAGTCCTGGAGTGTGATGCCGCCGATGTCCACACATAGGCATGGGCTCGGTAAGTGTGTCCGCAGACCCACTTAGAAAGCCAGGTGGCCGCTACATTTTTCCCACCTGTACCAGGCAGAAGACCAGTGTGTGGGCTCAGTCAGCAACTGTTGCCAGGCATCCCTCATACCTGCCAAGCAGAAGCCTGAACACAGCACTTACGTAAATGTGGCAACAATGGGTACAATAGACAGCACAGGGTTCAAGGGGTTGAGGAAGCATGACGGGCTGACAGCCATGCCTCACATTCGTGCTTTGTGTTAGGAGGATGGTACATGGCCTAGCTAAAATACTTATCAAAACTAGCATTTCTATTTCCATATGTATATGGAAAACAATAATGAGAGATGTTTATGTATTATGGTTTTTAAGCAGAAGTAAGTGGATTCACACACACACCAAAATTGAACATAGTACAGAGATTTCTTTTCATTCTGTCTTTTTTGTCTGGGTGTTTCCCTGCATATATATATTTGTATGCCACTAGTATGCAAAGCAAGGTGCAGATCCCCAGGAACCGGAGTTACAAGTGGTTGTGAGCTGCCATATGGGTCCTGGGAATTAAACCCCAGTCCCTCAGAGAGCGGCCAGTGCTCCTAACTGCTGACCCATCTCTCCAGCCCCTCTTTCTCTCCTGTCAGATAACTCACTGAGCAGACGATGTTGTCTGTAGTGTGTATCCCTTGTTCTATGGATGCCCAGGGTCTGCAGGGTCACACTGTGAAAAAGAAAGGGGCTCTGGCCATGTTGTCAACTCCTCACAGCCTGGAAAAGGTTCAGAACAGCTGCACTAAGGAATTGGATAAGCCATTGCAGAAGACAGGTGAAGGGCAGTGAAAGCAAGTTGAGTTTAGCTCATGGAGGTTATACTGTACTCAGTGTAGAATACTGAGCACCAGCCTAGAGGCTGCCACCAAACCAGCACCCAGAAATGAAAAGAAAGAAAGGCACTTTCTTCATCCTGAAGGAATTGATGGTGCATGAGCAGGGACAAGTGAATTTAGGCAACTCTATTTTCTCAGGTGAAACAAGAGAAAGAATTGTTAGAGAAGAGTAGAGGAATGGAGAAATAAAATTGGGGTTTGAAGTGCATGTGTATCACCAGCTTCTGCTGCATAACAAACCACCCCAAAACTTAGATGCATTTTGTTGCAGGTTTGTTCTGTTTTGAAACAGGGTCTCATAGAATCCAGGCTGGCCTCAAATTCACTATGTAGCTGAAGCTAGCCTTGCATTACTAATCCTTGTGCCTCCGCCTCCCCAGTGCTGAACCTGCGGGCCTGTGCTGTCACATCTGTCTAAAACATAGAAGCACAATGCAGAGACTTGCTAATAGAGCTCGTGGGTTTGTGACTCGCCTGGTCAGTTTGGTTTTGGCTGCTGTGGGTAGGTGCTGGCACTGCTGGTCTTCGTCAGTCTGTGCGGGCTGGATGTTGTAGGACGGTCTCATCTACCTGTCTAGCATGGCAGCATCACAGGGTATCAAAAACAGAGCGGGAAGCAGCGCCCAGTGCAGATTCTCACGCCTTTGCTTTCATCATGTTTCCTAACATCTCACTGGTCCAAAGAAGGCACGGTCAAGGCCAGACTCCCAAGTGAAGCAATGCATCCCCGCTCTCTCAGTGGAGCTGCAGGGCAATGCTGGAAAATGCATAAAGTCAAAGAGTCTGTGGCCATATTTTCAATTTATCACAGCTTGGAAACGGTTTGAAATGGCTTCCATAAAGAATCTGATAGGTCGTAATAAAAGACAGATGTAAAGACTGCCCCCAAAGCTAGCACCCAGAAGTGAAAACTGCCTGGGAATAGAGACTGGCATGCTGGGAGTTTCAGGAAACTACCAGAGGGCCAGGGCTTCCACAAGATGAGCTCTTATTCTGCCACAAGGCTTTTTTATAAAACCAATATTCCAACCTGTCAGTGGTTGCTGTGGGATAATCCTTCTGTATGCTGTGAAAATGTGTTGCTCTCATTGGTTGATAACAAAAGCTGCTTTGGCCTATAGCGAGGCAGAATATGGCTAGGCAGCAAAACTAAACTGAATACAGAAAGAAAAGAGGGTGGAGTTAGGGGAAATGCCAGCTAGCCACCAGAGGAGCAAGATGTATTTGAGCACAGGTAAAGCCACGAGACATGTGGCAAAACATAGGTTAATAGAAATGGGTGAATGCAGAGGAAGAGCTAGTTAGTAATAAGCCTAAGCTATTCAAGCAAGCAGTTTGTAATTAATATTAAACCTCTGAGTGATTACTTAGAAGCAGCTACCAGATGGGGCTGGACAGAGGAACTTCCACGTGCTCACGTTTAATCCCAGCACTCAGGAGACAGTGACAGGCAGATCTCTGTGAGGGCAGCCCAGTCTACAGAGCAAGTTCCAGAATAGTCAAGGCTACACAGAGATACCCTGTTTTAAAAAATAAACAAACTGCCATTCTAGGAGATCAAACACAGGGATGTGTACTTGCTAGGGAAAGCATCCTGAAACTGGGGGTATACCACCATCCTGGAAAATATATTTTAATAATGAACAAAACCTGTAAAATTAGGTTTACCATAAAATCCAGGGTCATTGTAATTCATTCGTATATCCCAATACCACCATGGGGAAAGAAACAATTCTAATTTAGGGTAAATCCTTATAGCACATAGAAGTTAATTGTCTTACCAATGTTTTCCTCAAAATAAATTTGCTTAATAGATAAATTTTATCTATCTAAATTTACAAAATAAACCTAATTAAGAAAATTTTAAATCTCTTCGTATATGAGAATTACATGAAGATTTAGTTTGGAAAAGGGGCTCTCACTGCTAAACTGGTTTTTCAGGGCCAACATTCAAGAGGTCAGACAAAATGAGTCCTTCCAGGCCCTTGATGGGTATTTTGTATATGTAAAACTGGATATATTCTGTAAAATTGACAATATATACAAGCTGAAATATCGGTATATGAATATTTATTTTGCATACATGTGTCTGTGTAAGTCTTCACTAGCCAGTACTATATAACAAGTATATGTGTGTGTGTGTGTGTGTGTATATATATATATATATATATATCACAATATATAACGGGTGAAATAATAGTTGTTTTGGGTCACACGTGCACGACGGCTATTTTATCTGACTTGGCCATGGTTGCTGGGTTGAATTACAGAGGTGTTTTGGCCATGATCATGCCACACCTCTTCTCAAGATCTACTTAACCAGATGTAGGGGTGTACACCCCTAATTCCAACACTTGGGAAGCAGAGGAAGGAGGATCATCAGTTTGCAAGCAGCTCATTTACATAATGACATCCTATCTCAAAAAACAAGACCAAGGAGAGATCCTTGACTGGCTCTCCACACATTCAGAATAAAATCTAAAGGCCTGATAAGGGATAAGGCCAGAAGCACTTTTTCTGACTTCCTCATCTTCTATCCTCTCCCCTTCAGTTACCTGCTCAGCCAAGTAGTACCCCAGCCACGTTAAGCACCCTCAGACCTTCCACATGCTGTTGCGTACCTCAGCTCCTCCCCTGTACACGGCCTTCTGATTGCATCCATGCACAGTCTTCTGGTTGCATCCATGCACAGTCTTCTGATTGCATCCATGCACAGTCTTCTGATTGCATCCATGCACAGTCTTCTGGTTGCATCTATGCTTTTGTTCATGTGCCATCTCATCGTGCGGGTTTCCTTGGCTCTCTCTACCCTTGCTTTCATTGCTCCATTGTTTAAACTGGCATATAGCCGATGTGTATTTCCTGTCTGTGTCCTGATTAAAACACAGTACTGATCACAAGGACACAGCTTTTACCTCTGTGTTCTATGGAGTGCCTATAACTTAGTAGAAACTTCAGAGGTGTTTGCTGGCCAAATTAACAAATGGCTCTTCCGACCCTGTTCCCTGATGGGGACACCGATAGGCTATGGTATGAAACCTAGGAATCTGAAGTGCTAGAGGAGAAAGAATGGACACTGGGTGTTTATTGAAGGATGTCTTAGTCATGGCAGTGTGTGCTGTTTCAGCCCCATCTGCCTCAGAAGAGCCCTGAGGAAGGCCAGGAGCTATAGCCTAAGTTTGTGATTGGTTACGTTTGCATGTTTCAGATTCATTGTACTTACATTTTAATTAAAATAAGAGTTTTGAAAACATCTCAAGGCCTTCCCTCTCTTCTGTCCGCTTGTAGGCGTGGCCGTGTTGGAAGGCCCCATGTACGCAGTAGGGGGGCATGACGGCTGGAGCTATCTGAACACCGTGGAGCGGTGGGACCCTCAGGCCCGCCAGTGGAATTTTGTTGCCACTATGTCCACCCCCAGGAGCACAGTAGGTGTGGCTGTACTAAGTGGAAAGTAAGGAGATATTTGAAGTTCTATTTCGGTCACAATAAATGCATTTATTATTGCATGGAGGACTACTTCGAGCAGCTAGCGAAACCTTTCCAGTAACTTCTGTCCATAAGAGCCCTAACTGCTCATTGATGAGCTTTCTTTCTAACGTTCAGGGACCACACACTTCTAATTTGGAGTGAATAAGTTTTATAAAAATATCCAATATTAAATTGTACAGCAACAATCTGGTGGTTTAAAGTCCTTTAAAATGATATGCTCTTTTTAAAGTAACACGGTGCATTGGGGAGATGTTTACGGTTAAAGTGCTTGTGGAATAAGCATGAGGACCAGAGCTGAAATCCACAAGTACCAGATGGGTATTGCGACCCACCTGTCACTTCAGCCTGGAAAGGCAGAGATGGCATCACCAGAGCAAGCTGCCTACAAAGGCTTGCCATATCCAGGAGCTCTGGTTTGATTGAAAGACCTGCCTCGGTGCATAAGATTAAAGAGCAGTGGAGGAGGAGGATACCTGTCATCAGCTTCAGACTCCACGTGTACACACATGCACCTATATGTGCACCCACAAACCTGTGTGCCCACGTACACACATACAAGAATATGTATACCCACATAGATGAAAATGGAAAAATTGATACATACAGTTAAAAATTAAAATACTGTGGTCTCTCGGTGCTTCCCTAGAGACTTTTCTCCATCATCTTCCCAGCATTATCTTCACTTTTGTGGCCCGTCTCTCTTATCGTGGTAGACTGGTGACCTCGGGATGGATTTAGGAAAAAGTATTTGCCTACCCTTTGTCTGCTGTAAATAATAGATTTATACAGGTCTCATGGCTCTCAGTTATATATAAGGACTAAATGCAAGCCTGTTTAGCCCTTTCTTCCACCATAAAATAAATCCCTTGGTGGTTTCTAATTAATTCCTTTGTTTCATTGCTTTTGCGCTGTCACTCATGGAAAGAGGGAGGAGGGAAGTTAAAGCAGACTGTAAAGGTCCTTGCAGAACTGCGGTATAAGGAAAGTAGGATGAGTAGAGTGGCACATCCTTAGCCCCGGCACGCAGGAGGCAGATGCAGAACTCGAGTTATTGAAGCAAGTTTGCTCTACATAATGGGTTCTAGGACAGCCGAGACTACAAAGTGAGACCCTGGATCAAAAGACCAAAGCAAAAGAAGTTCAGAAAATATTGATAAATATTGTCCTATTTATGCCTAAGCTCTTATTTCCTCAGGACCCATCTGTTAAGCCCTTAGTGGTATTGTTGTAAGTGCCTCACGGGCAGAGAAATGGAAATTACTTTCTCAGATGGAACCATTTAATGGTGTCATCTATGCTTCCTCAATGTCACCTGACCCCAGCATGCCGCGTCATCAATGGCACCTCGCATCCAATGAGCTGTCATAGGAAACGCCTTTTTGCCGTAAGCCTGACCACAGCTGTTTCCCGTCTGCCATCCCGTTTGCTCTTTTTTTACAGACTTTATGCAGTTGGTGGCCGCGATGGGAGTTCTTGTCTCAAGTCAGTAGAGTGCTTTGATCCTCACACTAATAAGTGGACACCGTGTGCCCAGATGTCGAAAAGGAGAGGCGGTGTGGGCGTGACAACCTGGAACGGACTGCTGTATGCGATCGGGGGACACGATGCTCCCACATCCAACTTGACTTCCAGACTTTCCGACTGTGTGGAGAGGTAACTCCTGTGAAGGAAAATTAACAGCTAACAAAGGAATTAAGTTCCTCACACTTCTAGACAAGTAATAAGTCTGTACTGAGCATCCAGCCCATGCAGTGTGAACACTGGATTCTCTGCTCTGGCTGTCTCTCCGCCTGCCTCCCAGCCGCCTAATTGGGATTGAGCACGTAATGCACACCGAGACAAATGTTTATCGTGTAGCTGTTTTGTGCTGGACTCTGAACCTTACCATTAAAGTAAAGGAGTTTGATGAAATCTCAGAAAGGATGAATTCGGGGCTGGAAGCCACTTAAGAAGTGGAAAGGAAAAAGACATTTCTGGCCCATTTTGATGTACAGTGAAATAATAGGAAATGATAAAATAAAATGAAAAGTTCTTGTACGTCTTTAAGGCTGGTTATAAGAAACTCAGATTTTAGGTCAAGTAGAGGCCTATTAGCAGTGATGATTTGGGTGGCAGGCTGGGTCTTCATATAATATTTTTTATTTAGTTTAAGGACAAGCGAGAAATTGATGCATTTTACAGGAAGGATCATGTGTGAACACTCTAAAACAGAAAAGAATGTGGTTCACGTGGGAAATGAAGGGCTACTGTGTGACCAGAGGGCAGAGTAGTGCGAGAATACCAGGGGAGAGGACAGACTGTGTGAGGGTGTAGTGAGAGCTTTGGGCAGGCCTGCTTTTCGCCCTGCCCTGCTCCTGGTTGCCGGCTAGCTTGTGCCCCAAAATAACAACACACAGATTGTATTCTTTTAAACACTGCCTGGCTCATTAGTTTCAGCCTCTTACTCACATCTTGCTTTAACCCATTTCTAATAATCTGTGTAGCACCACGAAGTGGTGTCCTACCGGAAAGATTCTAGCGTACGTCCATCTTGGGCTGGAGCTTCATCGTGTCTGGCATCTCTCTCAGGAGAGACACGGTGGTCTGCCTAACTTAGGAGAGGCAGTAGCATCTTACTGAGCCATCTACCTCACTTCCTTCTTCCTGTTCTGTCTACTCCGCCCACCTAAAGGCTGGCCAATCAAATGGGCCAGGCAGTTTCTTTATTAGCCAATGGGAGTCCTCCATCATTTCCCCTTTTTCTGTTTAAACAAAAAAGAAAGACTTTAACTTTAACATAGTAAAATTACATATAACAAAACAGTTATCAAGTAAGAATTACAGTTACAATATTTATATCTACTTTATCTTTTATCATAACAAAGGAAAACAACTATAACTATCTATCTATTCTTCTTCAGCTCCATCAAAGACTCCAGAAGGACACAATATTACCTAAGTAAATAAGAAATATGCAATTTCCAAACTCTAGAAATGATAGAGACATCTCGCTGCCTGGACAGTCACCCAAAGTTCTTTTGTATTGTTGGGGCATCTATCTTCGGCCTATAGGCCCACAGTATCCAGAAGACTTTCCCATGAAGCAGGAAATTTCAAAGACAGTTCAGTCACTATCTGCTGTGTCCTGCAGAATGTCTCGCAGACTCTTTCATGAATGGGGAACCCAGAGAGATCATCTCACCTATAGGCAAGTTCAGCAGTCTTCTCTCTGAGGGTTCTCTGTGTCCAGTTTATGCAATAGTCCAGGCAAGAGCAATTTCTTGCCCAAATGGCTATCAAACTCCATAAGTAGCCTCTTCGATGCCCATCTTCCTCTTGAAGTAGCTGGTGCTGCCAGGAGCAAATGTGTCTCATTGTCATGAAAAGCCCTAAGTTATTAAAACATTTAAAATGCCATATTCTATAGTCTTTGAAAGATATGAAGAATGCATATTTAACTTAAATATATCTCTATATATCTAGAAAATCTAACTAACATGACTACAAGCTTTACTATTATTGATGACTATCCATTAACAACCTATATACATTACATTTTTAAAATGAACTACACAATCACAATACCTTAATCATTATTAGAAATACATATACATATAAAAAATTGACCTTAAATTTAAATCACTAAAGCAAAATCCATATCAATGCAAATTATTCATCTCCATATCATATCCCCCTTTAAATGTAAAAGAACATTTATAAACAATATTTGGGAACATGGGCGCAGTTATTTCTCTCCAAACTGCTTCCTGCTGAATGGGGACGCTGTTAATCAGATTTTTCATGGTGTAACCTGTGTGCCAGGTTCATCTCAGTCATCAGTTGGGTGAAGTAATTTTCTGAAGTTGTTCACAGCAACCTTTCAGGAGGGCGTGGTCTATCATACCATATTGGGATGATAGCAATCCAATGGTTCTCATTTTCTGTAAAAATAAAAGAAAAATCTCTTTTCCAAAGTATCATATCCTTAGATCCAAATTCTGAAGTCAAGGTATTTTCAAGATATCTTTCTTGGATTAGTTCAGCAGCATTTTTAAACAAATATATTTTAGCAGCTGTTGCTCCTTCCTCAGCATTCAAACAATTCAAAGAGAGCATAATAGCATACAGTATCAAGGTTCTCTGTGTATTTTCCATCTTTATGCGGCTTTATTTTAACCTCTATTTTGTTTATTTTTTACTTTTACTTTTTGAGACAGGTTCTCTGTATGTCTTTGTCCTGGAATAACTCTATAGACCAGGCTGTCCTTGAACTCAGAGGTCTACTTGCCCCTGCTTCCCAGGTGCTGGGATTAAAGGTGTGTGCTACCACACCTTGAACTCACAGAGATCTTTCTGTATCTGCCTCCCAAGCATTCGGATTAAAGGTGTGTCCTGCCACACCTTGAAGTCACAGAGGTCAATCTACCTCTGCCTCCCAAGTGTTGGGATTAAAGGTGTATACCACCACAACAAACTACTTCCTTTTTCTTTCTTTCTCTCTTTTTTTTTTTAACTGTAAGAACTTTAACTTTTAGCCTGAATGTATTTTTAACTCACTGCAAACCATTTAGAGGTTTTCTTTGTCTTTGAATTTCTCTTTACTGTATATCTCTCTTTTTCTGACCACATGAGTCTTTAATTTACCAAGCAATATAGGTAGGATTAAAGCCGTGGCTTTGACAGCTAGATCCAGCCCATTCCTTAGCTTTCCAGCCTCATGGCAGAGGTACCGGCTGTAGACATGTTTATCACCACAACTCTGTGGCGGTTCAAGGTCCCTGCCAGCAAGCAAGCTGCAACAGTGTTAAACAACACTCAAAAGCTCCATAGTCAGGACCGCCTGCTTGAAAGAGTCAGAGTTTGCCCTGGCAGAACAGCCCAGAAAGCTGGCATTTTAAAACGACACAGCTTTTTCCCTGCTACGGCTGAAAACCGAAAAGCATGCAGTTAATTTTCATCAACACCATTTAAGTGTTTCGTAGCCGAACCTCTTAAAAGAGCTGCAATGTTTTGCAGCTGAAGCTGAGTCAGGAAGCCTCTCTTAGATGAGAGTGCTTGAGAGTGCTTTCTTCTAGCGAGCAGAGCCAGACCCGAGAAATTGCTGCTACCAAGAAAACATGCTTTAGTCTATTCTTTCCCAAGCTTTCTCAGGCTTTCTGTGGATTCAGTTATCCACGTTGGGTGCCATTCTGTAGTGAGGAGCTGTTGGGCCGCTTCCCACCGCCCAGCTCCTGGCCGCCCAGCTCCTGCACGGCTAGCTTTACACGCGAAATAACTCTAAAACAGAAAAGAATGTGGTTCACGTGGGAAATGAAGGGCTACTGTGTGACCAGAGGGCAGAGTAGTGCAAGAATACCAGGGGAGAGGACAGACTGTGTGAGGGTCACAGAGTGCTGGAGCACTAGTAACAACTTTAGATTTTAAACAGGAATATGAGGGGCTGGAGAGATGGCTCAATGGTTAAGAGCACTGGCTTCTCTTCCAGAGGTCCTGAGTTCAATTCCCATCACCCACATGGCAACTCTTAACCGTCTATAACTGTAGTCCCTTGCAGTCCAATGTCCCCTTCTGGTGTGTAGCTGTACATGCAGACAAATACCCATGTACATGAATACGTACATAAATCTTTAAAGGAGAATATGAAATCAGTGGACGGGTCCACTTTTTTGAGGTTAGAGCTATTTACTTAGTAAGCTGTGAACAACAGGAGGGGTGCTCAGACTGAAGTCCAGACTTGCTGCTGATAGCAAACAGTCTCGGGGAACACATTTTAGAGAAAAAGATCAGTATTTTCCTAAAAACTTCAAACTTACGGTGCTATAGACTCATTAGTAGATACAGCACCCTTAAGAACGCAACATGAATATAAGAGTAAAACTGATGCAAGACTTCAGTGTCCCTGCTGAAAATGTGGGCAAAGCAATTGTTTTGGCCTTTTCGTTCTTTTTAAACTAGACCTGCTCAATGATGCCACGTAAAGGGTTGATACTTCATGTTAACGGCCGTGTTGCTTCCGATGTTTCTGGCATCGATACCCATCTTTTCATCGGACAAATCACATAAAAGACTCCTGTATCTCCTTCCTGGATCATTGTATGTAACAAGCAGAGTCGGAATTACCTTCTCTCCACTACAGATGAGATGCAGCCGTAAATTAACCGCCTTCCACAACACTAGCTCTTTGCCCACATTTTCAGCAGGGACACTGGAGCCTTGAAGCAGTTTTACTCTTATATTCATGTTGCGTTCTTAAGGGTGCTGTATCTACTAATGAATCTATAGCACTGTAAGTTAGAAGTTTTTAGGAAAATGCTGATCTTTTTCTCTAAGTTCAGCGTATTCATATCATAGATAAGGCAGAAGATAGGCTTGAAGGACAAACGTTTTTACACAAAATATTTCAAGAGCAGTGCGCCAGCTCCCATTGTAAAATTTTCTTTCAGATATGATCCCAAAACAGACATGTGGACTGCAGTGGCATCCATGAGCATCAGCAGAGACGCAGTGGGGGTTTGTTTGCTCGGTGACAAGCTGTATGCTGTCGGGGGTTATGATGGGCAGACCTACTTGAACATAGTGGAGGCTTACGATCCCCAGACGAACGAATGGACCCAGGTATGCCGCTTCCCTTTTCATTACCTCTCTTCTCTCGTACTGTGAAAACAGCTCTTCTGATAAGACCCTCCCGACTTTATCCAACATTGACAGTCTCACACACGTGCGGGGCTTGGAGAGAGGACTCGGCTGTTAAGAGCATTTGCTGCTATTGCAGAGGACCCAAGTTTGGTTCCCAACCCTGGAGGCTCACAACATCCTCTAACTCCAGGTCGGGGGACCTGATGCCATCTTCTGGATTCTATGAGAACTGCACACATGGTACATACACATACATGCAGGCAAACACTCATACACATAAAACAACAGTAAAGGAATTTTTTTTAATGAAATAAAGTTGCCCCTTGACTAAATATGAAAAAAAGCAGGCAGGGTCTGATTTTATAACAAAATCCAAATTCATTTGAAGTAGAAATGAATATTCAGATAAGTTATTAACCAGCACTCATTTGAAGAAATGTTCTAGCGGTGGCAGGGCTGACAGGACTACGGGTGGGGGGGCTGCACCGAAGGGACAAGGATGCTGCAGAAAATAGGTGCGGATAGGAGTCAGAAATATCAGTTTACCATGCATGAGTAATAGGTTTTAAATACTCAATATCTTGGAGCATATTGAATCTCCAGTTATAATCTAATAAATGGCAAACCTAAATTACATTAACAAGTTAGAAACTCAATGTGCTGAGCTTATTAACAAAAGGCTTATAGCTGCCCACATCTCATTCAGGAAAAGCCCAATCCTTTGGGACATGCATGGTGTCGGGCGCATTAGCAGCTGGTCACGTTGTGTCTGCGATCAGGAAGAATGGCACAATAAATATCAATGCCTGTTTCAGTCAGTGTTCTGTTGCTGTGAAAAGACACCATGTCCAAGGCAGTACTTAGAAAATAAAGCATTTAATTGGGGGAATTATTTACAGTTTCAGAGGGCTATTCCATTATTACCATGGTGGGCAGCATGGCAGCAAGCAGACAGACATGGCCTGGAACCGGGTATTTTACATCCTGATCAATAGGCAGCAGAGAAAGAGAGAGACTGGACCTGGTTTGGCTTTTGAAACCTCAAAGCCCACTCCCAGTGACACACCTCCTCCAAGACGACAGCTATGTCAATAAGGCCACACCTCCTAACCCTTCCAAATAGTTTCTCCACTGGGAATCAGGTATGCAAATATATAAGGGGCCATTCTTACTCAGAGTGCCACAGTGCTCCACCCTTCCTCCCTTGTAATTCAGTCCAGGACCCAAACCTGTGGAATGAACCCACCCACTTCTAATTAAGTCTCTGGAAATGCCCTCACAGATACATGCAGAGGTGTTTCCTATATGATTCTAAAATACAGTAAAATTAATGATGAAGATTAACCACAAAGCACCTTGGGGAAAGGGTAAGGGGAAAGGGAGCTCAAGTTTTAAAAAGATAACAGAATAAAGGACTTCTGTGATATGAACTTCAGGAAATGAAATGGCTCAGTGGAAGGTATAAAAGGTGTAATTCTCCACAGAATCCAGGAGAAAGACCAATGACCCAAATCATGGCTAGATTAATTAAAGCAAGCTTTTTTATTTGTGTACACGGGTGGTCTCTCCCTAAGGCGGGTTCAAGAGATCAGCTTTGGACATAGGTAAGATAAGGGTTTTTATACTTCAAGAGTAGAGGGTTTTCAAGTGGAGCTTTGGCAGGCAAATAGGCAGAACTGCAGACCCAGAACAAAAGCATGACAAGTTAGTCAGAACAGCCTCCTGAAACAAAGGCATGGTCACCGTTTCCCAGAGCCATTTATAGTTAAGGTTAGAATAGGGCATAGTCTAATCCTTGAGAAACAGAGATTTAATCATAAGCAGCAATGAACCTAGTTTGTCTTTATTATGTCAGTAACCTGTAGCCACCTAGCTATCTTGTTTAGATACTACTAGTTCTGCTGCTGTTTTAAGCACTTAAACATGTGAGCTTAGACTTGTAGTACCTGAAAAGTAACTGCTCTCATTAAGTAAAAAGACATTTAAAGAGGAGCTGAAACAAGATCACAAAGTCCACTGTTCACCCCACTGCCAGCCTTGTCCCGAAGCAGGAAGTGGTTGTGTTATATTTGGCAAGTTGTCTAAGCTGGGCTGTCTGTCTGGTTGTCGTGCCGCTCACCTTCCACACTACACTCAGATGGCCCATCTTCCTCCACTCCCGACACCTGTGTCTCGTTTCTTTTCCAGGTTGCCCCGCTGTGCCTAGGAAGAGCTGGAGCATGCGTTGTGACTGTAAAGATGTGACTTCATGCTTTGTCCTCTAAATGGCGAGGCCCTCTCCTTCATTAACTTAAGGACGGTCCTACCAGTGGATGCATTTTCAGTGACCGTGCTACGCCACGTTCCTAGGCACAAAGTGCCCCTCTTCAGAATGGAGATATTGAAATAATGGAGGAGGGAATGGATGGACCAGGATGAGATGCTTCATCGCTTAGTCAATTAGAGCTGCAGCTGGCGGACTGGAGTCCCACCTCCGGATCAACACTATGAAGACGAGTGTACTGCCCCACAACAATCCAGCACTAACTGGGATTTCATCTCTCTTTAGTCGGGCACGTTTTATTCACACTGTCCAGAGTTGTGACAGTACAGACATACGAACTTCTAAAATATTACTTTATAAGTTTGTCATACACGAGCTTCCATACTTTTTATTGCTTAATCAAACCACTATTTTAATGACATGCTAAAGACTATGCTGTCTAGTTTTTTTTTTTTTTTTCAGGTACAATAATATTAAATCTGCTCTAGTTGTGAATTTTATTACTAAAGTTGTTTTAACCCAATAATAAGGAAAAACACTTACAACATTAAAAATAAGACTGACCAAACAAACACTTGATAGGATCTCTAGGTCCCACTTAAATAGCCATTCCGTTCCCTCTAGATCCAGCAAGGACCGTGTGCTAGGCTGCTACTGACATTAAAGCGATGCTTTACACTGAGATATGCAAGTCTATGTAGAGAAAATAAATGCTATCTGCTCTGTGATGTTCTTCTCCCTAACTAGTATTTAACTATGTGGGTTTATTTTATACTACAGAAGAGGAACTGGGTCTGTCCCTTTGATACTGATGCAGTTCTTTGGCATCAGTATCTTACATTGTCTGCTGCCGCCTGGTTTCTCACAAATTGGCCAATTGTGTTAAGAACCCATTGTGCTTCTTTGTAATCAAAATGGGGGGGGGGGTGCTAATTGAATATTTGAAAAATAAGTTTAATGTGTTTGTTACTCAAAATTTTG
Source organism: Arvicola amphibius (assembly GCF_903992535.2). NCBI lineage: Eukaryota > Metazoa > Chordata > Mammalia > Rodentia > Cricetidae > Arvicola > Arvicola amphibius. Next base: position 37,431,758 of record NC_052047.1, on the reverse strand, counting down.
TACATTTGTAAGCTCTAATTACATACGTGAATGTTAATCGTCTCGGTGAATTGTTTATTGTTTGTGAAATGCCCCGGGCAGTAACATTGTATGAAATGTTCTTTAAGGTAGAAGTCCTTTCCTTAATATAAAATGGATGTAAAGGGAAGTCCAGTCTTTTAAAGTACAATGTTACGGTTAATATATTCTTATTTCATATTAGGATAGCCTTTATTTTAGTTACTTTCTTTAAAAAGTGAAACACAGTCCCTTTTTATTGAACTGACTTTTTGTTTTTGTTTTTGTTCTTTGAGACAGGGTCTCACTGTATAGCTCTGGCTAGCCTCAAACTTACTATATGAACCAGATTGGCCTTGAACTCATAGAGATCCCCTGTTTCTGCCTCCTGAGTGCTGGGATTAAAGCTGTGCACCTCCATGTCCAGCTGGTTCCTTAATATTTAAGGAAAAATTTGTTTAAGTCACTCACTCTTAGAATTGTATATACATATTGCTTTAGGAAAGTAAATGCTTAAAGCCTAACTCTTCAGATGTCTTAATACTGAATTGCATCATACCTTGAGTGAACAAATGTTACATATAATAAATATATATTAAAATAATAAATATATTAAAAATAAACATTAATTCAAAATAAATAACCTAGACAAGACGGATAAATCCCTAGTTACATACAAGTTAAAAACTGACTCAAAAAGTGAAGAATCTGCAGATCTGTAACAAGTGACAGGCTCAAGTCAATAAAACAATCTTAAGAAAAGCAGTGTCATCTACAGGAGTGGAAGGAGGGGGATGATCGTTTTAACTGATTTTTGAAGTATTTAGTGAAATACAATAGCTTTTTCTGGCTTAAAAAAAAGTAGGAAGCCAAGACTTCCCTTAACCTACTAAAAGACTTTTCTGAAAACCCACAGCTAACAACACAATGAGAGAATGAGACCTTCACCCCTGTGGTCAAGGAAAGGTCTCCAGCACTGAACTAGTGTTCTAGCGAGAGAAATGAGAAAAAGAGAAAGAAATAGGGAATTCAGGTTTCTTTAAAAAAGTAAAACCACCATTAATAGACAATATAATCCTATATATTAAAAAGACTAAAGAATCAAAAAAAAAACCTAGCTAACTAAAATTTCAGAGATGTTGTGTGTAAGATCACAGAAGGCCAGTTATGTTTCTATACACTAGCAAAGAATCGTGAGATAAGATTAAGGGAGCAATGCCATTTATAACATGGGGAAAATGAAACCCTTAAAGTCCACATGTAGATGATGCATCCATTCCTGAAACGAAGAAGATGTAAACACCCGAAAGCCATCTGCGTTCACAGGTTGGAAACGTGTTGGGATGACACCAAGCCCACCACCGTCTGGAGTCGGGCGCCCCCTACAAGACCCCAGATGAACTCTTCACTGGATTGAGAAAGTTAATCCTAAAATGCATATGGAATTGTAAGCGACCCAGAGGATCAATGAAACAAGCATCTCTAATAACCGGGAAGTGGGGAAGGACTCGGATTTTCTGATTTCATTTTATGGTACTGATACATAAGTAAACAGGCAAACCAATAGGATGAAATCGAACGTCTGGAAGTAACTTTGGAAAGTACACTAGACTCGCCGGTTTTCAGCAAGGATGCCAAATCAATTAGGAAAAAATATCCACATGGAAAAATATAGAGTCCGGCCCCTTTACACTGGGTACAAAGTTTATACCAAGTAGATCAAAAATCTAAATATAGGAATTAAAACCACAGTACTGAGAAGGGAACAGATATGCCCTTGGTGACCTTGAATTTAGATATGGTTTCCTGGATATGATTCGTAAACCACAAGCAATTAAAATAAATTGGACGTCACAGACCTGCTCACCTATCAAGAAAGTGAAGGTAGGCCAGGCGTCGAGCTGCACACCCAACCCAGAGGCAGGCGAATCTCTGAGTGTGAGGCCAACCTAGTCTACATAGTGAGACTCTGTCCTGTCTTAAGAGGAAGAAAGAAAAGAAAAGGGGCTTGGGAGTTGACCGTGAGGGAGACTAAGCTAAGAACACTTGCTGTTTGTGCTTCAGGACCAGAGTTCGAGTCCCCAGGAGCCACGGTTACATGAGCAGGCATGGCTGTAACCCCAGCAACTAGGGAGCAGATGCAGGCAGATCCCAAGAGTTCTCTGGCCCATGGGTCAAGCACAAAGCAAGCTTCCAGGCAAGAGAGAGGCCCTGTCTCAAGGCAATAGGGCGGGCAGAGAGGAAAACATCCAATACCAGCTCAGACATGCCCGGAATTGCGCGCGCGCGCGCGCGCGCGCGCGCACACACAAAGTGAAAAAGACTACTCAGGATGGGAGAAAGTAGTTGCAAATTATCTATCTAGTAAGAGACTAGAATTCATACTCAAAAAGGGATTCAGACATTCAATACCAAAAAGATGATCCAATCAGAAACATACAAAGGACGTAAACAGAGGCCCGAGAAAGCGATACAGACGGCGAGCACCTGAGAAGACGCTGACTTCCCGGTCATTATGCAAATTCACAGCGCAGTGAGATACGGCTTCACCCACACTGGAATGGCTGTAATTTTAGAAGCAGAAAATGAGTGTCGGAGAGGACATGGAGAAATCGTTCACTGAGGGCATGTAAAGAGGGTGCAGCTGCGGAGTCAGCTAGCGGCGCGACTCGCTGCTGCGTGACCCAGCAATCCACTCCTGGCTGTATACCAAACGCTGAAAACCTGTCCAAACGGAAACTTGCATACTGAAATAGTCACGGCAGTAAAGCGTGTAACAACCGAAAGGTAGAAATGGCCCAAGAGTCCACCAGGTGGTGACTGGACGAACACTGTACACACACAAGGGGATGCGTTCAGCCGGGGAGAAATGGAGTTCTACTGCAACTGGGATAAACCCTGACACACCGCGCTGAGTGGAAGACGCCAGGCGCGAGGGTCTGGGCGGTGGATGAAATGCCTGAACTAGACAAGAGAGTACAAAAAGCAAATGTGTGATCAAAGACTGTGAGGGACAGGGCATGAGTAAGGACGCTTGATGAGTGAGGAGTTTCCTTTGGGATGAATGTTCTGGAATGTAGTGGCATTTCATTTGTATTTTAATAAATAAAGCTCGCCTGAAGACCTGAAAAGTAAAACAGCCACATTGGCCTGCCTTACAGACCAGGCAGCAATGACACGGGCCTTTAATTCCAGTAGCCACAATGACACACACCTTTAACCCCAGTAGCCACAATGACACACATCTTAAATCCCAGTAGCCACACTCGCTGGTCATAGAAACCAGGCGGTAGTTAGTGGTCCTTAATCCCAAAACTAATGAGGATTATAAAACAGGCGGAGACGGCTCTCAGTCTCAATCTTATTCTTAGGTTTCCTAGAGGCAGGATTGCCATCTTCGGACTGAGGTGGAGGTAAGAATCAGTGACTGGCTGCTTTGCTTTTCCGGTTTTCAGGTTGAACCCCAACATCTGTCTCTGAGTTTTTATTAATCGTGCTTCATTCGAACTACTTTCTGGTGATAGTTTCACAATGGTGATGGTCCACAGTATCACTGGTGGTAAACCTTATGCACGTTGTACCACAATTCTTAAAAAACTTTGTTAGGGAGTGGGGCATTAATATTATTAATTAATATTAATATAATATTAATATTAATCCCAACACTCAAGAGGACCAGGAACTGTGAACTCAAGATCAGCCTGGTCTGCATAGTGAGTTCTAGGACAGCCAGAGCTATACCATGAGACCCTGTCTGAAACTATTAATTAATTAATTAATAGCTTTATTAAAGACACTATATATATTTTTAAATGTCATAACAATGCACATTACTAGGATTAAAATTCTGGATTTTTAAGCATCCCAAAGAGAATATTTTTTATGTATCTTTTAAATGGATGGATTTTAGAACTCTGACAGGAAGAAAGGCTCTTTAGCTGTTTAGTACAAGAAGAGAGCGAGGAAGAAGTTTGATTGGGAGCATCATGATGACTTGACCCCCACCTTCTGTCCCCTGCCACAGGCTGGTAATTTCCACTGAACTAATGAGGCACAGACAGACCTCTGAGTTTGAGACCAGCCTGGACCGGGAAGTGTGGGAAACATTTCATACTTTGATTTGATTGCTTTGCTTTGTGGACACCAGACTATACTTGTGCTATTTTAAACGGCTTTTAGATGGTAGTGTTGCTTGTTATAATAAGTTTGTGCCCCAAACGTTAACATGTAGGCTGTTCAGTTCTGACATAGAGCTGTTGCTCTCTCTCAATACATGGATCAAACGCAGGTCAAGTGGCTTAGTATTTCTAGCTTTGGATAAACTTTACCACTCTATGTGAGAGCAGTAGTGTGTACATGCATGTGTGTATGTGAGTGTGTGCATGCATATATGTGTGCGTGTGTGCATGTGCATGCGTGTGTGTGCATGCATGTGTATGTGAATGCGTGCATGCATGTGTGTGCGTGTGCGTATGTGCGTGCGTGTGTGTGTACATGCATGTGTATGCACGCATGCATGTGCACATACACCCATGCACACACAGAGGCCAGTGGCTGAAGGCTGGTGTCTTCCTCAGTCACTCTCCATCTTCGTCTCTCACTGAACCTTGAGCTCAACAATTTGTCGAGACTGCCTGGCCAGCAAGCTCTGGGGACCCTCCTGCCACTACCTCCTCAGTTGGCTACTATGTGCTGTGGAACAATGGTCTTATACCCTGCAAAGTTTTGTAAGTTGTACTGGTTTAATAAAATGCTGATTGGCCAATAGCCAGGCAAGAAGTATAGGCAGGATGACAAGAACAGTAGAATTCTGGTCACCCAGCCACAGAGGAAGCAAGATGAAAATGCCTCGCTGATAAAAGCTACCAAGCCATGTGGCTAACACAGACAAGAATTGTGGGCTAATTTAAGTTATAAGAGTTAATAAGAAGCCTGAGCTAATAGGCCAACCAGTTTATGATTAACGTAGACCTCTGTGTGTTTCTTTGTGATTGAATGGCTGTGGGACCAGACGGGACAGAAACCTCTGTCAACAACTATGCCTGGCTTTTCTTGTGGGTACTGGGGATCCGAACTCAGATCCTCATGCTTACATAGCAAGCACTTTACTGGCTGTGCCACCTCCAGCTGCTATTGCCACTTTTTAAGACAGTAAAAAACTGACATTAAGAATTCAACTAAGAGCCAGCGGCAGAGGCAGGTGGATCTCTCAGTTAGCGGCCAGCCTGGTCTACAGAGGGAGTTCCAGGACAGCCAGGGCTACACAGAGAAACCCTGTCTGGGGGGTGGGGAGGAAGGGAGGGAGAGAATTCAACTAAGGAGCTGTTTGAAACGAAGACCTCAACTAAAATTTGTAAGTGGCTGTCTTTGAAGTTACACACGTTTGTAAATACATGATAAGCTGAGTTCTGCAAAGGTGTGGATGGAGTCGGCTCTGTGTCCTTGCTCCGAGGCAGCTGTAGTGATGTGATTAGGGAGAAGCTGCCGTGCAGAGAGCTGTCTCTGGGCAGCAACAAGAACGGCTGTGCCATGTGAGAATGTCAGAGAGAAAAGCACCAGATAATAGGGCTGGCAAAGCTGACCTACTTACTTGATTCTGTATCAGAAACTCGGTGGCGAAGCTGCAGAGGACACGAAGGAAGGGACTAATCCAACAGAGGAATCCTTTACCTCAGAAACTCCCCGATCAATAGGACTCCAAGTGAAAAGCTAGGAGGCTGACATCTTCCACACACATAGATCCTAAAGCAAAGGAGGGGGTCGTGTTCGCTCCCTCAGAGCTTACAGGAGCATGTTTTATTTTTTATTTTTATTTGGCATGCATTCATATACCTGAGTTTAAATATATTTATATTTAGCATGTGCCTGTTACACATTCCCATAATAAGCTCTCACTCATTTTGTATGAAAGTAAACACAAAGGAGAATTTGAGGCTTGGGCTGAATCACACCCAAGGCAGTGTAGGGAGAACGAAGAGAATCCCTGAGGTGTCACTTTCCTTGTGCTGGGGGTGGAGGCTGTCTGGAGAGGGCTGGAAAGTGTGCACAAGGGGATGGGAAAGCCAGACACCACCAGACAGTAAGGAACAGCCATGGGTGGGGGCAGCACTGTGCATAAGCTCAGGAATGGAGGGAAGTGTCAGCTCATTTGTTTAGGTTTGTTGTCGTCCTTTTTCCTTGTTTTTCAGGACAGGGTTTCTCTCTGTAGCCTTGGCTGTCCTGGAACTTGCTTTGTAGACCAGGTTGCAGACTCAGGATCTGCCTGCTTCTCCATCCCAAGACGTTTGTTATTTTACAGATCAATCATATTGATAAATAAATCCAGAATTGTTGCCTAAAATTAAGAATAGGGAACTGGAGAGTGGTATAGTGCTCTTGCAGAAGAACTGAGTTCAGGTCCCAGCATCCACATCATTCAGCTCACAACCACCTGTGACTTCAGCCCCAGGGGAACTGCTGCAGACACCTGCATTCACAAGCATGTACACCCCCATACACATACACATGTATATACATAATTTAAAATAAGAATTGTCTTTTTAAAGTAGAGTCAAGACCAGTAATCTTTTTTAAAAAAAATGAAATAAAACCAAAACAATCTTGCAATGTAGCACTGTATACCTATATGCCTGCCCCATAGTGGGCATAACTTGCAGAGATCTGCCTACCCCTGCCTCCTGAGTGCTAGAATCAAAAGCATGCGCCACCATGCCTGGCACCAACCTGTACATGACTCCAAAATACATGGAGGCTCTGCTGATGGTTGCAGTAGCAGCCAGATGTAATCTGCAAACAGCACGAGTTACTCAGGCTGCCAGATCTTCCTCTCGACGTATTGAGTCAAATGAGGGTGTGGAGGCAGAGGCAGGTGAATCTCTGAGTTCAAGGTCGGCCCGATCTACAGAGTGAGTTCCAGGATAGCCAGGGCTACACAAAGAAACCCTGTCTCAAAAACAAAAACAAAAGTTGAACCACTTTCAATGGGAGCATTAATAGAGGTCTGGTTCCTTTCCTCACAAATTTTCAAATGTATTGACATTTTTAAATTGACTGTTTCTCTATATTGGATGGTGGGAAACTTAATCTCCTTGTTTTACCCATGGAATATGGAAGAGTCAAAATAAGAACTAGTCATTACAGGACACAGATGGAGCTGGGCTGAGCTGGAAGATCTCCTGGCCGGCTAGCTTCCCCTGTACTGAAAGGCACTGTGCAGGCTGCTGGGGGAGAAAAACCTCAGCCCAGCCGTGGACCCTGCGTGTGGACCCTGCGTGCGACTAACACGCCAAGCAGGATGTGACTTCGAGAGCAGTAGAGGCGACTGTGAAGGAGTTCCCAGCCTCTTCTCTGTTTGGCTTTAAAGACCGCTCCCGGAAAGGGACTCCATGCCTGGTACTGTAAACCTCCTCAGAAGCCAGCGGCCGGGGATGTCAAAAGCCCTGGTGAGAAACCGATTGTTATTGCTGTTCTGCCTGTCACATAGTGCTTTCTATACATTTGTTTATGCTCTAGATTAGTGTTGTGCTCACTTGTCTTTAGCCAGAGAAGCTGCCCATGGCAGTGAGTACTGGTCACTGCAGAGACTCGTTAGCTGAAAGAAGTGACTGTCGAATGCTCAGTCCTGAACAGGATATCAGTACCACCCTTTCAGGGTTCAGGAAACCTTGTAGAAGAGGGAACAGGAGGAGTAAAATAGGGGGATAATGAGCCAGCTCAGCAGAAAAGGGTGCTTGCCACCAAGCCTGAGGACCTGAGTTTGATCCCCAGAACCCACAGTGTGGAAGGAGAAGACCAGCTCCCAAAATTTGTCCTCTCACCTCTACTGGGGCATGCTTATGTATGTGCACATATGCATGCAAACACACAATAAGCGCATACATATATACATACACTAAAAAATAAAAACGTAGCCAGGTGGTGGTGGTGGTGGTCCACGCCTTTAATCCCAGCACTCAAGAGGCAGAGGCAGGCGGAGGAGAGATAAATAGTGCTAAGGATGCTTGAAAAGTCTATAAAGAATCATTTTATAGTTACCTAAAATTATATAATACATATACACATGTGAACATAATTTAAATGAAATTATGTCAGTTGAGGTGATAATGCTCCCATAGAGTAACTAAGAAAAACCTCAGATCCAAGCATGAAAAAAAAAAAATCCCTTCTTTCAAGATGCTGGCAGGGGAGTACAAGAAAATTTGAATACAGTGCAGGCTATTGCTGCTGCCTTTAGCTGCCTCTCCGAAGTGGAAGGTAAATCCCCTATTACTGAAGACACCACATGCTTCACTGAACTCAGAGGAATTGAGTTAATCTGACCCAAAGGCCTCCTCTCTGAGGGCCAGCTTTCATAATACCAGAAGATGCTATGCAAGTTGCCAAGAGAGGAACGAATCCAAAGTCCTACCCAGCTTTGATGCCACGAACCACAACAATGATCTAATGTGCAAAAGTAGCACTCTATCTTGGCAGTAACCAACAGCTGTCTAATTAGATTTAAGGCCTAATCAATGGGGGGAAATCATGCCTGGTACTGTAATCACTTCTAGCTAGAGAGACCATGGGGCTTCAAGGGGAACCTACCACCGCCACTTCCCTAAGCCAGGGTAGCGCCTAACTGCGTCCTAAATATTTGTCCTTACACCCACAGATGCGTGTGGCTCCCGACCCTCATCAGAGAAGCACCTTTTGCAGCAGCCGGAAATCTTCACAGAAAGACACAGCTGACCAGAAGGCGGAAAACAACTGACTGTGGGGGGCCCGGCCACGGCTGATGGAGCTAGAACACGACCTGTGCACCCAAGGCTCGGGGAACATCATGAAAGCAGGGACCGGAAGGGTGTAAGAGCCAGAGGATCCAGAGTCAGTTGCAAGACTGCCTGTTCCAGATAAGACAGGAGGGCTGTGGCCATGAACTCTCAACAGGATGGCTGTTTCACCAAGACCCAACAATGACATCATGAGATGACATGCCAGAGTGGACGAGGGAAATCACTACGTGCAGTTAACGACCCCTGAGATGGGAGAATTATTATTCTTCCTCAAATGAGAACCTTGAATGGTTATCCAATCCCAGTGACCAGCTCCCCTCCAAAAAAGCAGTACAGATTCAACAGGATGCATCTATGCGATAATATATATATATATATATATATTCATTTTATATACATATACATTCATTATATATGTGTATGTGTGTGTATATATATATGAGCAAGGAAGAGGCACATGGGAGAGATGAAAAGAATGTAATTACATTTGTTTTGTTTTGTTTTTGTTTTTCGAGACAGGGTTTCTCTGTGTAGCTTTGGAACCTGTTCTGAAAATCACTCTGTAGACCAGGCTGGCCTCGAACTCACATAGATCCACCAGCCTCTGCCTCCTGAGTGCTGTGATTAAAGGCTCATGCCACCACCATCTGGTTGTAATTACATTTTAATTAAATATTTTAAAACTAATTAAATTTTTAAAAATCTTAATTCAGGGAAAATATAGTTTTGAGTATAACAAACAGCAGCTCTCTGGCCAAATCTGTCTGGTGTTTGCTTTTTGTAAATAAAGTGTTGTTGAAGGAGACTCTTAGCTGGAGAAATTAAATTTTAAAATGTATGTTTTATTTAACCATTTTAGGTGCATGTGGTGTTAGTCTGAGTTAAGTTGCTGAAGCGCTAAGCACTTCATATACATGCCATCTCATTTAATCTTTACAATGGTTCTATGAACTACATAGGATTATTCCCAATTAATGGTACAGAAACACTCTAGCAAATGACAGAGCCAGATTTTAAAACAAACCAAATCTGTGAAGGTTTTACCGGCCGTTTTAGCGTGCTGTGTGGAGATGATTTCCTGCTGTCTTGGTTAATCACAAGGACATGTTTCGTGCCAAGGTCAGATGTGGTAATGTGTAGACTTGCCACATCTGAGACTGTTCCTTTACTTTCTGTAATGGCAACAGACTACAATTCAGCCTATTATGTACATAAACACCCCTCCCCTCGCACGTGTGTGCGGTGGTGCGCGCGCAAGCACGCACATGCTTTCCCTAGCGAAAGGACAAAAGAAGGACGATTTAGAAGGGCTGGCATGCTCCATGGGTGCAGAGAAGCTTTGTTGCTATTAATAGAGCGGAGAGCAGGGGCGCTGAGCAGAGCGGTAATGAATGAAAATGAGGGGATGAGCTCGAGGAAGAAGTCATGAATCTATTATTAGAAATTTAATATAACTTAAAGGGGGCAGCTGCTGTACTAGTCTAGGGCAAGTGGATAGTTATTTGAGAAGTAATTGGGCCTCTGTGATACAGCAATGGGAAGCCAATCAGGCCTCAAAAGCCCACAGCTGATCAGGGCCTGTTTGCTACAGAGGCTGGGTAGCGCGCAGACGGATGGACTCCAACACGCTGGCTGGTTACCAGGGTCTGAGATCTGCCTTGCCCTACTTGACTTGATTAGCCTGTTATAGTGTTTAATGGTTGCTATCACAGGCCACCGTGAGTGAAAGACGACTTTTATTAGGACACCGAAAGCACTGTGGGCACCATGCGTGGGTCAGTTCTCCGGCTCCAAGTCCCACAGGCACGCTGCCGAGAATCCCAGGAGGAAATACTGCGCTGGGGAAACCCGGTCCTTTGAGACAGCGGTAGCGGCCCGGGCTTTGTCCTCAAGGTTCCTCGCTGCATACTCGTGCCTACTAAGTAGCCCGCGTGTTGGCAGGGACACGCTGGACCTGTGACAGACCTGCTCTCCACTTCCTCCGGCAATGTTGCCAGTGGCCTCTGTTGATAATGCCTAACTGCTCCACCCGGCAAAGGATAAAGGGGCCCATATCCGTTCTCAACCGGCGGATAATGAAGAGCGGATACGAAGACAAGAAGCAACAAACTGAAAACGGGCAGACTGATGTTCAGTCGTGCCCGGGTACAACTGAGTGGAGAAACTCTTGAAACTTGAAAGAGCAGTGATCCAAGTTTTTTTTTTTGTTTTTTTTTTTTGTTTTTTTTTTTTTTTAACACAGCAGTACCTAGTATCTGACTGTCTATCATCTGTTTTCTGTGTTGTGTGAGAGAGAGCAAGCTAGAGAGACAAGTCCATTGTTTGCACTAAAATACCTAAAAACCAGGGTCCTTGGCTATGATGGTTAATCTTCACTGTCAGCTCGGCTGGCTTTAGAATCACCATGGAAACGGCACTGGACACATCTGTCAGGGTATTTTCATAGAACATGGAGCATTGCTTGCACCTCTGGCTCCTGCTCAGCTTGTTTTTAATATAACCCAAGATCACCCTCCCAGGGATGGCACTGCCCACAGTGGCCTAGACAATTTCTCACAGACATGGCCACAGGCCCATCTGATCTGGGCAATCCCTCAGTAAAGACCCTCTTTTCCTAGTAACTCTGGATGTGGCAAATGGGCAATAAAAATGAGCCAGGGCACCATAGAATAATAATCCAGCTATTAAATTTGTGATTTATTTTTAATACAAAAAAGAAAGAAATAGTTTAGGAAAAAAGAAATGTGTGTGTGCGTGTGTATGTGTGTGTGTATACATTCTTACATTGGAGATAGATAGATAGATAGACAGATAGATAGATAGATCCATATAAGAAGATAAGTAATGAGATTCATTATAAGGCATTAGAAGAATTCAGAGAAGGAAGTGAGAAGTATAAAACTTCAAATGTGGCGTGGACAAGGACCGCTTCTGGATAGAGAGGAGACAGACATGGCACATAAGCGATTGGCGGTTTACAAAAGCACAAGAGAAAACCTAGTGTCAGGATAAGGCGTTTGATTTTAATTGGGCCTGTTAGGTGAGCCAAAGGGAGCTTTTGATTGCTGGACCTTGGTGGTCAGCCTCAGGAGGGGAAAGTAGCCAAATAAGGGGACAGACCCTGGTGACCAGCTTTAGGAATGTCATCTAATGGTTCCTAGCAAGGCAGAAGGAATGGGGAGAAGGGCAAGGCCTGCCAGAGCCGTGCTTGCCATGTTCTTCACCGATTATAAAATGGCAATTTGAGGATATTGGGTTGATGGGAAATTTCTTATGAATTGCCTTCTCCCAGTAGTACTGTTTGTAAGCTTCCCCAGGAGAGTCCTGAGCATACTACCCTTCCTGCTTTTGGGGAGATATCCTTATCTACTTGAAGGTCGTCCTTGTGCCTTGGAGGTTATGACACGCATAAAGAAGCCAGAGGTCTCTGTATGAAGCTGTGAGATATCCTTGAAGCATCTGCCTCTGTACTTACTCGGTAACAAGATAATCAAAACAAAGCAAACTTAAAAAGGTCAACAAGACTCAGTGGACTGGAGGAGTTGGCCACAGATCAGATTACAAGCCTCTTCCTACTACACACTCAGACAATTATGTGGCATAGACAGCAAGAAAGTTAGATTAGCTGGAGTTACCTCTGCCCCTCACAGGGACTTATATTGATGGGCAAAGAATGGGGGAGAAAGATGATAGAATGAGATGTCAGGAACTCCCTTTCTTAGAAAAGTTAGCTGGTGCAAAGCCACTGTGCTGTCACGTGACCAAGAAGCAAAAGAATGCCAGGATTAGACATATAAATTAATTCTATAAAGATATAAAATGTAGACATTGTATTGAAGGGACAAAACCAACTTCATTTGGGGCTAGGCCCCAAGGTAGCTATCAGCAAAGCAGGAAATCCGCTAGACTGGAGCCAATCAGAGGGTCGCCTGTACCCCTTAAGCCCATAACTGTAGATCTGTGGATTTTTTTGCCTTTATAAACCCTGCCTAAGAACAGTGGGGCATCTCCTCTGGTCCCCGCTGTGTCGGTGAGTGAGACGAGGTCCCTACCACGGTTTGTATTGCATGATTAAACCTTGCTTTTGCATTTTGATGAGTCTGTGTCTTCTTGGGGTCTCTGCGACCTGGACACAACAGTATTATGCCAGAAATTGAATAATAATTGCAGTAGCTTTGGCCTGAGGATTTTCCTTGGGCCTATTTGACAACTGGCACTCTGGTCATTAATAGTTAATAATACACTGCTCAGGACATGGCAGTCTGCCCAGGCTGGCTTGGAGATTTTCTGTCTAGGGTCCTTAAAGCCACCAATCTGAGAACAGACTGTTATAAGCCTCTAGATTCTTAAAAATTGGGTTATGGGGTTGATGAGCAAAAATGATTATAACAGATAACTCTATTTATCAATAATAACTAAACCTGAGGGGGAATTATTTCAAAAGATAACTGTGTTCTGTCACGATTTATCAATAATGACTAAACTTACAGCCCCAGTGTGCAAGAGAAAAAGTTAAACACATGTTCAGAAACAGAAACAAAATGATCTATGTTTTGGAACATGAATCTATCTCTGTTTACTGAATTCTATATCAATAAAGAAGCTTTCTAGCTGCTAGTCAGTCAGGCTGCAAGTCTTGCCACTGTGGCCTGGCTCATCCTTCCTTGCCTACTGCTTACCTCTGCTCTGGGACCCATCGACCCCCAGAGCGACTGTGAGTGTGTGTGTGTGTGTGTGTGTGTGTGAGAGAGAGAGAGAAAGACAGAGAGAGATCTCCCTGGAAATCTATGTGGGCGGGAGAGGGGCAGCTTAGCAACAGGATGGATGATTCAGTGGTTAAGAGCATTTACTATCCTTGGAGAGGACCCTACCTAGTTCAAGTGTGTTTCCCAGTACCCATGTCTCTCCTGACTGTAATTTCAGCTCCAAAGGGCCCAGCGCCCTCTTCGGCCTTGTTGCGCACCTACACTCATGTGTACAAATGTACATGTAGACATACACATAACACAAAGTTAAAACTAAAAAGCAATGTTTAAAGGGGAAAAAGAAGTTACCCTTTGGCCGTTGCTCTGAGAAGGGGGCAGGCCAAGCAGTGCAGATCTGTGTGCATTGCCGCATGCATTTCTCTCAGGATGCAGCCCCTCGTCCTGCACCTTCATATTGGTGCTCTGGTCAGCACAGCTACAGTGAGAATATGCATGAGAACAGTAGACTGAACATTGGTTTTGTCAAATTCACATAATCTGTGACGTAGAAACAGCTGTCTTGTAAACGTTTAACGATTGACTCTCCTTTGGCAGCGTTTCCTTGTTCTAGCAGTATAAGTATCCCATCAGGTACAATTTCAGGCTACCAGCATGACATCACTACATGCAGAGTTGAAGAGATGGACTCAGCCAGCCTGTGTGACCCAGGGCTAATTACAGCTGCTCACCAGGGGATGGAAAGAAAAGGGCTAGATCCATCTGGTCCGGCTGGTGAGAAGATCCCACGAGTGCTTTCTCATGGGGGTGGGGTGGGTGAGACGCTTGAGAGGTATCATGAGCCAGGCCTCCCACAAATAGTTGTATCTTAATCAGTCTTTAAACTGAAAAGCAGCTTAATATTATGTTTTAAATCCTGAGTGATCGATATTATCAACAAGGGAAAAAGGATTTGCTGAAATTGTCTCTAAATGGTAAAACCCTTCAAAATACAAAACAGCCTTCTGGAAGTCACAGAACCTGTGACAGAACAAACTGGGCTTCGTCATTTTCTTCCAATTTCCAGAAAGTGCTAGAAACGTTTGTCACTCAATGCATCAGCATATGCACACACTGCAGCTACTGCCCCAATGCATCAGTGTATACACATACTATAGCTACTGCCCCAATGCATCAGCGTATACACAGACTGCAGCTACCACCCCAATGCATCAATACATACACACACTGCAGCTACCACCCCAACGCATCAATACATACACACACTGCAGCTACTGCCCCAACACATCAGCATATACACACGCTGCAGGTACTTCCCCAACGCTTCAGTGCATACACATACTATAACTACTGCTCCAATGCATCAGTGCATACACACGCTGCAGTTACCGCCCCACTCCACAGAGCACCAGGAAATCAGTTTTCCCATTTTAAAGATGAGTGGTGACTGAGTTTTAAATGCACAAAGACTTGAAGACAATTTTTTGAAGGAATAGCAAAATAGCCAATAAAAATATTCAAAGCACAGCTTGAGAGATTACTCAATGGTTGAGAACACTTATTCTTCCAGAGGACCCAGGTTCCATTCCCAGCACCCACTTGACAGCTTACAATGGCCAATAACTCCAGTTCCAGGAGATCTGATTCTGGCCCCCCAAGGGCAGGCATTACACACTTGTGATGAACAAACACACATTCAGGCAAAACACTCACACACATAAAATAAATCTAAGTCTTTTAACACACTCAAATGTGCTCAACATAATTAGTCATCAGATCCATGCAAGCTGTGTCTAGACACAGCCCAGCCACCACTCTAAATGGATAAGCTTTCAAAAGATTGCCAACATCAAATGTTGACAATAATTAAAACTCCTATGCTTTGTTGGCCTTATTGCAGGAGGATCAGAGCTCAGAGTCACCCTTGACAGTATAGTGAGTTCAAGACCTGTCTGGGCTCAATGAGACCGTGTATCAGAAAAACAAACAACAAACAGAAACTAATCCAAAACGTATACAGAAATGTTCATAGCAGTTTAGTGTAGAATCATTTCAAACTAGAAGATATCCAGGTATCCTTCAACATAAAATTCACAAGCTATGCCATACTGACAGTGAAAACCAGACCCACTAAGAAGAAACAACTACTGATTTGCACAGCAACATAGAGTAACCTCATAGACACAGTGAGCAAAAGAAATAAAGGACAAGAGAGTCATGGCTGTGTGTGTCTGAGTTGCCTGGTTTTAGTTCCTTGCAGATGTATAACTCTGAATAGAAATGGGTCATAGAATTCTAAGCTTAACACTTTTTCCCTTTTAGAGGGTCTGAAGTTGTTTCCACAGAAACAGAGATGGTTGACATTCCTGTGAATAGAGGGGTGTGTGTGTACATGTGCATGCACATGTGTGAGCATGTATGTGGGGGCATGCATTGCATGTCTGTGTATGCATGCATATGTGTGTTAAAAAGGAGAAGGTACAAATCATCAGGAATAAATTAGGCGTAGTCTAGGCCAAACCAGTTGTTCCCTCTACAGTACAGGAAGAAGAAAGGAAAAGGTGGAGGAGGTGGGAAAGGAAGAGAGAAATAGCTGCACCCAAAATCATGCTTGGCGTAGAACTGACAAGAATATTGACTTAATGATGAATCTACAATTTTATTTAAAGCTTAAAATTAATCTTACATAATTATAGTTAATGATTTTAAGTGACGTTAATTATTAGTTATCAACATTAGGTGGAAAATCTGGAAATTCTGACCAGCAATTGTTTTAAACACACTATGTCTCTCTTGCTATGAGGCTTCTTTCTGTGTAACACTGGTAGGAAGTTATTTATTTCCTCAAATAACCATCATACAATGCTATGAAGAGCCCAGTTGATGGCTCAGAAACAAGCAAGAGACATCATTCAGTCAAGGACACCCTCAGGGAAAATGCTCCCACCTGAATCTTTCTCCTGACCCGAAGAAGCCTTGCTCTGGAGACTCGGGTTCAGCAATAAACCTCCAACTCCAATCTCTCCTGCTGTACTGCTATTAATATATCAGATTGACTTTGAGAAGTAAGTTCAGTCTTCAAGTTGTAGATATTTGGGTCAAAGAAAAAAATCAACACTCAAAATTGTTCATTTTCGGTTCCGAATCAAAAGTACAACTGGTTTCCTGAAAGCTAGCTCTAATGAGAGAGAACTTCAACCACTGGGGAGTTTAAAGGGGGGAAGAGAAGGGTGGACGGGAAGCCTTGCTTGCTGGTTTAGCCTTTGAAATTAAAAGTGGAACACAGCAGATCAAAGAGACAGCCTGTGATGGTTGGGTCCCTTCTCTGATGTGCTGCTGAATTGGTTGTGTTTCTGCCTAGGGGCAAAGTGGAGCCTGCTGGGATGGGAATGAATTAATTCTGACCTGTCAACACAGACACTCAGACTTAACCAAAACTAAATGTAAAATACTCCTAGGTATTTATTCCTTCTCCCTTTTTATCCATCAAGTTACTCGGTCACAAAAGCCGGTAGACCTTAAATATTAATTGTGACATTAAATATGAATTGTAGAGGAAGAAACGGGGGGTTGTCAGCTATGGCTAGTACTGTGATTTCACTAACTGATCTTTCTAGAATGCTCCTTGAAAACTATGCCATCACTAAATTAATAAATTCTTTTCGGTAGCAGCAAGCATCAGCCTCAGATGATACTCAAGACAGGCCTGCAATGCATGCACGTGTCCAGCTATGGAGACGTCTAAACTCTGCTATGAGCTGTAATCTGGTAAATGGATATTAGTTAGATTAGAGTTGTTTCACTGATGACAAGCTCAGTCGGAATTCAGAAACCACCCTGTTAGAAGGTCTTTCTTTTCTCTTTACTTTCATAATTGGAAGGGAACAGACCATTAGCCAGGACAGAGGGGGGATTATGTCTGGTGGTGACATCGCTGCCAATGATAGTTGTTGTATCTGGGGTCAAGGCCAGGTGACAGCTCTGGCACCCTAACTCCTCACCATTCCTCTATGCTACACCTATAAAACAGAATACTCAGCTGGACACAGTGGCTCAAGCCTGGAACTCCAGCACTTGGGAGGAGAGGCGGGTGGATATCTGTGAGATAGAGGCCAGCCTGGTCTACACAACAAGTTCCAGGTCTATCAAGGTTCTCAAAAACAAACAAATAAACAAACAAACAATAAACAACAACAACAACGATGATGATGATGATGATGATGATGATGATGATGATGATGATGATGATTTAAGGGAGCAGGCAAAAGCACCTTGGCCTAAGTACCGCCATTTTGACTTCAGACTCCATTTTACCTGTAGCGTGAAATAAAGTTCAGGTTCCCAAGTCCTAGGTGAGCTGAGAACTTCCAATGACTGACCTTGATAAACCATAGAAAAAGTTGGCATGCATCTCTAGTTCTTTAGAAACATTATGGTTGTTTCTAACAACAGAAGGAACAAATTAATCTGATTGGTTGGACTGTAAAGCTTGCATTATATGTCTCTTGACAATGATGGAACACATAAGGAAGCCCCAAATCTCTGACTTTGATTGGTGAAAATTGCAACTGTAACTTGGAAACAATTGTTTGTGATTTTTGTGCTTATAAACCCCACTTCTGCCCCTGCTTGGGGCTGTCAGGAGGAAAAAGGCACCCAAGTCTTCATCCTGCGGCCCTGATTGATCAGTGACCCGCTTTTTTATTAAAATCTTTGGAACCTATAAGTGTTGTCTCTCTCCTTCCTCATGGTGCCCAACAAGCTAGGTGTAACAATAGCAACAACAACAACAATAACAACAAAATAATAATAATAATAATAATAATAATACTTGGTAGAAAGTGACTGTCTATTCAGAGAAGAATATGTAGTAAACTGTGGTGACCATGCATAGAATTCCCCTCAGCAGCTACTAAGGTATAGCACAACATAAATGAGTCCCCCAACATAATATGGAAAAGCATGTTTAAAGATATCGAAAAGGCATGTTTTTAAAATGTGATTTAAATCAGGTGTGATGGCACACACCTGTGATCAGCACTTAGGAGGTGGAAACAGAAGAATCCAGACATCCAAGGTCATTCTCAGCTATATGGCCAGCTCGAAGCCAGTTTGAGATACATAAGAACCATGTCTCAAAACACAAAAGTAAGGAATTAAATATGCAATTCAGTACAAACCCACTTACATGTAAAAACATGTTAAACTTGTCTACATATAGTCTCTTGACACAGCACACATATGTAGGTTTTTGCTATGAATTTATAAATGCATTAGTTGCTTTTCTATTGCTGTGATAAAACAGAATGACCCTGGCAAAGTTACAGAAGGAAGGATTTATTGTAGGCTCACATTCCCAGAGGGTTGAGAGTTCTTTATGAGCCCAGCAGGGAAGCATGGTGACGGGAGCAGCGGCTGAGTGCTCACAGCAAACAGGGAACAAGAGAGCATACTGGGAATGGCACTGGGCTTTTGACCCTCAAAGCCCGCTACCACACAGCTCCATCAGCCAGAGACCGAGTTGTCAAACAGCTAAGCTTATGGGGGGGGGGGCGGTATTCTCGTTCAAATCACCACAATATTAACTTTGTTATATACAACTACCCATCACTTACCACCACACCTCAACTATTGCTGAGTACAAAAGATAATCCACAATCCATACATGGTCTTTAAAACATGGGACCATACATTCCTCAATTCAATATATGTGTGTGTGTGTGTGTGTGTATAATATTTTATTTTTAAGACAAAAAATCAGCATCACATATGGAATGAAGATTTATCTATGAAGTACCTACCATATAAGAATTTGTACTCATACATGAGTAAAATATTGTCAGTGACCTGTATTGAGTTACATGCCTTTGAAGGAGAATGGCTTACGATTCACTATGGCAAGGGAATCTGCCCAGGAGATGTGGAGCTTGCCTGCTCCAAGTTGGCCTTAGTGCTGCCCCTGGGAAGGGCAACCCACTTGGATGGGAGATACTTCCTCCTCCCTTGGGCATCTCTGGAAATGCTCTCCTAGACATGCCCAGAGGGGTGTTACCTAAGTGATTCACAGTGCCATCAAGTCCGCAATCAAGACTAAACATCGCACCACCATCTTTTCCCCCTCTAAAGCCGAATGCAAGTTAGAGACTTTTAGTCTTGTAGTAGTGAAAGGGAGAGAAAAATTCCACCACAGAGAAGTCTTCATAAGCTGAGTCTGTCCTAAGAACACTTCTACATGGCCACTCTGCTTAGAACCCCAAATGTAGGGCCCGGGTCTGCCCTTGTTCCTGGGGCTCATCTTGAGGACAGTTTCTGGTCAGATGACTAAGCATCCTGTTTGTTCCTGTGCTCCCTCTGCTCCGCCTGGTGATTTGCTGTAGGGCATTGTTGACTCTATTGTTGGTATGGTAATTTCCCACCTGCCTGGGTGGAAGTCCTTGTGCAGCAATTAGATATAGTAATTTCCCACCTGCCTGGGTGGAATTCCTTGGGCAGCAGTGGGGTATATAAGATTTTCCCCAAGGTTAAATAAACGGCATTCGGCTGATCTCCTTCCGAATGACCCAGGTCTCTTTGTGTGTTCTTTCAATCTCCAGGCCCTTGTCTGACTTGCGTACGGTACAGTGGCGCGCAAACTGTACCGAGGGGGTAACACAGAATCGGGTGTTACACCCAAACATCTCATAAAGCAAAACATATTATACAATATGCTTTAAGCTTCACATATGAAACCAAAAGAGATGATGGTTTCACATCCATGAAAAAGTCACTTCTTCTTCTTCTTCTTCTTCTTCTTCTTCTTCTTCTTCTTCTTCTTCTTCTTCTTCTTCTTCTCCTTCTCCTTCTCCTCCTCCTCCTCCTCCTCCTCCTCCTCCTCCTCCTCCTCCTCCTCTTCTTCTTCTTCTTCTTCTTCTTCTTCTTCTTCTTCTTCTTCTTCTTCTTCTTCTTCTCTTCCTCCTCCTCCTTCTCCTTTAAAGGGGTGAGGGAGCACTGTGTGAGAGCACACATTCAAAGAAGGAAGGACAATAGAGAGGGAGGGAGTAAATGAGTGAATGAACTTATAAATAAAACAGCTCCTGCAAGCACAGTACTCATTGGTCTAAAAGCTGAACGAGCGTGAGCTCTAAGGAAAGCCACATGGGTCAGAAAAGTCATTCTTCAAAGGCTTCCTGCTAGAGGAAACAGTACCAAACAGTTAATGTATTGTAATGTGACTCATGACACCTTAAAAAAAATACACTTGATACGAACGTGGGTGATAGGACAGTCAGCTCCAGTCCTAAATCAAGTTTTCTACCCGGCAATTTCTAGAATCCGACCTCACTGTTCATCTCTACTGCGTGCTCCTCCTACACACTCCTTACGTCCTCATTTAAATGTTCTTCTTTACACTTTTTTTGAGACAGGGTCTCACTGGGTAGCCTTGGCTGACCTGCAGCTCACTATGCAGACCAGGCTATCCTCAAACCCTTATAGATCCATGCACCTGCATCTGAAAGCTGGGTTTAAAGCTGAGCTGCATCACGCCCAGCTGGAATGTTTTTAAATGACCTTCTGATTAGTGCCTCTACCTAACATCTGGTCCATGCAAACCTTCCTAAACTTGCAATCAGAGTTAACGTCTCTGACGTCTGTTACCTTGAATGTGAGATTTCACAGGCATCTGTGTGCATATGGACAAACTACAAATTCTATACCTTGAACAAGTATGAGTTTTCACGGCCGTCTGGGAGCATATGAGTAAACTCTGCAAATTCTATACATGGAACACACGCGAGATTTCACAGGCATCTCTGGGCATATGTCCAAACTCTGCAAATTCTATACATTAAACAAGCATATTTTATTATATATTAACTATCCCTCAATAAATCTCATTTTTAAGAAAGGAAAATTTTCATTTATTTATTTACTAAGTTCTGGGGATCAAACCCAGGGCTTTGCACATGCCAGGCAAGCACGCTCTACTGAGTTGCAACCACAGCCTGGAAAATTCTTTCTCCAGCACAGGTCAAATCGCATCACTTTTACCCCGAGCCCCTCACTTGCAGAAGTACAGTGCAGACTCCTCAGCAGGGTGCTGAGACTGCTCCCGCCCACAGCCCAGCACAGTCCCCTGAAACACCAGAACCGACTTACCACTCTCCCTTCATTCGGGTTTTCTCGCTTGAGTAGCCTTCCATCTCCTTTCTATCCACTCAAACCCTATGACTCGTCAAAGCCCACCCCAATCCTGAGTGTTGTAAAGCTTGTCCTGAATCCCCCACATCTCCACATGCTAAATTCTTCTCTCCCTGCTTGCCATTTCCTTTATAGTGAACTACAGTCAGCTATAAAGCAAGGCACCCGATAAATGGAATTTTTAAAAAGTGGCTTCAGTGTTGAACTGAACAGAATTGGCTTGTTTTCAAATAACTCTTACTATGGGAACTTCAAAAACAGGTTGAAAATGGAAGGAACAGCACTCTGATAAATTCCCATGAGACTGTCCCTGCGTGTGCTTTTTAAGATTTATTTTTTATTTTGTTGTATAGGTGTTTTGCCTACATTTATGTCTGTTCACCATGTGCATGTAATGCCCTCAATGGCCCAAAGAGGACATTGGACCCCCTGGAACTGAAGTTACAAATAGCTGTTAGGTGCCTTATGGGTACTGAGAATCAAACTCCAGGACCTTTGGAAGAATACCCAGGGCTCTTGACCCCTGAGCCATCTTTCCTTCCCCCATAAGTCCCCTTCTTTAAAAACATTTTACAACTCAGTCACAAGTCAGAAATCTGCCTGAATTTGTGTGTGTGTCTGTGTGTGTGTGGTGGTGGTGGTAGTGGGGTGTGTGTGTGTGTGTGTGTGTGTGACCGTGGTTAACCTCCATGTTCATTAACATATCAGCAGTTGCTGTAATTTCCGGCTTAAACAGAAGATTAAATAAAATAAACAGAAAAAGGGGTGGGTCAGAGAAAGAGCTCTTCCAGAGGACCCAGTGCTGTGGAATATTATTTTAAGGTGCGCTACATTTGTTTATGTTGTAGGACATTTGGTTTAATGGTGCAAAGATGTGTTGCATTCTTTTATGTTACATTTGTTTAACTCTGTGAAGCTGTGTTACTTTACATGTCTAAAACACCTGATGGTCTAATAAAGAGATGAATGTTTAATAGCAAAGCAGGACTAAAACACCTGATGGTCTAATAAAGAGATGAATGTTTAATAGCAAGGCAGGAGCAAGGATAGGTTGAGCTGGCAGGCAGAGAGGATAAAGAGAAGAAGAAACGAAGAAGAGAAACAAGAGAACAAGGAGGGGAGGATGTCAGGGCCAGCCGCCCAGCTACACAGCAAGCCACTGAGAAAGAAGTAAAATATACAGAAATAGAGAAAGATAAAAGCCCAGAAGCAGAAGGTAGATAGAATAATTTAAATTAAGAAAAGCTAGCTAGAAATAAGCCAAGCTAAGGCAGGGCATTTATAAGAAAAAATAAGACTCTGTGTATTTATTTGGGAGCTGGATGGTGGGCCCCTCAAAGAATCAAAGAGACAAGAGCCAGCAAGTAAAAACAACCAAACAACAGCCCAGGTTCAATTCCCAGCATTGACATATTGGCTCACAACTGAATGTATGCATACATTCAGGCAAAAACCACCCATTACACATAAAATAAAATGAAATAAACAAAAAAATGCATTTATTTTTATTTTATGTGTATCGGGTTTTTGGTACATGTATACATGCGTAGCTTGTGCATGCCTGGTATCTGAGGAGGCTGGAGGAGGGCACAGATTCCCCGGAAATGGAGTTACAGATAGTTGCCAGTCACTGTATGCATGCTGGGAACTGAACCTGGGTCCTCTGACTTATTATCAGCTTTTATCCGCTGAGTCACCTCCCCAGTCCTGATTCCTGGCTTCGGTAGTTCTAAACATTTTAAAATTATAACTTAAGGGTAAAGGTTGGAAAAGCACGCTCGTAATGAAGCCTATCTTCTCTGGGCTCACCCTCCCCTATCACTTGCTTATACCTCAGAGTTTAAGTTTTCTCTCGGTGCAAAGCAATCACTAAATATGCATAAAATATTGGTTTGTTACTGTAATAATTTTCCTGGCTCATTTAATAATTTCCTACAATGCACAAAACTCCAAAGGTTAAAATTTAGGGAGTATTTAATTTATGTATGAGTGCTATATCAACTTTATGCCAGAAGAGGGCCTCAGATCCCGCTATAGATGGTTGTGAGCCACCATGTGGTTCCTTGGAATTGAATCTAGGACCTCTGGAAGAGCAGCTAGTGCTCTTAACCACTGAGCCATCTCTCCAGCCCCCTTGGGAGGTGTTTATATTATTTGTGTTTTAATAAATAAAGCTTGCCTGAAGATCAGAGTGCAAAACAGCCACACTGATCAGTGCATACAGGCCAGGAAGTAGTGGCACACACTTTTAATCCCAGCGACCACAGTAGCTAGCCATAGAGGCCAGGCAGTGATGATACATGCTTTTAATCCCAGCACTAGAGAGGAATATAAACCAGGAGGAGACAGGTCTCAGGCTTGGTCTCAGTCTGAGGATTCGTGGAGGTAAGATCGCCCATTTTGGTCTGAGGTAGAAGAGTTAGTGGCTGGCTACTTTGCTTTCTCATCTTTAGGCAAGCTTTATTAAAACATATATAATAGACCACTTTATTCATATGAGCTGAAGAATTACAAGTCCACATTTCAAAACTTGTTTTCCCAGGAGTGGTGAAACACTTATTAACACAGCTGTGGAGTTGTGGGGGGGATTTGCTGAGTACAAAGATCAGAAGTTCAAGGTCATCCTTGGCTACATAGTGAGTTTAAGGCAGGCTGGGATACATTATAACCTATCTCAAAAACAAAAGATTACTCTCCAGATTATTTATAGAGGGCTGGAGAGATGACTCAGAAGTTAAGAGCGCTTGCTGCTCTTGCAAGGGACCTGGGTTCAGTTCCCAACACGTGAATGCCAGCTAACATCTACAACTCCAGTTCCAGGGGATCTGCTGCCCTCTTCTGGCCTCTAAGTGGGTTACACACACGGTGCACATACTTACATGTAAGCAAACTACTCGTGCACATAAAATTACAAACAAAGATTTTCTTTGGAAATTTATTTATAGGATATTCTGGTCATTTTTATTTTTTGGTATGATGTCATGATTTTCCATCTACCTCAGTAGGCCAAGAATAATCAAATGCCAATTTGTGGGCTTAGAGGTGAAACTTTAAAGGTACTGTATTTCTTAATGTCAGAACGAAGTAATTACAAGTGATTCTGTGTTTATAGTCTACTGAAGAACTCCGTATTGTTTTGGTTCCCCATAAAACCTACCAGGCTACAAGGGCCCTATGAGGTTAAATGATTGCACGACGTTGTCCAAAAAAGCCAATTACTTCAGCATTTGCCACCAGAGCCCTAAATCTGGAGACAGACCAAAATCAAGCCTCTATTTGTATAACTATATAAATGTCATTTAAATGTGTCCACCACTAGCTTTCCCCAAAGCAGCGTGCTATAAATAGCCACGCTGCATCTGCTCATTGCTATGTATGCACTGCTGGGATGTCTTCTTGGGCTTAATTACAGACCACACATAGTAATAGATTTTTAGTAGCAAGTTTAGCGTGTTAGCCATGTCAGTTTCAGTGCGTACGTGCTGTACTTCTGGCTGATGATGGAGAAAACTTTGTAGCCTTTAACTGCCTTCCACACCGTCTCCATCCTCTTTGTCGTGAGACCCCATGACTTTAATTCTGATGCACCGAAAGTCTTTAGATACACCACATCAGCGTTTCCATCTTCCCCCGACAGATTCTTCCTTTCCCCTTCAGCCACATACAAATGGTTCTACCATGGCATGTGTTGCTTTGGCAATTTCTTTTGAGACCTATCTCTGAGTCACACACATCCTTCAGGATATGTGAGTCTTGGACCTGAGCCGAGCGTGATGTCTTGCTCCTACATGCTTCAGCCCGCGAAGAAGACTCCACAGAGGTTGATTGTTTTTGTTGTAACAAAGCAACTGAGGTTGTTGTGTCTGTGATTTTTACTTTTTTTATTTAAAAAGTTTTGGGTTTTTTTTTTGTGTGTGTGTGTGTGTGTGAGTGAGTGTTTGCCTGCATGCATGCCTACTGCCAATGAAGGCCAAACAAGGGCATATGATTCCCCCTGGAAATGGAGTTACAGGCGTGAGCTGCTATGTGGGTGCTGGAAACCGAACCTGGGTCCCCTGGAAGAGCAGGCAGTGCTCTTAAACACTGAGTCATCTCTCTGACCTCTTGCCAGTATTTCTTAAATTATTCCCTATCTTCTCATTTGGAAATAAGACAACCCATAGTGCTCCCATCCCGTCTTTCTGCTGCGCTGTGCCTCAGGTGAGTGGATCAAACAGGATAATGACTCATTCTCCTACGGTTCTTTCTAAACCATCACTGTCAACTTCAGCCTTCTGCATGGACACCAATTCTACCCATCCTGTGCCTCTGAGCTTGCTCAGGTCTGCCTGTCCCCTCAATCCTCCACTTCTACCTCTGCAGGAAGAGGAGGAGGTGGGGTCTCACAGATTACCAGGCTATTTTTCCTTTGACTTTGCCAATATTTTTCTTTTCTTTCTTTTCTTCTATTTCTTTTCCCTTTATCTTGTCTCTCTTTCCCTTTCCTGTACCATAAGGTAGTTTTTTGAGAGTGACCATGCAGAGTTTGTGACACGTGACAAGTGTGCTTTGTCAACTCAGGCTTTACAAGAACTGCCTACTATTTGCTTCTCTGGACTAACACTGATCAGTTTCAGGATTTTCACACTCAAGACAGAACAAGGTGCAATGGCTCCACCTAACGTGCCTTGCAGCTTTTATTGGCCTCATGACATCCATAGACAATTCAGGATCATTCTTAACATCACACTGGCTCTGTATCCCTAGCTCATGGCTGAATTACTTGGTGGGATATCCTGGATGCTGGCTAAGTGCGCCTTTGCAGCATCAACCATGCCGCATTTCCTTTGCCTTCAACCCTACTATCAAGTGGGGCATCTGGAGCCACAGAACTGTTCTGACACACACTGTGGTTGATGTTGACAGACATGTTGACTTATTACCAATGGTGGTTTTTATCAGTAAGAAGCAAAGGATGCTCTTTGCAACTTTGGTACTTCTTTCTGGAAAAGGGATGACATAAATGATTATAAGAGTTCTTCAGGCCGGGCGGTGGTGGCGCACGCCTTTAATCCCAGCACTCGGGAGGCAGAGGCAGGCGGATCTCTGTGAGTTCGAGGCCAGCCTGGTCTACAAGAGCTAGCTCCAGGACAGGCTCTAGAAACTACAGGGAAACCCTGTCTCGAAAAACAAAACAACAAAAAAAAAGAGTTCTTCATCTCTGACCTGAAAGCATTCACCACTGAGGATATAAGCTTCTTGTTATGCTGTGTCCCCCTGCCCCAAACAATGGCTGTGCAGCATCCTGGTTGCTTATTTGCTTGCTTGCTTTCGAGACAGGATGTCCCTGTGTTATCCTGGCTTTCCTGGAACTCACTCTGTAAGCAAGCTGGCCTCAAACTCAGAGATCTGCCTGCTTCTGCCTCCCAAGTGCTGAGATTCAAGGCATGTGCCACCTCAGCCCGGGCACCTAGTTTTCATCTAATAAAGACATAAACCAAATGGAACTGGTTGAGGACCCAGGGGAAGACTCACTGGAGACTCTGTCCAAAGAGGAAGATGGGTGACAAGCAGAGAGTGTTGGGGTAGCTTGGCAGGTGCTACCTCAGAGCAGTGGGCAGAATTATCACACATGTCTGCATCCACGCCTGCCATGCTCAGGCTGGCAACTTCTAGAATGTTCTCACTTTGACTTTCTGGCTTTTTATTAAGGTATATTTCTACTCTGATTCATAAAACTATTCTTTTCTTCCATTTGAGAAACAAATTCACTTCTTTTTGTTTTGTTTTTGGTTTGAGATAGGGTCTCACACACCTAAGATGGGCTCCAAATTATTAGAGTGGGGGCTGCCCTTAAACTCCTGATCCATCCACTCCACCTCTCTCAAGCCTTAGAACTACAGAATTGTGTATTCGGAATCCTTGCTGCTTGAAGAAAAAAAAATTGATACTAATCTGGTTAAGATTAGGGCATTGAACCCAGGTTCTCTGGAAGAGCAGCCAGTGTTAACTATTAAGCCATCTCTCCAGTCTGCCACTGGCATTCTTTAATTAACATACGGTAGAAACGCTATCTAGCACAACATCACAACTGGAGTAGTTATGGTTTTACTGAACAAGTGTTCTACTAATTTGTAACCATTTTATTTTTGCAAATGAAAATTCAAGTTTGCTACTCAGATCTCAGAATACTTTCTCCTTTAGGTTTTATGAAGCTCATCTGCCAGTTTTGGTGGAGATTTTTGGTTGGTTGCCTGGTATTTTTTTGTTTTCGGGGAGTTGTTTTTTATTTTGTTTGGTTGGGTTGTTTTTTGTCGTTGATTTTTGTTGTTGGTTTGAATTTTCAAAACAGAGTATGGCTGTCCTAGAACTCGCTCTGTAGACCAGGCTGGCCTCAGACTCACAAAGATCTGCCTGCCTCTGCCTCCTGAATGCTGGGATTAAAAGTGTGTATCTCCATGCCCATTCTCCCTGCCAGTTTTTATAGTTTACTTAAGAGGAAATTTATGCACCACTAAATTCACCATTTTGAAGTGTACAATACAAAATATTCACAGAATTGTATAGTCATCACCACCACGTCATTGCCTACAATTTTCATCATATCGCAGAAACACACACACATCATTTTTCTGTCTACAGAATTGCTTATCGAGATATAGAATATCCTATATTATGTCTCTTCTTGTGATTAACTTCTTTCTCTTCATATGCTTCAAGGATATATACTTTCAAGTATATATACATATATATAAATATACAAGGACATTTTTATATAATAGGATACATATACATGTGTATATATATCCTGTTATGGTATATATTAATCTTCTATACCATGAGTTATTTATCCTTCACCTACTGAAGGACATCTTTGTTTCTTCCAAATTTTAACAATAATGACTAAAGTTTCTATAAACAGCTGTGTCCGCAATTTTGTATCGTATGTTTTTATTTTGTTCGGGTAGATACAAAGAATACAAGTGCTGGGTCACATGGCAAGAACACAATTTGTTAGGAAACTGCCAAACTGTCCTCCAAAGAATCCACCACTCTTCGTCCCTGCTAGCAGCAAATAAAAGGCCCAGATGCTCCACATCCTCGCCAGCATTTGGTGCTGTCGGGAATCTAGGTGTCAGCCATTCTAGTAAGTATGTGACCACAGTGCTTGTTCTAACTTTCGATCTCCTGATAACACTTGATGCTGAACTTTTATTCTTTACTTACTGTGGTAGTTTGAATGGAATTTGCCCCCGTAATCCATAAAGAGTGGCACTATTAGGAGGTATAGCTTTGTTGGAGTGGGTATGGCATTGTTAAAGGAAGTGGGCTCAGACTTTGTGGTTTCCTATGCTCAGAATACTGCCCAGTGTCTCAGCTGACTTCCTGTTGCCTGCAAGATGTATGATTGTCAGCTGTTCCTCCAGCGCCACACCTGCCTGCATGCCTCCATGCTCCCCACTGTGATGATAATGGGTTGAGCCTCTGAAACTGTAAGCCACCATGTCAGTTAAATGTTTTCCTTATAAGACCTTGCCATGGTCATGATGTTTCTTCACAGCAACAGAAACCCTAACTAAAACACTTGTCATCTGTGGAGCTGTTCTGGCTAGAAATTTGATCAGACACAATTTTTTCACATTTTAAAATCTGGTCATTTGTTTTCTTGTTTGTTTTTAAAGTTCTTTGTTTTTTATACCAGTCTTTTGTTAGGCCTATATTTTGCAAGTGTTTCTCCAAGTCTATGGCTTGTTTTCTCATTCTCTTGATGATGTCACTAGCAGAGTATTGCTCTTTTTCATTTTTATTATATTTATGCATATGTGCATGTATGTGTGTGCACGCATAGGTGTTCTCCATAACATGCCTTTGTGTGTGTTTGACTGGATGCATGCACTTGAGCATTTGGGGTCAAAGGACAACTTGAGGACTCTTCTCTCCTTCCACAATGTAGGATGGGAATCTAACCTGAGGATGTCAGTCTTGGCAGCAAGTGCCTGCATTACCTGAGCCATCTCCATACCCTGATTCTAATTGTAATGAAGTTCTGTTTATCTATTATTTCTCCTATGGATTGTATCTTTAATATTGTATCTAAATGGTAATCAAGTTCAAGATCACTTAGACTTTCTCCCATATTGTCTTATTTACAATTTAGTCTGTGGTTGATTTCGAGTAATTTTTGTGAAGGCTTTTGTGTAGCTTTCCTTGCATGTGGACACACAGCAGTCCCAGCACCGTGCATGGGAAAGACAGTACTGCTGCTGCACTGTGTGGCTCTTGTTCTTTGTCCATGATCAGTTGGATCTCTTCTGGGATGTGATACGACCCACCAATGCATTTGTACATTCTACCATTCTTACCACATAGTCTTGAAGATACTTTTTTAAAAATTGATATTTACTTTGTGTACCTGGGGATGGGGCGTGTGTGCCAGGGCTTACATGTGGAGGTCAGAGGGCAACTTGCAGAAGTCAGCTCTCTCTTTCCACCACGCAGGATCTGGGAATCAAACTTGGATTTCCCTGCTTGGCAGAAAATGTCTTCATTCACTGAGCTGTCCATTTCATTGGTCCACTTAAGATACTCGAAAACAGTCATTGTTATTATTAGTGCACGCGTGTGTGGTGAGGCACGCGTGGTGGCCAGAGAGCAGTTTCGTGGAGGCGGTTTTCTCTGTCTACTTTAACACGGGCTCTGGGGATGAAAGCCAGGTTGTAGTGGGAAGCGGCGGGGCTGCGTCCCGCCGCCCAGTTCCCAGCAACCGGCTAACTTTATCCCCGAAATAATTACACGGAAACTGTATTCTTTTAAAACACTGCCTGGCCCATAGTTTCAGCCTCTTATTGGCTAATTCTCACATCTTCCTTTAACCCATATTTAGCAATCTGGGTAGCACCACGAGGTGTGGCTTACCAGGAGAGATCTTAACCTGCGTCCATCTCGGAGAGGAGCAGCATGGAGACTCACCACGCGACTGCCTGAAGCGTCTTCCTAACTCTACTTCCTTGTTCCCACAATTCTGTTCTGTCTACTCCACCTACCTAATTTTCTGTTCTTAAAGGGCCAAGGCAGTTTTCTTTATTAATTAACCAATGAAAGAAACATAGACAGATAACTCTCCTCCATCATTTCCCCTTTTTCTGTTTAAACAAAAAAGAAAGGCTTCAACTTTAACATAGCAAAATTACATATAACAAAACAGTTATCAAGCAAGTATTACAGTTACAATATTTAAATCTATTTTATCTTTTATCATAACTAAGGAAAGCTATAACTATCTATTTATTCTTCAACTCCATCAAAGACTCCAGAAGGATATAATGCTACCTAAGTAAATAAGAAATAAGTAACTTATAAAACTCTAGAAATGACAGAGACAACTCGCTGCCTGGACAGTCACCCAAAGTTCCCCTGTACCGTTGGGGCATCCATCCTCGGGCTTCAGGCCCACAGTATCCAGCAGACATTTCCATGAAGCAGAAAAATTCCAAAGACAGTTCAGTCACTTTCTGCTGTGTCCTGCAGAACGTCTCGCAGACTCCTTCACGAATCAGGAACCCTGAGAGACCATCTCACCTTTAGGCAAGTTCAGCAGTCCTCTCTCTGCGGGTTCTTTGTGTCCAGTTTATGGAACAGTCCAGCCAAGAGCAGTTTCTTGCCCAAATGGCTAACAAACTCCATAAGTAGCCTCTTCGATGCCCATCTTCCTCTCGAAGTAGACTGGTGCTGCCAGGAGCAGACATGTCTCACTGTCATGAACAACCCTAAGTTATTAAAAACATTAAATGCCATATTCTGCAGTCTTTGAAAGATATGAAGAATGTCTATCTAACTGAAATATATCTCTACATATCTAGAAAATCTAATAACATGACTACAAGCTTAACTATTATCAATGATTATCCATTAACAACCTATATTTCCTAATTATACATTACAGTTTTTAAAATGAACTACACAATCAAAATAGCTTAATCAAGATCAGAAATACATATACATATAACAAATTGACCTTAAAATCCATACCATTGCAAATTATTCATCTCTATATCATATCCCCCTTTAAATGTAAAAGAACATTTATAAACAATATTTGGGAAAATGGGCGCAGTTTTTTCTCTCCAAACTGCTTCCTGCTGAATGGGGGCGCTGTTGTTTAGGTCTTTCATGGTGTAACCTGTGTGCTAGGTTCCTCTCAGTTGGCAGTTGAGTGAAGTAATTTTTTGAAGATGTTCACAGCAACCTTTCAGGAGGGCGTGGTCTATCATACCATATTGGGATAGAAGCAATCCACAGAGTCTCATCGTCTGTGAAAACAAAAGAAGAAACTCTTTTCCAAAGCATCATGTTCTTAGATCCAAATCCTGAAGTCATACCGTTAAGATGTCCATTCTGGTCTAGCCTGGCAGCCCATATAATGAAATGTCTCTCTGTACTTAGCTCCTTTACAGTCAAAAAAATCAAAGAAAACACAACAAAATACATAATCCAGACTCTCTGTGAATTTTCCATTTTTACGTGGCTTATTTTCACTCTATCACTTTACTTTATTCTGTCTCTTTAAAGACTTTACCCCTTTTTTAAGGCATTAACTTTATTCTCTATATATTTATTTTTTTCTCTCTCTCAAGCCTACGTACAGTCATCCAACATTGTGACCCATATGGGGGTCTTATATGTCTGAATCTGTCCTATTGTGAATCTGTAATTTTTTACTATCCAGGAGCATTTCTTAAAATGTTAAGCACTTCTTAAAAACTTAAGTTGCGCCACTTATAGGTAATACGGTACTGCCTGTTTCCAGCCAAGTCTAAACCTTAACTGCGCTGTTATCATGGTAATTACGATAGTTCCTGCCTGAGGTCAGCACAATTCAGCATGGCGGAGCAGAGCCAAAGCCGCTCCTGCCTCAGTCATTTGGTGCCCCTGAGCCGCACACAGTTCCAGGCACACAGCAGTCGACATTGGAGCCGCACTCAGCAGTTTAATTCTGAGACTGAGCGTGCAGCACAGAAACTCTTTTAATCCAAGTCACAGCCGAATCTGAGGCGCAGAGCAGCGCGCAGTTTGAAAACACCTCTCTCTCTATGGCGGCAGGAATCCGCAAATGCTGTCCCGCTCGCCTAAGCCTGATTCCGCCATCTGCCCAGGTGCAGGCAGGGAGCAGTGAGCCATTGGCATGGTCTCAGAGTAATTTCTTTCCGATCCCAAGCGGGCAAGGTTTTTAAGTGGATTTAGTGACCACGTTGGAGCGCCAATCTGTAGTGGGAAGCGGCGGGGCTGCGTCCCGCCGCCCAGTTCCCAGCAACCGGCTAACTTTATCCCCGAAATAATTACACGGAAACTGTATTCTTTTAAAACACTGCCTGGCCCATAGTTTCAGCCTCTTATTGGCTAATTCTCACATCTTCCTTTAACCCATATTTAGCAATCTGGGTAGCACCACGAGGTGTGGCTTACCAGGAGAGATCTTAACCTGCGTCCATCTCGGAGAGGAGCAGCATGGAGACTCACCACGCGACTGCCTGAAGCGTCTTCCTAACTCTACTTCCTTGTTCCCACAATTCTGTTCTGTCTACTCCACCTACCTAATTTTCTGTTCTTAAAGGGCCAAGGCAGTTTTCTTTATTAATTAACCAATGAAAGAAACATAGACAGATAACTCTCCTCCATCACCAGGTTGTCAGGCTGGCACAGCGAGAGTTTTGACCTGCTGCATTCTCAATAGTACAGCATTACATTAGGGCGTTAAGTCAGGTAGTGTCTGTGCTCCTTCTGTAACTGTGGAGTGGTTGTTCCACATCCTCTGCTTCACCCAATAGACTTCAGAATCCATTTGTTAATGCACTGATTAGGATCTTTATTTATAGCTTCCATTAGAGCTATAGATTAAACTGGGAGAAACTGGCATCTTACAATTCTGAATCTTACTATTCATGAACGTGGGCTGTCTCTCCTTTTATGTAGTTCTTTAAAACGTTTTTACTACATTTTTTTGTGCACTTGTTGGCTCATCAGTGCCGCGGCAAGCATGACCAGAAGGCAACGTGTGGTAGTGGGCTCTCTCCTTCCATTATGTTGGCATTACGTTGGGTCCTGAGGATTAAGTAGTCAGACTGGGCAGCAAGGGTTCTTATCCACTGAGCCAACTCTAGGCCCGACTGAGTTATTTACTCTCTCTCCTCTGTTCTGTACTGTTCTTCACACAGATCTTGATGTCTTGCTAGACTCATAGCTGCATTTCAAAGAGATTTGTCTGCCTCCAGAGTGCTGGAGTTAAAGGTGTGTGTTTCCCCACCCAGCCAGGACTTGGTTTTTGCCTCAAGAACCCTGTGTTCTGAACACTCAGTGCTACACTTGGGTCCCAGAATGCCTGAGCGTAATCCCAGCTGGCTGGAATAATGGCTTTCAATTGGCTATAAAGTGTCTGCGTGGTGGTGGGCTCCCAGTTAACACTATGGAGAAAATCAATTACTTTTAAACCTAGGAATTACCTACACTGCATGGGGTAGATCTCACTTAGCCTTGGAATACATATATAAAAATAATAATTTTTAGCATTTATCAGATCCTATATGCTAATATTTTACTGAATATTTTGCATTTACGACTGCAAGGAGTATTGACGTGGAGGGTTTTGTCTTGCTTTCTTGTGATGTTTTTGGGTTTGACTCGTTTCTACTTTCTGAAAGAGGCTGTAGAGAATTTGTAAAACTTCCTCCTTGAATGTTTCGGGTAACTCACCAGTGAACACTTCCAGACTGGTGCTTCGTCTCTGACGGTATTCACTGTTTATTCAATTTCAGGTTTTCTGTCATTGAATTATATCAATCAGGATTTGAATCAGAAACCTGAAATCAAGAATTAACCCAACTGCAAACCCTAGTAGTTGTCTTATCTAAATCTTTTTTTTTCCTCTGTAAATCAGACTCCTAACAGGTGTAGGGAAAAAGGAAACAAAAGGATGGGTTGATTGTCATTTTCAACTAGCAAAAGAGGCAGTTTCGGAAACACTAAAGAAGCCCAAATGCCTTCGGGCCTAATCCTTTTAAAAGGCTGCCAGGCTCAAATTCTAGAGACGAGTTCATTTTTCCCCCTGTTCCTCCCCGACCACACAAGCTAAAACTGTTTGAACCACCTTGAAAGAAAAGACCTTTCACGCCACGTCTCCTCCACGGCAGAGAAAGGGGAATAAAAACAATGAAGGACAACATTCTAGTTTCGCCAAGCCTTTTGCGTGTAGCCCTTGTAGAAGCCGTCTGGCCCCTGAGCCGATCCCCGCCTCCTGTTTGCCAACGTCTTACTCCTGCCTTTTTCCTGGCATTGCTCCACATCCTCGCTATCCCCGGCATCTTCTCGTCAGATTTGCTCGGGACCCTATCCGTCCACAGGGCCCGCCTCCCGGAGTCGGTTTCACCCAATCAGAGCTCAGGCAGGAAGTTGACCAGCCCTCGTGACCCTCAACTTCCTGGGGTTTAGCTCCGCCTCCACACGTGACTCTCTCCACCCTGCCCATCTCTCTCAAAGGAAGGCTCCAGAGAAGACCCGCCCCACGCTCGCTGATTGGCTCCTATTTGCATGGTCTCCTGGGTGACAGGAACGCGGTAGCCTGGCGGGGGAGTTCTGGTGCGCCTGCGCACTAGCAAGATCGGGGGTGCCACTGGAGCCTGGAAATGAAGGTAAATAACTTACAAAAGCCAGCGGGTGAGAAGACGCGGCCGCTGCTGGTTTCCTCAGATCTCGGAGCGCGACTCTGAGTAGTTTGTGTCCCCGTCCCTCCGCGGGAGTGCTGAGGGGTGGAGGAATGCGCCCCGGGAGCGGGAGGGAGGGGGAGGGGTTGTAGGGATGAGGGGAAAGGACGTTCTGAAAGCAGGCGAAGAGGGAGGCCTGTGCCCTCCGGAACCCACTAGAAGCCTGGAGCTGAGGATGCCCGAACTTCTCAGCGCTGGGGACGGGTCGCTTTGGAGGTGACCCTGTGCCTCAAGCTGCCTCATTTCTATGTCTCAGCACCAGGGAAGCCAAGCCACTGGCCCAGAGCCCTAGAGAGAATGAAAAGTCTCCAAAACTGTAATCAAAAATTGCTTCGCCTGTGACCCATCCAGTGTACAAATTCCTGGTCGCTAGAACACATGGCGGAGAAATCTGCACAGTTGTGTGCGGCGTCCTCTGCACTAAGGTTTTCTACGATCGGATTTGTTGCGAATCCCACAGCTGCAGCTTCTTCGCTCCTGTGGTTTTCCTCAGAGATACCTACCCTGCCCTGCTCTGGCAAAGAAATGGAAAAGCCGATCTCAAAATGGTTTTTGCTTTCCTAAAGCTTCACTTTGGCTCTTGTGTCAGTTGGACTGACACATAATTTTGCATGCTTCACTTCGGAAGTGATTCGCTTTACGATATGATGTATCAGATAGGTGGAAATATTTTATAGCTGAGAATCCTTCGCTTGAGAGTTACAGCGACTTGCAGTAATGCCTATACCCAATACATAAGAAGCAAACCTTTGGGTTTCTGGTTGGAAAGCTGTAACTTTCATTTTGGAGTTGTACTAGAGCGGCTATAGAGCTCTGTGGAAGAAAACTAACCTGTAAGACCACAGTCCAAGGCAGATCTGCCATGAAAGGAATAAAATAAGGTTTGCAGACAATGTAGTCACACAGTTGCAGGAGTAAGATGTTGTTAAATACGTGTGCGTGTCCATGCTGGGCAACCTGTATTTGCTTGGAATCATAGCACATCTCTACTTTTAAGCTGCGCTCCCAGGACACTGGCTTTCAGGAGGTGGATACAGAATGTGTTCGGAATGCATTGGAGCTGTGTTACCACTCAGCCCCAAGTCTTCTGCAATGGTATAGAAACTGCATCTACCTAGATAAGGGAGGCCTTTTAAATCTGATATTTTTCATGTAGGATCATGTTCCCAATTAGTCTAGATTTGGAGTCTGATATAAGAATAATATAAATCAATGAGATTTCAAATTTCTAACTTTTAGCAACTCTAAGGTTGTTAAAGAAACAGATAAATTTGTGATAATATGTTTTGTTTTGATGAGTATCTCCAAAATTTATTTCAACATGTCATCAACAGAAACATTATCCATGAAGCCAGCATTCTTGTCCGTACCTTGGGGAGGCAGAGGCAGGTTGACTTCTGTGAGCTGTTAGACAGAGAAACCCTGTCTCAAAAAGACCAAGAAAAAAAAAAGAAAGGAAGAAATAGGTATAATAGTGGGTAAAAAAAAAAAAAGATAATTTAAAGGGATTGTAAGCATTTTAGATAAGTCTGTTGTAATCATCCAAGACTTTTAAATAATAATTTTGTTAAATTTAATCCCCAAATATGTGTCACAATTAAGAAACTCATGTTTAAATTCCTGTTTCAGTGTGCCTAAAGCACTGTGACACATTTTTATAAATTTAACGATTGGAAGCATTTAAAAATGTTCTCACATTGCACAGAGCTTTAACAGCAGCATTCGGAAGGCAGAGAGAGGCAGGGAAGTCTTTGTGAGTGTGAGGCTAGCCTGCTCTACATAGCAACACAGC
Source organism: Arvicola amphibius (assembly GCF_903992535.2). Lineage (NCBI taxonomy): Eukaryota > Metazoa > Chordata > Mammalia > Rodentia > Cricetidae > Arvicola > Arvicola amphibius. The sequence goes on along the minus strand of NC_052047.1, from coordinate 37,394,584 downwards.
ATTTTACTGTCCAGCCAGAGCTACATATGGAGACCCTGTCTCAACATAAACAAAAGATGTTGTGTGATAATTTCTTTTATCTTTTTGGGGTTTTTGTTTGTTTGGTTTGGGGTTTTTTGTTTTTGTTTTGTTTTTGTTTTGTTTTTGTTTTTGAGACAGGGTTTCTCTGTGTAACAGTCTTAACTGTCCTGGAACTAGCTCTTGTAGACCAGGCTGGCCTCGAACTCACAGAGATCCGCCTGCCTCTGCCTCCCGAGTGCTGGGATTAAAGGCGTGTGCCACCACCGCCCGGTTGCTGTTTTATGCTGAGGTCTGTACTAGTCGCATTTCTGTTGCTGTGATAGACTTACCTGAGATAAAGAACTTAGTGGATCAAGGCTTATTTCATCTTACAGGTCCAGCCTCCAGCCCACTAGGCACAGGGGGCATGGTGGCAGGAAATCGAGCAGCCAGGCATATCCATCTTCAGTCAAAAGTAGAGAGCAGTAGATCCAAGCATGCCCACTTGCTTGTTCTCAGTAGTTTCTCTTCTACAGTTCAGGACCCGCTGTCTAGGGAAGGGTGCCTCCCACTGTTGGGCAGGTCTTCCCACATGAGTTAACTTCAGACAGGACAACCCGGTGGAGACAGGCCCTCATTGAGACCCCTTTTCCAGATGGCTCTAGGTTGTGCCAACAATTAAAGCTAACTATCAAAAAGTCCATTCTGCTGCACAAACTACTTATGTTGGATTGGTTGGTTGATTATGTTTTATTTTATTGTTGATTTTTTTTGTTTGTTTTGAGACAGGGTCTCACACTGTATCCCTGGCTGGCCTGTAACTCACTGTGTAGACCAGGCTGGCCTCACACTGCTAGAGATCCCTCTGTCTGCCAAGTGCTGGGATTAAAGATGTATGCCACCATACCTGGCTCTCACTGTTATTTTTTTTAATAAACATTATCATTCATTCTGTAGTTTACATATCTGCATGATTAAGTTTTGACATATTTTCTGATCAATTCATAATTGTTTTGAAAATGTAAAAACTGTGTTTCTTTTTTAGCGTGTTTTCTCCCTGCTGGAAAAGACATGGCTTGGTGCACCAATACAGTTTGCCTGGCAAAAATCGTCTGGAAACTTCCTTGCAGTAACGGGGTAAGAAAAGAGTGAATATTTTTAATAATGGTTGTGTGCACATGTATCCACACCTAACCCATGCCCATACTGTCTCTTTAGTGTAAATTCTGGATGAAATAAATCTTAAGCCCCATTAACATCACAGTTTACAGAACCTTTTCCTTGATCACAACTTTTAAAAATTTAAAAACTACCATAAAAGAACATTGAAGTCAACTGATATAGATCCTAATTTTTTATAATGAATAGGTAAATAAGAGAAATAGTTAATTAACTTTTATATTCTACTTGCTTTCAGAGCTGACTATATTGTTAAAATCTTTGATCGCCATGGCCAAAAAAGAAGTGAAATTAGTTTACCTGGGTAAGTACAGGGGCGGATCAAAAGCTGTTTGTTGTTTATAAGATAAAAAAAAAAGAAAAAAAAAACTGATGTCTTAAAATTAAATCAAATGAGTTGCCCCATCTCCTCTTTTTTGTTTTTTCTAACTATAAAAGGGATTTTTCTTTATGCTAAAGTTAGCAAAGCAAGTGTATGGCACTTGAATTAGAGTTTATATCTCTGTACGTAAATATTCGCAGGGAAGCTTTATGTGAGCAGGATAAGTGAGTCCAAAATAAGGTTTCTCTGGGGCTGAGGACGATGGTTTGGTGGCTAAAGCACTTGCCACACAAGCATGGGGACCAGAGTTCAGATCCTGAGAACACACATTATGCCAGGACAAGGGAAGACTCACCTGTAATGTCAGCCTTGGAAAAGGAAGACTGGATTGACCCCTAGTGCTGGCTGGCTATAGACTAGCCATGTAGGTGAACTCTGGGTTTGACTAAGAGGCCCTGCCTCCATAAATAAGGAAGAAGAGTGATTGAGGATGATTTCCAGCATGAACCTGAAGCCTCCACATGCACACACGTGTCCCCCTACACATGAAAACTTCATATACATACAAACATCATACACATGAAAATTACAAAATAAGGATTTTCCTATTAGGAAGACACAATCTGTATTTCCTTTGGTAATTCCTCTTCAGTAAGTCACTGGAGAACAGTTACTTCGTGCATTCTTCTTAGAGAATGAAGATGCCTTCCCCTTTCAGGATCCCATTCTAAGGGCATGGGTAGACCAGGTGCAGTGAATGGTGCAGTGTTCTCTACTCTGTTTCCCATTGGAGACGCCCTGGCCCCAGTAGACTTGTGCTGCTGTGCTTTTCCATGCATGTCTGCTGTCCACAGTTTGTTGACCACTTTTCCAGGTCCCATTGTTTGCGTCTCTTGGCCCGGCCTCTCTCACCTGGTCTGCCCCATGCTTCTGAGGCTAGCGTTTTCGCCGTCTCCTGCACTCTTCATTGTTGCTTCTGATTGCTATATTTTAGGGAATGAGATGAAAATAGTCACCCAGTGATTATGCCTAAAGAAGGCACTCAGTAAAAAGCTGCTTTGAGTAAATTGTGTGAGTTTAATTGCCCAATCTCGGTGACACCTGTTTTGGTTGCATAAAGATCTCATCTGAATTCTGCTGCTGGATTCATAATAATTGGATTTGACCAAAAAGAATCAGACAAATAAAATGCTAATTGTCAGTCTTTTAATTGGCAAGTGATTTTATCAACAATTTGAAAATTTTCCTCTTCTATGCTTCCAAAGTTTCTGAGACCATTAAAGGATATTTGGGTCCCCAAACACATCTTAACTGTTTGATGAATAAAATAAAATAATTGCCAAATAAATGCTAAATGTAAATCAAAGTATGTTTTAGCCACTACCCAAGAGCAAAGAATATCCAAAATGAAAAATAGCATTATATCAATGAAGTCTACTTTTTATATTTTTTAAAGACTTATTTATTAATTATGTATACAGTGGTCTTCCTGCATGTATGCCTTCATGCCAGAAGAAGGAACCAGATCTTATTACTGATGGTTGTAAGCTCTTAACCTCTGAGCCATCTATCCAGCCCAAGAAGTCTATTTTTTTGAGATTGGAGAAATTATAAAGTTAAGAACATTGTATCTATGTATTATATATTTTACACACATATATAATTTTCTTTTGATTTTGTGTTTGAGATAGGATTCACTGTAGCCAGACTTGGCTTTGAACTCAGTACGTAGCTGAGGATGACCTTGAACCCCTGATCTTCCTCACTTATTCTACCAGCTATGGTGGTTTGAAAAAAAATGGCTCCCAAAGGAAGTGGCACTATTAAGAGATGTGGCCTTGTTGGAGGAAGTGTGTTAGTGTGGGGGTGGGCTTTGAGTTCTTCTGTGCTCGAGCTACCCCCCGGTGTCACAGTCCACTTCTTAGTGCCTTCTGATCGAGATGCAGCCAGCACCATGTCTGCCTGCATGCCACCGTGCTCCCCACCATGATGATAATGGACTGAACCTCTGAACTGTAAGCCACCACCACGATTAAATGTTCTCCTTTATAAGAGTTGCTGTGGTCATGGTGTCTCTTCACAGCACTGGAAACCCCAACTAAGACAATTGGTGTTTTAGTTAGGGTTACTATTGCCCTGCTAAAACACCACAACCACAAGCAGGCTGGGGAGGAAAGGGTGTGTTGGACTTACACTTCTATATCATTGTTCATTATTAAAGGAAGTCAGGACAGGAACTCAAACAGGGAAGGAACCTGAAGGCAGGATCTGATGCAGAGACCCTAGAGGAGGACTTCTTACTGGCTTGCTCCTGTGGCTTGCTCAGCCTGCTCTCTTATAGAACCCAGGACACCAACGCAGGGACAGCACCACCCACACGATGGGCTGGGCCATCCCCATCCATCACTTATTATGAAAATGCTCGATAGGCTGTCCCACAGACAATCTTATGGAGCATTTTCTCTACTGATGTTCCTTCTCTCAGATGACTATAGCTTGTGTCAAGCTGACATAAATGTAACCAACACGACTGACCCCTTTCCAAGTTGACACACAAACACATTGCCGTTAAGTCACAATCTTTTCCTTCTTTATCCCCAGGATCACACATTAATAAAGACATAACGATATAAAACATTTTAAAAACATAAAAGGCCCACAGCCTTACAAATCCAAACACTTTAAAATTTGTCTATTTTAAAAATCCAAATTCTCTGGAAATCTCTCTCTCTCTTTTTTCTTCCTTTTTAAAGTTTAGAGCCTCTAAACTGTGGACTTCTATAAATTTAAGTGCCTTCTTATTTCAGTAAGGAAAAACAGGGGCACAGTCACAAAGCAAAAACCAAACTCCCAATATTGTAAGTAACGGAATGTCCGATGTCTAGGATCCACCCACGATCTTCTGGGCTCCTCTAAAGGTCTTGAGTCATTGCTCCGGCTCCGCCCTCTGCAGCACACACAGTTTGTCTTCTAAGCTCAGGCCCTCTCCATTCCACAGTTGTTGCCATTCTTGGTGGTCATCCCATGGTGCTGGCATCTCCAAAATGCAGCTGTCTCTTGCTGCAACTGGGCGGCCCTTTTCACCAACAACTTCTTACAGCTCCCTTCATGGTGCCGAGCCTCAACTAATAGCTCCCTTCACGGTGCCCAGCTCCCTTCACGGTGCTGAGCCTCAACTTCTTACAGCTCCCTTCACGGTGCCAAGCCTCAACTTCTTACAGCTCCCTTCACGGTGCCGAGCCTCAACTTCTTACAGCTCCCTTCACGGTGCCGAGCCTCAACTTCTTACAGCTCCCTTCACGGTGCCGAGCCTCAACTTCTTTTCACGACTCCTTCAATACTGGGCCTTCGTTGTTGCTACAGAAGCTGCAACTTCACCAATTTCCTCTCCTGACCTCTCCCAGTGCCAAGCCTCAGCTGCCCTCCATGACCCCTACATGCACTCAAAACCAGCACCACCTGGGTGACTCTTAAATTACCAAGTTCAGCTGTCGACGTGAGGTACAACCTTGGCCGCCTCTGGAACACAGCTTCTGTGTGCCAACTTTCAGAAAACACAGAAAATTTCACCTCAGTGATGCCGATCTCTTCTTAATCACTGCCAATTTCGCTGCTCTAACTAACCATTGATTATCCCCGCAAAGCAAGGTTTCACTTTGTGGTTCTGATAGTTGTTAATCATGGCTAACTCAACCCTCAGCTAAGCTTAATTCAAAATATGCAGTGATCCCGATAGAGTCTTTGACTCTCAAACTTCCCTCCGAACTTCATAAACTAGGCCTCCACCCTCTGTATTTCTCTTAAAACTGTATTTTCCACTCTCCCAGAACAGCTCACCAAGCTTTGAAGACTCCATGGGTCTAGCCCAAAGGGACAAAGTCCTTCCACAGTCCCCCCAAACAGTCTGGTCAGGTCCTGTCACAGCAGCACCTCGCTGTCCTGCTGTTACCTTCTGTCTTAGTTAGGGTCACTATTTCTGTGATGAAACACCCTGACCACAAAGCAGGTTTGGGAGGAAAGGGTTTATTTGGCTGACACTTTCATATCATACCCCATCCTTGAAGGAAGTCAGGACAGGAACTCAAACAGGGCAGGGACCTGGAGGCAGGAACTGATGCAGAGGACATGGAGGGGTGCTGCTTACTGGCTTGCTCATCCGTTCTTACAGACCCCAGGATCATCAGCCCAGGGTGGCCTCACCCACAATGGGCTGGGCCCTCCCACATCAATCACTAATTAAGAAAATGTCCTATAGACTTTTTCTCATGGAGCCATTTTTCTCTGTAGGAGCGGCGGGGCTGCGTCCTGCCATCTGGCTAGCTTTACACCCGAAATAATTACATGGAAACTGTATTCATTTAAACACTGCCTGGCCCATTAGTTTTAGCCTCTTATTGGTTAATTCTCACATCTTCCTTTAACCCATATTTAGTAATCTGTGTAGCACCACAAGGTGGTCGCTTACCAGGAGAGATCTTAACCTGCGTCCATCTCGGAGAGGAGAAGCATGGTGACTGCCTATGGTGACTGCCTGAAGCGTCTCCCTCACTGCCTTCTACCCAGCATTCTGTTTTGTTTATTCCACCCACCTATGTTCTGACCTATTGGGTCAAGCACTTTCTTTATTAATTAACCAATGAAAGTCCTCCATCATTTCTCAACTGAGACTCTCTTCTCTGCTGACTTTAGCTTGTGTCAAGCTGACATAGAACTAGCTAGCACACCAACCTTGATCTACTTTGTTTTACCTATCTAGTAGAATTGCATTTCTTTTTTTGTTTGTTTTGTTTTGTTTTTTGTTTGTTTGTTTTGTTTTTCAAGACAGGGTTTCCCTGTAGTTTCTAGAGCCTGTCCTGGAACTAGCTCTTGTAAACCAGGCTGGCCTCGAACTCAGTGATCCGCCTGCCTCTGCCTACTGAGTGCTGGGATTAAAGGCATGCACCACCACCGCCCGGCTCAAAAATTGCATTTCTTATAGTGCTTTTTTGCTTTAAAAATATGAAACAACCTTTCACTACTTGGTCTTACATAGTGAAATGCATTACTTTGTATGCTAACTTTAAAAACCTAAAAAATTTGTCTTAGAGAATTGCCTACTACAGGGCTGAGGATACACCTTAGTGGTAGAGCATTTGGTTGACATAATTGAGGCCCTAGAATCAAGCTCTAGTAGCACCAATAAATAAATAATAGATATCTATCAAACTGGTACACATCTACAATCTCAGTTCTCAGGAGGCAGAAGCAGGAGGATCACTGCAAGTTTTAGTCCAGGCTGGTCTACATGTGAGTCCAAACTAGAAAGAGCTATATAAGAAGACCCTTGTCAAAAAAAAAGGAAGGAAGGAAGGAAGGAGGGAGGGAGGGAAGGAAGGAAGGAAAGAAGGAAGGAAGGAAGGAAGGAAGGAAGGAAGATGAAAACATATTAAAAGCTACCCATTAGTTCTTATTTTTAATTCATTTGTAGAAATGCTTGATGAATTTATATTCCTGGAAGATGATGTTTGTATAGGACTCAGGAAAACCTGATAATTTGTTACATACAATTTTATTTAGTATAGTGCATGGAAGTGGTACTAAAATAGAACTTAAACATTTCTCCATCCCAGCCAGGTGGTGGTGGCAAAAACCTTTAATCCCAACAGAGGTTTTAATCCCAAAGGGAAGCAGAGGCAGGCAGATCTCTGTGAGTTCAAGGCCAACCTGGTCTACAAGAGCTAGTTCCAGGACAAGGCTCCAAAGCTATAGAGAAACCCTGTCTTGAAAAACCAAAAGAAAAAAAATTTCCACCCCTTCAACACAAAAACAGAAACAGAAATATTGAGATTAGTCTTGTATTGCTAATGGATATCAGGTTGAATTTCTCATTTTAGGACGTTCATGTCCTAGTAAAAATATTGAGTGGTCTTGTGGGAGGCAGAAGTCATTAGATAGGTATTTGTTTCTTCTCTCTGACTTTTGAGAAGTGGAGAGTAATGATTTTCTCTTTTCTAAAAGCAACTGTGTTGCCATGGATTGGGATAAAGATGGGGATATCCTGGCGGTGATTGCTGAGAAGTCTACTTACATTTATCTGTGGGATGCCAACACAAACAAAACCAGCCAGCTAGACAATGGCATGAGGTAAGGATAACTCTGTTGTTATTTAAATGATATATAAAATACTAAATGACAAAATACTTTTATTATTTGTATCATTTTTATTAATGTCAACTTCACTAAGAATTTTTGGTGCTCTGATTCCAGATTTAGCTAGAGAGAGTCTCCTCCAGCTTAACCTTTGTCCTTACTCAATGTTCTGAAGACAGAAGCACGCTCTCTCTGTGGTGCTCAAGATGTAGCTATGGTGGAATCACCTAGGAGAGTCAGTAACATAGCAATAGCTAGATCCACCCCCTGGTTTCTACTGTGTAGGTCTGAGATGGGAGCTGGTAAAGTGGCATTTCCAGCACATCCTTGGGATGCTGCTGCTGCCTCTGGGATGACTTTTGAGAACTGTTATTTTGGACCCACTGTGATTTCTTCTCTCAGTCTCCAAAGAGTTCTCATTCCCTTTTGTAGGGAGTCATAGAATAGGCAGCCTGTGAGTCCTAGAATGCTCGCAAGAACTTGGAGCTGGCCAGAAGGCCCTGAGGTGAGGAACCGAGTTTGATCCCTGGAACCAACATGGTGGAAGGAGAGAACCGAGTCCTACAAGCAGTTCTCTAGCTGTGGTGTTGCTCCCACACACTCAGATAAATAAATGTGATTTAGGAAAAAACCTTTAGACAAAAGTGCTTTCTTTCTGATTCTGAACAACTTTGTAATAGTGATGGAGCAACAAACATAATCCTTTTTTCTTCTCTTTTTTGCTGTAGCTAGGAATTGACCCAGGGTTTTGTTTCCAGTGCTGTACCACTGAAATATATGCTCAGCCAAGATACATCCTTAAGGTTATGAATTCTCAACGCTTCCTCTGATTTCATTTGTCATGTTAAGGAAAATTCCTTGTCCCCCTCGCATACGTGTGTGCAGTACCTTTATATGTGCGCATGTGGAGACCAGGGCTGACATGGAGAGCCTTCCTGGTTCACTCTCCACCTTATTCACTGAACCCAGACTTTACCAACATAGGTAGTCTAGACAGCTTGCTCTGCAGATCCCCCCTCTGTCTTACAAGCACTAAAACTACAGGCTGGCCTGCCAGGCATTTACATGGATTCTGGGGATCCAAACTCTGCTCCCTCACACTTGTGCACCAAGCGCTGTATCTACCAAGCCGTCTTCCTAGACCTTAAAAGCTACCTTTAAAAAAGTGCATCAAGTTTGATGTCACAGGAACGGTGAAGACTGCGCCAGTAAATGAGGTAAAGTTTCCTGCAATAGCCAACTTCACTCAGAGCACCAGACAATTTATTCTCTGAGGGTTAAGTAGAGTCACATGAGTAAAGTGTACAATCACAAGGGCAAGCCACACATGGCTGACAGGCCGAAGATGGACGACAAACCCCATGTGGCAAAACATGGTTTTCCGTAGAGGCAGATAAACAAATAACAATAGCTAGCTGTAATGAAGAATCTGAAGTGAACTCTCTCCTTCTGGGTCCGCTGGGGAGGAGGAGCACAAAAACCACATTCCAAGAATCACTCCATGTTTTGAAGAAACTGAGGTCACAAGACTCCTGTCCTGTTTTCTTGGAGTGTTCTCACAAGCGCTCAGAATTCTCCTCACTCAATTCTTGGACTGTGTTCTGGCAATTTGTTTGTCCATTAATATTTTTTACCATAATTATAGTTAAAACCATCGTCAGTAACACAAATTGGCCATGAATTTGAGGTTCTATAAGAACTAAATTGGGGTCTATATCCATCATTTAGTAGTATTTTGAGTCTTAACTGCTGCCAAGATGATTTTGTACTGTCTCCAAATTTTCCTTTAAAATTTTATTTTATGTGTATGGGCTTTCCAGCATGCATGTCTGTACTACATGTATTCCGGGTGCCTTCAGAGGCCAGAAAGAGGGTGTTGGGTCTCCCGGAACTGATGTTACAGACTGTTGTAAGCTACCATGTGGGTACTGGGAATCAAACCTGGGTCCAGCCGGTGCCCTTAGCTTCTGAACCATCTCTCTGTTGCCTCCACAATTCTTGTGGCACTTAGTCTTCATCTGAAAACTCTAAGCTGTATGGGTTTTTGTTGTTCATTTGTTTTCTTGAGACAGTCTTACTATGTAGCTATAGGCAGCCTCGAACTCACAGAGATCTGTCTGTCTCTGCCCCCTGAGTGCTGGGATTACAGCTAAAAGCCCATGAGCTATACTGTTGTACTTCAGCTTCTAAGCAGAGGTTAAAGTTAGACATGAAGTATGAGAGGATTATGATTGTGAACTGTTCTGTAATATGTGTCTTAATATTACAGGGATCAAATGTCCTTCCTTCTTTGGTCAAAAATTGGAAGTTTCCTGGCAGTTGGGACCATTAAAGGAAATTTGCTCATTTATAATCATCAGACATCTCGAAAGATTCCTGTTCTCGGTAGGTTCTGGCAGAAGCACTCTATGTGTTTGAGACGCTGCAGGGGAAAATCTGTAGAGAAGGCTTCCCTGGTCCATCCTAGACTGCTGACCCGGAAGGCCCCTCCCTGCTTGCTAAGAACTGAAACATTCAGTGATTGCGTATAGGACCCACGCTCCCAATTCTTACCCCCCTTTTTCTCCAAACACCAGTTGGTCTGTGAGGAGTTTGCCTCAGAGTGTGTGGCCCATTTGACCTTGCATATGAAGTACGCTGGTCTCCCCCAACCTCTGTTCCCTTGGCCTCGGCCCCTTGAATACCCGTGAAGATTACCCTTTCCGCCGTGGCCTCACACTGGTGAGTGGGAGGTAGAATGAGCAGGGCTAACGGTAAGCATGTGGCCAGAGAAAGCATCCCTGCCGCTCTCGAGAGGCGGTGAGCGCTGGAGATAGCGACACCTACAGGACATGTGAGAAAGTACATGTGAGAAAGAGCAACGAGTCATTTCAAATGATTTTCACAGATATCTCCTTAGTGCTGATTTTAATTTTTAATAATGAGAGATAAATAGAAGCATCATTAATCTGTTTGAAAGACCAAACTAAAATTTCCTCCCAGATACAAAAGTCAACTTTTTCCACATAAATATATTTGTTTGTTTGTTTATTGTTTTTTCAAGACCTTGAACTCAGAGATCTGCCTACCACTGTCACCCAAGTGCTAAGATTAAGGTGTCCGCCACCACTGCTCAGCACCATATAAATTCCTGTATGACTCCAGTAGGCATTTTGTTCCCCGCTTTATCTCTGAGCATGTCCTCTGATACATTTATAAGCTCCAGAGGTTTTGATACTGGATGTATATGGAAATAGTATGTTATAGCATGATCTCTCATATCAGGCTACCATATGAACATGATGTTGCTGTGATCTTAGTATTTAATATGAATATGATTCTGCCCATATTCTTGCTTAATAACCATATAAAATGTACCTGAAAAGATTCTAATTAATTACCCATCTTAGTGCCTTTAGATAAATATGCCATTGCTTCTCTCAAACTTGTTTGGGATTGTGGCTCGGCTCTGTTTACTCTTAGCTTTTTTTTTAGAGATTTATTTTCTGTAGGTATTGATTTCCGTGCACATGAATGTAGATGCCTATGGAGTCCAGAAGTATTGGATCCCTGGAGCTGAAGTTACAGGTGGTTGTGAGCTACCTGATGTGGGTGCTGGGAACTGAACCCGGGTCCTCTGGAAGAGCGCAAGTGCTCTTAACCACTGGGCCATCTCTCCAGCCATTCTTCTTAACTTTCTTAAAATCAGGCCACCCCGCTCACAGCTGCTTGATCCACCAGCACTGTTAGAAACCAAATACGCATTTCATGGTGTACATTCCCTTTGACTCAAATAGATGCTGGCATTTCTTGCTTTGAAGGTTTCTGATATGTAGAAATGTCAGTTGTGATAGTTGAACTAAGTAATGCCAGTCTCCCATTTCAGTCACCGGAGTGCTGTGAGTAGGTCAGGCAGCTCTGTTAACTGTTCCTACTGATGCAGTGCTTAGCCTGGGCTTTGAGCAGTGTGACAGTGTGTGAGAAAGGGAGGTGTCTCCCCTCCTAGGTGAAGACAGGAGACTGTGGACAGGACAGGGAGATGGCACCTGAGCTCAGTCCCTGTAACCCACACAGTGAAGGAGAGTCACCTCCCGGATTGCCCTTTGACCTCCATATTGTGTGCACGTATGTACACACCATGTGTTCACACACACAGAACAGAAGGGTGGATGACAGATAGATAGATGATAGATAGATAGATAGATAGATAGATAGATAGATAGATAGATAGATAGATGTGATTTTGAAAGGTTTTTGTCTTTAGCATCTTTCGGCCTCTCTTCATACAACCCTTTCCCGCCCTGATGTAGCTGGACCACCTGAGTCCTTTAGTCTGTGATCAACATGATCTCTCCGTCTACAGGCAGGCTCTTCTCTAAATGTGCCCTTCACTTTGTGCCTTGCTCTCCTGACTCGAAATGCTCTCTGTGACTTGAGAACTGAATCTGTATCTCTTCACCCCATTGGCTAGACTCACACATGAAGTACTCACTCTGCATCCTCAGTGCGAGGCCCATGTGCACTGCATATCTAACCCCCACACCCTCTGGATTGACCAGAAAGCGTCTTGTCCCTTCCAGTCATGCTCAGGCTGCAATTCTGGCTACTGTTACGAGACAGCCTCCTGTTTTCTATCTAATTTCCATATTCTCCTCAACATTTGTCTCCTTGTGCCCTGCTATAGCGCACATGCGCCATCTGTGTGCTCATGGGCACTGAGTCCTTAGGTCCAACCGTCCACAGTGGGAAAATATTCAGGAAAAAATGTTGCATTTGTACTGAACACACACAGACATGTGTCTCCTACTGTTCTGTAGTGGTGTGGTATAGTAGTGAGGGGATCCCCTTCTTAACACAGTCTCGCTAGGTAGCACTCACATTTGTACCCCATTGTTAACATAGATTATACTGTAGTTATCGTGGTCACCCCAGTGTTACCATAGATTATACTGTAGTTTTTATGGTATATAATAACTAGATTATACTGTAGTTTTTATGGTTAACCCCAGTGTTATCATAGATATACTGTAGTTATCATGGTAACCCCAGTGTTACCATAGATTCTGTAGTTACATGGTAACCCCAGTGTTACTGTAGATAATACTTTGAGATTTACTTCTCTTAAAATATTACCATTGCAAGTTTGGTTCTATGATAAAGCAACAATTTATAGAGGAAACATTGTTCTCTGCGGGGGGGCTGTGTATGTAATCCAGACAAAAAGTTATTATGTACCATTATCTTAATTTCTAGCTTCGTGATAAAGGGTTTGAAATAAGGTTGCATAGTCACCAAGGGCTTGGACAAGAGTAGAATCCCTCGATTGTTCATTCCCATGGCACAGAAGATTAGCATCACAAATTTTTTATTTATTCTTTTGAAAAGTCCATGTGTCTGCAAAACTTGTCTCTTTTTTCAGGAAAACATACTAAGAAAATCACATGTGGATGCTGGAATACAGAGAATCTTCTCGCTTTGGGTGGCGAGGATAAAATGATTACTGTTAGTAACCAGGAAGGCGACACCGTGAGACAGGTAACACATTGTAGCCCTGCATGAGAGGTTCATTTCCCCTTGTGATAAACAGCTTCACATCAAGCTAGTGTATCAAATTTTAAGTCACACTGGGTGGTAGTGGCACATGCCTTTAGTCCCAGCACTCGGAAGGCAGAGGCAGGCGGATCTCTGCAAGTTTGAGGCCAACCTGGTCTACAGAGCAAGTTCCAGGACAGCCAGAGCTACACAGAGAAACCCTGTCTTGAAAAAAAGCAAAAAATAAAAAATCACTTTGTAGAATATTCATATAATTTCGTATTTTAAATGATATTAATATTATTTTATGTGTATGAGTATCTATCTACAGTTATATATACATACCATGTACATGCCTGGTACCCAGAGAAGTCAAAAGAGGGTGTCAGATTTCCTGGAACTGGAGTTACGGATGGTTACAAACCACCACGGTTTTCAACTGAACCTGGGTCCTCTGCAAGAGCAACAAGTGCTCTTAGCTACTAAGCCATCTGTCTCTAGCCCCCTCCAGCCCCCAATCTTATGTTTTAAATGTGAGGAACTTTTGTCTGTTCCCATGTGCCCATACACATGCGCAGCACCCAGATACAAACGAACAGTCATACTGCCACACATACAGGCACACACACCCAAATCCTTTGTTGTGTATTATTAGGAAATTCTTCTGTAGGATGAATACGTTATCTGTTAAAGGAAATATGTTTTCCCCTTTGGTATTAAATGAATTATCAGCTCCGTGGTTTCAGTGAGTGTGTTTGTGATGAAGTTTTATTTTATGCATGTATACTGATAAATGTTAAGAACTAGAGGATTCTGGACTCAAAATCAAGCTTCTTATTCTATAGCCAATACCTTTCATTGATATGTCAAATCATTTCCAAAGTAATCCTGACAAGATTTCAATTAAGATGGAATTCTACTACTGTTGAAATTTCCCAGGATTGATTTAATCCTCTGAGGATTGTATTAAGGGAACTTGTATTGCTGGTAGCTACCTAATATCACCAATGGGAACATTATTTTTTGAACTACTGTCTTTACTTTAGTATTGACTGAAATGTTCTTGGAATATCTGCTTAGGCACATGAATAAACCTTGCTCTGTGTCACATCCACACAATTGGGAATGCGATGTATTCATCAGTTGCTGCTGTGTAACAAAACATCTCAAAATGCAGGCACTTAAAACATCTGTGTTTCATGGTTGTCGACAAGCAATCCAAATGCAGCTTCTTCGGGTGCCTCCGCCTCGGGGTCTCCCACAAGGCAGTTACCAAGTTCACTCTTGTAGTTGTTAGCCAAGTTTAGCTCCTTGCAGGTTGCTGCTCCTACACAGAATCACTAGTCACTGCAAGTCCTGATTCCTTGCCATGTAGATCTCTCTCTCTCCCGTGGAGTATACAGTGGTTGAATGTGGTTTGTCACCCCAGGGTTCATGTGTCAGAAGTTTAGATTGTCTCATGTGTATAATGTCGGGAAGAGTTGGAGCCTAGTAGGAGATGGAGTCCTTACGGACAGGAAGGAGTTGATGTAGTTCTCTTGGGATTCTAGTAAATAGGTGAAGGTTGTTCTAAAGAATCAAGATTGCCGGGGCTGGAAAGACAGCTCAGCAGTTAAGAGCACTGTCTTCTCTCCCACAGGACCTGTGTTCATTTCCCCACACCCACATGGCAGCTGGCAACTGTCTATAATCCCAAGATCTGACCCCCTCACACAGACATACATGCGGGCAAAACACCAATGTACATAAAATAAAAATAAATAAAGAATTAAAAAAATGATCGAGCTTGCCTTGCACCTGCTTCAGCCCCGTGCTCACCATGGCCCTCGTATTCACACACACTCCTGCCACGATGCTAGGTAGTCTTCTAAAAGACACGTGGCTTTTCATGATTAGTTACCAAATTTTGTGGTACAGCTTACAAGCTCTATATATAGCTTTGGGAGATGGTAAATATCAGTAAAAATTTAGATTATGATCTTTAAAAGACAGAAAACAGCCTGAATAAGACAGAGTGCAGGCAGATGTTATAACGCAGGGTGGGAGTGTGGCTCAGAGTTAGAGCACTTACCCAGCATGCGCAAGGCTCTGTGTCAGTCCTGACCAGCACCAAATAAGGAAATAAACCAGTTGTGACTGAATTATAAGTTCCAGAGTAGAAGGACTACAAGAATACGGAATACGGCAGACGGAGTATTGTTCTTGCCTCCGTCTTTCTCACGTAGCAATAGAGGAGAAGGCTGTGTACATGGCGTGCCAGCTGCTCTTCTCTAGGCTGCATCCTCATCTGCCAGCTGCTAGCTGGTGCCTGGGGTCATGTCTGCATTCAGCTCCAGGGAAGGAAAGAAGGAAGGAAGGACAGAAGAAATTAGTGAAGGAGCTGATCCCAGGGAGCCTATCCTGAGTTAGTCTACCTAGATGACCAGAAGCCCCAGGAAAAGTTACCTTAGCGGTTAATGCAGTGTCTATCATTCTGTGCAAGCAAAGCAGCCTAGTCCAGGCTGCCCAAGCGAGTCGAAGTATGCACTGAGATGCAGATTTATAGTGAACAAGGTGGAAGAAGCGAGTTGGTTCTGTGTCTGGGATACTTAGAACAAGTCAAGCAGAAATGTGTGCCTCTGCTGTGTTGAGGAGAAACATAGCATCACTAGTATAGATGTTTTTAAATATTTATTTATGTATTATTATGTATACAATATTCTGTCTGTGTGTATGTCTGCTGGCCAGAAGAGGGCACCAGACCTCATTACAGATGGTTGTGAGCCACCATGTAGTTGCCGGGAATTGAACTCAGGACCTTTAGAAGAGCAGGCAATGCTCTTAACCACTGAGCCATCTCTCCAGCCCGTGTAGATGTTTTTTAAAAGAGCTTTTATTCATTATTACCGTGTGTGCGTGTGCACACAAGAATGGGGGTCAGAACAACTTTGTGGAGTCAGTTTTCCCCTTCTGCCTGTATATGGGTTCTGGGGATCAAACTCAGGTCATCAGGTGGAGATGCCCATTACCTTTTATATACGGAGTCATGCCACTGCCTCAAGCTAGTATAGTTTTTAAGATTCTGGCATTCTTAAAGTAGTTTGCTTTGGCATAATTTCTAGAACCCTTACAATTAGGAGCATTCTATTCTGGTGCCCCTTAGAAATGGAAAGGTAGGTATACTGTATGTGCTGCAACTCCCCCAATCCGGGTGCCCATACTGGACATTCCCAGTCGGTAGTTGTGCATCTTTATTCCTTGAATCATGAAATCACCTTAGAATACTTTTTCCACAGAACATCACAAGAGTTCATTACATCTTGCCAGTATTTGCGTACAAGAGAATTGTTTCCACTTTCTAACCTTAAGAAGACTCCGTCCAAAGCTAGACACTGAAGGTGTCATGTGGTAGGCAAAGCACACACTGCAGGCTTCTATTGCCTCATTTGGTGACTCTGTCCTGGTCCAGAGTCACTCCAGTGTCACCCGTGCTTGGCTTGCCCCGTCCTGCTCAGCTTATCATACATCAGCTCTGGAGTCTAGAGATCGGTTTGGCTGTTTTGTTTTGGTTTTGCAGTTTTAGGGTTTGAACCTAGGGCCCCATGTGTGCGCGGCAAGCGCCCTACCACTGAACTCATCCCTAGCTTACTGTTTTTTTGCATTTGAGACAGGGCCTCACTCTGTAGCCCAGGCTAGCCTGGAACTCATTATGTAACCCAGGCTTGCTTTAAACACATGACCATACTTCTGCCTCAGCCTCCTGGAAGTTTTAAATTTAATAATTCTACATTTTATTTTTAGAAAGTACTTGGTAGTTCTTTTAAAATCCCACTTGAAATGTATGCAAAGGTAATGTGTACATGGAAAAAGTAATTCACAGATGATAATGATGAGACTCATAATTAGAGAACGACAAAGCAATGCTGAGACATCGCTGCTCACCTGTCACACTGACAAAATGACATACGTGTGATCACGTGTTATATTGATAAACTGTAGATAAAAATGATATACCCCTTCAGGATGGACATTTGACAAAAACTGACAAAGCTACACAGGCCGCAGCAGTCAACCCCTACCATTGGTAGAGCCTCACCCAGCAAATGCATCTCCTATAGCACAGAAGTATAGTCTGCTGGGCTACCGACACTGGCTCAGCAGTGAAGAGCACTTGTTCTTCCAGAGGACCCAGGTTCGATCTCAGCACCCATGTGGCCGCTCCCAACCTTTCATAACTCCTGTTTCATCAGCCTCATGTGACCTCTGAGGGCACCAGGCACACACATGGTGCACAGACATACCAGCAAGCCAAAATCATACGCATAAAAAAATCTAAAAACTGAAAAATAAAAAGTGCGGTCTACTGAAACATTTTAAAACCTTTATTATTTTTTAGTTTATTTATTTATTTTACATCCCAGTCCTTTCTCATTTTTATGAGTAGCCCCGTGTCTCTTCTCTCGTGATTGTGTTTTAGGGACTTTCAGTGTCTTGTTCCTCCATGAGTACCATTCTTTTGAACTTTAAGCTCATTTTCTGCAGGGTTTATCAGACTTGGAGCATTTGGCGCAACCCTTCAGGGTATGGTGGACCTAGCTCCTTCCACCTTTCATTTAATTTCCCCCAGAGGAGCTCCCAGACTGCTCAGTGTGTAAGCAGAACCGCAGACTCTGGTGAGGGTAGGAGAGCAGGGCGTGGGTTACGTTCTTGAGATGAATGTTGGATTTTCTGACCTGGACCACAGCTAAGAAGTAGCTCCCCTGCCGCCCTTCTGTCTCCAGCCACACTGGAAGCTGGAAGCTGCAGCTTGAGTGCACATGCACGCTGCCTTCAGTGTGGTATTTGCTGCTGGTCTCTGTAAATCCTCCCTTGAGCTTAATTTTCCATTTAAGAAAAACATACATTCTGTTTCACCCGGAATTTCTAGGTATTTGGCAGTAGAATTTTAAGGTTCATAATCCAAATTTAGTCATAAATAAAAGCAAGCTTTGTGGAGTTTTTGTTTGTTAGTTTGGTTGGTTGGTTGGCTGAGTTTGGTTTTGGGGCGTTTGTTTGTTTGTTTGTTTGTTTGTTTGTTTGTTTTTTCAAGACAGGGTTTCTCTGTGTAGCTTTGAAGACTGTCTTGGAGCTTGCTCTGTCCAGGCCAGCCTTGAACTCACAGAGATCTGCCTGCCTCTGCCTACCAAGTGCTGGGATTAAAGGCGTGCGCCACCACCGCCCAGCAAGCTTCATGTTTTATTAATATTCAGAATGATTCTCGAAGGTTTGTTTGAGGGAGGGAAGGTATTCTGAATTGAACCCAGGGCTTCAGTCATGCCATGCTTCGTCCTTGTCCTGTCCCCGAGCTCCACCCTGATGAGAGTGACTTGATTTGAAATCTAAGCACTGTGATGATGTCTTACCCCCGTAGACACCGGTGAAATCAGAGCCAAGTGACATCAAGTTCTCCACCAGCAAGACAGATGACCGAATTTCTTCTGCTGAGAACACAGTAAGCATTCCAATTCAAGCCCACACCCAATCGTTCTGGGAGTTTCGTGGTGTATTCGGTTCCTTTTTCTTGGCTGGCTCAGACTTTGATAAGTTATGTCTGCTGTTTCTTAACCAAGATAAGCCTCATCTCTCAGACCTCAAAGTTGTGTTTGCCATTGCGAACTTCCTCCATCCCAGCAGATGAGAACAATTTCTGTTGTGGCTACTGTTGCTGTGCCCATTTCTGTGCTAGAAAAAACACAGAGATTCCTTTAAGAATGGAAACAATAAGGCCAGAGGTGATGGCGCACGCCTTTAATCCCAGCACTTGGAAGACAGAGGCAGGGGATCTCGGAGTTTGAAGCCAGCCTGGTCTATAGAGTGAGTTCCAGGACAGCCAGGGCTACACAGAGAAATGGCTGTCTCAAAAACAAAAACAAAACAAATAAAAAAAAAAATGGGAAAATGATTTCTTTGTGATTTAAATTTTTTTCACGTTCCTGATGGTAAACAGATCTCTGAAACAGACCATAGCTTGTGTTTCTTTAACATGTACAATTTCCTTGCTGTACTATTATATTCTAGAATCCAGATAATTTTTATTATAAACATAAAAATATGTAAGGAGGTAGTTTCATTATTTCCTGAAAGGCTATGTTTTGATTTGATGCTATTGAAGTTGTTAACATTTTGGAATCCAGGAAATATAGCCAAGTATCTTTTTGTTTTGTTTGGTTTTTGGTTTTTGTTTTTCAAGACAGGGTTTCTCTGTAGCTTTGAAGCCTGTCCTGGAACTAGACCAGGCTGGCCTCGAACTCATAGAGATCCGCCTGCCTCTGCCTCCCAAGTGCTGGGATTAAAGGCGTGCCCCACCACCGCCCGGTTGCCAACTATCATCTTTAACGTAAGATAATATACACTTTTCTCTCCTGGGCATAAAGATAACCTCCAGTATCATGTAGTTAGTTCTGGTTTTGTGTGAGTAACACAGGGATCTTTTTCAGCCGTCCTCACCTGTGGGTGATGGAAAGTGATGGTAGTTGGCTAGCTTACCTGTAGAAGAGCACACCTATAATCCTCCTGGCTGGCTCACAATCAAGTAGCCTCTTAGAATGGAAAATTCTGTACTGCAAAAATGAATTCAGCTGCAGCAGAACTATGCCAGGGTCACTTTCCTAAAGAGCACAGTAACTGATGAGAGGTATAGAGAATTCAAAAGACTACCCACAAAGGCATTGTAGTGTAGCTCAGAGAGATATTGAAAATGCATAAAGCCAGAGACCTTTGCCAGACTCTCCATCATAAATGCTTTTGGCTACTTTTGTTAGATTTTATACTAATGATACCATTTAGCACGTCCAGCTTTGGCTCACTGTGCTCATAATGGGGTTGGCTGTTTGGACTTGCTCGTTGGTCTTCTCATGAAATTCTGAGTAACTCATTCCACGATCTCCTGATCTTTCCTGGCAGATAAGTGCAGTAATTGGCAAGAAAATGTTGTTTCTTTTTTATCTGAATGAACCAGATAACCCAGTTGATCTGGAGTTTCAGCAAGCCTATGGCAACATCGTCTGCTATAGTTGGTATGTACAAAAAACTAATTATAGAAAAAGACCCGTGTTTTCTTACTGATGATGTTTGCCTGTCTGTAACATTACATTCTATGTATGGCATTCTCCTCATTGCAACATTGCAGTCTGATTTCACGTGTAACACCCAGCATGTTATCTGATACACAGTAGGGCCTCTAAATTATATTCTATCATATTAAGGATTTTGCCATTTTGCCCTTGATAGTTCATCTCCTTTTTAATCCTGTGATCACTTTGCTGCTGTAGGTATGGTGATGGCTACATCATGATTGGCTTTTCCCGTGGGACATTTCTGGCCATTTCTACTCACTTTCCAGAAGTTGGGCAAGAGATATTTAAGGCTCGTGACCATAAGGATAGTCTAACCAGTGTGGCGCTGTCCCAGACTCTGAACAAAGCTGCTACATCTGGAGATAACTGGTTAGTTAGAGTCGCATATTTCTGGGAATGTGGGGTGTCTTAGGGTTCGGCTATGAAGATGACCATGCCAACTCTTATAAAGGAAAACATTTAATTGGGGCTGACTTATGGTTTTAGAAGTTTAGTCCGTTATCCTCATGGCGGGAAGCATGGCAGCGTGCAGGCAGACATGGTGCTGGAGAAGGAGCTGAGAGTTCTACATCTTGATCTGCAGGCCGCAGAAGGAGAGTGGGTCCCATACTGAGTGTAGCTTGAGCATCTGAGACCTCAAAGCCCATCCCCATGGTGACACACCGTCTCCATCAAGACCACTCCTGCTAATAGTGCCAATTCCCTATGGGCCAAGCACTCATCCACATGAGTCTATGGGGACCATAGGGGGATACTATACAAACTATACAAACCACCACAGGGGGATACTCAAGAGAATCAACAGAATTTTGTGGTTGGTGTGTGTCTGACATCCACACTTCTTGGTTTCTTTTCCATGATACAATGAAAAAAAATTAAGTCCTCTGCTTCCCTGTTCATATTCAGATGGTCAGCACTCATAGTCTCTTGATTATGTATAGTGAAATAGAAGACTGTTTAACAAAGAAAACACCTAAAGGTTTCATGCCTCAAAACAGAAGAATAAGATGGAGTATGCTAGAATATCAATATAAAACTAAAATGCGAGTTTGGGATTCCATGGACTGAGCATGCTCCATCTGCTTCTCCTGCTGACCCAGCTGTAAACCAGGGCAGGAGTGCAGATTGAAGGGCTTTGAAAATTAAGTAATAGCAAGCCAGTCACAGGACAAGACCAGAATTCTTGCACCACAGCTCAGCAGGGAGACCCCCATTTGTCTGCCAGTCTTTCCTAGCCAGTGTTGACAGCAGCCTGATCTGAAGTGGGCTCCAGGGCACATGAGGGCCCATGAAGGAGCCATTCACTGCCAACTGAAGCTGTAGAGATGAGAACGCCTAGCAGGATGAGGGATGGAAGTGGGAGGAAGGGGTCCAACAGCAGGAGATGGGGAGAGGGAGGGTCCAACAGCAGTGGAGGGGGAGAGGGAGGGTCCAACAGCAGGGGAGGGGGAGAGGGAGGTTCCAGCAGCAGGGGAGGGGGGAGAGGGAAAGTCCAGCAGCAGGGCCAGGGGTGGGGGGCAGCAGCAGGGTCAAGGGCCAGGGGAGAGGGAGGGTCCAGCAGCAGGGTTTGGGGGGAGAGGGGAGGGTCCAGCAGCAGGGCCGGGGATGGGGGGTCCAGCAGCAGGGTTAGGGCAGGGGTAGCGAGGAGGGTTGGTTAAAAACAGTGTGCAAAAAATGCCAGAATGAAACCAAATAAAAATAGATGCTCCTTTTTCTTTTCTTTCAGCGTAAAAATCCATGATTTAACAGAATTAAGAGACATGTATGCTATAATTAATCTGGATGACGAAAACAAAGGTATTGATCTTGGCAAAGCTGACTTGTATTTTGTCATTGTAGTTATGGAGAATAACGAATGTTGTATGATTTGCATTCTTATAGGCAGAATTAAATTAACACCTTTCCGCAAAACTCCCTAAAATAGGTTCTTTACTTTAGGAACTATGATAAACCGTACACTTGACTAAGAGGTTGTGAGTATGCTTAGGTGTCAGAGGCTTAAAGCAAACTTTAATCCCAATTGTACAATGGATGTATACTTTTGTTTGAGCAAATGACTCAGTGTCCATATTCTCCTATTAATGTGAATATGGGAAATGAATAGTGAAATAGAAGATGATTTAGGGAAGAACACATCTAAAGTTTTTATGCCTATTGCATGAAACTATTTATTTGATTGCATGCCACCATATATTGCGGATTTGGACAATGGTTTATGTTGTGCATTGTTTCAGGGTTGGGTACCCTTTCCTGGACTGATGATGGCCAGTTGCTAGCACTGTCTACCCAAAGAGGCTCACTCCACGTCTTCCTGACCAAGCTGCCCATCCTCGGGGATGCTTGTCACACAAGGATTGCCTATCTCACCTCCCTCCTTGAGGTCACTGTGGCCAACCTCATTGAAGGAGTATGTAAATCATACAGTCTGTCCTTCGTTTATGAATTGAAACAGTTTTGGCAGTTGGTTCACTACTACTAAATCCTGTGTTGTAGGAGCCACCGATCACAGTTTCCGTCGATGTGGAACCCAACTTTGTTGCCGTGGGTCTCTATCATCTGGCTGTGGGGATGAACAATCGAGCTTGGTTTTATGTCCTTGGTGAAAATGGCAAGTCTAAATCCAAGTGTTGTATTCTCGTATACCACTCTACTTCTGTACTATTTAGAAAGCACTAGAACTGATTTTTGAGACTGAGTCTTCCATTTATTTTCATCCTGACATCTCTTTCTTAACTTAGATGGCTGTTTCCACTCTAAATCCTTTGCATAGTGTCTAGACAGATTGCATTCTTTGCTAGATCCTAGGTTGAATGTCCCTTTCTGCTAAAGGATTGTAGCTACCCTGTGAGCTTGACTTAATCTAGAAGAAAAAGCTGCTTTAAAGGGATCATGAAGCTGAGGAGGCAAAATTAAGCATTTGTGATCTCATTCTGGACAATGGCTTTGTTGAAGCACACCTTAGCCTGGAAGATGCTTAACCAGGGGTGTCCATTCCTTCCCATTTTGCTTTTTGAATAATGCTATTTCCATATAAAGGGAACTTGATCTTTCATTGTCCCTTCTATCTATTCTTTTCCCCAATTCGAAGTCAGATAAAAAAAAAGCCCTGAAAAGTGACCCATTAAGTAGAAAACTCCATTCTTGTTTCTTAAGGCATAGTTTTTTCTGCTTGTGATTTTATCTGCTGTTGTTTTGTTTCTTATGGACCACGAGGGACTCCCCGAGGGTAACTTACATGGCAGCTAAGAGTTTCTTTAGAGTGGATGAAACAGGTTTTGTTCAGAAGACCCTTGCCAAAGTATACATTGAACAATCATTTGCAAGTAAATAAATGCAGTACTCTTACCTATAATTTAATGTGTTTAAATGTTTTTGAAATTGATACAGCTGTAAAAAAGTTGAAAGATGTGGAATATCTGGGAACGGTAGCCAGCATTTGCCTTCATTCTGACTATGCAGCTGCACTCTTTGAAGGAAAAATCCAGTTACATTTGGTAAGTATAATCCTCCTTTCCCAGAAGCCTAAGTTTGATGTCCCATTATCAAACACCGTGGCTGGGAAGCAAGAATGTAGAGACTAACTAGAAAACCCAGTGTAGGTAAAGATTGAACAAAGTCCTTACCTGACTGTGTGTGATGTTCAGTTGACTTCTTAGCCCTGGAAGCCTGATGAGCACCAACAGTGCTGCTCACAACATTAACTGTCGTGAGATGATCCCATTGGTAATCTGCATCTAGAAAGAACTGCAGACGAGCTGTGAGCACCTGAAGAGCATGCGCTCACTTCTGTGCTCATCGCTATTGTTGCTCATTCCAGAGAGACTGGCACCTGTGGGGGCAGGAGTCTAGACCAGGGCATAGCACACATCTGTTTCTCGACTCTGTATTCGGGAAGCCAATGAAACTAGCTGCTGAACCTGCTGCACATAAGCTTCCCACTAAAAAAGGATGCTGGGGGCTGCCCTTTGGGGAAGCTGTCATGTTTTGTGCCTAAGCCGAAATAAGGTAGTTTGAGCATCTGTTATGTAGTTGAACTTGGGAAAAGACACTTTTCCCTAGCTAAACACTTTATTTACTTAGATAAATCACGGAACCACTAAATCAGCAGTTCTCAACCTGTGGGTTGCGACCCCTTTGGGGGTCACATATCAGATATTTACATTACGATCCATAACAGTAGCAAAATTACAGTTATGAAGTAGCAATGAAGTAATTTTCTGGTTGGAGTCACCACAACAGGAGGAACTGTGTTAAAGGGCTGCAGTGTTAGGAACGTTAGGAACCTTATTTAGGAACCACGGCCCTAAATAAAACTTCTTCATATTTTAGATAGAAAATGAAATCTTGGATGCTCAAGAAGAACGTGAGACTCGTCTCTTCCCAGCAGTGGATGATAAGTGCCGGATCTTATGCCACGCCCTAACTAGTGATTTCCTCATCTATGGAACAGATGTACGTATGAACTTCTGGAAGGTAGAGCATAGACAAGGGCCAATTCTTACTTTATGATCTTGATCGTCTTTCTATTGTTTCCCTCTCTTTATCAGAGTCAATACAAATAAAGACGTCTGTGATCAGTTATATATTTATGTAGAACCTAGGTGGCTTAATTGGCTAGTATCAGTGCTTGGTGATTTTAAGCAGCTTTGATTACTGTATTGGCTAGTTTTGTGTATCAACTTAACCCAGCCAGAGTCATCAGAGAGGAAGAAGCTTCCATTGAGGAAATAGCTCTATAAGATCCAGCTGTAAGGTGTTTTCTCAATTAGTGATCAAATGGGGCAGGGTCCAACCCATGGTGGATAGTGCCATCCCTGGACTTGCAGTCCTGGGTTCTATAAGAAAACAGGCTGAACAAGCCAGGGGAAGCAACTCAGTAAGCATCACCCCTCCATGGCCTCTGCATTAGCCCCTGCCTCCAGATTCCTGCCCTGCTCACGTTCCTGTTCTGACTTCCTCCAGTAAAGAAGTATGATCTGGAAGTGTCAGCCAAATAAATCCTTTCCTCCCCAACTTGCTTTTTATTCATGGTGTTTGTTGCAGCAACAGAAACCCTAACTAAGACAACTGCATAATGCAGAGGGTAGACTCTGCAGTCTGACATTTGGGGCTCAGATGTTGCTTCCATGACCTGCTAGCTGTGCACAGCTCTTCCACCCCACCTCCCCTCATGGGTGCTCATGTAATCTCCTTTTTACATATTGTTACATTCATTTGCTAAACCTTGGTCTAAATTTGATCTCTTGGGTGTTTGTTTGTGTAATTAACCCTGTGTTTTATCTGCATGTTATGTCTGTGTGGCACATAAGTGTTTGGTGCCCTCTGACGCCAGAAAAGGCTGTCTGATCCCCTGGAACTAGAGTTACATGTAGTTGGGAGCCACCGCTGCTGGTTCTGGGAATTTGACTCAGGTCCACTGAGAACAGCCAGTGGTTTAACTGCTGACCATCTCTCCAGCTCCGTTGTACTACAATTTTAGGGTTTTTGGGGGGAGGTTGGTTTTGTTTTGTGAGGTGGGGTCTCACTGTGTAGCCCTCGCTGGCCTGGAACATTCCACGTAAAGTAAGATGGCCTTGAACCACAGAAATCCACCTGCCTCTGTCATTGCTGGCAGCAAAGGCGTGACTACTGGTTTCTTTGTGGTGCCTTTACCTAGTCTTGGTATCAGCGCAGTACTGACCTCGGAAAACGAGTTAGTCATCTTCAGCTTTCTGGAGGCATTTATTAGAATTGTGTAAATACTTTTCCCTTCCATGTTTTGTAGATTTCACCAGTGAAGGTTGGCAGGCTGCTCAATACTTCCTGGGCAGTTGATTTGGCTTGACTGTACTTCTTCCATAGACGAGTAGGGAGACAGCAAGCGCCAGGGTGTACACAGCAAAGCCAGACCAGCATGCAGACCTCTGTAGCCTACAGGGCTACACTAGACGGAAGGAGCCAGCACCACAGCCAGGCAGTTCAGACTCAGAGCTAAACCTAAGGAAAGTGAATTGGATGACTCCATGCATTCCTGGAAGTAGGCGAGGATAAGGATCTTCTTTCTGGAAGTTTCTCCAAGGTAGTTGTGTGAGGGGTGACCTGGACAGCCTTTCACAAGACTGCCAGCCTGCCTGTAGTTGGCGGTGTCACCCAGTGCCCAGTCTGCCTGTAGTTGGTGGTATCACTGGAGTTTACTGGTTTGTTTTTGAAAGTTTCTCTAGCAAGTAGGAAATCTATAAATCAATGTGGCCACATATCACTAAACATATTACAGTTGCTAGATTATTGAATTAATTCTGAATTTCCATTTCATTTCTCCAGAGTCTGTGCTTTCCATATATAATCAAGTGCATTAGCTCTTCCTTTATCAAAAGTAATAATGTTTTTCTTTTAAATTATCTAAATTAAATGTGAAAAGTCAGTATTTCCTTAACCACATTTTAAATTCTCTGTCCAAACTTCTTTTTTCTTTCTCTTTCTTTAGACTGGCGTTATTCAGTATTTCTTCATTGAGGACTGGCAGTTTGTCAATGACTATCGACATCCTGTTGGTGTGAAAAAACTTTTTCCTGATCCAAATGGAACCAGATTAGTTTTCATTGATGAGAAAAGTGATGGATTTGTTTACTGTCCTGTAAGTCTAGAAAATTTGAAACTGTGAGCTGAGGTTTAACTCAGTGATGGCAAATGCCTGTCTAGCAAGCTTTACCATGCCCTGGGCTCAATTGCAATGCTGGGGAAACAGAACGCAAGACGCTCAAGTTTTAACGCAATAAAGTAGAAAAGGGTTTTGTTGTTGTTGTTTGTTTCTGAGACAGGATCTCTCCATTATATAGCTCTGACTGTCTTGGAACTTGCTGTATAGACCACTCTGGACTAAACTCACAGTGATCCACCTGCCTGTCTCAGGGCTGGGATTAAAGGTGTGTGCCACCACACCAGCTAAAATAGTTCCTTTTAATAAAGTATTTATCAAATAAAGTTTTCCCTTCCACAGAGTCAGGTCTTACAGTCCTTGGATGTCATCTGTGTCATATTGTGTCAGTGAGCAATGTCAGGAAAACTTCCCTGTTATTCTTTAATTTCTATATCAGTCTCACAGAGATTGTCATTGTTGTTGAGACTGGATGTTATTGTACTATGTAGCCCAGGCTAGCCTCAGCCACTCAAGTCTTGACTCAGAAACAAACAATGCACCAGAAAAGTTGCTCCATACATCTTGAGCGGCATCAACTTTTTAGTAACTTAGAGCCATTGTGTCTAAACTTACAGTTTTTTCCATAATCTAATCCAGTTTCCAAGCCTGGATTTTCCCGGGAACTGTTGTTTTGTTTGTTTGTTTTGTTGGATTTTCAGGTTTTTTTTTTCCAAGCCTGATATAGTACAGTAATCAGAAGAGAAGCTCTCCTACTGTGGAAAGCTGGGGTCAGAGGTGGGCTGGTAAGCCATGCCTGCTGGGGCTACAGACAGACTCTTAACGTGTTGTAATGACAGACACGTGAGGCAAGTTTGTAAATCCTGTCTTGTAGGTTAATGATGCTACCTATGAGATTCCAGACTTCTCACCAACCATTAAAGGTGTTCTTTGGGAAAACTGGCCAATGGATAAAGGTGTATTTATTGCTTATGATGATGATAAGGTGTACACTTACGTGTTTCACAAGGACACCATCCAAGGTACCGAATCATTTACTGTACTTTTTCTGATAAATGAATTTCCATTGTAGTGAAATTGAAAGCTATCTAATATTTATGCCAGCCATTAGCTTGAGGTATTAAGGGGTCTCCTTTCTAATACAGGATCCAAGGTCATTTTGGCTGGTGGTACTAAACTTCCCTTCTCCCACAAACCTTTGCTGTTATACAATGGAGAACTGACCTGCCAGACACAGAGTGGGAAAATCAACTCAATCTACCTCAGCACCCACAGCTTCCTTGACAACATAAAAGATGCGGAGCCTAGTGACCTGAGACAGATGCTGATGCAGACCCTGATGCTCAAGCGGTAAGGAGGAGTAAAAATGATTGACAGTGGCTTGTTTGCCTTCGTGTCCTGCTCAACAGATGGGAATAGTGGTTGTCTCGTGGGCTGTGTTGAGGCTTAGATAACAAGAGGGGCTGGAGAGATAGCTTGGTTATTAAAGTGCTTGCATTGTAAACATGAGGACCCAGTTCAATCCCTAGAACCCACACTCAAAAGCAGCTGGGTATCACGGCATGAGCATGACTGAAGTTCTGGGGCTCTCTCCCAGTCAGCTGTGTCTGCTTAGCAAATTTATAGACCTTGTCTCAAAACAACAACAACAACAAAATTGTGGATGTCATTTGAGGACCAACACCTAAGACTGTCCTCTGGCCTCCACACACACTGCCATACGCATGTGTACACCTGAGGTACACAAACATATGCGTACACACACACATAAGATGACAGTGCATATGGAAACATAAATTCTAATGGAAGTGCTATTGTCGGGTGTGATTCTATAAGTGCTTTATTATGAGAGAAGCACTCAGAGCCACAAATAGTTACATTATTGGAATGTAGTAGGAGGCTGCTTGTCTGTTCTTGGCCACCCAGACCCAAAATAATCACATAGAAACTATATTAATTAAAACACTGCTTGGCCTCTTAGCTTAGGCTTCTTATTAACTAACTCTTACACCTTAAATTAACCCATTTCTGTTATTTTATATTTTAACATGAGGCTCATGGTTTACTGGCAAGGTCCCAGCACGTCTGTCTCCTTTGGCAGCTACATGGCATTTCCCCCTGACTCCGCCTTCTTTTCTCCCAGCATTCAGTTCAGTTTTTCTGCTTCGCTCTATTCTGCCCAGGACAAAGCATCTTCTTTATTAACTAATGATAATAAAGCATTCACAGCATACAGAGGGAACTCCCACATCATTGGAAAGATCATTAAACAAATGATGAGGTTTGATTTTTGCCTTGCTTGAGATTTCTTTTTTTTTCCCCCCCTCTTACCTGGGGCCACTGTGAGTTCCTTGGGGCTCTTGAATAAGTTCCTCAGGGTTCTGTAAGCTCTTGGACTCTTCTCTATTTATAAAAGCTCACATGACTTTATCATCACCCATACTGACTCCAGAAACTGTCTGTATGGTTAGGTCTTCAGCTTGGTGGCAGAGCACTTCCCTATTGTGCCCAGGGCCCTGGGATCCATCCCTGGCATGGTTCAAAAGAAAACAAATAAATAACCTGTCCTTGGTAGCCAAGTATAGTGGCCTGCCCCTGGAATCTCAACACTTGAGGTGATCTGAAGTTTGAAGCCAGCCTGGCCTGTATAGCAAGACCCTGTCTCAACCAAACAAAACAGATAAAAATTTGTCTTCGATGTAAACTTGTATTTATAAATTTACACACGACCTCATCATCTTCTCTTACAGTGGTTCTCAACCTTCCTGATGCTGCCACCTGAAATACAGTTTCTCATGGTGTGGTGACCCCCCAACCATAAATTGTTTTGTTGCTGCTTCATAACTGTAATTTTGCTACCATTATGAATCATAATATAAATATCTGTATTTTTCAATGGTTTTAGGTGACCCCTGTGAAAGGGTCATTGGACCCCCAAAGTGGTAGAAACCCATATGTAGTGAGGAGCGGCAGGCTGTTATTCCTGCCGCCTGGCTCTTGGCCTCCTGGCTAGCTTATGTCCCAAAATAACAACACACAAACTGCATTCATTTAAACACTGCCTGGCCCATTAGTTCCAGCCAGTCTTACTCACATCTTGATTAACCCATATCTAATAATCTGTGTAGCATCACAAAGTGGTTGCCTTACCGGGAAGATTCTAGCATACGTCCATCTTGGGCCGGAGCTTCATCGCGTCTGGCTCAGAGAGGAGAGGTATGGCGATTTATTAACTTCCCTTCCCAGCATTCTGTTCTGTCTACTCCGCCCACTTAAGGGCTGGCCAATCAAATGGGCCAGGCAGTTTCTTTATTAACCAATGAAATCAACTCAAACAGAAGACCCTCCCACATCATCCATAGGTTGAGAACCACTATAAAAATATAGACTTATATTTTTCCTCTTTCCCCATCCATCCACTGTGTATTTTCCTAAACACAAATACACACACACACACACACACACACACACACACACACACACGAAAAACAACAGGCCGCAGAGAACATCTGTGCTATCCACAGTTTGCTGAACTATGAAATGTATACATTTGTGACATTGAAATGCTGATGTTTTTGAGGTGGGGTTGGTTGGTTGGTTTTTGTTTTGTTTTTATTTTTGAGACACAATCTTTCTAGGTAGCCCTAGGTGTCCTAGAACTCAGTTTGTAGACCAGGCTAACCTCAACCTCTCAGAGATCCTCCTGCCTCTGCCTCCCAAGTACCAGGATTAAAGGTGTGCACCACCATGCCCAGCCTAGAGTACTGGTTTTAGTAGACTTAAGTGAGAACAAAAATCATTTTCAACTACTTGTAGATGTAATGAATGTTTTTCTGTCTCACCATCCATCTCCCAAATAGTGAAATGGAGACTTCTTATTAATTATAAAAGTTCAACCTATAACTTAGACTTGTTCCTAACTAGCTCTTATAACTTAAATTAACCCATTTACATTAGGTTACATTCTATTGCATGGCATTACCTCTTTTCCATCTTGCACCTCCTGTTTCCTCTCCCTGTCTCCTGTGTGCCTCAGTTCCTCCTCCTCTTCCTTTCTCTCCCCAGAAATCGCACCTACACCTCCTGCCTAGCTTTTGACCACTCAGCTTTTTATTACATCATAGCAAGTGCATTTCCACATAGTCTACAAACACTCCACAACATGTTGAGTATTAAAACTAGAATTCATTGTTAATTGGTGATAGGAAGGGGCTGATAACAGTAAATTCTGACTAGTACGAGGAGGTACGAGAGGGGCTGGGAGGTGCTTAGTGGCTAAGAGCACTTGCTGCTCAAGGATCTGGTACCCATGTACAAAGCTGGCAGTGTCTGCTGCCTACCCAGCGTCACTGCAAAACCATGAAACCCACATTCAGTCAAAGACCCAGTCTCAAGGAACTTAGGCAAAAAATGAGAGAGCAGGATACTCAGTGTCTTCCTCTGGCCTCAAGGGCCGCACGCAGCTGGACATACTTATACCCACACACATACGTTAAGAAAGTAAGGAAAAGTCTATGCAAGTGAAGGAAGAAGTTCGGTGTGCTATTTTTTTCCTCGTAACTCACAAGTGCTGATTATAGGTTAAGAAATGTTAGATTTGTCTAGCATGTCACATTTAGTGATACACAGCCCAAAGACTACCTAGTAGGTGACAAGCAAAGCCAGAGCCATGGTTCAGTCTGTGTACTCAATCCTAGGTTTTCTGATGCTTGGGAAATATGCAAGATGCTAAATGACCGCTCAGCGTGGAATGAGCTGGCCAGAGCCTGTCTGCATCACATGGAGGTGGAATTTGCTATCCGTGTTTCCCGGACCGTAGGAGATGTTGGCACAGTGATGTCCTTGGAGCAGATAAAGGTATGCAGTGTCTCATGGGCTGCAGACTAAAGTGTATAGCAGCTGCCCATCCAGCCTTCCGCATTGCAGTCTTTATGGAACAGCTGAGTAGGTGGACTGTACCATTTCCTACTGAGCAAAGCCTTTTGAAATCTAAAATCCTTATATTTCTTCTCACCAAAACTTTTATTTGTAGGGAATCGAGGACTACAATCTTTTGGCAGGACATCTCGCCATGTTTACTAATGATTTCAACCTGGCTCAGGACCTGTACCTGGCATCCAACTGTCCTGTGGCTGCCCTGGAGGTATGACAGTAAAGGGAAGCAGGCAGTCGCCCCTCTGTGTAGGCTGACTTCTCAGCACCAGACACCACCTGTCTTCCTCTCCTCGAGGGTAGCCGTCCCACTCCCAGGCCCCTGAGTGCTCATTAATGTCAAAACCGCTTTCACTCTGCATTCAGTGGAGGGATGAAAAAGACACAGTATTGTAGTATTGCTAAATAATTCAAAGTCTAAATGTGCCCAAGGAGAGCAGACTGTGGAACTTACAGAAACCGTAAAAAGAAAAAAAAAAAGTAGGTGCTGTTTATTGGTTGCTCGTGTTGCCAGGTGCCATGCTAAGCTATTAACCTGCATTATGTCGCTTAACCTCCTCAACGGTCGATCTTACGGGGTAGCGCTGTGTTAGGTCAGTTAACCTCCGCAGTGGTCCGTCTTACGGGGTAGCGCTGTGTTAGGTCAGTTAACCTCCGCAGTGGTCCGTCTTATGGGGTAGCGCTGTGTTAGGTCAGTTAACCTCCGCAGTGGTCCGTCTTATGGGGTAGCGCTGTGTTAGGTCAGTTAACCTCCGCAGTGGTCCGTCTTATGGGGTAGCGCTGTGTTAGGTCAGTTAACCTCCGCAGTGGTCCGTCTTATGGGGTAACGCTGTTGTTTTCTCTAGTTTCCACATGAGGACACTGAAGCACTTGATCTTCAAGTTGCTGCTTGAAATTCCCCTCTGTGTTAGAGCTGAAGGTTGCAGAAGGACTGAACCGAATGCTGGTCTGAGTTCAGAGGCAGAAGGGGACAGAGCCCGGCAGTACAGGCAGTGGAAGGGTATAGACCAGCCGCTGGCCTGTGGTGCCTCCCTGTAAACCCAGGAACTCAGAGGCAGAACCAGGAGGACTCCTGTAGTTCAGCGTCTGCCTGGTCCAAAGAACAAGTTCTAGGCTAGCCAGGGCTACATAGCAAGACTCTGTCTGGGAAAGGGGTGGGTGGGGGAAGACACAGACTTGTGAAGTGGACACACCTGGATCTGATTCCAACTGTGTGTGACCTTGGGAATGTCCTTTGACCTCAACGAGGGTCTGGCTTCTTTAAAGTGTGGTTAGTTGGTAAGAAAATGGGTTTATAGTACAACTAATTAGAAGTAATTTATATAGCTAGTAGTGGCTAGAAATAAGCAAGAAAACACATCTTTTCTCACAGATATTGGAACTAAACTGTATTCATCTTTTATATTATAGATATATTATGATATATAATATAAACATAATCTTGTAAAATAACTATACAAGTGCCATTAGCTTTGTAAAGGCCCTGAGGTGATGGTTCAGAATAGAGAGGGTTAATAGCACTCTGCTCTGTAACAGCTCCTTCAGCCTCACTGTGCAGAACAAGTAAGTCAGGTGGAGAGCCCTGCATACCACTGCTTTCTCATACTAGCCATGTAGCATTGCGTAAGTCCTAGCCTGTCTTGGCTTCAGTTTCCAGATCTCTGAAATGGGTACAAGAACATTACAAAAGGTAGTTGTGAAAAGTAAAATAAGCTGATGTTCTAGACCAGGACCTGGCAAGGGAATAGCACTTGGGAAAGTTAGCTATGGTAAATTCTTTACAGTCTAAATCAGTGAGGAATGAGCTGGACGATTCTTCAGTGCTTACCTAGTATGTTTAGGATTGTATGCCAAAGATTTTTAAGAGTGAGAATCAGGAAGAAAGATGCTTTATGTGTTGTGTCTTCTGTTATTCATGTTGCTATATAGCTTCAGATTAGCTGGGAAACTGTATCAGGGCAGAAAGATGGTAAAGGCACTTGCCACCAAGTCTGATGACTTGACCTTGATTCCCAGGACCCACCAGATGCAAAGAGAAAACTGACCCTTGAGAGTTGTCCTCTGACCTCCACACACACTACAACACTTGTGTACCCATGCACACAGACATAAATAAATGTAACTTGAAAGAGAAAGAATGTGCATCGGTCCCAGGCCAGGGGTAGTGGCTCCTGCCTGCAACCCCAGCAGCAAACAGACTGGGAAGGTTGCTGCAAGTTCAAGGCCAGCCTGGACTGCATAGTGAGTTCCAGGACGGCCAGGAATACCCATAGCAAAATCCTGCTTCACCAAAAAAGGAAGGAAGGAGAGAGGGAGGGAGTGAGGAAAGAAGAGAGAAAGGAAGGAAATTCCTAAAGTATTTCCTAATTTTTTATTGGTATCCTTCTAAGGTGAAATTTTAAATTAATTGATTACATTAGCTTTAATTTCTTACTATTGGGAAAACTACTAAAGAATACAATGTTTATTTTTAGATAGACTTGACTTTTGAGAGGAACACAAACTACCATTAGAGCTAAGATATTTGCCCAGTCTAGAAGGCTCTGTCACTGCCTTTCAAAATGTATATTACAGCACTATCTTAAATAAATAGAAAGTTTCATGATTTAAACAAAAGAAGAATGTGATTCCCTTTTACTGAGCCTGGCTCTGTGCAGCAACTTTGAACAGCACTTTGGCTTCCTGGGCCTCAGGACTTTGTCTCTTGGGCAGATGAGGCGGGACCTGCAGCACTGGGACAGTGCCCTGCAGCTGGCGAAGCGCCTGGCTCCGGACCAAATCCCCTTCATATCCAAAGAGTACGCCATCCAGCTGGAGTTCACGTAAGCCCTGGCCCACTAGTGGCTGCCCGTCCACAGTTCCAGACTTATTTTTATGGGGTGGGGGAGATCAAGACAGGGTTTGACTAAACTCACTCTGTAGGCCAGGCTGGCCTCGAACTCAGAGATCCACCTGCCTCTGCCTCCCAGATTCTGGGATTAAAGGCGTGTGCCACCAGTGCCAGGCAAGGCCATTCTTTAATAATGGTGGAGGCAGGATTCCAGAAAATGTTTTTTTTATTTGTTTATTATTTATTATGTATACAATATTCTGTCTGTGTATATGCCTGCAGGCTAGAAGAGGGCACCAGACCCCATTACAGATGGTTGTGAGCCACCATGTGGTTGCTGGGAATTGAACTCAGGACCTTTGGAAGAGCAGGCAATGCTCTTAACCCCTGAGCCATCTCTCCAGCCCCTCCAGAAAATGTTTTATCTGTCCAATGATGTCTCTTTTTTTACTTGTCCATTTTCATTTTCAGCATTAAAGTCCAAGTCTTGTGTCTATTTTCCTCATTTAGAGTCTAAATATTGTGAATGACGTTTAGCCAACAACAGTACGCAGAGCACAGGGTGATACTCTGGGATTTATGATCTGTGCTCGGGATTCTGGCTTCTTTTTAACATTTGGAAGATTGTCTATGTCACATTATCTCGGTCTGTCTGTGCTGCTGTCACAGAATGCCTGAGACCAGTCAATTTGTCAAGACCAGAAGTTTCAGGCTGGAGAGACAGTCCAGTAGTTAAGAGCACTCCTCCTAGGGACCCCAGTTCAGTTCCCAGCATGCATGTTGTTTGGCTCACAACCACCTGTAACTCCACCTCCTGGAGATCTCTCACCTCTGGACTCTGCAGTTATCTACACACATGTCCATACTTACACACATAATTATACATAATTAAAAATAAAGCAGATCAGCTGGGCAGTAAGTGGCACATGCCTTTAATCCCAGCACTAGGAAGGCAGAAGCAGGTGGATCTCTGTGAGTTTGAGGCCAGCCAGGGCTGTAACACAGAGAAACCTTGTCTCAAAAAAACAACAAAAAAAAAGCAATTATTTTTTTAAAAAATAGAAATTTCTCACAGCTGTAGAAGCTAGGAAATTCAAGTTGAAGGCACCAACATTATTTGGGTTAGGCTTGGCTTTGAAAAGTGTTTGCTGCTCTTGACGAGAACCCAGGTTCAATTCCCAGCACCCACATCAGGCATCTCATAACCACCTGTAATCCAGCTCCAGGGTGTTCTGATGCCTCGGTCCCTGTGGGTCCCTTGCACATACCCATATACACATATGCAAAATTTTAAATTGTTTTAAAAATTAAAAATATATATGCAGTGAATCCAGGGGGCTAGGGTGTAATTAAGTGGCAATGTTGCTTGTTTAGCTTGTGACTTGAAAACAACAATGTCCATACATCAAAATGAACGTATTGGAAACTTGGTGCATAGCACAAGAGACCAGGCCCCAGTGCCATGACTCTCCATCTCCATCTAGGAGAAGGGAATGACCCAGTGTGTACCTTGTCAGCACAAGCATCTCCGAGAGCCCTTGGACCGTTCAGGAGACTGATTGTTACTACTTTCTGGCATGTTTTTGTTGCGAACTCTCCCACTTTACCTGACTGGAGTTAGCTCTGATAGGTCAGGGAGAAGCTTTGGTGGTGGCATGTGTCTGTGAGCTTTCAATGCTATTTGTGCGTGCTCGCACTCCTGACCTAACATGCCGAGCACCTAACAGTTCAGAATTGTCCCCAGTGATAACCAGGGTATATCTTTTTACCCAGCACCCCAGTAACCTGCACCTGCTGATCTCAGCACCCAAAGGCTCTGCCTGTGTCAGTCCCATGAGTTTCATTTGGTATCCACACCCCTGATTGTGTCAAGAAAGGGCGGCTCTGTCAAGTCTAGAGAGATTTAGCTCCAGTGGGGGTTATTCCAGTAAGCTCAGTTCCTGCGAGTGGTCCAAAATGAAATAGTAGTAAAGTGGGCGAGCTAAAAATAAGCAGAGTTCCAAAATCTTAATTTAGGGTCTCCTAATTGAGCAGGATCCTGAGCAAGAAACTGTAATTCTTCTTGTCAGGAGGTGTCCCCAGGTGGGCTGATATAATTGGACCCAAATTAGACATTCCTCCTCAGGAAATTGCTGGTTGTGAAGCCCTGGCTGATGAAAGAAATCTTCAATCAGCAGCACAGCTTCCCTCCCAGTCTTTTCATCTGTCAGTCTTTTTATCCAGAGGTAGATTCCGAAACTGAACAAGCCTGACAGAAGCAGAGTCTTTCTCCTTAGCTGACAGGGGCGCTTGGGTGGATCTCAATGCCGTTTCAGAGCTAACTGCCTGCAGTGGAGGGGTGGTTGCTCAGAGGAAGACAGCTCAAATAAAAGGTCTTTGCAAGACACTGTTCTAGAAAATGCAAGTAATTAAGTCTGTCAGACCAGAGCCTCTCAAACTTTATCCGTTTGCAACCGCTTTGCCTGAGAAATGTTTGTGCAACAGAAACTAAATATCTGCTGTTGATTCATAAGGAAGTCTATTTTTATGCGTTTGTGGGACTGGAAATACGGCTTGGCGATAAAGAGCTTGCTGTGCAAACATGAGGACCTGAGTTTGCATCCCCAGCACCACGTCAATAAGAAAAGAAAAGGCCAGGCAGGTGTTGGGGTCTGGCCCAGACATAAACCATTTCTCATACCAGAGTGGAGCTGTGGGAATAATTGAGGCACAGTTCACAGGGCAATATCAAGAGGGAGACTCAGGGTCCATTCAAATCCTGAAGATCACCTGTGTTTATTATCCAAACAACTTTTATATCAAAAGGTAAAGTGAGGGGAAAGTTTGTTAGCATTCTGTTCTCTGGGTAGCAGGGAGAATGACTTAGGTCACATCCACAGCTATGCCTGCTCTGTCCCCTAGACTGAAAAACACCTCTTCCCCAGGTGACTTCCTAAAATACAAGAGAAGGAGCAGATCCTGACCTTTGCTTTGGGTGGCGTCAGCTTGTCTCACTATCATTAGCAAAGGCTAAGCGACCAGCATCTGTGTGGAAGGGGAAAACTGTGCCTTGCCAGGTCGCTCAGAACTGTGACTGCCATACCATTAGGGGTTAGGGTTAGGGTTAGGGTTAGGGTTAGCCTTCCTCCTCGCTCCTCTCCAAGAACAAGTGCTCTGGACTGCAGGCCATCTCTCCAGCCTTCCTCCTTGTTTCCAACGGGATCTTCCACTGAACCTGGAGCTCCCCAGCTGGCTGGGACCCCCACCTCCCATCTGGGACAATGGGCAAGCGCCACCCTGCCTGGACATTCCTTACTGTAAAGCAAAGAACATTGTTATTCTTTTCAGAGTTTATTGATATTGTTATTGTGATCTGATGTACATAAATACATAGTACAAATGCCAAAAATATGTTTAGGGCCATTTCAGAAATTGTTAGAAATTCCGTCCTCATCCCAAGCCAAAATTCAGTGAATGATTTTTTAAATGAAGCTCAAGCCAACAACTCACACAGGAATTTTGAAAATCAGATGTTCTAACACAATACAATGCATGTATTGTATATACTAATTTGATACTTACATGCTGATGAATGCGGTAGGAGAAATGTTAAATGTTGTTTTGCACAGTTAAGCCTTGATTAAGCTATAGTTAAGCCGTCATGGTTCTGTAAGAGCAGAAGACTGTATGTATAGTAAAAACATGGCAGATTATAACGTTCGGTAGCTTTGGATCTGAGCCAGGAAGCTTCCGGCAGTTTCACTGGCACCGTACGGTGTGTAGCGTGCACAGAGCAGTGTATCCAGAGCCAAGACAGCAGCAAAGCCACATGATGCGACACGAATGAGCCCTGCCAGAAACACCTTGGATCTTTGTGTTTTATTCTGAGTTGATTTTTTTTTTTTTTTTTTATTTTATCAAATGTTTCATGACGCCCACACTCAGCTCTGGGACCATGACCTACAGCTGAAGAGGCTGGTTGTAGATTTGCAGGTCTGTGTTGTTTGCAGTCAGATACGGGAACTGTTGTTGCTGTTCAGGATCCACAGTGTAGCCAAAGACCATGGGTTGAAGAGGTGGTTTCCAGCCTGTGACGTCGGAAAGGAGGCCGGGCCTAGTATAAGGAAGTTAAGTTATTGGTGCCCTGAATACCTTATTGGGTCTCTGGATCCTCTTCCTCTGCTTCTTGGCCACCATGAAGTAGCCATGTGTCCCTGCCATGGATTGAAACCTCTGAAAATGATTATCCAAAACACATTTATTTTCCTCAGCTATTGGGCATTTGAAAAAAAAAAAAAATAGGTTTCTATGACTATGTGATTGTCATTTGTTCCCTAAAGGAAATGATTAACTAAAAGTAACCCATAAAATATGTCATAGCCTTCCTGAAAAGCCTAACATATCACATTGTAAGTACCTTATGGCACAACTCGGAATGTTTTTAGAGTGC
This sequence comes from Arvicola amphibius, assembly GCF_903992535.2. Classification (NCBI taxonomy): domain Eukaryota; kingdom Metazoa; phylum Chordata; class Mammalia; order Rodentia; family Cricetidae; genus Arvicola; species Arvicola amphibius. Next base: position 37,355,524 of record NC_052047.1, on the reverse strand, counting down.
CAAGATAAGAGCATGTTGCACTCTGGATGGATGCCTGCATCCGTGGTGTAGAGCATCTTTCCTGAGCGCAAGCCACTCAGCGACCAAGAGTGTCTTTAAAGCTCTGTGTGTGTGTGTAGCTAAAGTCTTAAATTCACTGTGATTTTTTTCTTCCAGGGGTGATTATGTAAATGCTTTGGCTCATTACGAGAAAGGGATCACGGGTGAAAACAAGGTAACCTTATATGAAATACGCCTAGTGATCCAGGAGTGTGTTTTCTGATCATTTTCAGCCCCGAGTCTGCCTGCATTGTCATTCTGCAGTGTCTAGCAGTGAGCTAACTGTCCAGTTTACTAACGGCTTTACGAGAAGATGCTTAAGTTACGTTAACCTCACCAAACTAAAGGGGGCAAAAATTTTTTATGTGTTGCATCTGTTTGCCATTATATCCTAGATATGCGCTCCTAATAAAGATTGGAAGTAAAATTTCCAATGTAGTGAGTGAGGAAAAATCGGTGGAAAAGCATGGCGCATCCAAAGACAGCTGCATTCGATGCTCTTAGATTAAAGGGAGTGCTGTGCACTGACTCAGAAAGGCTGTACAAGGCGCCACAGCTTTGCACACATAGACCCAGGCTGAGCTTTACCTGTTGATTTCTTTTTTTAAGTCTGTATTAGGTACATATGTGTCACAGGCCAACTATGATTCCATAAGACTTTTGCTCTTATGACATTTCAGTAATCGCTGGGCTGGAGAGATGGCTCAGTGGTTAAAGACCGGCTGCTCTCCCAGAGCACCCAGCTTCAAGCCCCAGTACCCACATGGTGGCTCACAATTGTCCTTAACTCTAGGCACATGTGGTACAGACATACGTGCTGGCAAAACACCCATACACATAAAATAATGAAATAAATTTTGATCAAAAATTATATCTATTTACTTATTGATTGTGGGCTGGTGCCACACCCTATAGATGGCTGTCAGATGACACCTTATAGATATCTCTACCATAGCAGCTCCAGGGGGATCAAACTCGGGTCCTCGGGTTGAATGGCTGCCTTTACCCATTGAGCCGTCTCACCAGCCCGCTACCAACACCTTTGTCTGGTTCCATCTGTTCTGGTTCATTCTTTATACTATCAAATACACTAACAAGTAGCTATCTATGGCAGTTTGGATTGTTAAAAATGAAGTGAAATCCTACTCCTCCTTTTCATGAGCCACATTTCAGACGCCCAGTAGCCCCTTGTAACCATTAGCTCGTGTGCTAATGGGGAAGAAAGAAGACATTGCTGCCATTACAGGAAGTTCAGTGGACATACTGCTGTGGACAGAACCCAGTCTGACGCAGCATTTCATTAGAAAAGATGACTTATTCAAGAGTTCTTGCCAGGTATGGTGGCACATGCCTGGAATCCTAGGAGTTGGGAGGCTGAGGCAGGGTTGCTTTGAGTTTGAGGCCAGCTTGCATTACTTAGCAAGTCGGGTTTTGTTTTGTTTTCCTGAGACAGGGTTTCTGTGTGTGCTTGGTGCCTGTCCTGGAACTAGCTCTTGTAGACCAGGCTGGTCTCAAACTCACAGAGATGTGCCTGCCGCTACCCCCTGAGTGCTGGTATTAAAGGCATGCGCCACCACCGCCTGGCTGATTTCGTGAGTTTTAAGGTTAGCCAGGACTGCTTAGAGAGACCCTATGGCAAATATGGGAAGTTTAGTAGTTGTTGTTAATGACTTGAACAGTTCTAGATAAAGTTATGTGTAATCCTACCTAGTACAGAGATCTTCAAGTTGATTAATGACTCCCTACTTAATTTCATTTGTAGCATTTATGCTGTAATAACCAGTATGTTACTTCTAGATAGGATTTTATACAAGAGGCATAAAACAAGGCATCCTCACAAGGAATAGCAAAATTTCCTATTAAGTATATAAAAGATCAAGATCTCTGAGAAGAAAAAATAACTTTGTAGTAATTGATTTTTTTAAGTGTTAATTTCAAAATTGTGAGTTTCTTAAGACATCAGATGAAAGTAAATCTGAAAACGACAGAGGAGAGGAGCCTGACCTCTAGCTGCTGGAGTTCACTGTGTTAGAGGCATTGCCTTGTTGTTGCAGGAACACGACGAAGTGTGCCTGGCCGGAGTAGCTCAGATGTCCATTAGGATGGGAGACATCCGTCGAGGGGCTAACCAAGCCCTCAAACACCCCAGTAGGGTCCTTAAAAGAGACTGTGGAGCCATCCTGGAGAACATGAAGGTACTCTTTTGTCTTCATAAATATTCATGTGGCCAGGTCATAGCAGAGTTAGTGTCTTACGTTCCCTTTATTATTGTAGCAATTTTCAGAAGCCGCCCAGCTGTATGAAAAAGGCCAGTATTATGACAAAGCCGCCTCTGTCTACATCCGCTGTAAGAACTGGTAAGGGCTGGCCAGTTTGCTTCTGAGTAGCTTTGGAAAGGGGTGTGTCTGGGCTCTCCCCACTTGTCTCTGCCGCTCTTCCTACTGTCCAGGCTGTTCTCTCAGTTGGCTCCATCTCTGTTGTTATTACACAGATGAGTTCGCATCCATAGCTGCTTCCCAAAGAGCATCCTAAATCAGATAAAGTACTGGGAAGAGACAATCCTATTTCCCAAAAGAGTTAAGGCAGTGCCTTCATCTTCCCTCTCTGTTGGTGGGGGAGGGAGAGTCAGGAGAAAAGGAGGTTAAATCTGGTTTGTGTCTAGGAGTCAAGACGTTTGTAAGCTCAAAGCTGCCCCTGGAAAGGAGAGCGAGTTGTGGGCAGCTAACTCCTCCTGGTCGGGAATGGTGCTGATCTTGTTCTCAACTCTACTTTCCTAGGGCAAAAGTTGGTGAACTCCTGCCTCATATCTCCTCTCCAAAGATCCACTTGCAATATGCCAAAGCCAAAGAGGCGGATGGAAGGTAGGTACAGTTCCCCACGTCTGTAAAAGCCTAAGCGAGCACAGGCTTGATAGGTTAGCCATGTGTGCAGACACATTAACACATTTAACAAAGTCCTGGTCAGCTGAAGTACCGAACTGTAAACACTTCTGCCGTGACAGACCTGTGTGTGTGAGATCCCGTCTGCTGTCTCTTCTAACCAAGGCTCGGTACCTAAGTTCTGGCACAATATGGCATGAACATGGTAAGAAAGATTTCTTCAAGATGCAGAAGGAGCAAAGAATAGACACGTGGATCCCATACTGTTTAAGCCACAGTGCAATCCTAAATATAGCTAGGTACTGAAAATGTCTACAACTTAATAGGCACAAGAAACTAAAAACCACTACTAGGAAAGGGGACTAAAAAGAAAAAGGCAGGACTCCGAGGAGGAAATACAATGAGCTGCATTCCTGTGAACACTGCAAGTTCCTCCCCAATGGTAGTGCAGGCATGCCACCATATTTGATGCTTATTTTTATTTTGAACTAACAACAAGTATCAAAATGCCCTTGTTGGGTGTGGCTGATGGAAGTGTAAATTTCTTCAGTCTTTGGAAATTAATGTCAGAAGTTTTTATCTATTAAAAGGGCTTAACAGATAACCTCTGCTAAGGGGTTAGTAATGTCTTCCACTTTTAGAAAAGTAGCCTTGGGAAGTAAATACTAACACGCACTTAAATGTCATGCTGAAATTGGAAGGGCAGAAAGTTAGTCTGAACCCAGAAGTCCTGAGTGCCATCTAGAGGTGAACACGCAAAGATTTTGTATCTTGCTGTCAAAGTTTTCTATCATTGTGAAGCAGTCTGTAATTTCTGTTTTCTAAAATAATTCCACACTGCTATTACAATCTTCCCATTGAAAATAAAAAACACAGTAGAATGTAGACAAGTTGCATTCTGTTAATTCATAGGAAAAATAAAATTTATTATTGGTCCCTTACACTTCATTTATACAACCCCTTAAAAAGACTGTGTTTTAGTAGGAGAGTACCAGGTATTTGATTCTGAAGGAGAAGAAGTTCAAGAAAATAGAGTAACTGCTGTCACCACAACAGAAAATAGAAACATGTCCCCGCATTTGCTGGCTCCCAGCATTGAGAGCCTGCACCTGACCCGCGTCCCGTCTCTCCCAGGTACAAAGAAGCCGTGCTGGCTTATGAGAATGCGAAGCAGTGGAACAGCGTCATCCGCATCTACCTGGACCACCTCAACAACCCCGAAAAGGCCGTCAGCATCGTCAGAGAGACCCAGTCTCTGGATGGAGCCAAGATGGTAGCCAGGTGACAGCACACTTGTGTGTTTGGACCGCCAAAAACCAAGTGTAAAGAAAGACCCCTCCCCATCAAGTGTATAAAGTCTTTTTCTGTTCTTATTAGCTCTAGACAGTGCAGTGCAGTGACTGTTGCGGTCAGCGTGTGTGAATGTGTCGAGTATAAAGTATGATGCAGAATACAGCTATGGGATGAGTTTTTATTTTTACCTAGTGAAAAATATTTTGTTTTATAGGTCCTGGTACTTGTTAGTTCTCTCATTACTGGGATAAACTACCTACAAAAGCAACTTGGGGGTTTTAGTTCGGCTTACAGTTGATGAGAGAACTGTCAGTCACACAGGGAAGCAGGTGGGCAGCAGGTCCGGGGAGCTGGCTCCACATGAGGACCGGATGGCATGCGGTCAGAGTACAGAGAGGCGGATGCTGGGCGCAGCTCACCTTCTCCTTTCACTCAGTCTGGGGTCCCAGCCCACTGAATGATGCTGCCCACATTTTTGTGGGTCATCACACTTCAACCCAGTTTAGAGACTGCCTCAGACATGCCCGAAAGTGTGCCTCCTGGATGATTCTAGATCCTGTCGAGTTGATGAAATTGACCACCACAGTCAAACTTGCCACGAGAGGCCAGCTAACTAATATCCTTCGTCACAGGTTCTTTCTCCAGCTTGGTGACTATGGGTCTGCCATCCAGTTCCTGGTCCTATCCAAATGTAACAATGAGGCCTTCACCCTGGCTCAGCAGCACAACAAAATGGAAATCTACGCAGACATCATTGGTAAACGCCATTGTTTTCCCTGCGTTCTCATAAATACTTCATTATCATAGCAACATGACTCTTAGGATAGAAAGCCTAGATGGGTGTGCATGCAAGCACTCCTCTACAGACCTAAGCCATGTATGCACATATGCTGTTGCTGGGTTCCAGGCTCCCTGCAGCCTAAAGGTGAGGTAGAATTATAAGGGCAACCGTCAGAAATGTGGGGTCAAGTCCAAGAGGCCACATTTCCCAAACCCTGCTATTTATCAACCAGAAGTGGTGAGCAAGACTTCACCATGAAGGCGATGGGAAACACAGGATAATCTTAGACAATAAAACCATTTTCAGGGGTTGGGGAGATGATGGCAAGGGGTCCAAAGCACTGGCTGTTGTCACAGAGGTCCTGAGTTCAGTTCCCAGCACCCACATGGCTGTCACCGTGGTCTGCAGTTCTAGTTCGGGGGATCTGACACCTTCCCGTGTGGCCTGTTTGAGGACGTGCATACATGTGGTACATATAAACGTGCAGGCAGAACACTCAGGCACATTAAAAGTAACATTTTTTAAGAAAAGAAAATGTTTTCATAAAACATAGAGTTGAGATAGCAGTTCAGAAATGTAGGTCACTTTAAGAAAGAGCGCTAGACACAGATTACACTTTTTAAAGAGTTTGCCGGCGCCAATTTTCTGTTCTGAGAATACATGTTTGTATGATTCTTAGATATATGTGCGTAGGTGAAATCCCGGATCCAATCCCCAGCAGTTCAATCTTAAAAGCGGGGGAGGGGGGTGTTCTCTCATATAATGAGCACTCATACTGACCCGGTGAAAAGGCTCAGCAGGTGAAGGAGCCAGCCACCAGCACAGACAACCAAAAGCCTCAGTGAAGCGGAGACCTGACTCCCTCCCTTGCCCTCCAACCTCCATATGCACAAGCCCCACCACCACACACGGAAGTAAATAAATGTAATTCTTAAATTCTTTTTTAAAAGAACATTTGGGCTGAAGAAATGGCTCAGCAGTTAAAAGCACCACCAGCTGCTCTTCCAGAGGACCTGGGTTTGGTTTCCAGCACCCACATAATGTAACTCCAGTCCCAGGAGATCCAGCACCCTCTCCTGGCCTCCATATATTGCACCCCTATGGTGCACAGACATTCATGCAGGTTGAACACCCATACACATAAAAATAAATAGCAAAAATTCTTTTAAAAGAAGTTTTAAAAAAAGAACATTCACGCTTGTGTGGCTGTCAAAAGTGGATATCTCAAGAACTTTGTGAGCCTCCCTCACTAAAACTGTCCCCACTGACTGATGACCCACGTGCCTGTCCCCAGCCTCTGCTGACCGTTATTCTGCTTCAGCTTTATGAATTTGGCTATTTCAAGTATCTCATATAACTGGAGTAATAAGATATTGTCCACTTGTTTTTTTTTGGGTTTGTGTGTGTGTGTGTGTGTGTGTGTGTGTGTGTGTTTGCTTTCCTAGAATTCACAAAATGCCCCTGTGAATTGATAAGAGCCATGAGAAAATTTTTTCAGACTTCAAGGGAACATGTCATTAAATAACTCAAGAACATACAGATCTAAAGAAAAAAATGAAGGACAGACAAAAGCAGTGTCAGACCTGGAGGTTACGGCAGAGAATGAGTTTGAGGCCAACTTAAGTTATATCATAAGGCCCTGTAATGGATGAGTGGGTGGATGGGTGATGGATGGATGGATGGATGGATGGGTGGATGGGTGGGTGAGTGAGTGGGTGGGTGGTGGGTGGAACAGCAGGCTGGAATGTGTTCATGTTGGGTTTTAATTTGGCTTCTGGTTGTTCTGCAGCTCTAGTAAGGCTTTTCCTTACTGAGCCATGTCACTGTCCAGCCTCCTGTGTTCAGGTCGCCTCTCACAGGTACTGGCTTTAGATTCACAGTGGCAGATCACTAGGTTTCACTCGGGTGTGTCACTCAGCGAATGTGTCTTCTAGGCTCTGAAGACACAACTAATGAAGACTACCAAAGCATCGCCTTATATTTTGAAGGGGAAAAGAGACACTTCCAGGCTGGAAAATTCTTCTTGCTGTGTGGCCAGTATTCACGGGTTAGTATTTGCCAAGGAAACATCCCCCTGGACACCACAGGAGGATTGTAGGACATATTCTAAGTACAGAATGCTCCCGGACACTCAGACTGGAAATCTCATCATTGGCTTCTGTTGTTGGCACTGGAGATCAACCCAGGCTCTCAACATGTGTAATTGGAAGTTTTTACTCTTTACTCTTTGAGGGGCCCACAACCCAGCTCCCAAATAAACACATGGAGACTTAGTCTTATTTATGAATGCCCAGCCTTAGCTTGACTTGTTTCTAGTCAGCTTTTCTTAAATTATTCCATCTACCTTGTGCCTCTGGGCTTTTACCTTTCTCTGTTTGTATATAGCTTTTCTTGCCTTCTATTCTGTGTCTAGCTGTGTGGCTGATTGGCCCCTGGCATCCTTCTCTCCTCCTTTTCTCCCTCCCTTTATTTTCTCTCTCTCCTTCTATGTCTTCTCTCTGTCTGAGAGCCCTGTGTATCCCTCTTCTGCCTTACTATTGACTATTCCGCTCTTTATTAGATCAGTCAGGTGTTTTAGGCAAGAAAAAGAACACAGCTTCACAGAGTTGAACAAATACAACATTAAAGAATACAACACATCTTTGTATCATTAAATACATATTCCACAGCATAAATGAATGTAACACATCTTCAACTAATATTCCACAACAAACATGTTAAGCCCCCACCTCACTCTTCAGAGCCATCTTTGAAATTCCCTCCTCCACACATACATAAACAGGCTCCCTAAATCCTCTCCCTGCCCCATTTATTCAAAGTACCATTAACCTGACCTGGAGCCAGGTTTCCCTGCTTCCAGTTACATAGTCCACTGTGTTCTCTGCCTCTAAGTCATCCTCTTATTCCCCAAGTAGAACTCGCTTTGCCTAAGGCAAGAAGTAGTGTCCAAAGACATCGGGGTTGAGATGCCTGTCACTGCTGGATCTCGCGTATCCCCCTGAAGGGAACAGACACTGCTTACCCCTGTTGAACTACTGCGCTCAGGAGGCTGAGCCCAGTAGGGCCTGATCACAGTGTCCTTCAAGACAAACAGAAGCCTAAGGCTCTTGAATTCAAAATACTGCCCAGATTTTTGCATAATTCCTCACTGGCCAAGGAGAGCATGTCTGTTTGTAAACACAACCCACAGACTACCAGTTTGCCATCTGTGGCCTTTTAGAAGATATCCAAATTCCTTAGCTGGCACGCAAGCTAATTCCCCATCAGTTGAGCAGCCAGCCTGGGCACGCCAAGATGGCCTCCAGCTGTTTCTGTAGAAGCTGCACGAGATGCCTGCAGCAAGGCCTCTGCAGCCTCATCTTCCGTCTGTTTCTGCTCTGCTCCCTCAGTGACTACCTCAGACTTGTCCTTTCTGCACGTCTTTGTCCCTCTGTCACCTTTATGTCATCCCCCCCCCCCCCCCCACAATCGTCTTTGCCTCCTCAGAACACCTATAACTGACCTCCCACATAGCCCTCGGCTGTCTAAGTTTCTCCACAGGCGTGTGTTAGGAATTAAGATGGTTCCTGTTACTGCCACTGCCTCACACCCAGTTACAATATATCTAACACAGAAGGTGGGCCACATCAGCCTTCCTGCTGTTCTTCAGAGACTCCAGCACAGCCCTTCCCCACATGACAGGGTATCAGTAAATATTAAATGAAAGGACTTAGGGTTCGTCCAGCCATAAGCATCTGCCTGGCATGCATGAGGCCCTGGGTTCAATTCTGAGACACACACACGTACACAATAAAAACAATGAATTAAAATAACGAAATCTCCCTAAGGAAAAGAACGCATTTTACATTTTCATCTATCATAAATCACAGCTCGGTTCTTCAGAAGGTTCTCTGGATCTTTCCATGTTTTAGAACTAGACCCAGCCTTTGAAGTGGCTCTGTCAGGGTGGTGGCGCACACCTGTGATCCCAGAACTCAGGCAACAGAGGCAAGTGGGTCTCTGTGAGGCCACAGCCTAGTCTGCATAGTGAGTTCCAGGCCAGCCAGTGCTACACAGTGAGACACTGTCACAAAAGAATGAAGGCAGAGACCCGGAACTGTGCAGGCCCCTGGTTGAGGTTAAGACATGCCTCCATTTAGTCTGTGTTAGAGCTGATTGCCCAGTGCATGTACCTGGCAAATGCTAACTGCTGCCCATCTCTCCTTTTAGGCACTAAAGCACTTCCTGAAATGCCCAAGCTCAGAAGATAATGTAGCAATAGAAATGGCGATTGAAACTGTAAGTAAACGCTGAACTGAAACGTTGAAGAATGCTAGTAGTTTATTTGGTGTTTGTTGGTATTGGTTTTAATTTTTGAAGAGCTTTCCCAGAGCCAGGAATGTAGCTCTGTTGGTAGAGTGTACTCAGGAAGCCCTGGGTTCAATCCCCAGCATCGCTTGGTGGTTCATGCCTGTAATCCCAGAAGATGGAGATAGGAAGACTCGGGATTATCCCCTGCTACATAGTGAGTTAGAGGCCAGCCTGGGCTACATGAGACCCCTGTTTTAAAACCAAACAGAACCAGGTGGTGGTGGTGCATGCCTTTAATCTCAGCACTTGGGAGGCAGAGACAGGTGGACCTCTGAGTTTGAGGCCAGCCTGGTCTACAAAGTGAATTCCAGGACAGCCAGGGCTACACAGAGAAACCCTGTCTCAAACAGAAACTTCCAAATATATGCAAAACTTCACCAAGCCGTACAACAAACTCCTGTAGCCATCATCTGACTTCGACAGCTGTCAGCACACAATCTTTATTCACACCCTGTCCTCTTTCCTGAATTATTTTCAAGCAAACAAGATCTATCCTTCACATCAGAATACACTGACTTATCAAAAGAAGATCCTGGGGGTCGCCCTTTGGGTAAAACTTGTTCATAGCAAATCTGCTCCATCTCCCATAAACCCATGCCTGTGTAGCGCTCACGCCGAGTGTTAGAGCTTGCCAGGAAGCCTCCACATTCTGAAGCTGAAGTGTTCCCAAACTGAAAACTCGCCGGGCATCATGCTGACGCTTGAAAAGTTTCTTTTCTCAGGGTCCCAGGGAGGAGGTGGCTTCGTGGGTAAGAGCCCTTGCTGTGAAGGCCAAGGACCCGAGTTCAGATCCTCAGCACCCACATAAAATCCAGGCATACTCACATGCACCCGTAGCGCCTGCACTGGAGGTGAGGGTAAGACAGGTAGATTCCAGGAGCTTGCCGGGCAGCCAGCCTGGCTGGAACGGCAGCTTTGGGCTCAGTGAGAGCCTGTCTCAAAAACGTAGGGTGAGACCAATAGAAGAAGAAACCTGACATCTTCCTTTGGCCTCTGCCCACAGGGATGCATATACACTACACACACACACACACACACACACGCACGCACGCACGCACGCACGCACGCACGCACGCACCAAAGTTTGAGTTCAGATTCTCAGATTGGGATGCTCAGCCTGCGTAAGACCCAGCACGTAGGCTCAAAATATGGATCTGTTCGAAAAGGATGTTACTCACCAATCTTAGGAGAGGTTTTGGTGGCGGTATTGGTGATGCTGGGTTGTTTAAGATTTATTTTTATTTTACGTGTATGCATGTTTTGCCAGCATGTGTGTCTATGCCCCACATCTGTGCAGTGCCTGTAGAGCCAGAAGAGAGCATTTGATCCCCTGAGACTGGAGTTCCAGGTGCTTGTGAGCTGTCATGTGGGTGCTGGGAACAGAACGTGGCAGCCAGTGTTCTTAACCACTGAGCCATCTCTCCAGCCCCTGGTGTGTGTGTGTGTGTGTGTTTTTATGATTTATTATGTGTATATGGGAGAAGGAACCAATAGAAGTCAGAAGATGTTGGATCCCCTGAAGCTAGAATTTAAGACAGTTATGAGTTATTTGATGTTGGTGCTAGGAATTAAACTCAGGTCCTCTGGAAGAACAGTAAATAATATTCTTAACTGCTGAACCATCTCTCCAGCCCCTTAATGATTTTTATAAACCTCCAAGAAGTACATTCTCTGTATACAGATGAAAAGCTCATACTTTGATACAAGCAGCTAAGAAAAACTACAGCTTCTAAGGATGGGATTTTACTGCAGAAGACTACAAACCACTGCTAAAGACTCCAGGCAAAATTGTATTTCAGGTCATTTACTTGGATCTTCTTAGGTGGTTTGTATTCCATTTCCTTAGCAGAAAGTGGTTTCCTCTTCTACCCAGCCCTCATTTCCTATCCCTGCTAAGTTAAAGATGCAGAATTTAATGAGGTTTCTCTCTTGTGAACCAGGTGGGCCAGGCCAAAGACGACCTGCTGACCACTCAGCTGATAGACCATCTGATGGGGGAGAGCGACGGCATGCCGAAGGTACAGGAGGTTCTTCACTGCGGTGTTCACCCCAGTCTGGCCCCGTCCGGTCCTCTTTTTTACCTGTCATGGCTTTGCAGACCTGTAGAAGTCTCACCGTGTCACCCTGGAAGCGGCCATCCCCACACTCTAGAGGATGCCATGAATGTGCCCTTTAGAACTGACCAGGAACCTGTGTAAGAGCCGCACCCTTGACGTAGCCGTCACCCACCAGTTTTCCTAAACTGTGGCAGTTTCGTTTATTGTGGGCACTGAGGCAGCAATCACTGAAGCTGTTGACTTAACAAGGAGCCCTAACAACTGGAGTATTTTATTCATATTTTAATTTCAGAAATAATCTAAACATTAAGTATAAATCACTATAAGGGCAGTGGCTAAGAGCATATGACAGAATCCATGGCCCCTGCAGGTTACTATAGAAATCTGTCTGCGCTGCCTGGCGAGGACAGAGGTGATGCCTTAGGAAGTGCCCGGAGCCCTTTGTGCCCCTTTGCTTCTGCTGTGACAGACGCTGGCCACTAGTGTGGGGAGACATTAGCCCCCCTCCCAGTAAGCTATCACCCTTATCATATAGATAAAGCCACTGAGACCCAGGGGGACTCTGGTGACTTGCCAAAAGACACAGTCCCTTGTTTGCCATCTCACACCCCAGCCATTATGTCCGCTAATTTTAATAACCTGGAAACCAGCCCCAAGTACAGAATGAGCCAGCCCCTGTTTGGACTTGGGTGGGAATGGCTAAGGGGGCTTGCATCGGTGTTAAGATGCCCTTCCCACCCAGGAGAGCGGTGTGGAGCAGGAGTAGAATGTATCCAGGTGACGCTGCTCCATGCCCCTCCCCAAGCCCAGAAAAGGCTGCGTGCAGCAGGTAGACTGCATCCGGCGACACTGCATGGTCTCACTCTGTCCCTCTCCCTTCGTGTTCACCTTACCGTCCACAGCATGAGGACACAGCAGGTCTGAAGGCTTAGCCGTTTCCTAATCATTTAGTTCCTGTGCACGCTAAGCTGAACAAAGGCTCCTGTTACTGGGAGCTGGATGTAGCCATGACTGAAAGACACAATTGTAAGTCTTTCTCTCCCAGGATGCCAAGTACCTGTTCCGCTTGTACATGGCACTGAAGCAATACCGTGAAGCTGCCCGGACCGCCATCATCATCGCCCGAGAAGAGCAATCTGCAGGTGCGTACCTAACACCGACTGGCTTCTGGGCCCTGCCCATGCAAGAACAGTGCTTTACCGCCAAGCTGCTTCTCCAGCACCAGGTCCCTCATCTTTCCTTTCTACCCAAACAGGTAATGGGATAAAGCCCAGAAAAGAGTAGCTAACTTCTAGCCTAGGCTTGCTCTGCCCCCAAAGGACCAAACAGATTGTTTTTTTTTTTTTCTTGGATTCAGAGAAGGAAAAATCATTCCCTGTCTGAAGGGATGTGGGTAACTGTGCTGAGGCCTTCTCTTGCTGGGAAGTTTCTTCTCTTGGTAACGACGTCCTGGGAGCTCAGAGGCTACTGAGAACTGGGCCACAGTTCTGCCTTGAGGATCAGGGATTAGATTAGAAGGAAGAGAAAGAAATTAAATTCAGAGTTGCTACTCAAAATGACAAGTGCTAGACTAGAGAGAGAAATGTGATCAGAAAGGACCAGGGCCCCCAAGGGCACAGGAAGGGTCTGCACTGGGGAGATGGAGGATGGGGTGAGGATGATGGAGGGAGTTTGGGGTGAAGGAGCAGAGAGAGCAAGAGATGAGGAGACCGGTGCTCTGGGCAAGACCAAGAAGGGCTGGGAAGGTGGCAGGCTAGCTCCAACGGGGCTCTGAGCCTCTGCTAAGAAATTTTCGTTTGATCTCACTGCATTTGAGGGGGGTCTTGTTTGGTGGTACTGGGGATGGCACCTCACACACACTAGATATCGTGCCACTGAGCTGTGGTTTTTGCGGCCTCAAGGTGTTGGGCTTGGGGGTGAAACTTGAGGTTTCAGAAACCCTGAAAGGAAGACTGATTGGTTCGGGGCCACAGAATAGTGTGTGGGCTCTAACCATGGGCCTGAGGAGGAGGCTGAACTTGAAGGATTCGAACTCGGTGCACTGTGGGGGTGACCTTAAGGCACCATCATTCTTTCCCTAGAATGACTCACTGGCTGTTATTACGATCACTGAAAGCAGAGAAAGCTGTTGCATTGCCATATGGTTGAAGGCTGTTAGTAGCATGACTAACAGCCTGACTTGCCAGGTGAGGGTCTCACGCCTTCTGCAATAACACCTTCTGCTCCTTTTCCAAGGGAACTACCGGAATGCGCATGATGTTCTCTTCAGTATGTACGCAGAACTGAAGTCACAGAATATCAAAATCCCCTCCGAGATGGCTACCAACCTCATGATCCTGCACAGTTACATACTCGTAAAGGTGAGGCTGGGCAGAGTGGTGTGGGATCTAATTGGCCAGGAGGCCTGCTCACCCAGTGGGCTTCCTTCCGGTGCTTCTCTGAGCTTTAGAACCGTTCCCTGCATCTCTATATTCTCAAGTAGCAAAGCAGCATAGGCCAACTCCAGTTATATTTTATACCAAAGGGCAAGAAGTAGTTACAATAGATAATAAAAGGAGAAGCCTGGAGAGACAGCAGTGGCTTCCTCCTGGGAAGACGATGTGAGGCAGGGTTCAGAACACTAAAGCCACTCAGGTGGGAGGAAAGAGATGGGTGCAGACTTTGCCGTGTGTGTTTCTCCGGGTTTTGGTTTTTATTATTGTTTTTGATACAGGATTTCCCTACATAGGCTGGCTATGTAGTTGTATTTTTAGTTGTAATGTGGAGCCTTTCTGTTTGGTTGCTTTTATTTTTATATTTTGTGTGTGTGTGTAGATTGGGATTGAGCCTAGGCCTTACACATAATAGACAAACACTGTACCTCTGAGCTGCATCCCATCCCTGTATGTTGAGATTTGTTTGCTTGTTCTGTTATTGTTTGTTTTAAAACACAGTCATGCTGTTATTCCTGGCTGGCTGGAACTTACCATGTAAAACAAGCTGGTTTTGAATTGTGGCAATCTTCCTGCCTCTGCCTCCCGTCACCTGTGCCAGGATTACAGCAAGTACCACCATGCCTGGCTTCTGTTTTAAGATTTATTTTTATTATTTTTAATATGTGTGTGAGTATGTGCACAAGTGTAGTGCCCACAGAAACCACGGGCATCGGGTCCCACCGGAGCCGGAGTTATGATCCACCCCACTGGTACTGCGAATTAAATCAAGTCACTGAGCCCTCTCTCTAGCCCCTCCATATGTATATTATACACTTAGGTCTTTGTAAAGATGCAAACAGGCTTCAATTAACAAATTTCCCAAAACGTCAGTGCTATCCGAGTTCTTCTCCCTGTGTCGGTGCTAAGTCAGTTGTCTTCCCAGTTCAGCAAGCTCATTCAACCTTGACGGCCCCTCACAAAGTTAAGCAGATTTGGATCTTAACTATCAGCTAGTTAAACACAGCTCCACAGACCTTTCTAGTGGTGGGACTGTTAGTGTTTGTGCTGACCTGTGGTGGCCTCAGGTGGCTCGTGTGGCTGTGGAGCACTTGGCATGGAGCTGGCACAGCAGGCAGAGTGAACTTTTAACTTTACATAGTTTAATTGTTAGACTTGAGTAGCCACGGTAGACTCACAGGTCTGAAACACTTATTATAAAGAGTAGGCATTTAGACCCCAACATTCAGCCCTGGAAGTGTACTTCCCTTCGGGGCATCGAGGGGACCAAACGCTGGAAAGGCAGAGGGATAATCCCTAGCTTTAGACATGAGAGATGAGTTCAGTGGCTCAGGAGTAAGTGCATAGCCAGCAAAATGGAGAAAAGTTCAAACAAGGTGATGGAAGATGAAGCTGAGCAAGAGCGGGTTCTGAGAGGAGCTGAGCAAGCAGAGCTGGCCCCCAGCTCCCCTGGCCCTCAGCTCCCCTGGCCCTCAGCTCCCCTGGCCCTCAGCTCCCCCGGCCCCCAGCTCCCCTGGCCCCCAGCTCCCTTGGCCCTCAGCTCCCCCGGCCCTCAGCTCCCCCGGCCCTCAGCTCCCCTGGCCATCTCTCCACGCTGAGCCAGCCTTGCACCCCCTCCATGGTGGAGCACCCTCGTGCCTTCCCCTTTGTGCCAGTTTCTCACAAAGCAGCAAGCACTTCCTAAAATTTGTGACTGTGGCTACCAAAACTGCTTAACCCTTGGGAGGGCCACAGTGGCTCATACTTTGAATCCTAGCACTTGGGAGGCTGAGGCAGATGGAACTCTTTGAATCCCAGGACAGCCTGGTCTACATAGTGAGTTCCAGGACAGCCAAAGCTACATAGAGACCCTGTCTCAAAACAAAACAAGGCAGGCAGTGGTGGCGTAAACCTTTAGTCCCAGCACTCAGGAGGCAGAAATGAGCAGATCTCTTGAGTTTGAGGCTAGCCTGGTCTACAGAGTCAGTTCCAGGACAGTCAGAACTACACAGAGAAACCCTATGTTGAACAACAAAACAAAACAAACAAAAAAAGACAAAAAAGGTTGAATCATGTCAAGGCTGAAAAAACTGATGCTTAATTGTCACAGTATCCTTATGGCTTTGGGGCTGGGCCTCTGCCTATTGCAGCTTTGTCCTGCCTTCAGCCCCCCTTGCTTCCCAGACCCCATCCAGATTTGCCTGACTTCAGTCCCTTCCCACCGCAGGCTGAACTCACTTCGTTCACAGCCCCTCTCTTCCTCCTCGACCTTGGCTCACTCAGTGCTCAGCTCTCACTACAACTTAGACAAATTGTTAGCCCCCAGAGGCTGGTAAAAGACGGACCAGGGATTTACTTTGGGTCCCAAGGCAGAATACAATACTGGGCATTGCTATGGTGCCAGATGCCAGCTGTTGAAGGACATAGGACATAGTCAGGGTACAGGAACCAGCTGTTGAAGGACAGAGGACAGAGCCATGGAGTCAGGTGTCAGCTGTTGAAGAGAAAGTAGGACAGCAAAGTCCCAGTGGCAAGGTTTGGGAATCTCAGCTCAGTCATGTCTGGGCCACAGGCAGTGAACTGTTTGGGGAAAGAAAGCATGGATTGGAGCTAATATAAGGCTGCAAGAATGAATGACGTGATTTATTTCAGATTCATGTTAAAAGCGGAGATCATATGAAGGGGGCACGCATGCTCATTCGAGTGGCCAACAACATCAGCAAGTTCCCGTCCCGTAAGTCCTGTCTTAACGGAGCTCTGCGTACACTTGGGGCTCAGTGCTGAGGTGTGCACTCCCCCAACCAGGCGTGCTCAGAGCTCCCTGTGTTGTCAGATCATTTATCTCCACAACAATCCAGAAAGTGGCAGGCTGGGGTCCCCACGACCACCCCGGAATTTAATACTTCTCCCAGAAACTCTGCAAGGCTCAGCTCACAGTAGTGCAGTCACTAAGATCTATTACACCAAAGGGAAAAGGGCGGCAGGAGAGCAAGATGACCAGGAAAAGCCCAATGGAAACCAAGTGCAGAGAGACGCTTTTGAGAGTCCCCTGTGCGCATGACATGGAACCCGGGTCATAGCACTGCCAGGTCTGAAGCGTGTGTGCCAGGAGCACATCAGATTCCAGAGCCAGGGTTTCCCCTGGAAGTTTGTCACACAGGACCATCCTGCCTGGCAGGTCAAAGGGAAGTAACATGTGCCCAAGGTCACATTGTCTAACACTGGCATCTACTACTTTCAAGCCTGGCTTCCGGGAAAGGTCTCTTTCTCCCAGAAGACCTGTTTTTAGAACATTCTTAAATGAACAGCCTTCTTCACACAGTGTGACAGGTGTCAGCAAACTTGCTGTAGAGAGCCAGATGTCAGACATATTAAGCCACTTGGTCTGTCACTAGTCAGTCACCCCGTGGTGTGACCGGGGCTGAGCTCTGATGGAGCTTTAACTTCTGAACACAGAAATCTGAACCTCATACAGTTTTAACACATCACACAAAACATTACTGTTATTTCCTTCAACCAGTTAAGAATGCAAAACCCATTCTTAGTTCCCGGGCCATACAAAAGTCAGAGAGCCACTCACCACCCTGTCCTCTTTGGGTTTGTTTTTGAGATGTGGCTCGTGTGGCCCAGACTAACAGTGCACTCAGCTGTCCCCTTTCTGCTCCCTGCATGTCCTGCAGACATCGTGCCTATCCTGACATCGACTGTGATTGAGTGTCACAGGGCGGGCCTGAAGAACTCTGCTTTTAGCTTTGCGGCTATGCTGATGAGGCCCGAATACCGCAACAAAATTGATGCCAAGTACAAGAAGAAAATCGAGGCGATGGTCAGGTGGGCAGACACACTCATGTCAGCTGTCCAGACGGGACTTGTAATTTCCATAGGCTCAGCAGATAAGGTGGGTAGGGGTAGGGGTCATTTACTGTCAACCTGACTGAATTTAGCATCACCTAGGAGACACACCTTTGGGTATGTGTACAGGGTGCATCCCCGCCCCGAGTGCAGGCTGGAGCCCCAAGCCGGGTGACAGGAAGAGTGGGGGAGCTGAGCATCCCTCTCTCTGCGCTCCAGCCGCCTCCCCTCAGCTGACTCCGGCTAGGCATTTTGTCACTAGAGGGGTAGCTAATAATAGGAAGTAAAAGCGACAGGAACCCCACTGATGTCTGAAGTCAGAACTTACGGGAACCATACACAAGGCATCATCGACCAGGGATGGTGCCACTGTGTGCTGATGCCATTTTCCCAGGGGCCATCCAGAGCATACAGGGCTCCTCTTCCCTCAAGGTTGCGAGACAGCTGCCACATCTACACATCACCTCTCCATTCAAGGCAGGAAGGAGAGAATTAAGGAGTCCACGGGTCTTTTTTGCCTTTGTGTCCAGGACTACTTCACTTTGATTTCCAATATAGCCAGAGAGCCTCCCTGTGAAGTATTCTGTCAAGTGTGAGCAATGCTATTTTGGTAAGAGGAAAATGGCTCTTAGCCAGCATTGTCTGCCATAAGAGAGATGAACAAAAGCATGGAAACTCCACATTAGCACAGAACACTGCCAGCAGAGCCTCCAGATCCAAGCACTGTAGAAGGCAGGCCTGGCTTCAGAGAGCAGCAGGGATCAGGGAGGCCTGCTTTTCTAGAAGACTCTGCTGTGCCTGTTCCACAGACCCTGCACAGCTATGGGGAAGTGGGGAACACATGGCAGAATGTCTCTCCTCGTGGCAATTAGTAAGCAGAGAGAGGGACAGACAAGGGGCCAGGGCATGACATTCTTCAAAGATATGCTCCCTACCCGTGCCCCACAACTGACTTCCTCTTTCCGCAGTTCCAAATCCCCAGTCATTCAGAGCCTACATGATCAACATTTCCCAAAGGGCCTCTCTGAACACCGCTGGCAGTGGGGCACACTTTCAGTACACAGCCCATTGTGGGGAACACTATCTCCTAGACAGCTGAAGTAGAACACATCACTGTTCCTTTTGGAACAAAAAAGGAAAAATCAGTTGTGTCTCTGTACTACTTATAGTGGCAGCATAACTAGGGGACCCTTGACCCAGCCAGGCAAGTAATGGCAATGGCAAGCAGAAGCAAGCAGGACTTGAGTGCTGTCCTAGTGAGTTACTATTGCTATGATCAAACACCGTGATGAGAAAGCAAGGGAGAGAGGGCTTATTGGGCTTATACTTCCGTAAATGATCAATGAAGCAGGAACCTGGAGGCAGCAGCCAGAGGCCAAGGAGACACGCTGCTTACTGGCTTGCTCCCTATGGCTTGCTCAGCCTGCTTCCTTATAGGACCCAGGACACCAGCCCAGAGGCAGCCCTACCCATCAGTCACGAACTAAGAACATACCCTACGTCTGTCTACAGCCCAATCTTATGAAAGCAGTTTCTCATTGGGGCTCGCTCCTCCCAATGACTGGAGTTTGTGTCAAGTTGACTGACATAAACCTGCTAGCACAAAGGCTAATCCTGACAGGAAATGCCCCATGGCAGAGCTTTGAGGCTGGTCAACCTAAGTGTCTTCAAACCAAGTCAGTCTGACCCAGGGAACTTTCCAGTATATAGGGTAACATGACTACAAGATGGACGGATAGCTTAGTGCTGACCAGTGCCGACCCCGGAGAGACTTACTCTCTTCCCCACACGACAGGAGCAGCCTGTAGCTATGTGCTCCAAATGGCAGCTGCTAGCCACCAGTGACTTGAAAACGGAATAAGCTTTAAGACCTAGTCCTTTGAACTACAAAGTTAATACAGCCCACTGGCCCAGAAATGTCTGTTAAGACAGCTGGGTGGCCTTTACTTGAGTTATACAGAAGGGAGGCACAGAGGGGAAATCCCACAGTGGCCACTGCTGTACCACAATGAGATCGTGCCACCAGTGCGGTCCTCGTGAATGCCAGCTGGACCTGGCCAGGCCAAGTGTGCTCCATCCTCCCAGGAACTGGGAAGTCTCTGAGCCCGCGAAGTTTTTTCCAGATAACGCTTTTCTCTGCTCACCGCAGTGCAGGGAATCAAGTGGTGTTTGTAAATGACATGTGATGCTTTCTCCAGGAGACCGGACACATCCGAGACAGAAGAGGTCACCACCCCATGTCCGTTCTGTCAGTTTCTTCTCCCAGAATGTGAGCTGCTTTGTCCCGGCTGCAAAAACAACATTCCCTATTGCATTGCAACAGTAAGTGTCTTTGTAATAATAATGTCCCTTTCCAGTGGAATATTTGATATGCCAGTGTTTCTTCACCTTTGACACTATCTTCTGACTCATTTTCCAGAAAACATTTAGCATGAAATTCCAGGCAGCCGAGGTGAGGCTCGGAGCACACAGGAATCCAGGAGTTAGGCAGCAGCACACGCAGCAGGCTGAGGTGTGCTTTCACATGCTTTTTCTGCCACCTGGTGGCTTCGTGACACAGTGCAGTCTGCTCCTTGTAGGCTTGCCTGTGCTTTATCCTCAGGTCAGCTGCTTTGGTGAGAGCACACACACACACACACAAGACCTACTTATCAGAAAACTAAAATGTCAAATTTGTTCATCCTATGACTACCATAAGCTATAATTTGAAGGAAATTCACATACTGGAATAAAAGGCGGTCTAGTCCCTCTGTAAGCACGAGTCTAAGTGGAGCCCAGCTGCAGCCCTTCGGCTGCACCCTTCTAGACGGATGAAGTAGCAATAGCGTCTTATTAACGTTTCCAGGGCCGGCACATGCTGAAAGACGACTGGACGATGTGCCCGCACTGCGGCTTCCCTGCGCTGTACTCTGAATTCAAGATGTAAGTGTGCGTCCTTCCCGTCACGTAAATGAGGCCAGAAACAGGTCTTTTCTGGATCCTCCCGCTCCTTCCCTCTGAGGGCTCCTCTGTGTTCTTAAAGACCCAAATTTGTCTTCTTGGACAAACCTTGTGACCTTTGAGCACATTCTCCCCCAGGGAATCTTCCCTGACACAAGTCCTTATCCCGCCTCAGGGGGCGGAGGCATTAGGAGGTGTAGGCAGAAGTGGCTGATTTTCCCATGAGCTTAACCCAAAGATAGACAAATAACTGCGTTTATCTCCCCCAAACAGCTTACTAAACAGTGAAAGCACATGTCCCATGTGTTCAGAAAGATTAAACTCTAGTCAACTGAAAAAGATTTCAGACTGCACGCAGTACCTACGGACAGAGACGGAACAGTGAGCCACAGGCCCAGGTAAGGCCCCACTGCGCACTTTTCTCCTGGGCTGCAAAGCCCAGGGTCCACCGCTTAATCCTGCATGCTGGCAATGGCTCCTTCTGTGCAATGTGTAACTCTCAACTGTCTTAACAGACTTATTTATTTAAATGTTAAAGTAGTAATATGGTTTCCCAAGTAGCTAAAGTTATTTAGCCAAGCATCATGAATTCTAACTAGACTGTTTTACCAAACTGTATCAGGTTCTTTTTAATAGCCCCTTAAAGCTAGAGCCAGCTCTCTTTTAAATGGCAGTTTTGCAGTTGACTATTTGCAGTACAAAGTTTGACTTCCAGAGATGTTGAAATCCCAGGGTGTTTTTTTTTTTTTTTTTTTTTTTCCCCTAAGTCTCGCTTTGGCCACACAAAATTGCAGATAGTCCTTCTACCTCATTCTGATGACAAGGATTTTTGTTCACAGGGGATTAAAGTCCTGGGATTAAAGGCTTGCAACACCATCCCTCACTTTATTAGGATTTTTTTAAAGAAAGATCTCTAATTAGTTTCTTAGTTTTCTGAATGTTGAATTTTGTCAATGAATCATGTGATGACAAAGGTTTCTCCCTTTATTCCATTTAGTGGGTTATAATGATAAAATAAAACCAACTTTTATTCAGGGGATAAATTCACCTCATCACGACATGGTTTCTAGCCATCCCTTGGCTCAAGGACTTTACCCTCAAGTGCAGATACAGGGCCCTGAATCTAACCCAGCAGATTCTTTGAAAAGATGGCATCCTCCAGCTGCTGGTGCTGGTTGCTTATAATACCTTTGGGCAGTTAGTTATTACATTTTGTCTCAAATTTACACCTGCATCTGTATGTCTCTACCACTTCTAAAAGTGGAGCCTTGTTACTAAAGCTCCAGGCTCTCTCCCGATACTGTCTTTGCATCAAGGTACATGGTAGATTACAGAAGCCTGAACTGCGCCTGTCAGAGCTCCTTGAAGCTATGTCTTCAGTGAGTCAGGATTACGCACTGCTGTGGCGTCTCCTCACACAGCGAGCACTGCTGAAGCTATTGCTCCCCGGCTTCCTTCAGAGAAGGAACCTTTGTCCAATTTCAGAAGAAAACATGCTCTCTACAGCCTGCCAAGCGTCCTTGGCATGTTCACATACCTGACAGTAAGGTGGCTTTATTACTGCTCCTCCTGCTTGACAGCAGGGTCTCCACAGTGTGCCGTGCAGCTCAATACTGTAGGTCCATAGGACTGGACGTCTGCAGGACTCACGCTCCAGGCTCCAGAAATGAGCAAAGTCCAGCTTTCTTATGGGCAGGACAGTATTGAGACCTCCCTAAAGGCATCTATTTGTCCCTTTCTTAGACAGCTCCTGAGTAGACAGCAACTCCCTCAGGAGGCTGTGTCCACCCTGGCAGACTTGGAGAGTGGTCCTCCCTGGACACAGTGACATACAGTGACACGACCTGCTGCTGGCTGCTCTGTGTATGTCCTCTTCAAAGTCCCACACAGTGTGTGCTCTGTACCGTTAGTAGTACATTGTAAATATCCAGTTTTCTAATGACTTTTTTATTTAAGGATCTTCTTTAAAATAAAACTGTTGACTAGATATTTGTAATATTTTCCTGGATTTGGATACAGAGAAAGTGATGGAGGAGGTGGCTTGGAGCCCTTATAGAGTCTGTCCCTTGAACCAAAACACAAAGACAATTCATCTGTATAAAATGCATAAACCTAGTGTCTGTCCATTCTGATGCCCGCTATGGATTCCTACTGCAAAATTAAATCATCTGGTTTCCCCTAGAAACAATTGTTATGTCCCCAGAGCACATGGCACACTCGCCTGTAGGAAGTCTGTGCTTACCACACCTTCAGCGTGACCTGTGCATACCCAGTGTCGCCAGTCTCAACAGCCAACAGACATGTCAGTCACCCGAACCACAGCCAGCAACTGAGCATCCCACCTTCACACCTCCAGCTTTATCTGTCTTCTTGGGGCTCACCAGAGGCTGTGCCCTCACTAAGCAGTACAACTTAATGAGAAAGTTCCAAGCTTCTTGCTATCTCCCCACACTACTGAGGTCACCTGGCATCTGTGTATTCTGAGATTTACAGGCCTCAGCTTTCCCTTGTGAGGACACTCATCCTAGAACTTCAGGGGGGTACCCATCATTCTAACTCTAAGAAGTCAACAGATAATACTATTGCAGTTCTGCCGAAATCTCTCAAAAGGATCTACAGAGACTTGTCTGAGACACGGCATCGATGGCCATGACTTGGTCTCTACACAGAATGCGCAGAGGACCTGGGCAGCGCGGGGCACCACAGGCCACTTCAGGAGCTGCAAGGAGATTCCATCCCAACACAGACATTTAGGTCTGCACGAATGCCAAGGCATTCAAGCCTACCTTCTGTACGGCATGCTTAGGAGGGCTTCAAAGAGGAACCCAATAGACCACCATTGCTATCCTGTTGCTATTGTCCTGTATTAAACAACATACAGTCTCTAACTCTAAAAAAAATTTATTTTTACAGCTTGTTCACAACATTCATAATTTAAATTATAACTATATTAAATAAGCAAACACTATTTTTTGTTCTGAAAGCAAGCAGAATGCTGGGCCTTTCCTGGAATGTATATCCAACTGAGGGAGGCATGGTTTGCATGTCCAAAGGAACAGAAATGGAAGAATGCGCACGAGTATCCCCTCTGGGTGAGGAAACCATCACCGCAGCAGCCAAGTTTCAACAGAGAGGGCAGGACGCAGAGGCTCAGGCTTAAGCGCAGTGTTTATTTCCATACTGACCCGATCTCCGGGAAGTATACTTTCACCCTGGTTAATATACCTGCAATGTCTCCAGGACTTGTCTCCTCTCCCAACAAGGCCATGAGTCCTCAAAGGCAGAGCATGGTCCTCATATTGTTTCTGGCATACACCTCACAGAGGCAGCATAGACCTCTGAGCACTTACTGATTTAAAAAGCTAAGCACCCAAAGGCCAGGTTACATCCATGGCCCTAGGGTCCTTCAACAAGCACAGTTCTAGATATAGCCTGAAATTCCAGTAGGGAGACGAGCTCCTCACAGGACAGTATCTCCCAGTCAGAATGAACCTGTGAAGCTGACCCATCTAGACTACTGGTCTCACCCTGAAGGTTGAGACTGCAGAAGGACAGCATGTGTGACCTCTCAGCGACCACCTACAGCAGCAGTGTGATTAGTGCAGAGGGAGCTGTGATGTGAGCTCTCCACCTGGAGAACTGCGATTCACAGGGTTAGGCCAAATACTTTACTCTAATCAAATTAATAAGGAAAGTAATATACTAACATAATATTTTGCTGTACAAGATGACAATCTTAAGAATGATCCATGCAGTCCATGGACACTCGATTCCTGATACTTCCTTTGCCAGCTTGACAATGAACCAAGAATACTCAGCTCCAGGTGGTGGCTGCTTTGTATTAAGGTTTATTTACAGAATTTCACCATAAAATAAGAACTACTGAGTTTTTAAAGAAATCAGCCCTGGTCCTTTAACAGCCATGAGCACAAACTGTTGGGCTACAAAAGATGCCTCAGTCCCTCTGCACCCAGACTTAACTAAGATCGGACTCTGAAGCCCGTGTGCTCCTAGTTCTGACTCCACACGGTCACTCTGAATCCCAGCACGCTAGCTGGGTTGGCAGGGACTGTGCAGGCTGAAGCGTCCTGTCCCCTCTATAAGAGGAACATGAGAGCTGGCTAGCGAGCCTGCCTAGCTGTACCGTCCTCTATGATGGGACCACCAGGCCACCCCACTGTGCTGCACATGGCTACTCTGGTAAAGGGCACGGCTTTCCAGCGGGGCTAGTTGAGAGGGTAAGACACAGCTATTGGTACTGAACAATGGTTTCATTTCTTCCAACTTCTTCCTTTTCCTTTTTTGGACTCCTTATCTTTGTCTGGTTTTGAAGACTTTGAAGATCCTGTCTTTTTCTGTTGGAGGAGAGACACGCAAAACAGTTAATATGTTGATGAGTACATAAAATGACAGCATAGTCTGTATCTACAACTTAATTAGAAAAGTAAGGTCACAGGTATCTACTGCTGCCCCTGAGAAGCAACAAGCCAGCTACTTACAGAGAAAACATCTAGACCTACTCAGATCTAGACCTAAGGTGTGCCCCGTGTAAGGCAGTTTCCTGGATTCAGAACACAGTGTTCGTAGGAAAGCCAGAATACTCAAGAGGTGGCTTACAGATACGGTAATGTCTACATGACAAGCTTCTCTTTTAATCTCTCACAGAAGATCTAGGCACACTCATTTTGTGAAGCGGGGAGAGACGAGAAGAGGGAAACCAATCCAATTACAAGGGGCCTCTATTCCTAGATGTGCGACACGGGAGAAGAAAGCCGCGCACAGGCGAAAGGAGAGAAGGCTGCAGCCCGGTGCCTTGGCAGCTGCGAACAGTAGGCTGACTCCATGCCTCATTCAGATCTTTACTAGCAAAGGACAAATTGTCAACTTCTGCTCTGAGAGACTTTACAGGCAATTCAATGGCTGTAGGCAACACGAATAATTGAAGTGAACAATAGTTTGTTTAAAACGTTTTTCTGTTCATGCTATAAAAATGCACTGTGGTATGAAAGCATATACCAAAATCCAAGTAAGTATTAACAGCACCCTTCTGGGGCAGGTGAGATGACTACTTGGTGGGAAATACTTGCTGCACAAGCTTGAAGACCTAAGCTCAGATCAACACACACATAAAAGCAAGGTATGGCAGGTAGCACACTTCTCTAAGATCGGTGCTAGGGAGAGGAGAAACACACACACATAGATCCTAGGACTCACTGGCTAGGCATCTAACCAGAGCAGCAAGCTCCAGGTTCAGTGAATGACCCTGTCTCAAAAACGAAGGAAGACAGAAACAGAAGACACTTGGAAAACCATGATACATGTATTCTTGTAGTACACATACATGACCATCACTGCGATTGCCTACTTTCTTGCTATTTGGCTCCTCCACTACTATAAGAAGTTCACTTTATAAAAATGAAACCGCCAGACATGGTAACACACACACTTGGGAAGCTGTGGGTGGCAGAGGCAAGGCAGGTGGATCTGAATTCAGGGCCAGCCTGGTCTACAGAGAGAGTTCTAGGAGAGCCAGGGCTACACAGAGAAACCCTGTCTCAGGATGGATGGATGGATGGATGGATGGATGGATGGATGGATGGATGGATTTAGAAAATGATGAAAATATGTGTATATATGTATATATATTATGTGTGTATACATACATATATACATATGTATGTATGTATTTGTATGTGTGTAAATGAAGCCTATCCCATCTTCAGTTACAATGAGCGAGACATACTTGCATTTTCAGCTTACCCTGCGGAACAGGCCTTATTATTCCCATATCACACAGGAGCAAAGCTCATCTTTGAGGTGCTCCTGCCATAGCTGAACACACTACCTTGATCATGGCATCAGTCTCTATGGCATCCTGCTCCTTCTCATCAGACTGACTGTCATCTTCCTGTGACTCTTCATGGTACTCAGAATCCAGTGCTGGGCCTGTGCTGAGTCTCGATGTCTTGACTGCCTGAAGCGAGTACGGGGTCAGGTGGACCTCCTTATTATAAGCTCTTGTGAAGGCTGCTTTCACCTAAAGAAGAGAGGTAGGTGGTTACCCTGAGTGCTGGACAATGTGTTAACATCAGTAAAGCTGAACCTTTGAGAAGCCCAGGAAATCCCTTTAAACTACATGCAAAATAGTTACATACATAATAGAACCGGAAGTGCATTCATTCTCCTCTAGAGTTGTGTGTGTGTGCTGCTAGAGGTCAAGTGTAAGCCTTGTGCACACTCGGCAACTCCACCGTCACTGAGCAGCCGTGTCCCCAGCGCATAGCATTTATTTTTATATTATTTACTTATCTGAGAATTTTGAACCCACAGCTCAAGAAAAAAATTAAGAAGAAGTGGTTAAGACAGGAGAAGCAGCACACATCTTCAACCCCAGCACTCTGGAGGCAGAGGCAGGAAGAGCTCTGAGTTTGAGGTCAGCCTGGTCTACAGAGCAAGTTCCTAGACAAGGGCTACATAGAGAAACCATGCCTCTAAAAATCAAAAGAAGAATCAGTGGTTAATCTGTGATCGATAAACAAGTCAAAAAGAGCTCACTCTAAGATTCAAGTTGGTCTTGACCACAAACCATGGAAACCGGCACACATGGCAGTAGCACATGCTTGTGATCCCAGCCACTTGAGGAGACAAAGGAGAGAACACAGGTTCAAGGGCTGCCTAGACTATAAACACAGTGAAGGTCAGTCTGGGCAACTTAATGAGACCACGTCTCAAAAAGTTCAAAAGCAGCTGGAGAGAGACCTCAGCAGTAAGAGCACATGTATGGTACACAGAACGTTCTAGGTTCAATCTCTAGTTCTGGGAAAAGAAAACCAGTCTGGGGAAGGGAAGAGAAGGGAAGGAGAGGAGAATGGAGCGGGGAGGGGAGGGAAAAGAAGAAACAAAAGAAAGAGAAAGAAGAGAAAAGTTAGAGAAAACTTGATAACCCCCAGGCTGTAAGCACATTCTACGCCACCACCTCAAGTCTGCCCCCCACCCACCCCCGCCCATCAAGAACATAATCGTTTTTGCACCTTACACCTGTTCTCTTACTATTCCCCTTGAGGTCAAGATAAAAACACAAACTGTAGCATCAAATTCTGCAATTCATCAAATCCTCTGACCACTATCCTAAGACACTGTCTCTGGAAAGCACAGGCCAGAAAGGCAGCAAGTGTTCAGGGAGGAACAAATGTCTAAAGCAACTATAATCCTCTCAAGCACTGCTAGGACAGCAAGGGCATTACCAGTGACCATGGACAGTGGGCGGTACATCTTACCTTAGGATCCAGCTTGGAAAAGGGACTGGGCTTGCCACCCCAGCTGCTAACTTCCATGATATTCTCAAAGTCTTCTCTCATTAAATAATATGTGTCCATAAGTGTGACAACATGCTGAACTCCTTCTACCCCTTGTGAGGTCAAGGGTCGCACAAGTGCATCTCTGATGTGTGACAGGTAATCCATGTTCACCGTCCTTTTGCTGGAGTAAGTTCTGAAACACACAGGACAGAAGGACACACATCTTTACTTTTTAAATCGTGTCAATGGCACCCCATTAACAACCCCCCCATGAGATCATCACTACCAGTCAATCAGATTCTTTTGCCTTTTCAACATGTAATTATTTTACAGCATGTAAATTACTTCATAGGTCCTTTTAATAAACAGTATTTTGTCCTTAGGAAAGCAGCTCTCAGGGCGGTCAGATGCCATACAAGCCTGAGCTGGACCCCAGGACCAACAAGTGGAGAGAGAACCAACTCTATCCTTTGATTGACAGGCACTCTCGCATGCAGATGTACACACATAACCACCCAACCAGTAACCACTCTTTAATCACTACACAATACTGCGGTCAAAATGAGTCAATAAAATAAGACATTCATATGAGTCAATGGGCTGAAATACAAAAAGGTTTTAGCCAGATATGGTGGTGCATGCCTTTGATCCCAGTGCTCTGGAAGAAGAGGCAGGGAGATCTCTTTGGTAGTTCAACGTTATGCTGGTCTACATAGAAAGCTCCAGACCACACAAGGTTACATAGTGAAAATATCCCTCTCTCTCTCTGTCTCCACACACACACAAACATACACACACAATTTTTAATTTCAATAAGCACTGTAAATTAACTAATAAACCAGAACTTACAAATTGGTTATGTATTTCTATGCATCCACTCTAAATTGCTGATCCAAGTCTAATAATAATAATGTTCAGTGGAACTCCCGCCGTTTAACAGGGGTGCTGGGACAGGCAGTTTCTCCTTTGCTCTGACTGGAAAGCAAAGACGGGTTCTACTTCCATCTTACTCAACATCCAGCAATTGTGCCTCTGTGCTTAGCCTTACCACAGCCATATCAATGCATCGTTCCCAGCCCCAAAACACCAAAGGCATCAGGAAACAGCAGGGAGAGTGCCTACACTGAGTGCCACTCCTGCAGGAGCGAGGGGACGACACTTCTTGGTCTGACTGTAATAGAGACTGTACATGAAGACCTCCTTTGTACTTCCTCGTGTCTACACTTGGAACCTTCCCATCGAGGGCAGGGTTTTCCTCACCCAAGAACCTGCAGAGACTGCCTGCAAAGCTGGAAAGTGGTCTATGGAACCAGGGCAAGCAGGGAAACAGGCTGTGGGCTGCTGAGAACTAGAGTGTTATCAAGAATTAACTTTTCTGGGCTGGCGTGGTGACACAAGTACTCCAGAGGCAGAGGCAGGCAGATCTCTGTGAGTTCAAAGCCAGCTTGGTCTACAGAGTGAGTTCCAACCCAGCCAGGGCTATACAGAGACCTTCTCTCAGAAAAACCAAAAAATAAAAAACTGACTTTTTGTTTCCCAAATACTGGCATTCCCTTAAAAGTAAAACACTGAGCAGACACCGCCACTCTACATTTTTACAATTGCTTCCAGCTGCCAGCCTGGCAGTGCTGTGCCCAGGTGCTTTAAGCTGGGGGACCTCGGGCTGGGTGTGGGAGTGACATTGGTGAGTCTGGTGGCTCCTCCACGTCCTGTGCCACAGAACAGCACTTTCAAATCTCCCTGACTCTGACCCAGCAGCCTCCGTTTTATAAGGACCTGGGGATGGCACTGCACCCACCCTGGGAACCCCTCAGGAAGACAGTGAATTAGTGTTGTTTTAAGTCACTCTGTGTTAGAGCAGCAAAGGAAACTAAGGGTGGAATAAGCGACTCCTGCCATGAGCTAGGAAGAGAGAATTCAGTGAGAACTGGGACATCACAGGACAGAAACTGCCCCAGCTTTCCGCAGGCACCAGGGCAGGCCCAGAAATGGAAATAGGATTCTTCAGCAGGCTTCATGGTTATCAGCAGATCCTTCACATGGTAAAAACTTATCAACTGTAACAAACTGTGACAAACTCAAGCACTGTTGAACTTCTTTAAACTTTTCCAAGTATGTTCACTTTCATTACCTGAGTGGCAGCTCCTGTCATGTGCCAATCTGTGTTCCCTATCCTAGATGACTAAACCAACTTTCTAGTAAAACAGGTTAAAACTATCATTTCTTTATGAATACTTCAGGTTCCATATTACCTATTCTGAAGAGCAAAGTTATTCCACTAATACAGGCACACTTCCAGCACCAACAAACAACACCAGACTTTTAAAAGATGTACACACTTTAAGAATGCTCTCAAATCATGATACATCTGCCATCTGGCTGGTTTTTTTTTTTTTTTTTTTTTTTAAGCAACAGAGCTCAGGCCAGACAGCAGGAACTTACCCAGATGATTAGCTGATGAGCAATCAAGTCCAGCCCTCAAGTGCACCCATCCCACAGGGCAGCAGAGTGACAGGGGTGGCGCTAATCCCGCTTACCTAAGACTCATGTGCAAGGCCAGGTCCTGAACAATCCGGTCATGTTTGCCCGTAGATGAGTGCTTCCCCAGCCAGCTTGGGAAGCTGGGAAACTGAGTCATGTAGCCCCTCATCAACTCTCCAGGAAGAACACTGGCATAAATGGCCTGGGCGGGGGGTGGAATCAAACATACAGTCCAGAATTTAAATTGGTATAAAGTTGTTTCTTTAGTATCGGAGTCCAATGCCCCAATATAAACCATTTTTTTCCTCTCTGGACCGGTGTGGAGGCGAGGGAATAATTGAGAAACTGTTGACACAGCAATACTGGAAGGGAGTCTTAGGCTTTATTTATTTTTGAAGATCACCCACGTTTATTTTTTAAACACCTTTTATCCCCCAAGGAAAACTAAGGTGGAAGTTTATTAACATTTTGCTTTTGGGGTATTCTTTAGCAGCTCTCATCCCACTGTGAGGTATAAAGAGGGTGGAAACTTAACCCAAATGCAGCATTTGAAGACGGGGGTCACTGCATAGTGATTTAGAGCAGAGAATCGTAAGTGAATGCTAGACACTCCATAGAGGAGATCAAGCATACATAAACATACACATACATACATGCACACACCCGTCTCCTGCCATGTCATACCTTGTACCACTCAGCATTCTTTAAGCAAGGAGGCCATCACCAGACACAGGCTCCTCACCGAAAACTGTGAGTGCAATAAACTGTTCTTTAAATCTTACCTAGTTTGTGGGCAGGACATTATAGCAATCAAAAACAGACTAGCAGTCCATGGATGAAGTAATGGCCCAATGCCTAATTACAACACCCTCTCCCTGTCCTAACTACAGGTTTGGGAAGTTTCTCCCACAGAAAACAGAGTAGAGACTGGGGAGACGGTTTAAGTAAAGTGCTTGCCACCTGTGCATGAGGACCTGAGTTAGATCCCCAGCAGTCATGAGAAAACTGTAATCCCAACACTGTAAGAGACAAGAGGATCCTTGGGACTCGATGGCCAGTCACCGGAACCTAATCAAGTTCCAGGCCATCATCTATTATCTTGGAGCCATTAAGAACGGAGTGCTCTTCCAGAGGACCCTAGTTTAGTTCTTGCATCCTCACAGGGCTGTCTCCAATACCAGTTCCAAGAAGATCCAATGCACCTGCCTCCATGGGTACCCACACTAGTGTGCACATTCCTACACATACATACACACACAAACACAAACACACACACACACACACACACACACACACTCATATACCTTAAATAAATAGATGAGGGCTGGAGAGATGACTCAACAGTTAAGAGGGCTCACTGGCTGGACATGGTGGCGCACACCTTTAATCCCAGCACTAAGAAGGCAGAAGCAGGTGGATCTCTGCAAGTTCAAGGCCAGCTTGGTCTACAGAGTGAGTTCCAAGACAGCCAGGGTAACACAGAGAAGAAAAAAAAAAAGTGCTATTTTTCTTCCGAAGGACATAAGTTCAGTTCCCAGCACAACTGGTTGGTTGTGTGGCTCACCCAGCTAACCAGCTCCAGGGGATTCAGTGCCCTCTTCTGGCTTCCACATGCACTCACCCACACACAACATACATTTACACAGACAGACAGCCACACACATGTACACACACACAGAAAACTAGGCATAGTGGTACACACCTTTAATTTTAGCACTTAGAAGGCAGAGGCAGGTGATCTCTCTCAGTTCAGGGACAGCCTTATCTATAAAGAGAGGTCCAGGCTACATAGTAAAACCCTGCTCAAGAAAACCAACCAAGCAAAACAAAAACAAAAAACAAGAAGCAAGGCAGATGGCCTGATGAAGAATCCCCAAGGCTGACCTCTGGCCTCCACATACATGTGAGTGCACACACGTACAGCAGTGCAGTGCACAGAGGTGAGGTGGGTAGAGAAGAGGGAGAGGGACCACAAGCAACCCTGGTCTAAAACTGTCTCAGGAGTCATCCTTGCAGCCTTGACCAAACAGCCTCAATATACCTTTCCCTTCCTAGAGGCCAGTATCACAGCCCAGAAGGAATCACACACAGAGGAATGTGGCTGTCTGATGGCAGGGAGACCAGGTGAGAGCAGACTGAGCTGCCACCAAGGGAGATGCAAAGGGGAGGTGTGACTTCAGACATCTTCTCTGAGCAGCATTTTCAGTCTGCTGAAGGCTTTAATTAAACTTTCCACAAATGTTGTGTCCTGCCTTATTCTACTAATATTTTCTCCCAAGTTCTCATTAGATAATCTCTACAAACTGGTTTAAAGGTAGAAGGGCTTCACCAGGATGACTTACCATAATTCACCATCCTCCTGTAGCTGGACATGGGAGTTTTCTGCAGTGTTTCCTATCAAAACTAATGCTTTGGGGAATATTTTTATATAGTGTTTTTCTGTGCTTAAAATTATTTAAGATAAAATCTCAAATGTACAACTACTAAGGAAAGAAAACATTTTTGTACAAATTTTATAAAAATAAAAAGATTTTTAAAAAAATCTAGGAGCTGGAGAGATGGCTCAGAGGTTAAGAACACTGGCTGCTCTTCCAGGGGTCCTGAGTTCAATTCCCAGCAACCACATGGTGGCTCAAGCCATCTGTACTGAGACCTGGCGCCCTCTCCTGGTGCTCAGGTGTACATGCAGACAGAACACTGCACACATGACCTCTACACTTCAAGACTGAGGCGTAGTGTTTTACTTTTCAAGCAAATGTACGGCTGAATTAAAAGAGGGCAGGGGGGCTGGGTGTGGGTGTGCACCTGGAGAGACTGACACGGACTGCCTCAAGTCTGAGACCAACCTGGGTTACAGAGTGAATACCAGACTGACTAGGGCTCCACAACAAGACTCAAACAAAACAAAACAAAACAAAAACAGAAGAAAAAAAAAGCTGGAAAAATTACTGGAAAGCTGGACCAGTAATGAATGGACATGAAATTCAGAGCTATGGGTATAGATCCGTGGTAGAGTGCTATCTTGCATGTACAAGGCTCTGGATTCCATTTCTAGTATGTATTCTCACATGTAAGAATACTTTTAAAGATTAAGTGTATATTAAATCTGTTTTCATAGTACCTAATAAAATGGACTTCTGCAGCAATGAAGAACCTTGCCATTCCTGCCCTGGGTGCACTTTTCTAGGCAGGGCTCTGAGCAGTGACCCTCTCAGGGAGCCACAAATGCACAAAGATTCTTAAGGTAAAACAGTAAATAAGACTTCTGGTGCACACCTGTGGCTAGAATTGACACTCAGAACGCTTATTCCCATTCCTCTGTTTACATGAAAACACTTTTAGCAAATAAAGACAATAGTGACCAGAGTATTTTTCTCTAAACAGACTATAATTTTGCCACAAAAGACTAGAGAGATAGCTCAGAGGTTACAAGCACTTGCTGCTCTTCCAGAGAACCTGGGTTCAGTTCCCATCGCCCACATGGTCGCTCACAACCATCAGTAACTCCATTTCTAGATGCTCTCTTCTGACCTCCACAGGCACATGCATACATACATGTATGTATGTATACAGGATAAACATAAAATTATTTAAAGAAAAAAACTAATTACAGGAACCACAAGACTCTTTCTTCAGCTGAAGTGGCTCCACGCTTACCTGTGTGGGCAGAAGACTCCAGCTCTGCTTACTCCGGATCTGACTGTCCACTAAGTCACCGTCACATATACTGTCTGCCGCCCGGCTTAAAAGCATCAAGTGCTTTTTCATGTCACCCCTGCAAAAAAGAGCCAGTCTGGGTTACAGCACTACCCACTCCAGCCGTCTGCACAAGCACTTGGCCTCTGTAGTGCTGTAAGATCCTGACCCTACCCCAGTACCCTTAATGCTTACCCTGCAGCCACAGGCTTCACATGGACATAGTTTTCCTGAACAAAGAGGGGGGCTATGGAATAGTCATGGAAAAAGAGATCCGATTTGTCCATCAGTGACATGTGTGCAGTCTCCTCTCCAGCTGCAAACACCTTCCGGGCAACGTCAAATGGGCCCTGCCAAGAAGGGGCACAAAAGGACTGAATGACCAAAACCTAATAATACTGGTAAAGAGACGAGCAACAGGAACCTTCACTGTACTTTGGGGGTCCCAAATGAACAGCTTAAGGCACCTTTATCATCACTGCCAAAATCTGGAAGTACTAAGATGTCCTTCAGTAACCAAATGGGTAAATAAACTAATACTAATACACATCCAGGCCTTGGACTATTACTACTCAACAATTTTAATAAAAAAAATACCAGCTAGGAATGTTGGGATACATCTGTAATCCCAGCAGTTGGGAGATGGAGTTCAAGGTCAGCCTCAGCTGCACACTGTCTAGAAGCCAGCCCAACTGAACACAGGCCACACAATCTCAAAAGACCAAATAAACAAACAAAAAGGACAGGAAAAGGAAAGAACAGTTGGTCGATCCATCAGAAGACAGGACAGAGCCTTAAATGTACACAAGTGTACTCTATGTATGAAAGGAGTCGATCTCCAAAGGCTACATGCTGTATGAGTCTCACTATATAATACTCTGAAAAAGGCAAAACTATGGAGATGAAAGAGACTGGCAGTTATAAGTCAGGCAGTGATGGCGCACACCTTTAATCCCAGCACTCAAGAGGCAGAGGAAGGCAGATCCCTGTGATTTTGAGGCCAGCCTGGTCTACAAAGTTAAATTTCAGGACAGCCAAAGCTACATAGAGAAAACCTGTCCTGGAAGGGAGGAGAGGGAAAAAAAAAAAAAACCTTATGGCTCTAATTATAATTTCTGACTAGGAAAACAGAGCACAGAGGCAACCGATAGCGACCCCGGCTGTGGAGTTGAACTAAACCATCTGAAACACACAATTCCCGCAGTAAAAACCTTGCAGGCCATGAATGCAGGCAGAAGGTAAGCTGAAAAAGCCACTCTGCAAGATGAAGCACGGGTCTCTCTTTTAAAACATCCCTTTCTCAGAATCTGCGACAGACGAGGACCATGCCTGAGGAAAAGTCCACTGTTCCACTATCTACGGGTCTGACAAGTCCTTGGACTCCACAGGTCCAACACAGGAGTCCATTATGTCTACAAAGCTAGTACAAGCAGAACAAGAAACATTTCAACTTCATAACTAAGAAATGGAAACACATTTTACCAATTTGATGTCCTTCTTGGCCCTCTGAGAATCAGCCTTGGCTTGGTCATACGTTAGTGCCTTACTTTGTGCACACCACATACTCATATTATGTAAAACCTACAAGAAACAAATTATAAGATAATGTCAGGATGCGAAAGGGCTACTATTCTCCTACCCTGTACAAGTTTGAAGAATGAGGGGGCAAAGGAATTGACAACTGTCAAGAGCTGGAGAGACAGCTCAGCAGTTAAGAGCATTGATTGCTCTCCCAGTACCCATATGGTAGCTCACAGCCATCTGTAATTCCAGGGCCAAGGATTCTAATGCCCGCTTCTGGCCTCTGCCAATACTAGGCACACAAGTAATGCACACTTACATGCAGACAAAATACTCATACACACAAAATAATAAAATTAGAAGAGTAACAACTGACACGTAATATGTATCTAACTCACCTGTCTGACATCTTGATTAGCTCCCAAAATTATTTCATTCATGGCTGGAGGGGGGATCTTCAAACCCTCTTTAAATGCAATAGACAGCATCGCACTCTGAAATTGACAAGAAAGGACATCGTCACTGACCTTTTTAACTCATAGCATCTAAAATTCTATTAAAATATTTGTGAGATACTTTTGAAAAATGACCCTTGAGTTTTCACTTAGCAATCACTGCATCTTGGATAAACTTCACTGGCCACAGCGTTGACACTGCCTAAAGTTGAAATCAACCTTTATGTAAAGATAATAATGGCATCTAAAAAGAAACTCTGAACCAGTGCACTGGCTAGTTTTATGTAAACCCAGCACAAGCTATAATCATCTGAGAAGAGCAAAGGGGACTGAGAAAACACCTCCATAAGATCCAGCTGTAAGGCATTTTCTTAATTAGTGATCGATGGGGGAGGGCCCAGTCCACTGTGGGCGGTGCCATCCCTGGGTTCTGTAAAAAAGAAGGTTGAGCAAGTCATGAGGAGCATCACTCCTCCATGGTCTCTGCACCAGCTCCTGCATCGAGGAAGGTTCCTGCTTTGTGTGAGTTCCTGTCTTGACTTCCTTCTATGGTAAACAGTGATGTGAAAATGTAAGCAAAAAGAAAAAAATCCTTTCCTCCCCAAGTTGTTTTTGGTCACCGGGTTCATCACAGCAATAGGAACCCTAAGGCAGTTAGCAAGCTCGCTCAGTGGGTAAAGGCACTTCCCGTCACACCTGAAGCCTAAGACTGATTCCTAGACCCTACATGGTACAAAGGAGAGCACGGCCACCCAAAGGATGTGCATGAGCTCACATGTGTGTACACATGGACACAGAGAGACACACACCAAATAAACATTTTTTTTTTAATTACAATCATCATACCTTAATTTGTTCAACCCGAGGTCTTTGGAAACGAAGATCAAAACAATAATGAACCAAAGAGCGAATTTTGGGGTGATTTCTATCATTGCACATACAAATGATAGGAATTTTAGTATGCTTTATCAGGCCTATGAGTTCCTAAAAGGCAAATTGGGAACATAAAAATCATTACTTTAATACTACTTAATATATTTTAGTATTTTTTTTAAAAGCCCTCAAATGCTATAACCCATATTTCTTAAGCAGATATAATGTTGTCACCTGAATTCCGCCCCTGTCCTCACTGCCTGCCATGCCATCGACCTCATCCATGATGAGAGCATGTTTCGAGCCTACCGAAGGAGCTGCTCCACCTGGCCAAGGGTGAGACAGGACAAAACACAGGAACACTGTTCAAACTGCTGTTCTGCAGAAAGTTCTAAACATAATTTAAGCTTCAAAAGCTGCAAGTGTTAAACCATGAGAAGAAATTCTCCCAACATCTTCCACAGTCCCAGTTTCTCTTCCCAACGGCTCCCTTACAATGTGTACCTTGTAGTTCTTCACTTAATAATGTGTGGTCATTGATCCATTCCCCCACATCCACCCACCCACCCATCCATAACACTTCCTTTTTCTTAAGATTTACTTATTTCCAGGCAGTCGTGGCACACACCTTTGATCCCAGCATTTGGGAGGCAGAGGCAGGTGGATCGCTGTAGTAGGCCAGTCTCGTCTACAGAGCGAGTTCCAGGACAGCCAAGGCTACACAAAGAAACCCTGTCTCAAAAAACAAAAATCTAATAATAAAAAGATTTATTTATTTTATGTTTATGGGTATTTGTATGCATACATGTCTGCATAGCAGAAAAGGGAATGTTCAACCTCAAGAACATTTCCTTTTTAATGTAATTTAATATTCTACTTTACAAATGTATAATAATTTAGTTTATTAATGAAATCTAAGATACTTCCAAGCTTTTGCTATGTCATACTTATATTTAAATATCCCCATATGTATGTATGTGTCTATGTGTGTCTGTGTCTATAGTGTGTATGTTTATACCATTGTGCACATATTAAAGTATAACGACAGCTAAATTCCAGAAACTGGAATTCAGAAATTAGAAATTATGTATGATTTAAACTTAAGGAAAATGCCAGATTGCTTAAGAGTTGTATTAATACTTCCACTAGTCATATACAAAAAGTAACATGGAGAGATAGCTGTCAGCACAGTGTTTGCAGTGCAAGCACAAGAACCTGAGTTCAAGCCTATAATACACATAAAAACTCTTGTGTGTGGTGATGCACACATCACACACACACAAACAGGAAGAGATTGTGAGTGAGAGAAAGGACTTTTTCTGAGCTACTTTCAACAAGTAATTTCCAGCATTAAAAATACCAAGGATCCAAATAAAATGCCAAAAAAAAAAAAAGAAAAAAAAAAAAAAAGAAAACAAGAAACAAAACAAAGTTCTGAGTAATTCTCCACAGGCATGTGGATCCTTAACTAATACATCTTTACTAGTCACAACCTGAATACCATGGGCCCTTCCACAGATGTGATATCATCTAGCTCGAAATGGGCCCCTCATTCTTCCAGGCCTTTTCAACAAATGCGTCCTTTTACTGGTAGATTACAGAATGCCCCTATCAACCACAGGCCTTACACAGCCTTTGACCTCACATATCACACTGTATTTTTATTTTCCATACTCCTTTATGAGATTCACCTGCCAACTGTCTAAAATCACATACAAAATGAAAACTGTGTTACTATGTACACATTTTTATCGCATTCTCAGAGCCCTCTGACTTACGAGGGTAGTGACCCCTGCCCAGGACAGCGCAGGACGCTTACACATAGCAGTACTCACGACAGAACACTGAAACACATCCATAGCCACAGTTCAAAAGAGCACATACTTGTATAAAAGCCTTTGATGCTGGTGTTGTTCAATGACTCAGCAACAACTGCTTTCAAACTGTTCTTACTCCGAGTATCACTTGCATTTAGTTCCACGTAACTGTAGCCCAATTCCTAGTAAAAATATTTGAAATTGTTACTATCACAGTGCAAATGACCCTGGGGAAGGGGGGGTCTTAATTAAGGAACAGAGTTTCTAAATCACATAAAAAACACAAGTACAAATATTAAATATGATACAAATAAACAAATTTAATATTCTTCATAGTTTAGAGATTCTTAAAACACCATACAGTGATGTGGGAGAGTCTTCTGTTTGAGTTGATTTCATTGGCTAATAAAGAAACTGCCTGGCCCATTTGATAGACCGCCCCTTAGGTGGGTGGAGTAGACAGAACAGGAAGAGGAAGTGAGGTAGAAGGATCAGTAAGATGCCATGCCTCTCCTCAGTGAGACAGATGCGATGAAGCTAGCCACCAGGTCAGACATGCTGAATATTTCCCGGTAAGACACTGCTCGTGGTGTTACATAGATTATTAGATATGGGTTAGTCAAGATGTGAGTAAGAGGCTGAAAATAATGGGCCAGGCAGTATTTAAAAGAATACAATTTGTGTGTTGTTATTTCGGGGTATAAGCTAGCCGTGCGGGAGCCGGGCGGCGGGAAGCCAGCCCGCAGCTCCACACTACAGAATGGCGCCCACGTGGATAACCGAATCTGCAGAAAGCTTGAGAAAGCTTGGGAAAGAATAGAGTAAAGCTCTATTTTTTGGGTCTGGCAAGCAAGCACTCTCATCTAAGAGAGGCTTCCTGACTCAGCTTCAGCTGCAAAACATTGCAGCTCTTTTAAGAGGTTCGGCTACGAAACACTTAAATGGTGTTGATGAAAATTAACTGCATGCTTTTCGGTTTTCAGCCGTAGCAGGAAAAAAGCTGTGTCGTTTTAAAATGCCAGCTTTCTGGGCTGTTCTGCCAGAGCAAACTCTGACTCTTTCAAGCAGGGGGTCCTGACTATGGAGCTTTTGAGTGTTGTTTAACACTGTTGCAGCTTGCTTGCTGGCAGGGACCTTGAACAGCCACAGAGTTGTGGTGATAAACATGTCTACAGCCGGTACCTCTGCCATGAGGCTGGAAAGCTAAGGAATGGGCTGGATCTAGCTGTCAAAGCCACGGCTTTAATCCTACCTATATTGCTTGGTAAATTAAAGACTCATGTGGTCAGAAAAAGAGAGATATACAGTAAAGAGAGATTCAAAGACAAAGAAAACCTCTAAATGGTTTGCAGTGAGTTAAAAATACATGCAGGCTAAAAGTTAAAGTTCTTACAGTTAAAAAAAAAGAGAAAGAAAGAAAGAAAAAGCAAGTAGTTTGTTGTGGTGGTATACACCTTTAATCCCAACACTTGGGAGGCAGAGGTAGATTGACCTCTGTGACTTCAAGGTGTGGCAGGACACACCTTTAATCCAAATGCCTGGGAGGCAGAGACGGAAAGATCTCTGTGAGTTCAAGGTGTTGTAGCACACACCTTTAATCCCAGCACTGGGGAGGCAGAGACAGACGGATTTCTGAGAGTTCAAGGACAGCCTGGTCTACAGAGTTATTCCAGGACAAAGATATACAGAGAACCTGTCTCAAAAAATAAAAGTAAAAATAAATGAAATAGAGGTTAAAATGAAGTCGTATAAGATGGAAAATACACAGAGAATCTTGATACTGTATACTATTATGCTCTCTTTGAATTGTTTGAATGCTGAGGAAGAAGCAATAGCTGCTAAAAGATATTTGTTTATAAATGCTGCTGAACTAATCCAAGATAGATATTTTAAAAATACCTTGACTTTAAAATTTGGATCTAAGGATATGATACTTTGGAAAAGAGATTCTTCTTTTGTTTTTACAAAAAATGAGACCATGTGGATTGCTTCTATCCCAATATGGTATGATAGACCACGCCCTCCTGAAAGGTTGCTGTGAACACCTTCAGAAAATTACTTCACCCAACTGATGACTGAGATGAACCTGGCACACAGGTTACACCATGAAAGATCTGATTAACAGCGCCCCCATTCAGCATGAAGCAGTTTGGAGAGAAATAAGTGCGCCCATATTCCCAAATATTGTTTATAAGTGTTTTTTTACATTTAAAGGGGGATATGATATAGATATGAATAATTTACATTGATATGGATTTTGCTTTAGTGATTTAAATTTAAGGTCAATTTTGTTTTATGTGTATGTATTTCTGATACTGATTAAGGTATTGTGATTGTGTAGTTCATTTTAAAAATGTAATGTATATAGGTTGTTAATGGATAGTCAATAATAGTAAAGCTTATAGTCATGTTAGTTAGATTTTCTAGATATATAGAGATATATTTTAGTTAGATAGGCATTCCTAATATCTTTCAAAGACTACAGAATATTCCACTTAAATGTTTTAATAACTTAGGGCTTTTCATGACAATGAGACTTGCCTGCTCCTGGCAGCACCATCTATTTCAAGAAGATGATGGGCATCAAAGAGGCTCCTTATGGAGTTTGATAGCCATTGGGCAAGAAACTGCTCTTGCTTGGACTGTTGCATAAACTGGACACAGAGAACCCACAGAGAGGACTGCTGAACTTGCCTAAATGTGAGATGATTCTTTGGGGTTCCTGACTCATGAAAGAGTCTGTGAGACATTCTGCAGGACACA
The DNA here is from genome assembly GCF_903992535.2 of Arvicola amphibius. Classification (NCBI taxonomy): domain Eukaryota; kingdom Metazoa; phylum Chordata; class Mammalia; order Rodentia; family Cricetidae; genus Arvicola; species Arvicola amphibius. The sequence goes on along the minus strand of NC_052047.1, from coordinate 37,314,018 downwards.
GTAGATACTGACTGAACTGCCTTTGAAATTTCCTGCTTCATGGAAATGTCTCTGGATACTATGGGCCTGAAGGCTGAAGATGGATGCCCCAACAGTACAAAGGAACTTTGGGTGACTGTCCAGGCAGCGAGATGTCTCTATCATTTCTAGAGTTTTGTAAGTTGCTTATTTCTTATTTACTTAGGTAATATTATATCCTTCTGGAGTCTTTGATGGAGTTGAAGAATGGATAGATAAAGTTTTCCTTTGTTATGATAAAAGATAAAATGGATATAATATTGTAACTAATTCTTACTTGATAACTATTTTGTTATATGTAATTTTACTATGTTAAAGTTAAAGCCTTTCTTTTATTGTTTAAACAGAAAAGGGGGAAATGATGTGGGAGAGTCTTCTGTTTGAGTTGATTTCATTGGCTAATAAAGAAACTGCCTGGCCCATTTGATAGACCGCCCCTTAGGTGGGTGGAGTAGACAGAACAGGAAGAGGAAGTGAGGTAGAAGGATCAGTAAGATGCCATGCCTCTCCTCAGTGAGACAGATGCGATGAAGCTAGCCACCAGGTCAGACATGCTGAATATTTCCCGGTAAGACACTGCTCGTGGTGTTACATAGATTATTAGATATGGGTTAGTCAAGATGTGAGTAAGAGGCTGAAAATAATGGGCCAGGCAGTATTTAAAAGAATACAATTTGTGTGTTGTTATTTCGGGGTATAAGCTAGCCGTGCGGGAGCCGGGCGGCGGGAAGCCAGCCCGCAGCTCCACACTACAATACAGACATACAACGCACACAGAAGTTTGCTCTTAAACCCACAGCTGGTAAGCTAGGTACAGTGGCTCGTACCTGGTTATCAGACCATCTGCCACAGCAGCACAGTGGTCAAATAACCCTTAACTTAATAATGGTCCTAAAGAACAAGAGTGGGAAAGCAAGGAGGGCACCGGGCACAGACACAGAAGGTCAGACTAATGCTAGAAAAGGGGCACAGAGAAAAGCATGGTACACACAGGGCTCTATACTGCCTGCAGCTATGATATCTACTGGGGGCTTAGGAACACATGCTCCGCCTTTAAGGGGAAATAGATGTATTACAATAGCCAATAGAGTAATAGGTTTGGGGGCAGCTCTTAGTGTGCTTTGGTTTTTCTGAAACATTCTATGTGTCCTGAAACTCACTACGTAGACTGGGCTGGCCTTGAATTTAGACTGTCACCTGCCTCCTAAGTGCTGAAATATAGATAGGCATGCACCTCCACACCCAGCCAGAATAGCAGTGTTTCTTAAAGGATGGAGTGACAAGCATCGCTAGAGCCAAAGAAATCGCTAGGAAAATATACACTGTAGGTTTACACACAGCAATACATACAAGAGCACATGCACACAAGAGCTATGTAATCACTGCAAAGTTTTACCTTTCCAGCTGGACCCACCTGACACACAAGAGAAGCTGTAGTGGTTTTGCCAACACCCGGAGGGCCAGACAGCAATGCTGCCTTGAAACTGGAACCATCATCTTTGCTGGAAAGTTTGCCAAATTTTGCTGCTGGAGGAAAATAAGTTCCAGAGCATGAACATGCACCATCTAGCGGACTCCAGAATAGCAGGATCGTTCACGAACTGCCCAAGAGCATCCCAAAGCAAAGAGGGACAGGGCAGACCTACTCACTACTGAAGCACATCACACACATAACTGAGCTTTAGGCTGCTGTGCCAATGCATACCTCAGCTCCATGCCTTTCCCTCATGGGCCCTGAGCACTCTCCACAGTCTCTCACAGGCCTTCGGATCTTGGGACTGGTCATTCTTTCTGCCCAGTATCACACACCTAGCTATCTACTTGAGCTCTAAGTCTCCTCCAGAGAGCTCACATCCTCTTCCCTGAGCACCCAGCATCCCCAGAACTCCCTGTACTTACTACAGTAGTACTTGGCACATGCATTTAATAACTGGCTTTCCAGGAGCTCCACCGGGGCCTAGTACTGCCCTTGGGCTCTGAACAGGTTCTCAATAAATACTTGTTGACAGATAAATGAACCAACCATGAGGCTTTTGCCCATGTGTGCAACTGAGCCTTACATGCGACAGACACACATAAAATGACAAATTGTGAAATCACCGTGTTTTTTCTCTTCGGGAGAACTCTTATGCCAGTTTCTGAGCCAGCGCAGCAGTTTGTTGGCACAGCTCTGGTCACCTTGCTGCCCGATTATGTGCTTGAGCGAGGTGGGCTTGTACTTGTCCACCCAGAGCAGGCTCTCCACTTTGTCCCCGCCGCTGTCCCCAGCCAGACCCTGAGCTCTGCTGTGGCCAGACGTCTCCTTGACCTCCTGCTCCGTGAAGTCCAGGGCCCTCTGAAACACATCTGCTTCCTTCTTCATGGCCTTCGCCGGGCTGCACTTTTGGGGAGTCAGTTTGCTCTTTTTAGACTCTGACTCCTTCTTGTTTGGACTAATTTTTCTTTTTCCTTGGTCATTTTTTTGAGGTGTTTGCCCCAATTTGGACTTTTCTTTCTTCATCTGAAGAGGAAAGATTTAAAAAACTGAAATTCAGAAGACTTCTATCCTGCTACACATAGCCCAGAGGCAAGGTGACACAGCCAAGTGAACTCTCCACCTAGGCTGCTGCTGTCACAATGGACTACTGCAGGGTGCGCAGCCACCACTTCCCACACTTCACAAACATAACAGCACGCACAGAAAGCCAACAATGTAGTGGTCATTTTTAAAATGGAAAGATGGGGCCATGGGGTAAACAACAACTGCTTGTTTTAAAGCTTCTTGACTACATAAAGCTATGTTTCCTCGAAAACGTGTCTATACAAAGTCAGAGCGGCATTGTATTGGATGGTACACACACATTACAGCCATAAAATGAAAGAACCCAAATATCCACTGCAGAACTTAGCATAAACAAAAAGTTACTGAGATCCACACAATGGGACATTATCCAATCATAAAGGACTGAATAGTGATACACACTACAGCTTGGTATGCTGTGAAGCCGTTACAAAAGGTGAAAAGGCTAAAAACAAAAGCCACATATGGTATGATTCTACTTATATTAAATGTCCAAATTAGGAAATCCATAAAACAAAGAACAGTATAGTGACTGCCAGACAGAGGGTATGACAAGCAACTATGAATAAGTATACAATTTATTTTTGGAGGCAATGACACAGTGTTTGGAATTAGATGCAGTAACTGGGCTAACAAGATGGCTCAGTGGGTTAAAGGTGCTTGCGCCATCAAGCTTAATCCTCAGAACCTACATTGTGGGAGAACCAATTCAAGCAAATTGTCCTCTAACCTCCACATGCATGCCATGTGCCCAAACACATAAAATACATACAATCAAAAATAAATAAATGTATTTTTTTAGTTAGATAGTGATGATTACTGCACAGGTATGAATTATGCTTTTAAAAGGTGACTTTTAAGGAATGTAAGTAATATTTTAATTTCTAAAACAGTTAAATGTCTTCCAGTAATGCTAGACCTTATGAATGTCCATTTAATGTAGTGACATTTAATTTGTATTTCAATAAATAAAGCTAGCCTGAGGATCAGAAAAGTAAAACAGCCACACTGGCCAGCCTTATAGACCAGGCAGCAATGGCACAGGCCTCTAATCCCAGTAGCCACACTAGATTGCCAAGGCGGTAGTGGTGCACACCTTTAATCCCAGAACTAGAGAGGATTATAAAACAGAAGGAGACAGCTCTCAGTCTCAGTCTCATTCTGAGGTTTCCTAGAGGCAGGGTCACCATTTTCAGACTGAAGTTGAGGTTAAGAGTCAGTGGCTGGTTGCTTTGCTTTTCTGGTCTTCAGGTTGAACCCCAATATCTGTCTGTGAGTTTTTATCAATTTAAGGGAAAACATTTCTGGAGATTCAAGGTAACTGTCCACTAAAGAAAGTCATCAGTTACAAAATAGGAAATCATTCCACTCATGGAGAAGACCAGCAGACACTATCTCAATCAAGTAATCAAGACATATCAATATCATGAACATGAAACACACCAAAAAGAACACAGTATCACCTGCATTATTCTTGCCAAACTGGGCAGCACAATCTAATCAAAGAAATGTTGCGCAATGCTACAATAGACATTCTATAATCAGCTGACCAGAAGAAAGTAAGGAAAGAGAGAACCACCCTTGGTTGGAGGAGGCTGAGACAGCACAAGCCATGGAGTGCAGGATCCTGGAGCACAGAGAGGACAGCAATGTGCAGTTGGCCATGAAGCAGCAACATTTACTCCCTACTGGTGGCAAGTGAACCATGGTCACAGAATCCACACCATTCCCTGGGACTTTTCTCCTGGAATAAACTGGTCACACTGGGACGGTCCTAAGGACACTAACCTTGCACCAGGCACTCCTGTCTGTGTCTTGCAGTGACCAGCAGGTGGAGAGCAGAACGAATGTGAGAGCACGAGGAGAGGCAAACACACACAATGACAGGGTCAGACGCAGTGGCAGCTTGGTAGACTGAGTCCATCCTGCCCTTGTGTGTCCCCCTCCCCCGCCTACTCTACTGTTGAAAACCAATAGAGACTAGTTTCTGTCATAACGAAGAACTCCTAATAGTTTTCACTGAAGATGCTGATAAACTCCTCTTTAAAAAACAAGGAACAGAAAACAAAACCTTTAGGCAGTAACATTTACAATAAAGTCAATACAAGAATACAAAATATGAGCTGAGGACAGAGCTCAGCAGTTAAAAGCACTTACTGCTCGTGCAGGACCTGAGTTCAGTTCCCAGAACCCACGTCAGGTGGCTCACAACTGCCCATAACTCTATTTCCAGGGAAAGATGCCCTCTTCTGGCTTCTGTAAGCACTGCATTCATGTGCATGTGTACACACACAAAAAGAATTTTAACGGTGTGGTCAGGTGTGGTGGCACATGCCTTTAATCCCAGCATTCCAAAGGCAGAGGCATGTGGATCTCTATGAGTCTGAGGTCTACATATCTTGCTCCTTACCAGCCAAGACTAAGTAAATTGCTTCAATCTTTTAAAAAAATATATGGAAAATAGGTATGAGTAGATATGTAACACATAACACACTATTTGCTACTTTCCCTCTCTCTTCCCCTGAGAGACATCCTGAGACACAATCTTCCAAAGCAAGAGGAAGTAAGGTGAATTCACTTGTGGTACAGGGCGTTTGGTCTTCTAGATAACAATGCTGTCTACTATGCATCTCCATCAAACAGGAGATATGCCAACCTCATTAAACCAGGTTTGTCTTATACACACCTCAGCTTCAGCAGCTATTTCATACTTGGATTTCTTGCCTGGCATAGTTCGAATCAGATCCAACAAACCATCTTCATCAAGGATTTTTGTTCCCAGAGCTGCTGCCTGTTGATTAAAATACAAGTCATCAGAACTCCATCCAAATCACTTCTTTCTATAGAGGAAAAATTATTTTAAGGCCTACTGGTAGATGAAAAGCCATATTGCAAATATAAATAACACTATAATTTAATTATTTTAAAGATTTTATTTTATGTCTATGAGTGTTTTGTTCATCTGTGTGTCTATATACCATGAATGTGCCTAGTAACCAAGAAGGTCTAAAGTTGGCTTCAGATTCCCTGGAACTGGAGATATGGTCAGTTTTGAGTGGTCATGTGGGTTCTAAGAATTGAATCCAGGTCCTCTCCAAGAGCAACAAGTGTTCTTATCTACTGAGCCCTAACATTGGAATTAAAAAAAAAAATCACCAGTTACCATTATGGATGAAATCCAGTACTCCAGTATGGATACATGAGTCATGAGAGAGGTTATAAAGCTCTAACTCTTTTCCTAGTTTTAATTCTGTGTGGAGACCCAAAAATGTGAGCCTATTGCCGCCTTGTCTGATAGAGAGTTTGGAGGTTGCTCAAAATGACTGACAAGTGTAGTTACATGTCCTGACCCAGGATGTGGTTACTTGGTTCTTTTGGCATTAAGGTGGCTCACACAAGTAGATCCATTCCATCCTGACAGATGGTCAGGATGTGCAAGTGCACTTCTGTTCTTCTTTTGTAATATGAGGTCACCTGGAGAATGGCTGGCTTCAGGATACTTGGTCTAGGGTCGCTTCACTGTCTAAGCAACACAATGCTAATGATTTGATGCCTCAAAGTGTTAAAGCAATTAACTGTTCGAGTTGTCCTTTGCATCATGTTAAAGAAGTCTTTTGTTGCATTCTTCCCCTTTTGTATTGGAGTATAAAAATGTATAGAAAATTAAACATTAATAATTTCAGTATTCACTGGAACGCCCTCCTGGTACTATTCTATGGTTTCTGTTTTACTATTTTTCATACATCTTCATATTCTTTTTTTTTTACTGATACACAGACTTTATTGAGATGTCACATACAACAGAGCATCCAAGTAGCAATCAACAATGGCAGCATGTCATTTTGTAATGACTGACACTTGTGACTTTTCAAATTTGATCTGCAGAAACTTTATCCTCAATTAAATCTAGTCATGCTTTTGAAAATGCTTTAGGTCACTCTGATGGAGGAGAGTTATCTGTCTATGTTTCTTTCATTAGTTAATTAATAAAGAAAACTGCCTTGGCCCTTTAAGAACAGAAAATTAGGTAGGTGGAGTAGACAGAACAGAATTGTGGGAACAAGGAAGTAGAGTTGGGGAGACGCTTCAGGCATTCGCCATAGTGAGTCTCCATGCTTCTCCTCTCCGAGATGGACGCAGGTTAAGATCTCTCCTGGTAAGCCACACCTCGTGGTGCTATATAGATTACTAAATATGGGTTAAAGGAAGATGTGAGAATTAGCCAATAAGAGGCTGAAACTATGGGCCAGGCAGTGTTTTAAAAGAATACAGTTTCCGTGTAATTATTTTGGGTAAAGCTAGCCGGGTGGCGGGTGGCGGGTGGCGGGACAGCCCCGCCGCTTCACACTACATCACTCCAAGCTTGGCAATTAACATTTGTCATAGACAATGATAAAATCACAATAGATAAATACCAGACAGACCTCGTAGTCATAAACATAGACAGCAGAAGGAAATGGTAGTGAGTCAGTAGTTAACCACAGTTACGGGAGGAGCTTAGCAAAGACATCTGGAAGCCTTGATTCATTCACAAGCCCAAAGATCTCTCCAAGCAGGGGCCGTATCTACAGTACAATCTACATCACTAACGCACTGAAACACGTACGTGATGAGCTCACTTGTATTAATGCCTTACATCCTCGGAGTCAACAATACCTTAGTATAAAAATATTCAAGTTGTACTTCTCATAGAACTTTCTGTGCTTCCTAATGGGTGCTAAATGGATTTAATGGAGGCAGCAAGTTCCCCTCCGGTGATCGATTTTAGCATTTTTACATCTATCTAGGCCTAAAGACGTTTTAGACTTTTGGAATTATCAGTGACAAGTATGTTCACATTTCAACTTAGAGTAATATATGCTTGACTCACAATGATATTTTGTCAGTTTACCTGAAATTAAATTTTAATCTTATAAAAAATGTGTAAGAGTGGCATAATAAATAACCAGTATGTTGAAATGGTAGCTGCTAATCACCAAAGACATGGGGGAACCCCACACTCAACACCACTGGCAGACTGAGTTTCTGCATGGTTTTAACTTACAGAACTACTCAAGGACACACACCTGTCTACTTTAGTCTGGTGTGCTCAGAAACCCAAGATATGGTCCACATACAAAAACTGTTTATCCAAGAAAAAAATTGTAGCTGACGGTTTCTCCTTTAAAATTAACAAAATAATTCCAAAACTTTTAACTACCAGAATTTAGAAGAACAATTTTAGTTAGAAATCAAGTATAACAGACTCAAAAAGGAAAAATGACTCGTATAGAAAAGGATCAAAAAGAATCCCAGATGTGGAGTGATTCTGTAAAGCCAACAAAGCTGAGGCCGCCCGCAGCTTCCTGTCACCCCGGCATCCCATCCTGCAGGGACTACCACAGGCTCTGGCTGCCCTACAAAGGGCGTTTCCCTGGCGTGGAGGCGAGCGTGCTCCCACTTCATTAAATTCACATACTATTTGGTCAAAGAAATAAGTAAAGCTAAATGAAAGCACATCTGGTCGAAATCTGTGGCCATGAACACTGACAAGATGTGCTTTATGTCCCTTGCAGCACCTGGCAGTGGGCAGCAGGATATGTTCGGGAACTCGGCATGGTCTCCATCTGCGCTGGAGGTGGCTCAGTGGCCTAGGCGCTAGTAGTGTTCACGGTGGAATTAAGGACTTCTCCAAAATCACCGCCGGCAGGCTTGGCTCCCCCTACTTTAGACTAAGTTTTCAACCTTTTCTTCAAATGACTTGAAAGTTGGGAGTTTTTTACATCTTCCAGCTTCTTGGTGATGACTGAGCCAACCGATGAAAATGCAGCTGAAGCCTTCTGTCTGGCCTGAGATAAGGTTTCAGATGTCTTCTTGTATGCAGAGGTCACTGTCACATCTTGCCACCCTTTGGTAGCAATGTTCTGCTTCAATTCCTGAAGTGAACGGATCCCAAGTTTGCACTTGATCTCTTCAAGATGTTTCTCTTTTGCTGCCAGCACTTGAGAGTCTGGATTTCTTCTTCCACCTTACCAAGTTCCCGTCTCAGCTCATCTTGCTCCTCCTCTGGCAGGTTCTCTGGGGCACTGAGCATGGCAACGGCACTCTCTCCTTCCTCGGCCACTGGCTCTGTCTTCAGCAGACCTTGCTCGCCGCGGTCCATGTCTGTGCCACCTCGCTCCCAGCACTCCGCCCGCCACCACATCTTCATATTCTTTACTTATATTTCTAATCCCCACGTCCCTACCCTGGCAAGAAGTGTTTTTGTCCAGGCTGGCCCCCAACAATTCTGTTGTTAATTCTTAGATTTTTGTTTGTTTTGGGAGTACATGTGATAAAGAACATTAAAAATATAATTGACAGTGGAAGTACAAAGTCCACTGAGGAAAGGGGGTCAGGAACTCAAACAGGGCAGGAACCTCAAGGCAGGAACTGTGGAAAGGACCATGAAGGTATGCTACTTACTGGCTTGCCTCTCACAGCTTGCTCAATCTGCTTTCTTATAGCACCCAGGACCAACAGCCCAGGGGTGACACCATTCCCAGTGAAGTAGGCCCTCCCACATCAATCATCAATCAAGAAAATGCACCACAGGCTTGCCCACAGGCATATCTAGAAGGGGCATTTCTCAGCTGAAGTTCCCTCTTCCAAAATTAACTTTGAATGACATAAAACTAGGCAGCACAAGTGGTGAGTGGGTAGTACTTGGGGTGGCATTACTACTTTTGTGCTGTTCTTACCTTTGCTCCCCTAGAAAGGAACGGAGCCAAGAGAACTGAAGTCCAGCCTGTTCTGGGAGGCCACCTGTTCATTTCCCAGCCACCCAGACTCCCAAAATAATCACACAGAAGCCATATTATTTGCAGTACTGTTTGGCCAATAGCTTAAGCGTATTTCTGGCTAACTCATATCTTAAATTAACCTATCTCCATTAATCTGAGTATCATCACAAGGCTTACCAGGTAAAGTTCCAGTGTCTGTCTCCAGCAGGGCTACATGGCTTCTCTCCGCCTCCACCTCTTTCTCCCAGCATTCAGTTTAGTTTTCCCTGCCTAGCTCTATTCTGCTAAGCCACTGGCCAAAACAGCTTCTTCATTCATTGACCAATAAAAGCAACACATAGACAGAAGGACCTCCCACACCACCAGCCACTTCTACCCCCTATGTTTTACTCAGGGGCAGTCATTTCCCACCTTCCTGCTAAGGACTCTAGTATGTCCAGCTCTGAGGGAGACTGTGACTTGCAGCAGGCCCACCTAATGAGAAGGCCTGTTCTCCTCTACCAATGAGGTGGCATTCTAGAGTGTTGCTGGGACAGCCCTGTAAGACCAGTCCCAGCTACACAGCTGTTTCCTACCCAGAAGAGTAACTCCCTCACAAGCACAAGGCAACATGCTTGAGGCCCAGAAGGCTGAGAGAAGGTGGCTGGGACTAAATGGGCTAGTTCCTGAACTGCTAAGACGGCCCAGTGACTATTGCCTCAGGAATTCTTTTTATGCATAGAAAACATTAGTCAGGTATCCTGTTACTTCTGCTTCCAATAATGAAAACTTAAGATAGGTTCTATAATGGCATGTATAAGAAAACCTAGAACCAAAAACAAAAAAACAAAACAAAAAAAAAAAAACTATATGCTTCTATGTTAAAAAATTACCAAGCCCAGCTGGACTGGGACTGAAAAAGCACGGGATAAAACTGGACTCCCTGAACGTGGCAGACAATGAGGGCTGCTGAGAGGCCAGGGACAGTGACACTGGATTTGGATCCTACTAAGCATACTGGCTTTGGAGGGCCTGGCCTGTTTGGATGCTCACCTTCCTGGACCTGGATGGAGGGGGAAGGAACTTGGACTTCCCACAGGGCAGGGAACCCTTACTGCTCTCTGGACAGGAGAGGGAGGGGGAGTGGAGGAGGGAGGGGGGTAAATGGGAGGCAGGGAGGAGGTGGAAATTTTTAATAAAAAAAATATTTTGAAAAGATTTAAACTAGAATACACAAAGAAAGTCAAGTAAACAGCAACTATGATTTCAATTAAAAAACCAAAATCCCGCTAGGCAGTAGTGGGGCACACCTTTAATCCCAGCACTCAGAAGGCAGAGACAGGCAGATCTCTATGAGTTCAAGGCCAGTATGGTCCACAGAGCGAGTTCCAGCACAGCTAGGGCTGTTGCACAGAAAAACCCTGTCATCTCGACAGACAGCATGTATATGGTATGAGGAGAAGACAACACTACAGGACGAAGCCTTTCTCCTTTTCTTAGGAGTCACAAACAGCCACACTGTCACACCACAGCAAGCAGGCACTACTGTGAGGAAAGCTGGCAGGACCCACCTTGTCACTCTTGGACTGTCCGCTGTCCCGGCCCATGATGAGATAGTTGGTTTTCTTGCTCACATTTCCTGTTACTTTCCCCCCATAACGTTCAATTAGAGACTTGGCTTCTTCCCGTTCAATGGACTCCAGCACACCCGTGATCACAAATGTCAGGCCTTCCAAGCAATTTTCAGCTCCCTACAAAACCAAAATGTTCGAATGGAGAGGAAATTACATAGTAGCTTTCCAAAGAAGTATCTGACAGCCAAGCTGCAACAAGCTGACTTGTCTTACTCAACATCATAAATAACCCCAGCATGAAACCTGGCTGAGATTACAGCAGAACCTCAAAGTAAATCCTGATGAATCCCTTTATAGTTAACATCTAACCGACACCAAATGAATGAGCAAACACACTGTTAGCAAAATTAAAATTACCCGTTCATGCCATTCTCCACTTTTCATATTTAAATCAGTAATTAGCGTTCATAACTTGGTGTAAACATCAAATATAATCTGCCCACTGCCACTCCCACTGCTGTTAAAGGCCAGCTTTGGTTCTGGAAGCTTCTCAAGTTGGAGTTCTCACCGTTCTCTCTGCTGATTACTCCTACTGAGAGTAAACCTAAGAAACTGCTTGATACATAAAGGTCATCTAAGAGCTGACCAGGCTTCTCCTCACAAATCTCAACTGCAACTCTGTACAGTTAGTTTAATTTTTATAACAGATTGGCTAAATTATACAAACACAATGGTCATTATACATGATGTGCCCTGCTCCATATTACTTCTTAAACAGAATTGAGATTGGTAAAGACTAACAAAGTCTTGAGAAGAAGCTAAACAAAACTCGAAGCATGCCCCAGCATAAGCTTGACATTTCCCCCTCCACATAAAGAGCCTTTCTTGGAAGGAGAAAATAGTTATTATTTACTCAGAAAGAATGCGGGAAATGGCTAACAGCATCTCTTTAGTTCCTCCATTTTCAGAAGTGAAAAGAACAATTAAACCTTCTCAACAGACCCCAAATCATCCTGAGGAACTCCATATCAAGATGCGCCTCCATTTCAAACCCCAACCTACTGTCCTGAGTGCTCTCCCACGGACGCACACAATGTAATTTTATTGACCCAACCTGAGTTCCGCTGGCCTCCTTACCAAGTCCGTCCATTAGAGGACTCCTCCACAGCTGACTCGGGGAACTAGCCGCAGCCTCACCTCGGCAGCTTTCCCTCAGCCTTGCTGTCACAGAGAAACTGCAGTCCCCGAGGACACCATGTGGCTGGAGGTCCGCAAGCAGGCGCTTGTTTAGTCCTTCAGTGTTACACTGTGTACAGGAGGCAAGGCTGACCTCTTTCTCCAGCTCCTTTCCCTCCCCTCGGCTACCCACCCTTTCTTCCTTAGGGGGACGACTAATCTATGTAGCCATGGACACCAAGCAAAATGAAAATTAAATTTTTGTGTATACCGAAGACATCTCCTCCCTTCTCAGAAGTCTCATGGTACAGCTAATTATTCTTCCCTTTCTGAGAGGGTCTATCCCATCAGCAAGAACACCTTAAGTTCCTCCTACCATTTCTACTTCACAACCAAACGTATCAAAAATATCTGTCTGCACGTCACCTCATAGTCGTCAAGCCCCTGCATCAGCCGTCCCCACTGCTCTACTCAAACTGTCCTTGCCGAGGTCGTCACTGGGGACGGTGACTCATGGTCCTCCTTGCATGGGCACTCGGTCCTCTCTGCTGGCGCTTTCACAGCGCACGGACCACACCACTCAGGCACCTTTCCTGCCTGGGCTTCTCTGACTTCTCTCACATCTGTGCCCGCTACTCATCAGCTGCATTGTGGTTTTCACCCCATTTTCATAAAGAGTCTCTGATAAGGCCTTCTTCTCAGTTTGCCAAGGTTTGTCAGATGACAGTGCTCCCTCTCAAACTTAGCTGTACACTAATACTACCTAGGTTCACAGGCAGTCATGCTTTTGTTTTGTTTTGTTTTGTTTTTTCGAGACAGGGTTTCTCTGCGGCTTTAGAGCCTGTCCTGGAACTAGCTCTTGTAGACCAGGCTGGTCTCGAACTCACAGAGATCCGCCTGCCTCTGCCTCCCGAGTGCTGGGATTAAAGGCGTGCGCCACCACCGCCCGGCTGCAGTCATGCTTTTGTTCCGAGCTCCATTCCCAGTCACTTGTCTACTGAGCATCTCCACACAGATGCCTCACACACATCTAAACCACAACATAGCCGACAACCACCTCATCATCATCTTCCCAAAATGGTCCTGCCTCGGTTTACTCAGATGCTTATGCCATTGCCAGATCATTTCTAGTACCCATTCAGCACACGTCTCACTTCCAACCATCTGTGACTTCAGCTCCAGGGACCAGTGCTCCCTTCTGGCTTCTGCAGGTATTACAAACACATGATGCACACACATGTAGGCAAAACTCCCATACACATAAAAGAAAAACAAACAAATCTTCACACACACAAAAGAAAATGTCACTCCTTAGCACTTCTCACCATTCCTAAGTGATCACCTGTATTTTTTTCTATTCTAGCCATTATAATCTATTCTCAGCAGCCAAAATTATACTTTAAAAACTCATTCTCTTTGGGGCCTGGAAGACGGCTCAGTCGTTAAGTGCTCCTCCAGAGAACCTAGATTCAATTCCCAGCGCTCACACGGTGGCTCACAGCTGTAGTCAACTCCAGTTCTAATAGACTGGACCCTCTCTTCTGGCACAGACATGCATCTAGACAAAACACTCATGCATTTGAAATAAGTAAATAATTTTTTTTTCTAGATTTTTGCGGGGAACCTGAGTTCAACTCCTAGCATTCTCTTAGAGGCTCACAACCACCTGAAACTCCACTTCCAGGGAAATCTGTCTCTCTCTTCTGACCTCTGAGGGTACTAGGCATGCAATAGTACACATACATATATATATATATATATATATGCCAGCAAGCCACCCATACATTTAATTAAAATAAAATTAAAACAACAACAAACTCCTTTTAGGCAAAAGTCCAGAATATCAGGCCCTACAAGTATGTCCCTATTCTCCTCTTCAGCAATCTTTAGTCCTTGGTATCTTTGCACCAATTACAGTACTTTTCCTTTAGTTAGCTCCTTAAGCATCCCATGTAAATTCCTTCCCCTCTCAAAGATGTCACACACCCTGACACTGACCACATTTACATGTCATCATGACCTCTTCATACCTAATGACGCCTCTTCATTCTTCAAATCTCCATTTCAATGGCATTATGTAAGTCAGTGGTTCTCAACCTGTGAGTCAAGATCCTTTTGGGGGTCGCATCTCAGATACCCTACATATCAATTATTTACACTAAGATTCTTTTTTTTTTAAAATATTTATTTATTTATTATGTATACAACATTCTGTCTGTGTGTATCCCTGCAGGCCAGAAGAGGACATCAGACCCCATTACAGATGGTTGTGAGCCACCATGTGGTTGCTGGGAATTGAACTCAGGACCTTTGGAAGAGCAGACAATGCTCTTAACCTCTGAGCCATCTCTCCAGCCCCCTACACTAAGATTCTTAACAGTAGCAAAATTACAGTTATGAAGTAGCAACAAAAGTAATTTTGTGGTTGGGGTCACCATATGAGTAACTACTGTCTTAGGGGGTCGCAGCATTAGGAAGGTTGAGAGCCACTATCTAAGTGATCCACCCAGGATCATCCGTGTTTCTCTACTATATTCTCTAAGAGCACCTAGGACTTTTCTCTCAAGGCACATAACACAATTACTGTCAAATAATAATGTTCTTACCAAGCTTTCCCTTAAGCTCTGAGTACCAGGAAGGCAAAAGACACTGGCGATATCAGCAGGGCATGGAAAAGCCCATCCCTTCTCAAGTTACTTATTATTTAAAGGAAAATGTGTCCATCAGTGAGTCAGAATATGAATAAAAACTTCTAATTCATAAGGAGGTAGCTGAGACTTTTCTGTTAATAATGGCTAACTCTACTGGAACATGAGGCAGAATCCTGACAGAGTTGCACAATCATCATGACTCTTACCTTGGGTATTTCTTTGGAGCCCAGAGCTTTGGGACCTTCACGATTTAAGAAGCTTCGATAAGCTTGATAATTAGTGCGCTTCTTTTCAGAATCTTCTGGACTTACAGACTTTGCACAGAAGGAAAGAAAAAAGAAATCATACAAAGTTAAAACGTACCCAGAAAGAATCACATATAATTCGTGTGTGTGTGTGTGTGTGTGTGTGTGTGTGTAAATGCATGTATTTCTGATTCAGAGATACTGGGTGTGTCTAGCACAAGTATATTGGGGAGGGCTCCCTAGATAACTTTTAGAACCTACTACAACACTGTGTATTCCTATTTTATATTGTTTTAACTTACAAGTAACTTCAAATCTATTGTAGTAGACAAAATATTCATTTGTATAAATAAGTGATATGACAAAAAAGATAGTTGAGCTGATTTTGAGTTAAATCGGCTACTACAGCTGATCCTAGAATCGAAGCCTTTTGTTGTTGTTGTTGTTGAGGAGGAGGAGGAGGAGGAGACAGGGACTCACTGTGTAGCCCTGGTTGGCCTGGAACTTACTATGTAAACCAGGCTGACCTTGAACTCAGAGATGTCTATGTCTGCCTCCTGAGTGCCAATATTAGTGGTATATACCATCACATCTGGCCCCAACCCTACTTATCAATGCCTCTCACCCATTAAAAGGTCCTTGTCAGATTATAGTTGCCTAGACCATGTGCCTTGGGAAGCCATATTTTTAACAACCTTCAAAAGACAGTCCTGTATACCAATTGGGAATATATTCATCTGTAACAGTAATTCTATTCTGTAAAAATCTGAAATAACTTTGGACTATCTGCCTGCCTGCCTGCCTGCCTGCCTGCCTTGTTTTGTTCTGACAGGGTCTTACTGTGTAGCTGAAGCTGGCTTTAAACTATCAATCTTTCTTCCTCAGCTTCCCAAGTGCTGGGATTACAGGTATGCACCACATGGGGCTACAAAATAACTGAAGCTTTTTCAGAATTATTTGACCAAGATCAACTGAATTTACTAAACTCTGATGTTCCTAAGTACAGGTTCTGAGATATCCAACTTTGGAAAACACCATAACAATAACAGTATCACTTTTTAAACTTTGATTTCTGCCTCCCCCAAAATAGTCACCTTCTGCAAACTTCCCCATGCACTAGTGTGCCTGGAGAAAAAGGTCTCCACCAGGTAAGCATTTAGTGAAGAAAAAGCTGAGGGCAAAAAGCTAACTGGTCCTCTAACCATATTTATGACCATTTCCTGCAGACAAAGCATTTTAAAACCATCAGCATCCACTGTTCTGCACACACACACAATGATGATGAGCATTCAAACAGACACGATTCTGCCTTTGATGCTAACTGCCTATGCAGCAGGAAAAGAATGGTAGTTTCTCTTATAAATCTAAAGTGCTTCCAAAATGGAGGTCTAAAGACCCTCTGTTTGTGCTTTTGTTTTTCAAGACAGAGCTTCTCTGTGTAATGGCCCTGGCTGTTCTGGAACTCACAGAGATCCACCAGCCACTGCCTCCCAAGTGCTGGGATTAAAGGCATGCGCCACCACACCTGGCAAAAATAAAAAATAAAAATAAAAAGTACCTTCTTAAATATATCTGAATCAAATTCTTTTTGTGTCTCTGGGGAACTTAATTTGTGACTCAGACAGACCTTAACTTTGAGGTTCTCCTGACTCAGTCTCTCAAGTAACTGGGATTATAAGGCCTGTACCGCTAGTTTGGGGAATGGGGGTGGGGGGAGCTTTTGAAAAGCATCATTTTGGCTGGACAGTGGTAACACATGCCTTTAATCCCAGCACTCAGGAGGTAGTGGCAGGAGGATCTCTGTGGGTTCTCTCCTTCTACCATGTAGGTCTCAAGAACAGAACTCAGGTACAGCAGTGCCCTTACCCACTGAGTCATCTCATGATGCCAAATACACAATCTCATCTCTATTCTACATACACATCGAGAAGTAACCATGTGTCACAAGCTGTTGAGTACCGTAAGCCAATTACAGCAGGTGACAGTTGATATTTATAAGGCAAACACACCAGGTGATCAACTAATCTGATGGAGAAAATTCATAGGCGAGGCTTATGAAAATATTGCTTATAAATACTGACTGCTCCTGTCTGTAAATCCACATGTGCAAAGAAACCTATGGTATCTCCACAATACTTACTCTGTAATGTGTAATTTCATGTGATATGTATATGTAATCTCATGATTACATCTCAATCTTATGGGCACATACTTCTGTGGAAGGTCAGGGAGATAACTTCCCATTAACTTGTATAATTTTGATATACAGAAAATGTACTAGGATATGCTTCTTAACCAGATCCTTTATTCCCTGAGGACTGTAAGACACTGAGGCCCTGTTTTTTATCACTAGCTCAGACTACCATAAAGAAAACAATTTCTTCTCAGTTCTAAAACAAGCCACATACAATTTACTGATTCATAACCTCAAGAGCAAATACATATTTTTCATAAATTTCCTACCTCTTTTTTAGCTGGGGAACTTTTGGTTTTCTTAGGAGTTTGTTTCTCTCCTCTGAGTTCAATGGCATTTTCTTTTCTTTTTGAGGCCATCGGCTCTGTGTCTTTATAAGAACTTTCTTCTTTTGCTTTCATAAGTGCCAGCTTGGAACTGGCCTTGGGAGAGGGACCGGCTTCCCTCTGATGAGCTGATGAGCTGCGGGGCTGCTCAGATCCTTTGGAGCTCCCACCCTTACTGGGCTTAGCAGGACTGCGGGTCTTTATTAAGAAATGCCCTGCTTTTACAAAGAAAACATTATGATTGCTATTTGGGAAATATGCCCAGCATCAACATTTTTATTCTTCATTTTTGAACAGTATGACTTCGGTAGCACATAATATCACATGACTTCAAAACATTTACTACTCTAGCTCAGATGGCATTCTTGTTTTTTAAACTTAAATATTCACATAATACTTCTTTGCAATCAATTCATATTAAAAGATCTGTCATTTTGCCAGTTGGTGGAGGCGCACACCTTTAATCTCAGCACTTGGGAGGCAGAGGCAAGTGGATCTCTGTGAGTCTGAGGCCAGACTGTTCTACAAAGTGAGCTCCAGGACAACCAAAGCTACGCAGAGAAATCTTGTCTCAAAAAACAAACAAAAAAAGAGATCTGTCATTTTAAACTTAAGCTATCCATGTAATATATTATTGTTAATAACACAGAAAGATGGGGCTGGAGAGATGGCTCAGAGGTTAAGAGCACCGCCTGCTCTTCCAAAGGTCCTGAGTTCAATTCCCAGCAACCACATGGTGGCTCACAACCATCGGTAATGAGGTCTGGTGCCCTCTTCTGGCCTGCAGGCATACACACAGACAGAATATTGTATACATGATAAATAAATAATTTAAAAAATAACACAGAAAGATATGGGTGTAGCTCAGGAGTGCAGTGCTTGCTCACCAATGCACAAAGCCTGAGTTCAATCCCAAACTGTGTGAAAAGACAAAGACTCCATCCCACGGATATGTTATAAAATTTACAGAGACACTAAAATAGTGGGAAAGCCTCAAATCCTGAATTGCCAAGGCTAAAAGGTACTATATAAGCAGATTTACTTCTATAATTAGATCTTCTATTAGCCCCTCACATCTACAGGTTCCATACTCATGGAGACAACAAGCTATGAATAGAAAATACTTTGTACAGATACAACCCATGTACACTTTATCCTGATCACTACTCTCTAAACAATACAGCATAATTAACTATCTACATAGCACTACATTGAATCAAAGTATCTAGTAATGCTTAAAGTATATAAGAAGTCAAGCTGTCTACAAATTATATGCAAATTCCACACCTTTTGCATAAAGAGTCCCCACAAACATGGGTACCCAAAGGGATCATGACACTAATCCTTCACAGATAATGGGGGAGGGGGGTAATCTGTATCCCAGCTACTTAGAAGGCCGAGGCAGAAGACTGCAGCTCTAAGGTTGAGGTATAGAATGATTCAAGGCCAGCCTGGTTATACAGTAGGGCCCTATCTCAAAATAAAAAGTAGAAGGCTGAGAATATAACTCAGGAACTTTAGCAGGACGTGCAAAGCCCCAGGTTTTAATCCATGGCATTGCAAAATAAAAAAGGGTAAGGAAAGGCGAGGAGTGACAGTATCAGTCGATGGTTCAGTATCAAGACCAGCACAGAGCAGGCCACCCAAGACAATCGGGAAGAGCTTCAGATAATCTGAACAATCAGAAGCCAATTCCGTGACAGTCCCCTCTAGCAGGAAAGCTCAAGGCATTGCTTCTTTGTCGTCACATACCAAAGTTGGGGAGCCGAGAGTACCTAATGCACTCTTTATAACCAGCCAGTGTCCAGGTCTCAAAGTGCAGGTGATCTCTCACTTAGCACTGTTCAACTCAAAAGTTTTCAACTTTATAATGGTGCAAAAGAAACATGCATTCAGCAGGGAAACATGGCTAATTTTGAGGTATGATTTTAAAGGATTGTGACCGTATATCAGCCCACCATCTCTGTGGGTCCCAAACTCATGGATTCAGTACTCTCTTGAGATACTGGGCATCAGCAGTGAGATTCTCACAATGTGCTATGCTGCTGACACTCAGAAGACTGGATACATACCTGCACTTTTCACTATGACATGTTTCAACTTCTGACCAAGTCTTGAGCATAAGGACATCATGAGAATAGGAGCAGCTTATCTAAATAGAGCATACACTAATGGCTCTAAAACGCCCACCAAACAATTAGTGAAAAGAATGCTTAAGCAAAGTTACCATGTATTCTCTTCTATAAAGACGAGTAAGTGTTCTCTTACATTCCTTGCTAGAATTACCTTTATTAGGGCTCTTATGGTTTTCTGCTTTGCTTCGATCAGCTTGGAGAGGTGATAATGACTCTCCCTCTTCAGGGTCCTTTCGGGCCTAAACAGTGTAAAAAGTGTCAGAAGTATTAAGTAATAGGAAAACTATTACCACAAAACCTGCTGTTAAAATGGATTAAATTTTTAAGTTTAAGTGTAAGAGTCATCTTTCAAACCAAACCAGCAAGACACTACAATAAACTGCCATTCATTTATCCACAAAAAATATCGCAGCAAAGGCAGTATTTTATTACTTCATTTACTGATAAGGAAACAGATAAGAGATTACAACAGAATGCCAATAAAACATCTCAATTCCATCTCCTAAACCAAAAACAGAAGTCTTATTAGTGTTTCGTTTATCTCAGCTTCCAAACTACTAATAGTATTATGCAGCTAAAATAGAAACAAACACAAAAAAACTGAAAACAACTTAAAACCCAGTAGGAAAATAAAAGAGAAGCCAAGAATGGCAGCTGATGCCCTGATCTCAGTACTGGTTGGCTGAGAGTTGAGCCAGGAGAAGTGCCAGTTTAAAGCCAATCTGGGCTACATAGTACCAGGCACCCAGAGCTACATGGCAAAGACTGCCTCAAAAAACAAAGCATAAAAGACACTCAAGAAAAACAACAACAGTGAGACTCTGCTTCCTGGAAAGAGTACTACACTTATTAAACCACATTCTTAAGAACTAAAATAGCCTCAAATAATACATAAAAAATTTCTTCTGATAAGGAATAAAAGCAAAACCTATGGTTTCATAGGACAAATTCTGATTTGTTTTATTTTTTGCAATCTTTTGAAAAGACTAACTTTGTAAATGAATTTCCATACACACACACAAAAATTACAAACTCAAACAATTTAGCTAGTAGGATGACTCAATGGATAGAAACCCCACTTATTGTACCTGCATGGGGACTTGAGTTCTGATCCCCAGCACCCGTGGGAAAGTAGACATGGCGGGGCACTCCTGTAACTCACTGCTCGGGAGGACAGAGACAAAAGGATCCTGAAGGTTCGCACTCACTGGTCAGCCAACCCAGAAGAAATATCAATAAGCTCCAAGTTCAACTAAGGTGAAGAACAAGACCTGACAATCCTCCTCTGGTTTAAATGCGTGTGTGCGCGCACACACACACAATAAGCAATCAAACATCATAATATACACACACAGTAATACCATAATGTTACCATTTTGGTCTTGGGTTCTTCATCCAACATGGCTAATGTTCGAGCAAACTCTTCATCTTCATGCAACTGCCTCTCCAGCTGTAAAATGCACATACACAGTAAGATGCTTTTGTTATTTTTGTATCTATACACTTTTAAATGTGTGCTTTTATGTTTAAAAAAACTTTCTAAAAATAACAAATGACATCTTCCCACTAAACATTAACAGTATCACAGGTTTGTTTCAAAAAACCAAGCTTACAGATTATACACCTCTAGAACTGCAAGCATACTAAAATTAGTGTACATTTTAAATGTTCTTTGTTACATTTATTTATTTATTGTATATGTGGGTGTGTATGCCATGGCATTCGCGAGGAGGCCAGAAGACAACCTGTAAGAACTGTCTCCTCCTACTCCGGGCCCTCAGACACAGCAGCAGGCCCTCTACCCATTGAGCCGTCTTACTGGCCAATGGGCTCCCACAGTCTAAAGTGATATTTCTTTATAACATCTGAAGCTGCATTTTCTCTTAATGGTCTTAGTATAACTTCTCCTTATTATATGTCTTGAGGTTTGTAGTTCTAAGGGAAAGCTCATGTGTATATGTGCATCTATGTGGGTATGTAAACTTGAGTGTTTACAGATGAGGGCATCAGATCCCCTGTAACTGGAATTACAGACGGCTATAAGCCACCTGACATAGACACCAGGAACCAAACTCTGGTCCTCCACAAAGGCTGTATTAGAGCTTAACACACAGACAGTAACACCCTATTCAAAAGGAGAAAAAAAAAAAACTAGAACATCTTGGTTATTTGTAAATATGCACCAAGTCATAACGTCAAGTTATTAATGATAACTAGGTAGAACGGCAATACCTCTGCGTCTTCGTCAAGCTGCAACTGCTTGGCGATGGCCTCATCATTCAATCTGGAATCGTCCATGTTTTGAGAAGACTGTATTCCAAAGAAAATCAAGCAAGATAAACATAAATTAGGCTAAAAGTAAAGTGCTCTTTTGGCAACACCTAATTAAATACATCAGTCAGAGATAGGTCTATCAGTAATAGTCACAATCCACAGCAACAAAGTCAAGATTACAGCTGTTCTGAAGAGATCGAGTTTCATAAAGAATAAATATCCTACAGACAGATGGTTCTCACTTTAAGAAAAGTGTGCACACACACTACTGGTTAGTGCTCTGGCTTGCAAAGTAGTCTAAAACATCGATCAATCCATGTAAGGATGATGGCTGAGCCCTGTGAAGGTACCAACGAGTCAGTACACGTGACAGCACAGCCTTCATTGTGCTTCACGCATATGTCCATTTCCTCGACAACCAGTCAAACTAGAGAATCAGAATAGCTACACTCTGTTAATATGTTTATCTCATTTCAAAATAAAATTGCGTACTGTTTGCTGAAGTCAATAGTATAAGTTTCCATTTTGAAAATTTCATTTAAATTCTAAGAACTGTAACTTTTTCTTATAGTTTAAATGCTTTGTTTTCAAACAAAAAAAAAACATATCTACACTGTGTGTGTGTGTGTGTGTGTGTGTGTGTGTGTGTGTCTATGTGTGTATAAATTCTAATTCCCATAGTTTCAAAATGGGCAGTATTTGTCTATAATCATGGAAAAATTATTTCATTATGATTAAAGCATGCTTACTAATTTATAATATCCCAAGTTTTCTTTAATAGTATCCATGAGTGAGTATCAAGTCCAAATATTCTTTTTCTGTTGTTTCAGAGTGTCCCATTATCTAGCCCAGGCTGACCTCAACTAATGCCCTTCCCGCTTCCCTCTCCCAGGTGCAGCTGCCTGCCCGCCAATCCTCACACGCTCGCTTGCATGCACAATACCCACCTCTCTTCTTTTGCTCGCCACCATCTTCTTACTGGATCTCTGGACACTTTCAGTTCCAAAATAATCGAGCACTGATGTTGGTGTAAGTTTTATTGGTGATAAAGGTTTATTCTTAGTCTTGGTGTTTTCTTCATTCTTTTTCATGTTTGATGCTCCAAGGTAACTGTTTGTAGATACTCCATTCTCTTTTGCTTTGGAGGTTGCCTTTTTACATACAAAGTCATCGTCTTCATCTTAAATGGAAAATATTTTTGATAAAGCATAGGTCTTTATATAAAATAACTGTTTCTAGTAACTTTTTCTAAAAAGCAATACCTTGAGTTGTTTTTTCTTCCTACCTTCTGAATTTAAGAGTCACTCTTACATTCACAAGGCCAGGCCTATGGCTACACAAATATTTGCAACACACCCATTCTATACCAGGCACTGAGGATACAGAAGAGACTACTTCCGTAGTGAAAAGATACACACCTGACCCCATGGAACCTGTGGTCTACAGGAAGAAACAGACACACTAACTTTACACACACATACATGTATACACACATACCTACGTACAGATAACATTTATTTTCAAGCTGCATTAAGAAGCAATAAAAGAAAGCAGTCTAAGGAGTGATTAAGAATACCAGAAGCAGCCGGGCCAACCCCAGTCATGACTCCCCACACCAAGAAGGGAATGATTATAGAAAGGGGTGTAATTCAGTGACTGCCTAGAACACATATGAGGTCCTAGGTTCACTAACACCACAAAGGGAAAAAAATGTTCAACAAAGTGAGGGATGTTCTTTCTGATAAAGCAATCATCAAGGAAAGCCTATTCTTGGGAGATCAAACTCAAGGCCTTGTGTGTACCAGTCAAGTACTCTTCCCCTTGGCTACAATCCTTTATTTTTTTGAGACAGAGTCTATGGAGCTCAGGCTGTTTTTGACCTCCCTACATAGCTGGACCAACCTCCAGCTCAAACCTTCTGCCTCAACAAACCCTACTGTTGAGATCGCTAGTGACCCGGCACACCTGACTAGGGAAAGTGTCCCTGATGAACAAAATCTGTTTATCAGGTGTTGTTGATCGTCGTCATCAGAGCCCTGAAACGAAGACAGCTCCAGCAAGCACAGTCAGATAAGGTGCACTACAAGCACCAAGCCTTACAGTGAGTGTGCTCCCAGGTTGAAGGCGGTGCAGCTACAAGAGTTCAGGCAAAGAGGCAGAAGTCAAATCTTATAGGGCTTCCTAAGTAATAGAAAGAAACTTGGATTGTAGCATAGAAGCCCAAGCAGCGCAAGGTCACACCCAGTTAAGTCTTGTCCTTCGGAGAAGACACTGGAGGGAAAGGCAAAGGTAAGGAGCTCACTCAGGAAGCCATTACAACCCCAGACAAGGCGCTGTGCTGACTCGGGTAGCTTCACAGAGACTCTGGCTACGTGCACACTGAAGGCTGATGGCTAACAATTCTAACCATTCATTTGGAACTTCAAACTGTTTTGTTACATTTTATATCCTAAATATAATTATAAATATATAATTTGCCTCAGCAGGTATAAGTGCTCTGTTGCTAATCCTGATGACCTGAGTTCTATCCTTGAGACCCACCTGGTAGGAGAGAACTGACTCCCACACGGGGTATTCTAACCTCTAATCATTCACTGAGGCGCATGCACCCACATATGTGGGATACATTTTGTCTACCCTGGAGAGGACCTTTGTCCTACCACATGCTCTACACCACGGTGTTCTGCCTCGTCAAACGCCTATAGATGGGACCAGAGAGATGGCTCAGTGGTTAAGAGCATTTGTTTTCACAGAGAACCTAGGGTTCATACCCAGCATCTATCTGGTCCCTCACAGCCAGTGAAACTCCAGCTCCAGGGGATCCTATGCCCTCTTCTGCCCTCTGCAGGCATTACATAATGTGGTACACATAAACAGGCAAACACTCATACACAAAAAATAAAAAGAACCTTTTTAAGATTTATTTATCATATATAAAGTGTTCTATCTGCATGTCTGCCTGCACACCAGAAGAAGGCGACAGATCTCATTACAGATGGTTGTGAGCCACCATGCAGTTGCTGGGAATTAACTCAGGACCTCTGGAAGAACAGTCACTTAATCACTGAGCAATCTCTCCAGCCCCTAAAAATAAGTTTTTAAAAGAAAAAAAAATCATAAAGAATTATTCTTTTAAAAAGCCTATAAACAAGCAGTCACATAACAGAAACCTCTGAAATAATGAACCAAGTGCTTTGTCACAGTGGTAGAAATCTACCATAATACTGTCACAGGCACATCTGAACACATCTTGTCAGCTTGTCCTGCTAAAACAAAACAAAACAAAACTCAAGAAAGAACAGCTCTGTCTCCACACCAACTGGCTGTCTTTTTTTAAAGCCCCTTTAGGCTTTAGTACTTTAAAGGGTACATCGATGTCTTATGTAGACAGAAGGCAATATGAGCTATGCAGCCAAGTGTGATGGTACAGCCCTGTAACTCCAGCACTGAGAAAACTGAGGCAGGAGTTAATTCCAGTGAGTTCTAGGCCAGCTTGGCAACACAGTGAGAAAGCATCTCAGAAAACAACAGAAAGAATACAGCAAAGTAACTTGCTTCCTACAAAGCTACAGTCACTGGACAGGTTTTGCTGAGCCATCCTCAGGTAAAATAAATACTCTGCAAGCCTACACATGTGCAGAGGTAAAGCATTCCTCCTGTTTTCTAATGAACCTGATTTGTTTGTCTTTGTCGGAAGCCAAAGGCAAGCTGTTCTCTCCTCCCCAAAATCTGTAATAAAACCCTGATAAACAGATCTAAGTCAGATTTCTGACAACTACTTGAAAATCATAGGCAACTCAACACTTAAAATTTCCCTCCAGGATATTTGTCTCCTTGTAAAAACACCATTTATTTTTATTTATAGACAACATAATCTCAAATGTGCTATCAATGACCGAGTAAACTAGCATTTTCCAACACGGAGCAGAGGAATTGCCTAAGAGAGGAGATTGCTCTGCCACTCTGAGTTAGCCATGTTCATTTATTTAGAAGGATAACGGGTGAAAGAGAAAGGAATAATGTGAAGGTCTATAGTGAAATCTATTTACAAGCCCAGTAGGAAAAGCAAATCTAATTCTGGAGCTCCTGCGCTCAGCTTGGCCTCTGCAAATGGATCTGACTGTCCTAATGCTATGAATGTCTTGCCTTTGGTCTGGAACATACCAAAATCCAATTAACAGGAAGATTTCATTACAAAGATTAAAAATAATTGACTTAGCAACAAGTGAAACTCTAAGTAGGGAGCTGGTGCGCAAAGCCTGAGTGCATGTATGGAGAGACTTTTCAACGCTGCTCGCTGCTGTCGGTTTGGAAGGAACAGTGCACTTGTTAGGCCTTCAAAATACTCGTTAATTAAAAGAATGGAAAAGGCAGGCAGCAAACATCCCATCTCCAGTCATTCATGTGGTAAATCAGTCTTGCATATAAGCAGAAAAAGAAAACTAATCAAGAAGCCAGGAGTCTTATGATTTGTTACCAATAAATCCTTTCAGAATCAAAATGAGTCAGGTAAACAGTTTTTCTTTTGTGTGTGTTAAGAAATCACACCCAAGACCGAGCATCCTACAGGGAGAGGCGGCACAGGCAAGTTAAGACATTAAACAATAGAAAAGTGGGTTGCATATTTATACCCAGATAAGTATATGTGCTTAAATACACAAGCTTGTTCAATGCAGCTGCATAAGGCAAAGGACCAGATGAGGGAATGGGATATGCACTAAGTGATTTAACACACTGTTAATCCAAACACTTCACCCATGCTCAAAATCTCAAACTTGGATTCTTTTTTTTTTGATTTTTTTTTCGAGACAGGGTTTCTCTGCAGCTTTTTTAGAGCCTGGCCTGGAACTAGCTCTTGTAGACCAGGCTGGCCTCGAACTCACAGAGATCCGCCTGCCTCTGCCTCCCGAGTGCTGGGATTAAAGGCGTGCGCCGCCACCGCCCGGCAAACTTGGATTCTTTTATACAAATTCCTAGCATGCTTGCCTCCTAGGGGAGAAATAGTCCTGTGTAAATGCTCAGTAGGGACAGTCATTGTGAAACACCATGCTTTATAAACATAGAACTTCTATACTTTACTCCAAAAAAAAAAATCCTAAGATGTAAATTAATACTGATTCTCAACAAATGTAATCAAATACAATAAATAGACAGTTCTCTCACGTCGGAGACATAATCTCCCACAACCATTCTGCACTTCCCTGGCAGAATCTATAAGAAAGCTTTTAGACAGAAAACTATACTTGTGGAGCTGGAGAGATGGCTCAGAGGTTAAGAGCACTGGTTGCTCTTCCAGAGGTCCTGAGTTCAATTCCCAGCAACCACATGGTGACTCACAACCATTCATAATGAGATCTGGTGTCCTCTTCTGGCCTGCAGGCAGAACACTGTATACATAATAAATAAACCTTTAAAATCATTTTTTTAAAAAAAGAAAACTATACTAGTTGCCTCAAACACAAAATTATGTAACTCTAAAATTGAGCAGAGAAGAATATTATACTAACCCTTAATATTTTCTGCTGTTTTCCCAAGTTTTGGTCACTGACATTATACAGCAACCAAAAAGTACACCACCACTTTTTCCCCCAATTAATACCTATCAGATAAATATAACTTTCAAAGCACTGCCTCCAGAATCATTCTAAAGTTATCAATAAACAATCCTACAGAAAAGACAAGACAAGGAAAAGCCCTAATTTCTTCAATCAAACAACAGTTCCCGGTGAACCTGCATGAGGTTCCTTTGGCAGTGCTGGGATTAAAGGCTTGGGGCACCACGCCCAGCAGCAGTGGTTTCAACCCCACAGTCAAGAGACAAGGGAGGGTGGTGCATACCTGAAATCTCAGTGTTGGCAAGGTAAAAGCAGGGGGATCAGAATCAAGATACAGAAATCCACAGACTGGGCTACAGGACACTCTGTCTTCAAAACAGAATAAAACTAGTTTCTACATTTCCATTCTATAGGGTTGAAGAAATGGCTCAACAGTCAAGAGCACATACTGCTCCTACAGAAAACCCATTCGATCCCAGCCTCCACATGGGAGCTCGCAAGGGATCTGACAACCTCTCCTGGCCCCCTGCAGGCACCAGGCACAAACATAGTGTACAGACATACAAGCATGCAAAAACACATAAAAATTACATAAAAAATAAATTTTTTTAAATCATTGGGAATGCAGATACTAGGTAACACTAAACATCACAGTACACGGGTGTGATGCTAATCTAACACTAAACAACACAGTACATGGGTGTGATGCTAATCTAACACTAAACATCACAGTAGACAGGTGTGATGCTAATCTAACACTAAACATCACAGTAGATGGGTGACATACTTTCAACCGTCAACTTGATGAGACCTAGAGTCACATAGAGTTAGGCCTCTGAGCGTACCAGCTGGAAATGTCTTCTATATATTAAGTGAGGTGGGAAGAGTAATTTGGGGGCAATGACTGGACTAGAAAAGGAGGTGGTAGCAAGCTGAGCCAGCATTCACTCCCTGCATCTCATGCGGATGCCATGTGACCAGCAGCCTCAACTGCCTGTTGCCATGCTGTCCTCACTGTGGCACCTCACACTGTGGAAAAGATAATAAGCCTTTCTCCCTTAGACTGTCAGAGTATTCTATCACAGCAACAAATATAACTAAGATAATGGGCACACTGTACCCCCAAATTCTTAGCTAAGATAAGGACAATCCTCACTTCTACATACATATGCCATAGGCTGAATGGAGCAAGCATTGAGTCAGATGTGATAGCTCACACCAGTAATCCCAAACTGAGGTAGGGAAACTGATGTGAGTTCAAAGCCAGCCAGGGCCATACAGCAAGACCATGTCTCAAAAAAGAAAATAACAGTAAGACGGGGAGGGGAAATCAAATTGTCTAGTGATTGTAAAAATCTCATGTAAGATACTGAACATCTCTTCAGAAGGTTGTAATTAAAAATTATTCTAATGAAAAGAGAATCTGTGATCAGAGTCCTTAGTGTACTTAAATTAGAAAATAAGGATAGCCCTGGTCCACAGTTGAAAGTCACAGCTGTCTGGCACTGACATGTTTGCGGGAAAGCTTGACCACACAGCTTCACTCACACAACAGACCGACTACCATGCTGCTTAACCCTCCCACACATTTAAAATGCCATGAAGGCAAAAGGGGCCTCTTAAATGTTGTATAATATGCCTAAGCAGATATTTAGCAACAAAGTAAAAAGGTTAAAAATGCCACTCTGTCCCTGTTGTAAGAAACACATCAGTCCTGCCCAGCTTGAGACCCATACCATGAGAGGAGCTCACCCCCGAGGGCCAGGACCCAGAGGAGGAAGAGCCCAGAGACCTAGGATAGAACCAAACACAACTGGCAAAAAAAAAAGGCAATGAAATAATTCCTAATAACAAGCTGCTATATTCATAGTTGCCTAGCCCAACTGTCATCAGATCATCAGAGAGGCTTGATCAAGCAACTGATGGAGACAGTTGCAGAGACCTGTGCACAGTCAAACATTAGGCGGAGTTCAGGGAATTCTTCGGAAGAGGAAAGGGAGGAATGTAGGAGCGAGTGGAGTCAAATACACTACAACAAAGCCCACAGAACTAACTAAGCTGGGCTCATCATGGCTCAGAAACTAAACCAACAACCAGGGAGCCTGCAAGGCACTGACCTAAGCCCCCTGCATATATGTTACAGTTGTGTAACTTGGGCTTCTCACGGGACTACTAAGGTGGAAGCTGAGGTTGTCTCTGACTCTGTTGCCTGCTTTCAGGACCCATTCCTCCTACTGGATTGCCTTGTTTAGCCTTAATAGAAGAAGCGGTGCCTAGTGTCACTGCAACTTGATATGCCACGACTGGCTGGTATCCATGGGAAACCTGCCTTTTTCTGAAGAGCAGCAGAGGAGGAAGAGTGGACAGGGGGAAGGTCGCCAGGGTTGGAGATGGGGGGGGGGTAAAGGCAGGAGGGATGGGGAGGAAAAGAGGGAGGGAAAACTTTGGTTGGGATATAAAATAAAATATAAAAAAATAAATAAACAAAAAAGAAACACAAGTCTATTACAAATGTTTAAAAAAATAGTTCAGGTGTGGGAGAGATGGCTGGCTCAGCAGTTAAGAGGACTAGCTACTATCAGGTGGTGGTGGTACACACCTTTAATTCTAGCACTCAGGAAGCAGAAGCAGGCAGAAGCAAGTGCAAAGGTTCTAGGTCATGATGTCCTTCCTCTGATAGATACAATTCAGAAAGCCAAAATACATTTGGTACCTTACCTGTCTCAGAAACGTAAGTAACGGGATCTTTCCGAGAAATTTTACCAGGTTTAGAAGGCAGTGGCAATTTTTCTGATTTCTTTTTAGCATTTTTTACCTGCACTGTCTCCTCTGAATCTGAATCTACAAGAGAAGGATTAAAACTATGAAAGGAAATACCAGTGTATTTTTAAGTGGTCATTATGAACCAATCCCCTGAGAAGCATCTCTTGATGAATTCTTTACATGACTTTTATCAGTAATAAACTCCTGCATTAGATCCTATTACTGTTTTAACAACCGACCCAAACCTTAAAAACTACCCATGTGGGCTGGGAGCGTGTCTCAGTGGGTACAGGTGCTTGCTGTCAAGCCTGATGACCTAAGCTCAGTCCCCAGTACCCACACAATGGGAGAAAGCCAACTCCCCAAATCACCTGTCCTCCACGTGTGGTACCCCCCCACACGCACACGCACACACACACAAAAACAAAGCAAAACAAAAACAAACAAACAAAAAGAACCCACAAATATATTATCTTTAACAATTCTAGGAAGCAGAGGCAGGTGGATCTCTGAGTTTGAGGCCAGCCTGGTCTACAAGAGCTAGTTCCAGGCCAGGCTCCAAAGCTACAGAGAAAACCTGTCTCGAAAAATAAAATAATAAAAAAAAAAAGAGTCAGTTCTCTCCTTCCACTATGTGGGTCCAAGGAACTCATCAGGCTTGACTAAAATAGGTGGGGGGGAAAATACCAGAAAATATGAAAATTAAGTCAGGTGTAGGTGTGTGTGTGTGTGTGTGTGTGTGTGTGTGTGTATGTGTGGTGCAGGGGACTGAACACAGGCCTGCAGTGCTAGTTACTTAGGAGCCTAGGCAATATCACAACACCCTGTTTCAATAAATAAACAGGGCTGGGGGCTATGGTTCAGTGATAGAGTGTTTGCCTACCAGGCAGAGGGTATCAGTTCAATCTCTGGTTTCACAAAATAAATAAATGAATAATTAAGACATATGCACAAAAAGTCCTGTTCCCCATCTCAAAACTATATTAAAAGAAAGTCCTTTAAATTCTATTTATTACTTTTTCAACAGAAATGAAATTACCATATCTTCCTATCACACATAAAAAATAAATTTTGGATATTTACTTTGGGGCAAGATGGTTCAGCAAATAAAGACACCTACCACCAAGCCCGATGACCTAAATTCAATCCCGAGGACCTACACATGCAAGAGAGCACCAACTCCTACAAGCTGTCCTTTGACCTCCACTCACACGCCATGATACACATGGCCACATACACACAAATTAATTAAATGTACCCAATATTTGCTTTAACAGCAGCACTGTAAGGTACTTTCCTTTTTTTTTTTTTTTTTTAAACAAACTCAATTTCTAAGAACCTTAGTTTGAAAAAATGTAATGAGAATATTCGTTTTTTGCTTGATTGTTTTTCAAGACAGGGTTTCTCTGTAGCTTTGGAGCCTGTCCTGGAACTAGCTCTTGTAGACCAGGTTGGCCTCGAACTCACACAGATCCATCTGCCTCTGCCTCCCGAGGGCTGGGATGAAAGGTGTGCATCACCACCACCCAGCCACACAGCACTTATTAATGTCAGAAACACGTGTGTCTCAGATGTCAGTTTGGAAAACAATCACATGGGAAATAAAAGACTTTTAAGCCTTTAAAAACCTCAAAAAGAAATTACCTGAATCATAGATGATCCTCTTTTTCTTGTTGTTCTGCTTCGGTTTGGAGGCATCCTCTTTACAGGAATTATTAACCTGTAGACAGCAAGGTATAATTAGAACAAAGGAAGCCTATATAACTTAGCCTGTCATTCTCATTAGACTCAGGCTTAGTGGCTGTCAATAGAAGCAACTCTGCCGCTGTGGAGATATCTGTTGATATCTAGAGACACTGTTTATCACAAAGTAAGAGACAGGTTTCTTATGACGTCTAGTACGTAAGGGTGCTCCTAACATCATCCAATGCAACAGTTATCTAGCCCAAAATGTCGGAATGCTCTTGCTGAACAGGACAAGAGCAGAAGCGCACAGGAGGGAAGACTCACAGAGAAAACTAAACTATTATTCAGCTACACGTTCAGCACCAGCCCACAAAGAACAAAGAGTAAAAGGATGTCAGACATCACAGGGTCAAGACGCTATTGCCTTGAATGTCCCTAAATGCCTTGGTCTCCAAGGTGGTGCTATTGAGTGGTGGCAGAACCTTTAAAAGGCAAAGCCCAGTGGAGGGCCCCTAAGGGGGAAAAGAGAACCAGTCCTATCCCTTTTCTACCGGTCTGTCTCTTGGCCATGAGGGGACCATTCTGCTCTACCACACACTCCCAGGATGATGTGCTGTCGTCAGCAGTCCCTCAGCAATAAACCTGAACAGATCACAGACTGGAAACCTCAACCCAAAACAACCTTTCTCTTTATAAGCAAATTATCTAAGTTGTTTGGTGACAGTAATGGAAAGGTGGCTGACACACAGGTTGGGTGCTTGCTAAAAATGCAAGATAAAAACAGAAATAAGAGCTAAGCTAGCAGTCCATGATTAGCAAATTCATGCTGAAAAACTAAAGGCAAGCCAAAAGCTTACATATATTTATAAATGTCATAATTCTAACATACTCAGATTTTCCCAAAATGCATCAAGAAAGTAGACCGAGAAAAATGATCACTTAGAAAATGAAAATACCTATGTATTTCTGTCCATTAAAACAAAACATCAGAACACAACTAGTTTCAAAAGCCAAGACAAATGAACCATAATTTACAGCTACAACAAAGAACTAGGTCAGGAAACAGAAGTAAAGGCAGCTACAGTAAGTCTGAAGTACGAAGGCAAGATACCTCAAAAGAAAGTCTCCAGTTCTTCCTATAAATTCTGCCCAAATTTCATACTGCTTCTATAAAATAAGTCCAAGTACTTAAAAGGTCAAAGTTTTAAAAGACTAAAAAGAACAAGTCAAGCACATACCTTTAATCCCTTGCATTCAGGAGGCAGATAGCCAAGACCACACAGAGAAACTGTCTCAAAAAAAAAAAAAAAAAAAAAAAAAAAAAAAAAAAAAAAAAAAGGCCGGGCGGTGGTGGCGCACGCCTTTAATCCCAGCACTTGGGAGGCAGAAGCAGGCGGATCTCTGTGAGCTCGAGACCAGCCTGGTCTACAAGAGCTAGTTCCAGGATAGGCTCCAAAGCTACAGAGAAACCCTGTCTCGAAAAGCCAAAAAAAAAAAACCTAAACCAAGATTTCACCTGCTGCCTAGCAAATAGGAAATCAAGAATTTGGAGCCTGAGTTTGATCAAGTAAATTACACGGTAAACCAAAAGAACCAACAATCTTTGGAGGAATATAACTGGATCCAATACAATAACACCCCCCCCAAAAAAAATTTCAACCTGTGTGGTTAAGTGCATCAAGACAACGAATCATAAGGATCCAGATATCTGTCAATCATCACCACAATGTTTGTGTGAGGTGCTTTTGGATAAATTTAATATTTAAATCAATAAAATAAAGGAAATGTCCCTCCTGGAAATAGTTGAGCCTTACCAAATTAGGAGAAGCCCTGAGAAGCTAACCTTCCCTGGATTGAGAGAGAACTCTTGCCTGACTTCCAGCCAGAACGTCATTGTTTTTCTGCCTCTGGACCGGAACTGGACCACCACTTCTTTGTTTTGTTTTGGCTTTTGTTTTTTTTTTCTGTTGTTGTTGTTGTTTGGGTAGGATTGTTTTTGTTTTTCAAAACAGAGTTTCTTTATGTAGTCTTGGCTGTCCTGGAACTTGTTCTGTAGACCAGGCTGGTCTCAAACTCACAGAGATCCACCTGCCTCTGGCTCCCTAGTGCTGGGATTAATCACTTCCCAGCTGAGACCATCACCTTTTCCCGTGGCCCCTAGTCTACAAGAGTCGACCCACCTGCTTAGCTAGTCTGACCCTCAGGCCTTACACCTGGACGGGAACTCTACCATCAGCTTTCCTGGGTCTCCAACTTACAAGCTGCAAACCTTGTCAACTTCTACAACCCCTGAACCAGTTCTTAGTAATAAATCTACTTATGTTCACACTACTGGTTGTTTCACTGGAGAGCGTGACTAACAGAAATTGTTAGCGCTAAAATATGGAAGACTGCTATTAAAAATATTATCTACGATAAGAAGCGACTTTAAAACTAGGTACTGAGTAGAAACTGGAGGGATTTTGAGATACATGCTAGAAAAAGCCCAGAATGCCATAAAGGAACTGTAAAAACATGAGCCCAGCTGGGCAGTGGTGGCACACGCCTTTAATCCCAGCACTCAAGAGGCATAGGCAGGCAGATCCCTGTGAGTTCGAGGCCAGCCTGGTCTACAAAGCAAGTTCCAGGGCAGCCAAGGTGAAAAAAAGACACCCCCCCCCAAAAAAAAGAAAAGAAACAATAACCCGAGTCCAGCAGCAGTTCACGAGAAAGAAGAGAGCTACCGTGAAATCTCCCGTCGCAGAAAACACGCACATCATCACATCATCACGAACAGCACGCGGAGATCAATGTCTGACTTGGGAATCTAGCACTGTGACAGGAGTAGCTTGCCTAACCTACACAAAGCCCTGTTTAGTACTCATTGTCACCTTAATGAAAAATAAAAGCTAAAGGTCAACTTACTGAGTTCCCTGACAGAAACAGTAACAGGCTGGAGCATGTTTTTAATCCCAGCACTCAGGAGACAGAGGCAGGTGAATCACTGTCTGGTTTACAGAGCGAGTTCCAGGACAGCCACCAGGGCTACACAGAGAAATCCTGTCTTGAAAGAAAGACGGGGGAAAAAAAGAACTTGGTTGTGTGCAGACCTAATGGCATATGCTTCTGATCCCAGCGCTTACAAAACACAAGCAGGCAAGCTCTGTGAGCTGGAGGCCAGGGTGGCCTACAAAGGGAGTTCCAAGCCAGACAGTCAGAACTACAGAATGAGACCCTGTCTCAAAAAAAGGGGGCGGGGGAGACCTAATTTGGTTGTAGGACTAGAGAGGGTTGCACTTGTTGCTCTTGCAGAGGACCCAGTTCAATTCCCAGCACCCAAATGGTGGCTCACAATTCCATGGGATCCAAAGTTCTCCTCTAGCTTCCGTGGGCACCAGGCATAGAGGTGGTACACATGCATATATGCAGACAAACCACTCTTACATATAAAATATATACATACACACAAAATAATTTTTAGAAAAATAACTTGATTATGTTCTAGTGCTCTACGAAAAGTAAGAAATTTAAGTATTGAGCTAAAGAGAGTCTAAAACAGCTAACTGTACAGGCTAAGCTCTAAAAACTCATGGTAACAGTGAATTACATGAGAAAACTCACAGAATCACTAACCTGGGCCCTTAGAAGCTCACAGAGACTGAAGCAACAATCAGGGAGCCTGCATGAGTCTGACCTATGCTCTCTGCATACATGTTATGGTTGTATAACTTGGTCTTCTTGTGGGACTACTAACAGTGGAGGAAGGGCTGTCTCTGACTCTTCTGCCTACTTTTGGAACCCTTTTCCTCCTACTGGGTTGCCTCAACCAGTCTTAATATGAAGGGATGTGCCTGGTCTTATTGCAACACAATATGCCATGTTTGGCTGATATCCCTGGGAGACCTGCCCTTTTCTGAATGAAGAGAAATGGATCAGGGGGAAAAAGGAGGTGTGGGAGGGACTAGAAGGAGAGAAAGGAGGGAAAACTGCAGTGAGGATGTAATTTATGAGAGAAGAATTTTAAAAAAAATCCATATGCTAGACCTTGGTAAAATAGTTAAAAAAGAGAGAGAAAGAGGAAGGAAGGAAGAAATGAAAGAAGGAAGGAAGGAAGGAAGGAAGGAAGGAAGGAAGGAAGCGAACTAAATACTGCTAAAAAAAACTTCATGACTTGGAAAATTATTTCAACTATTCACACTGCAAAAATGAGAATATTTTGAAGAAAGTACCAAGGGTGTAGCTGAACTATCACTAAAGAAGTATTAATACATGCAGAAACACTGCCAATTTCAACTAAAGGAGATTAAAAACAGGACAAAACAAAGAAATACTACCTGACTTTTTATATTCCATAGATGGACCAGTAGACTAAGAGATCATCAGGACTGACTTCATTTTCAAAGGGGAAAATATCATCTTATTCAAAAGACCAGTCTTCACCTGAAGCCTCAAAGGTAAAAGAGTCATAAAGAGTCCCAAGGACAAGACTGCTGCCTGGACTTACAGGAATGGAACCCCAGTGTGTCTGTAAAAGAGATTTTAAAACCAAAGCTTATCTGCACCTTTGCTGGGTTCTAGACTTGCTTGAGAGCCATTATCCTTCCCTCTTAATACCTTAAGAATGGAAATATCAACTCTGTATCTCTACCGCTATTATATGCAGATTTCCAAGGTTCACAACTAGAAAAGAACTTGCCTAAAAATGAACCATACCTTCAAGCCTTATTTATATTTGACTCAAATGAAATCTAAATGAGACCAGTCTTTATACTTGATGGTAGAATGGATCAATACTGGGGAGAGGGTGTGACTGAAATGGAATGGATATACTTTTAGCTGGCCATGGATAAAATGTTATAGACTGGATGTTTACATCCCAACTTCCTGTGCTGGGGCTCTAATCCTTAATCCCAGGACACAGAAGTCAGAGGAAAGTGGATCTCTGTGAGACTCACTCTCAAAGCAAACAAACAAACTTCCAAAATAATAAAGTTAATGATTTAACGAGGTGGTATGGAGGTCCTGATCTCACAAGATTAGCATCCTTGTAATAGGCACCAGCAGGCTCAATCTCTCCTTCCAGAGCACAGGTACCCAAGAAAAAGCTGTGTGAGAACACAAGGAAGACAGCTGCGAACTAAGAGTAAAGGTACTTAATAGAGATGATCCTCATATATTCCAGATACTGGAATTAACAGACAAGCACTTTAAAGCAGAGTCTAACACCATCTACTTGAAGACAGGCCCTGTGTCTCTATGAACAAACCTGGTTTGTTTGTTTGCTTTATTTGTGGCCCGGACTGACTTCAAACTTCTGCCTCACCCTCTTCATCTTGATTATTCCCAGCACATGTCATGCCACCACAGCTGGCAAATTTTGATCTGAAAATGGAAATGTTTTGCCAGGTACTGGTAGTGCACACCTTTAATCTCAGCACTGGGGGGAAGGGGGAGGAGAAGGAGACAGGGGGCAGAGACAGGCAGATTGCTGAGTTCAAGACCATCCTGGTCTACAGAGTGAATTCCAGGACAGTCAGGGCTACACAGAGAAACCCTGTCATGAAAAAACATAACAGGGGCTGGAGAGATGGCTCAGCGGTTAAGAGTACTGACTGTTCTTCCAGAGGTCCTGAGTTCAATTCCCAGCAACCACATGGTGGCTCACAACCATCTGTAATGAGATCTGGCGCCCTCGTCTGGCCTGTAGGCACACATGGAGGCAGATTGTTGTATACATAATAAATAAATAAAATTTTAAAAAAATAACAAAAAAAGCAAAGGTTTTGTTTGTTTTTGTTGCTACTGTTGTTTTTAATGAGTGTAGGAGTTTTGCCAGCATATTAGTCTTTGTATCCAGGCCTGGTGCCCACAGAGGCCTGAAGGCTTCAGATCCCCTGTAAGTGGAATTACAAATGGTTGTGAGCCACCATCTGGATGCTAGAAATCGAACCTGGGCCCTCTGGAAGAACAGTTGACCGCCGAGTCAACTCTCCAGCCCAAAATGCAAAGTTTTAACAACTCAAAGGAGAAAGAGGGAGAAAACAACAGGATTGAACGCAGCAAGCTAGACTAGACATATTAGCCTTATTTCTTTCTCCTCTGTTAACTGCACTGAAATCTCTAATTCTTCAACACTCCCAACATATCAAGGTTAGGAACCGAGCTTCCTGGACGCCTCATACCGGACAAACTTGAACATGGAAACTGACCTTGACTTCCTTTACTCCTTTCTTTCCTTTGACAGTTCCCGCCGAAGGTTTTATTTTCTCATTCTTCTTTACCGTCTCACTTACAGGCTTTTTCCCACTTGATATAACCCCAAAGAATTTCCGAATGTCCTAAAAACAGAAGAGGAGACATGCAAATATTACACACATAATATTCTAATTTCAGTTACTAACAGGACAACTTTACTCAACTGGTCTAACCCAAGTTATCGCTCCAAATCAAGGCCATCTGTATTCAGCAGCATCCTTTTTATAAATAAAAGCCACCTGATAAAATTACCTGAATTAAAAATAAGTTTCCTGCCTAGTGGTGATGGCGCATGACTTTAACCCCAGCATTCAAGAGGCAGAAACAGGAAAATCTCTGTGAGTTCGAGGCTAGCCTGGTCTATAGAGTGAGTTTCAGGACAGGCTCCAAAGCTACAGAGAAACCCCGACTCAAAAAAAAAAAAAAAAAAAAAAAAAAAAACAACAACAACAATATAAAGTAACATTAATCACAGGCAAGGGTGGCGCACACGAAAGGCAGGCAAATCTCTGTGAATTCGAGGCCAGTTTGGCTTACAGAGTGAGTTCTAGGACAGGCTCCAAAGCTACAAAGAAACTGTCTCGAAAAACAAAACAAAACAACAAAAAAAAGTAATATTAATCCTCAGAATGTAAGCAAAAACAAGTAAAATTTTTGATAAAAAGGCTAGAGAGCTGGCTAAGTTGTTACAGCACTTACTGCTCTTGCAAGGACCTGGGTTCAGTTCCCATCACCCATATTAAGTGGCTCACAACCACCTATAACAACCACTTATTTGGGTTCTCATGCCCTCTGCAGGCACCTACATGCATGTGGCGCACTTAACCTCACACAGACACATACACATAAATAAAAATAACAAAGCAGTTTTGTTTGTTTGTTTGCTTCTGTTTTTGGAGACAGGGTTTCTCTGTGTGACAGCCCTAGCTGTCATGGAACTAGCTCTGTAGACCAGGCTGGCCTCAAACTCACCACCCGAGTGGTGGAATTAAAGGAGTGCTATACCACCATCTGGCAACAAACCAGTTTTAAAGAATTGTTTTTGAGGAGCTGGGCGTGGTAGCACATGCCTTTAATCCTAGCACTTGAAAAGCAAAGGCAGGTGGACCTCTGTGAGTTTGAGGGCAGCCTGTCTAAGTTCCAGTATAGCCAGGGCTGTTGAACAGAGAAACCCTATCTTGGGGAGGGGGAGGAACTGTTTTGACAATAGCAGCACAGTTATGAAGAGGCAGGTAGTGACTGAAAATGCATACACATACAAATCCCATAGTCCCAGGTGGCTGAGAAGACACAGCTTGGTACCACCAACAGCAACAAGACTTATACTTAAGTTTGAGAAACAACTCTCACAACCTGGATCGTTCTTAAGAAACTAAGAACACTAAAAAGATTTTTCTCTACATGATTCTTTTCAAACTCTAAAGAAAGAAAAAAGAAAAACTGGTGCCTACTATAATATACCTTCATTACTTGACCCCGGGCTAACCTACAGCATTCAAATTAATCATACAAGGACTTTACAATACAATTTAGCACTAAAAGCATTCAGTTTTCTTATTTTTCACATATATATTTTCCTTACCTTCCTTTTTTGTTTTATTTTTATTTTGTTTGGAGAAAAGGTCTAACAGCGTATCCTTAGCTGTCACTATGAAGGACAGCTAGGCTGGCCTCTAACTCCTAAGAGGTCTGCCCACTTCTGCCCTCACCCCCAGTGCCGGGGTTACAAGAGCACGCCACCACATTCAGCTCCCCACCTTTCTGTAATCTAGTAGTTCTGAAACTACTGTAGAGAAAAAAGTGAACAGAACAGACCTTAGAATCAAGAAGCCTTTGTTTGAGTCTGCGCTCTAGTGCATTCTACTTGTGTGATCCTGGACAATTCATTTGTATCTCAAGCTATTTTCAGTTAGGTGAATTCATTATACCTACCCTTTACAAAGCTCCAACATGCATCTGTTATCATTCTGGCTCAGCAAAAAGCTTCTCCTCTATTATTCACTCAAATCCCTGAAACAACGCCTTTTATAAACTATTTATAAACAAAAAGGTAGGATTTCATATCTTCCTTTGCAGATCTCTGTTATATTAAAAGTTCTAATTCATTATTTAAATCTAAGTTTAAAAAAATCTTGCTGCCATGGTGGCAGCATGTGCCTATGACCAGGTGGTAGAGGCTGGAACATCAGGAGTTCAAGACCAGCCTTGGCTACACAGCTGGTTTCAAACTAGTCTGGGATACAAGAGACCCCATCTCAAAAATAAACAAAGATATAAACAGTGAGCCAATGTGATGACTCAGAAAGTAAAAACGAGTCTCTGGAACCTATGTGAAGGTGGGAGGAGAGAACTGACTCCTGAAAGTTGTTCTCTGACCGCCACATGTACAGCCACACAAATATCACACACATGCACACATACACACAAATATAATAATAATAATAATAATAATAATAATAATAATAATAATAATAATAATAAAAAGAAAGTAAATAAAACACAGCCTACTGAATAGATGCCTTGGCTATAAAACAAGACTTTGGTGTCAAGTCGTGAGGAATAGGACAATAAGGAAAGCCACAGTCATATGTACAATTTGCCAAGAACTGAGCTTGAGGCTGACTACTTTATTGCTTCTGGAGGAAATGACAGTTTCTAATCAGTCTCGCTTTTTAGGATTATACAGTGATTCTTCACTCAAACAGTGGGGCTTAAACACATACAAAGGAAAAAAGAAAAGAAAAGGACAGAGATAATGCAGGTACTCCACAGAAACAGCAAAACTATAAATTAAAAATCAGGGAGCAAGCAAGATGGCTCGGAGGGTAAAGGCACTTGCTGTCCACCTAGGGACTTCTACAAATCAACAAAAGACAACCAAATATAAAACTGAATAAAAGTTAATAACAGAAAAATTATAAAAAGAGATTCAAGTACCAAAAAAATACATATACTTTTTCTTCCAGTAATCACATTTCTTATATTTGAGTTGTGAACCTAGCTTTTAACAGCTGACTCATCTCTCTGGCCCAATCATCACATTTCTAAAAGGAATGATAGGGGATGGAGAAGCACTTGATGCTCTTCAAGAAGACCTGAGTTTGGATCCCAGCACCCACATCTCATGGCTCCCAACTGCCTGTAATGCTAGCTCTGGTGGATCCAAAACTCACTTCTGGCCTCCAAGGGCACCTGCACTCACATCCCTCACATCCACATACCCACAGATACACACGCACACACATATAATTTTTTTTCTTTTTTTTTGGGGGGGTTTTTCGAGACAGGGTTTCCCTGTAGTTTATAGAGCCTGTCCTGGAACTAGCTCTTGTAGACCAGGCTGGCCTCGAACTCAGAGATCCGCCTGCCTCTGCCTCCCGAGTGCTGGGATTAAAGGCGTGCGCCACCACCGCCCGGCCACATATAATTTTTAAAAGAAAGAAATTACAAAGGGGGCTAAAGAGATGGCTCAGAGGTTAAGAGCACTGCTCAACCTCTCCCAGAGGTTCTGATTTAACTGCTGGCAACCACACGGTGGCTCACAACCATCTATAATGAGATCTGGTGCCCTCTACTGACGTGCAGGCACAACAGTGTATACATGATAAACAAATCTTTTTTTTTAAATGGTTTATTTTTTTATATTTAAAAATTTCCATCTCCTCCTCCCCTTTCCCTCCCCTCCTCCTCCCTTTTCCCTCCCCTCCCCTCCACCCATACCTCCCCTCCCTCCCTCTCCAGGCCAAGGAGCCATCAGGGTTCCCTACTCTATGCTAAGACCAAGGTCCTCCCAACTCCCCCCAGGTCCAGGAAGGTGATCGACCAAGCTGAGAAGGCTCCCACAGAGCCCGTCCATGAAGAAGAATCAGAGCCCAGCGCCACTGTCCTTTGCTTCTCAGTCAGCCCCCACTGTTGGCCACATTCAGAGAGACGGGTTTGGTCGCATGATCCATCAGTCCCATTCCAACTGGAGTTGGACAGGAAATTCGGGATCAACCTACCCCAGGACCCAGCAATTCCACTATTGGGAATCTACCCAAGAGATGCCCAATCATACTACAAAAGCATTTGCTCATCTATGTTCATAGCAGCATTATTTGTAATAGCCAGATCCTGGAAACAACCTAGATGCCCTTCAGTGGAAGAATGGATGAAGAAACTGTGGAATATATACATGCTAGAATACTACTCAGCGGTAAAAAACAATGACATCTTGAATTTTGCATGCAAATGGATGGAAATAGAAAACACTATTCTGAGTGAGGTAACCCAGACCCAAAAAGATGAACATGGGATGTACTCACTCATAATCGGTTTCTAGCTATAAACAAATCTTTAAAAAAGAAAGAAATTAGCCGGTCAGTGACAGCGAACGCCTTTAATCCCAGCACTTGGGAGGCAGAGACAGGCAGATCTCTGTGAGTTCGAGACCAGCCTGGTCTACAAGAGCTAGCTAGTTCCTGGTCGGGCTCCAAAGCTACAGAGAAACCCTGTCTTGAAAAACCAAAAAAAGAAAAGAGGAGAGGGAGGGGGAGGGGGAGGAGGGAAAGGGAGGGGGGAGGGGAGGGGCAGCGGGAGGGAGAGGGAGAGGGAGAGGGAAAGAGAAGAGAAAGAAAAGTTATAAAGGAGCTGAGCATAGTGGCACATGTCTAATTCTAGCAGTTGGGAGGTAGAGGCAGCCAGATCCCTATGAATTCGAGGCCAGCCTGGTCTACATAGTAAATTCCAGACAGAAAAAGATTGGGGCGGGGGGGGGGGGGGGGGGGGGGGGGAGGAGCCAGGCAGCTCTTGGGGAGGCAGAAATAGGCAGATCTCTGAGTTCAAGACCAATCTGACCTACAAAGCTAGTTCCAGAATGGCCAGGGCTACACAGAGAAACCCTGTCTTATTTAAAAAGCTGAAAAAGAAAAGGGGGGCCGGGCGGTGGTGGCGCACGCCTTTAATCCCAGCACTCGGGAGGCAGAGGCAGGCGGATTTCTGTGAGTTCGAGACCAGCCTGGTCTACAAAAGCTAGTTCCAGGACAGGCTCCAAAGCCACAGAGAAACCCTGTCTCGAAAAACCAAAAAAAAAAAAAAAAAAAAAAAAAAGAAAAGAAAAGGGGGGAGGGAGATGGGAGTAGGGGAAGAACGAAGGAGCAGGGAGCAGCTAAGTGTAACTCCCCTTTTTTTCTTGGTATTTATTAGTTTAAAAAAACAGGGAAATTCAAGCAATACAAACAATTCAGGCAATACTCACACAAAAGTTCAGTTTCAGCAGCAATAACTGTTCTGCATGGCGTCTCAGGAGTAACGCCAGCTCAGTGTCCTGGAGCGTGCCTGGAATGGCAGGGATGCCCAGAGGTTCCTGCAGTTATGCAGGATTCAGAAGTGACTCTGGTCTTTCTGGATATGGCAGAGGTAAATATGGCAAGTATCTGAGCAACTCAAAGGTTATGAATCTCACCAGTAAATGTTCAGTCAAGCTTGGAGGACAAGCATATGGTCTTTCTGACAAAGCTTTTACTAAGAGTAACTACCTAAGGGATGTCCAATTATACAAACCAGAGTCTTAGCCATACCATCAACAGAACTCTGTCTTAATGCTAATCTCTACCTCTTGGCACCAAATGTAGCTCAAGATTTTTACAATAGTTTTCTAGGAAGGAATTTGTTAAAATCATGTTTTTCTAGTAGGAATTATAAGTTTTCAACTTTTTACAGTCCTAGAGCTTGAACCTGAGGTCTTGTCCACACTACACACATATTTTACCACTAAGCTACACTCCCAGCCCATCTCTTACTCCTTATTGAGACAGGATTCACTAAATTGCCTAGGCTGGCCTTGAATTTATTCTGTAGTCTAAGCAGGTCTTAATCCTCCTGCCTTAGCCTCCTTGTGGCTACAATTACAACTTATACCACCAGGGATGGCCTAACATTTTTTTAAACTTAAAAAAAAAAAAAAAAAAAAAAAAAAAATTAAGGACAGATAGA
Source organism: Arvicola amphibius (assembly GCF_903992535.2). NCBI lineage: Eukaryota > Metazoa > Chordata > Mammalia > Rodentia > Cricetidae > Arvicola > Arvicola amphibius. The sequence continues at coordinate 37,269,914 of NC_052047.1, read as the reverse complement.
GAGATGGCTCAGAGCTAAAGAGTACTTACTGGCTGCTCTTCCAGAGGACCTGGGTTCAATCTCAGCAGCCACATGGTGGCTCCAGAGGATCTAACACCCTCTCTTGGCTTTTTATGGGCTCTGTATTCACATGGTGCACAGACACACATACTATAGAGATTTGCATTGATATGGATTTTGGCTTACTGATATAAATTTAAGGTCAATTTTGTTATATGTATATTTCTGCTCTTGATTAAGGTATTGTGTTTGTACAACTCATTTAAAAATGTAATGTATAATTTTAAAATATAGGTTAATAGACAGTCATCTATAATAGTCAAGCTTGTAGTCATGTTAGTTAAGTTTTTTAGATATATAGAAATATATTTCAGCTAGGTAGGGATTCTTCAGATCTTTCAGAGGCCTTCAGAATATGGCATTTAAAATGTTTTAAGAACTTACGACTTTTCATGACAATGAGACACATCTGCTCCTGGCAGCACCAGTCTACCTCAAGAAGATGATGGGCATCGAAGAGGCTCCTCATGGAGTTTGCTAGTCATTTGCCTGGACTGCTTGATGTTATGCTGTATGACCTGGACATGCAGGACCCACAGAGAAATGAGTGCTTTAGTGCTTTAGTGAGACAGTGCTTTAGGGTTCTTGCTTCATGAGAGAGTCTTCAGACATTCTGCAGGACACAGAAGAAAGTGACTGACAAGCTGCCAATATAGGTGGAACTGTCTTTGAAATTTCCTGCTTCATGGAAAAGTCTGCTGGATACTATGGGTCTGTGGGCTGAAGATGGATGCCCCAACGGCACAGAAGAACTTTAGATGACTGTCCAGGCAGCGAGATGTCTGTCATTTCTAAAGTTTTGGAAGTTGCTTACAATGCACTTCCTGTTAACTTAGGAAATATTACATTCTTCTAAAGTCTTTGATGGTTTTGAAGAATAGATATAATTATAGTTTTCCTTAGTTATGATAAAAGATAAAGTAGATATAAATGTTGTAACTATAATTGTTGCTTGATACCTGTTTTTTTAATGTAATTTTACTATGTTAAAGTTAAAACATCCCTTTTTATTTAAACAGAAAAGGGGAGGTGATGTGGAATTCCCCTCTGTATGCTGTGATTACCATTGACGAATAAAGGAACTGCTTTGGACCTATAGCAGAGCGATAGGGGGACAGAGCTAGGCGGGGGAAACTAAACTGAATGCTGGGAGAAAGAAGGTGGAGTCAGGGAGAAGCCATGTAGCCCCGCCGGAGACAGACACCGGAACTTTACCCAGTAAACCACAGCCTCGTGGTGATAATAAGATTAATGGAGATGGGTTAATTTAAGATGAGTTAACCAGCAATATGCTTAAGCTTTTGGCCAAACAGTATTGCAAATAATATGGTTTCTGTGTGATTATTTGGGGGCTGAGCAGCTGGGGACAAACAAGTGACCTCCTACAACAACATATGCAGGCAAAACATCCATACACATAAAATAAAAATGTTAAAAAAAACTTTTAATTAGTGGTGTACACCCTTAATTCCAGCACTATCATGGCAGGGAGAGCTCTGTGAGTTCAAGGCCAATCAGGTATATACACTAGTTCCAAATGAGCCAAGACTACATAGTCTCAAAAAATAAATGAATAAATAAACAAACAATGTAAGAGGACATGTTAATTGCAAAACAAAATAAATATAATGTGTGCTAAAATAATCTTTAGCTGGGTATGGTGCACACACATGTAATCCCAGCACTGAGGAAGCTAAAGCAAAGGACTACCAAATTCAAAGCCAGCCAGGGTTACCTAACAAGTACCAGGCCAGCAATCTAGATAGCAAGGCCCTATTTTAAACCCCTCCACCAGGAAATCCTTAACTAGGGTTTTTGGTATAATTTGTTTGAAGAAAATGTAAGAAGAGGCTAGGGAGACAGCTCAGCTGTACAAGTGCATGCTATGTTCAAATCCCCTAACCCCAGATAAAAAGGGGGGCATGGCTGCTCATATCTGTAACCCTAACACTGGGATGGGGCACAGACACAAAGATTGCCGGCATGGAGTGAAAGACCCATTCTAAGAAGAAGAGGATGGAGAGTCACAGAGCAGGACGCCAGTATTTTCCTGGTGTCTCCTCATGAACCTGGGCCCACATCTCACACACACACACACACACACACACACACACTCTCTCTCTCCTTAAGATATTAAATTAGCACTGTGACTAAAATTCACCTCCTATATTAGGTCTGTATGCCTTTACTCTCGTGTCATGTCAAATTACAATATTGTGGCTATAAAAGGCAAAAACTACTTTCACTTTTAGTAAGCCATTTCCTCTTCCCTCAAAATTGGTTTTTAGCCAAACAAATTAACTTTTTTAGAAATCAAAACCATCACTACACACACGATCAACATTACTGGTGCAGCAAGTCCAGCACTTGCCTCAAGCACTTCCCTGAGGAAAACACCATGAGCTATATAAGTATGATCTAAAAAATCTTAAATTTTTCAAAACTTCCGGGGGCAGGGAGGAGGGCTATGAACTGTAAGGATCTGTAACAAGTTCCAGTGAAGAAAAGTCTAAGGTCCCTCACGGACTCCTTCATTCACTTAGGTTAACACTCAGTACTTCTAAAAGCCTTCAACAGACCAGGATCAATGCTTAGTGGTCAGAAGAAACAAAACAGGAAGCAGCAGGGCCATGGTGGCACACCCCTATAATCCAGGACTAGGGATCTCTGTGAGTCCAAGGCCAACCTGGTCTACAAGAGTGAGTTCCAGGAAAGCCAAGCCAAGGCAACAGAGAGAAACCCTGCCCCTCCCTCCAAACAGAAAAAAAAAAGAAAGGAAGGAGAGAGGGAGGGAGAGCGGGAGGGTGGGGGGAGGGCGGGAGGGAGGGACAGGACAGAAGGAAAACCCAGCCCTCAGCTCTCACAGAGCTTCCACCAGTCTCAGTGCTCTTCAGCGTCTTCAGCAAACAAAAGCAGAGCCTAGAGAAGAGAGCAGTGGGACCTGCCCCTGCCCCTGCGTCTACTGAAGATCTCCTGAAGTCTCTGATGACAATGAAAATCCTCATTGTGTCCAGAGGATACAATAGTGTCTCTCAATTAAACATTCATCTTAGAAATTTTTGGGTTCCTAACCCCAAATTACAAATGGACAAAACTAAGCACAACACAGAAATAATTATCTAATTTAGGTTTAAAATAATTGGTTTCTTTCCACACCAGCTTAACTTGGATAACTAAAGTGTGTGGCTGATCATGACTGATGAAATGGTTTATTCCAGGATTCTGACACTTTCAACACAGCTAACGAACGTACTGAAATTCTCGTTCGTTCAGAGGTTAACAATTCACAACTTACTTCTAATCAAAAAAAAGTCAAATTTCAACAACCTACATGACCACATAACTTAAGTTCAAACTAAAAACAGACCTAAAATATAATACAGGAAAACACCACACTTCTCTAGACTACCTTACTATCATGAAGAAAGAAAAAAAAAAAAACCTAAAACAAGCCAAGGTGTCACCAGGTAGCCCTGACTGGTCTAGACCCAGAAGCCCCGCCTGTCTCTGCCTTCTGAGGACTGACAGTAAAGGTGACTACTGCCACCCCACTCACTCATGAAATGTTTTAATAACTTAGACGTGTCATGAACAAAAGGGTGGAAAAACATTTTTAATAGATTTATTTGACATGAGTGGTTTGCCTGAATGTATGTGTGTACCACGTAAGTGCCTGGTGCCTATGGAGCTCAGAGAAGCCTGGAGTCTCTTGGAAATGGAGTGATGGATGGTTGTCAGTCACTATGTGGGTGCTAGGAACCAAATTTGTGTCCTCTGCAAGAGCAGCAAGTGCTCTTAACCACTGAACGAGCGCGCTTGTCCCTAGAACAGTGGGTCTCAACCTTCCTAATTCTGTGACCTTTAATACAGTTCCTCATGTTATAGTAACCCCCAACCATAAAATTTTCATTGCTACCTCATAACTGTAATTCTGCTTGTCATGAACTGCAATGTGATATCTGTGCTTTCCAATGGTCTTAGATGACCCCTGAGAAAGTCCTCCAATACCTCACAGCATATGACCCACATGTTGAGAACCACTGCCCTAGAAAATGCCAGCAACTTTTACCTTCTTGATGGTTTTTTACTGGAACTACAAAGTTTATTTACACATCAAATATTTATGGAAAATGTACCATACATATGCCAAATACTACAAAACAGTTCTCTGTCCCTGTGGCTTCTATTCCTGCAGACCATCAGCAATAAGCAGTGCATTTAGTAAAGTATGTGTGTGCCAAAAAAACAAAACACACGGTCTTTGACTTCCACAATAGTAATTTTTTACAATAATTTTTTTATTATTATCCACTATGTGCACTGGTGTTTTACCTGCAGGTTTATTCATGTGAGGGAGTCAGATACCCTAGAATGGAGTTACAGACAGTTGTGAGCTGCCATGTGGGTGCTGGGAATTGAACTTGGGTCCTCTGGAAGAGCAGCCAATGCTCTTAACCTCTAAGCCCACTCTCCAGCCCCACAACAGTAATTTTTAATACTGTTTAAAAGTTAAGCTTTTATAAACCTCATGAGTTATATTTTCCCCAGAAATATTCAGAAACATACATACATACAAAACTCTGAATACAGGTCTGAGGTATAACTCAGGATAAAGCACTTCCCTATCAACAGTAAAGAACTGAAGGATGAGGGAGAGGGGAGGGACAGGAGGGCCTGGACCAGAGTGACGGCTCAGTGGGTAAGGATAACCAAAGTTCAGTTCCAAAGACCCACACTGCAAGTTGCCTCTGACCTGCACACATATGCTGTGGCAGGCATGTACATACAATAAATTAGTTAAATAGATGTGGTTGATTAGATAAGTAAATTGTGGCTGGTAACACTAGAACTTGGAAGATGCAGGCAATAGAAGGAACTGAAGTTCAAGGTCATCCTCAGTTCAAAGGCATCCTTGGAAACACGAGATTCTGATTGATAGACACACAAATACATACATACAAAAATTAATGTGCTTAATCCACATAACAAGCCTAGAAATTGTTAGCCCCAATTCACAAACTGAGAATGGAACTGAGAATGTCAAGAAGCATTCACTAGCAAAAGTTTAAAAATTGAAAATTGGGCCAGGCAGTAGTAGTGCACACCCTTAATTCCCACCCACCCCCCAGGCAGAGAAAGGCAAATCTCTGAGTTCAAGCTCAGCGTGGTTTACAGAAAGAATTCCAGGACAGCCAGGGCTACATAGAGAAAACCTGTCCCCCCCCCCAAAAAAAAAACAAAAATAAATTAATAAATTAAATAAAATTGAAGACTGGGGCTGAAGGGATGGCTCACAGTTAAGATCCTTTCTATTCTTCCAAAAAACCTGAATTAGGTTCACAGCATCTCTATGAAGAAAATTAAACTCAATCACCTGTTACTCCAGTCTCCAAGGACAACTACACATATGGCATTTACTCAGACACATAAATACACATAAACAAAAATAAACATTTTAATTGATCTTAAATATAAGGTGGGAAATTGCTAATCATCACTACAATCCCAGAACTAACTAACAAGTCTGAGGCAAGGAGGAACAGGAATCTAAGACCACCCTGGTCTACTTGGTGTAACTGCCTTGGAGAAAAAGACAGGGTTAGACACAAGAGAGGGGCAGCTCCCATCACTAAGGTATAATTAACAGTCTACAAGATGATTGATTAGAGAGAAACATTGCATATCAGGCAACCCAAATCTAATTTTGATAAACACAGACCAAACTGAATTACCAGATTTGGTCAGATACTAAAAGGAAGGGGGTACATTTTCTAGGTTTTAATTTCTACCAAGGCATTTTATTTCCAACTTGGTTTCAAAACTATCAGTACAAGTAGAGATGACAAACATAACTTTTTGCTATTTCCCCCAACACCAAAGAAACGCAGCACAAGGAGGCCTTCAGCTCAGAAACCCCAGGGTGTAGAGCTGATGCGCATTTGCTCTGCAGCACACTCAGAAGCTCTCCTTACTCTTCCACCTGTCAGCAGCTCAACCCCCAACGAAGCACATGAGAAAGGAGGAGAGCGCAAATTATGTCACTATGTTAATTTATCTGTGAAGAGCACAGGATTCCATGCAAAGTAAAGACCACAGTGCTCTGCAGAGCAGCTGCCAAAATACACATTGGTTTTTACTTCTCTAATTTAAAATTAGCAAACAAATGAAAATATTTAACATTTTAACGGTCCACCAAATTTACAAGAAAATTTATAATCAACATACTTCACAAAATCTACTCAAATTACCTAACAAGCCTTTACTTTATAAAGCACCAAAATGCACTGTTTTGTTTCTTTGTTTGTTTGTTTTGGGTTTTCAGGACAGGGTTTCTCTCTGTAGCCCTGGCTGTCCTGTAAAGACCAGGCTAACCTTGAACTCAAGAGATCTACCTGCCTCCTCCTCCCAAATGCTGGGACTAAAGGTGTATGCCACCAAGCTGGGCTTGATGTTTTATCTTGAATTTTGGTTAGTGTTAGCTATTAAATAAATAGAAATGCAATATTAAAAAAGTAATAAGAGGGGCTGGAGCCACGGCTCAGCGGTTGGGAGCACTGACTGCTCTTCCAGAAGACTCAGGGTCAATTCCCAGCACCACAGGCAGCTCACACCCGTCTGTAACTCCAGCTCCAGGGCTTCTGACTCCCTCGCACAGACATACACGAAGGCAAAACATCAATGAACGTTAAATAAAATAAATTATTTTTTAAAAAGTAATAAGAAGCCATAATTTGTACTGCTATGAGATTTAACTGCTTAAAATATAAGTGAAACCCTATAGACACTTTTTTCTTTTTTAATCAACAAGCTTTCTTTTTTCATTAATAATTGATTGGTATAATTATTAAAATTGCCAGGCGGTGGTGGCGCACGCCTTTAATCCCAGCACTCGAGAGGCAGAAGCAGGCGGATCTCTGTGAGTTCGAGGCCAGCCTGGTCTACAAGAGCTAGTTCCAGGACAGGCTCCAAAGCCACAGAGAAACCCTGTCTCGAAAAACCAAAAAAAAAACAAAAACAAAAAACAAAAAAAATTATTAAAATTATGTATATGGTTGAACTAAATACACATCAGTCCTTTTTTTCTTTTTTTTAATGTGCCTGGCTGTTTTGCCTGCATATATGTCTGTGTACCATGTGCATGCAGTAATACCTTTTTCTAATTTATTTTTTTAAAAAAACTATCTTTTCTCATTTTACATGCCAAATCTATTTCCCACTCCCTCCCCTCCTCCTGCTCCCACCACCTCCCAACCTACCCCCCCACACACACTCCTCAGAGAGGGTAAGGCTTCCCATGGGGAGTTAACAAAGTCTAGCATTGCTTTGAGGCAGGACCAAGGCCTTTCCCCCTCTACATCCATAGAGAATGAGTTTCAAAAAGCCAGAACAAGCAGTAGGGATAAATCCTGGTCCCACTGCCAGTGGCCCCACAGTCTGCCCCAGTCATACAACTGTCACCCACATTCAGAGGGCCTAGTTTTGTCCTATGCTGGTTCCCTTGCTGTCAGGCCGGTGTTGGAAGGCTTCCATTAGCTCAGGTAAGCTGTTTCAGTGGGTGTCCCCATCATAGTCTTGACCTCTTTGCTCGTATTCTCACTCCTCCCTCTCTTCAGCTGGTCTTTGGGAGGGGTCAGGTGTCTGAACTCTGTAGTCTGACCATCATGTCCTGCTCCACAGGCGTCTTTACAGCACTCCAGACATCGCAGCTGTGTGAAATGCTCTCCCTGGAGCAAGGCTGCCTGTACTGCAATACAGCCTTTTCCATTTGTATTACAACTTGACCTGTGAGGCTCTGCTTACTTTCCTGGCTTTATCCGTCTATTTCCTATCAGGTATGAATATAGAGGTCCAAGTTTATTCCTTATTCTTTGCATGAGGGTATCTGGTCTTGGCACTTTTTTTTTTCTTTTCCTTCTGCCTCTTGAGTGCTGCGATTACAGGTGTGCATGCACCTTTATGCCTGGCCTTGGCATCACTTTTTTAACTGACTACTGAATTATCTCGACACCTTTGTCAAAAGCCAAAAAGCTGGAGACCTCAAGTTCAATGACTCCCAGAGCAAGAGCTAACCTTCTGTCTGTGGATGAGCTTCAGCAAAGGGGAAGGCCCTCAGGCGGTGTGGCATGTGCCTATAGGCATCTCTGATGGCCAGAACATTTGCATACCTCTCACCACATTTATCAAAGGGAATTGAGCCCCAAACATAAGAACTACAGCACATACTATAACTTATGCACAGATGCTCAATAAACACTCATTAAATAGAACTTTATTCTGGAGTTCTGCTAGGCTTCTTTTCATGCTAACTGCTGGAGGGTTAGATTAAATGCCAATATATAATTTTTTTTTAATTTTTTTAAATGTGTATACTGTTTTTGCCTATATATATGCATGTGTACCACATACATATCTGATGACATTCAATTTCAGAAGAGGGCTCTGAATTGCCCTCGAACTGAAGTTACAGATGGTTATAAGCTACTATGTAGATGCCAGTAATCAAACCCAGGTCCTCTACAAGAGCAACAAGTGCTTCTAAGTAGTGAGCCATCTCTCCAGCCTGGTGCGCGTGTGTGTGTGTGTGTGTGTGTGTGTGTGTGTGTGTGGTGTATTTATTTTCCATGTCTATATGTGGATATGTGCACATGAGTGCAGTGCACAAAGACCAGGTGCTTTGACCCCCTTGGAGCTGCATATGCAGTCGAATGTCAGTCACCTGACACGGGTGCTGGGAACAGAACCAGATTCCCTCTGCAGGAGCAGCTGGCACTCCTACCCACTAAGCCATCTCTCCAGCCCAATACAAAATTCTAATCTACTTACTAGAAACGTTTCCTTTCAGCAAACAGTAAAAACTGATCGACTTAGCCATTTCTTTTCAGCAAGGAGAATTATTTTTAGTACTAGAAAAGTGAACCAGGAGCTGGGACAAGGGCTCAGTTGGTAAAGTGCTTGCCACCCAAGCATTAGGAGCTGAGTCTGAATCTCTAGCACCCACATACAAAGCTGGGTGTGTGGTGGTGTACCCTGCAATCCTAGCACTGGTGACGCAGACACAGACAAGATTCCTGGGGCTTGCTGGCCAGCCAGCCAACTTAGGCACTGGTGAGCTCCAGGTTCTGTGAAACCATCACAACAAACAAGGTGAGTCTAGGAGGCTGACTCAGTACAAGCATGAGGACCTGCATGCAGACCCACAGTCCCCCATACAACTAGGCAAAGCTATATGTGCCTGTACTCCAGCACTAGGGGAAGCAGACATGAGAATCACTGGAGTTTGCTGGCCTACAGTATACACATCAAAACAGCCTGTTCTATATATATATTATAAGGTCAAGGCCTGCTACATGATACCACTACCCAACATTTTCCTTAAAAACAATGAACTTAGAGCCAAACATGATAGATAACAGTCAGGAGCATCTCTGAGTTTGAGACCTCAGCCTGGTCTATATTGTAAGTTCTAGGGAAGCCAGGATTATTATAAGGAGACCCTGTCTCAAAAAAAAACAAAAACAAAAACTTGAGAGGCTTGAGGCTTGATTGGGAACACCTGTTACTCTTGCAGGGGACCTGATCAGTTTCCACCACACACAAAATGGCTCACAGCTACCTTCGACACCAGTTTCAAGGGATTCAAAGCCCTCTTCTGATCTCCTTGGGACCAGGGTTGCATATGATGCACATACATGCACATAGACAAAGCATTCATACACATAAAATAAGAAATTTTCTTTTTAATTTTTAAGTGACCTGGAGGGGCATGACTGGAGAGATGGTTCAGTAGTTAGAGCACTTGCTGCTCCTTTGAACCTGAGTTCAATTCCTAACACCCACAACCATTTTGTTGTTGTTGTTGTTGTTGTTTGTTTTGTTTTGTTTTCCGAAACAGGGTTTCTCGGTGTAGCTTTGGTGCCTGTCCTGGAATCCTGGAACTAGCTCTTGTAGACCAGGCCCGCCGCGAACTCACAGAGATCCGCCTGCCTCTGCCTCCCATGTGCTGGGATTTAAAGGCGTGCGCTACCACTGCCCGGCCCACAACCACCTTTAACTCCAGCTCCAGGCATGCATGTTCACAGAAATACATCTAGGCAAAACATACATATTACAAACTAAATAAAAAACTAATGAACATGGCGTTTGGAGAGATGGCTCAGTGGTTAAGAACGTATACTGTTCTTGTAGAGGGCCTGAATTCCATAACACCCACAGCAGGCAGTTCCAAACCACCTGTAACTCCAGCTCCAGAGGATGACACCCTCTTCTGGATGCCATGGGCACACATGTGTGCAAACACACAGATACACATAACTAAGCTTTTTTTCAAGAAAGCATTTTAAATGAATGTTTAGAAAGTGTTTAAAGCCAACACCTGGAAAAAAAGGCTGACCCTGCGTGGCTACTATTAACTATCTTTTCCCCAAGAATAAATAGCAGAGAGCTGAAATTTTTCCAATCTGACATAACTTTTCCTCCTTGAATGCTGGCATTCGGAAGAATGCTGGATAACAACTAGGTGAAGAATAATAGAAAATATACGTACATATGATTGTTAAATACCCTCTAGAGTAACTGGGGATCTTCGGTTGTCCTTTAAATTAAAAATTGCTTCAAATACGCAACTATCTCCTATGCCTGCTGCTATTTCACTTTCAAGCTGTAAGTTCATTGTACAGAATTATGAACTGAAGTCGCGACTGAGGGTTTTTTTTTAAACATTTTAACAGGTGACAAGAAATGACAGCTGTCAAATACATAACATCCCTCTATACTCGCTTTGTTTTTTACTCCTGGTAAACCAGGTTATCTGTTCAACTCCTATAAACTACTCAACAAAGTAAAACAACTTCCTTGTGTCATCAGCTCTCAAAACACCTGAGACGCGCTTCAGGAAGAAGCTGATTAAAGCGAAGGCCCGAGCAACTTTTCACTAAGAAAGCAAAGTATTACATTCTTCCTCACAAAGCTTGAAGTCACGGTTTTTAGGAAGCATTCCAACTGAGATTTGGGACAGTGCCGAACACGAAAGAAACTTTTAACTCCGGGTCCAAATCAACGTTCCTCTTCTTCCTCCCTTCCCCCAGGAGTCGGGGGGTGGAGTGTGAAAGTGCCGCGTTGCAGCCACATCCCTGCACGCTGCGTCCGCGGGGCGCCCCGCACCCTAAGCGGGCCCCTCGGAGCACCCTGCGCCGTCCTCCCCAGCCCGCACTGCGGCGGCGCCCCGTCCACACCCGGCCTGCAAAGCCACTGGAGCTGCACGGCCTCCCGGGCGGCTCACCATCGCAGCCCCAAGACCGAAGAGGAACAGGTGGGCAGGCCCGCGGCTGGGGGAATCCGTTATCGGGGCTCGGGATCCATTGGCGCCAACAACTTCTCCCGCGAAGTAGCAGAAGCGCAAGCGGCGGCGCGCGGCGATGACGTCAGGAGGCGCGCGCTCGCCGCGCGGCCCCACCCCCAAGGCGGGAGTTTCACGCTTGGGCGCGGTACGGCTCCGGCGGCTGGAGGATTTGCTGCTGCCTCTGAAGGGTTCGGTGTGCGCGTGCGGTCGCGACCCGGACGCCCAGTCTGGGGTCTGCGGCTGACTTCCTCTAAGGCGGGTTCCCAGGTGCCTTCCTTCCGTGTACACGTGCGCAGCAAGGGCAGTGCTCTGCAGCAACTTCCAGAAGGTCTTACTCCCACCCTCAGTAAAATGAAATGTATTCGATACGCCCTGCACACTTCAACTGTTCCCCTCAAACTTTACTCATTTGTTTTGTTTTCTTTTTAATGTTTGACCTATCGATTTTGGCTCAAACTAAGAGACCTGTAGTTAGAAAAGTCCCAGGATAAAGGGCAAATATTTATTACTTTTTACACGTTTATTTATTGGCGGTGGAGTTCGCCAGTGACGATCAAAGAAAAGCTTGTGGGAGCCCTTTGGCCACGTGGGTACATGTTTGTTTTAAAGGGACTATTTACATTAAAGGAGTATTTACGTTAAGTTTTTTTCTTTTAAATATTTGTTTTTATTTCAAGTGCGTTGGTGTTTTGCCTCCATGTAGGTCTATATGAGAGCCTCAGCTCTCCTGGACCTTGAGTTACAGAAGGTTGTGAGCTGTCATGTGCGTGCTGGGAACTGAACCTGGGTCCTCTGGAAGAGCAGTCAGTGCTCTTACCTACTGAGCCATGTCCCCAGCCCCTACATTAAGTTTTGTTGTTGTTTTGAGACAGGATCTCATGTTTACCATCCTGGTCTCAAACTCCCTTCGTAGTTCAAGTCCCTGAGCATGACCTTGAACTAATAATTTTTCTACTGTCTCCTAAATGCTGAGATTTCATGTATATATACCAACATGCAGGGGATCAAACTCTGAGCTACTATGAACAAATGCAACCAACTGAGCAACCCCAGCCCCAACAGCTCTTTGTTCTAAAACTATCAAACTACAAAAACTAGCCCCTTAATTCCTAAAGCTTCAGTAAAACGTTTAAAGAATAGTAAAGTACCCAGGTAGTGATGGCGCACTCCTTTAGTTCCAGCACTTGGGAAGCAGAGGCAGGCAGATCTTGGTGAGTTTGAATCCAGCCTGGTCTACAATGTGAGTTCTAGGAGAGCCAGCAGAACTGTTGCACACATAAACCCTGTCTCAAAAAAGCCAAAAAAAAAAAGAAGAAAAAAAGAATATGGAAGTCGATTTGATCTGAGTACTGGGAAGGCAGAGGCAGACAGATCTACGTAAATTCAAGGTCAGTCTGGTTTACAGAACAAGTTTCAGGACAGCCAAGGCTTTGTAAAGAAAGCCTGTGCAAAATAATAAATTAGAGAGAGAGAGAGAAAGAGAGAGAGAGAGAGAGAGAGAGAGAGAGAGAGAGAGAATGATAGTGAAGTCTTTGAAGCAACGCATATCAAGATAGACACCCACAGAAATCTAGAATCAGAAGAGAGTTAGGATAAGCAAGTCTCAGCAAGGAGCGAGGTTGTTTGACTCCGTCAGTTTGGGTAGCTGGCTTTGGTATGTGACTCAGGTGGGCCCGGAACTCATGATAATGCCTCTGCCTCCACCACCCCACTCATTACATTATTAAGTAATCCTGTAATCTGCACCTGGCCCGCAGGTTTCCGATTAATAATTAAACAACTTGGTTGTGGAACAGAATGTAACATTTCCATACAATTTCAAGAGAAAACATGAGATTATCCAAGAATTTAGTGAGGAGAGCAATATCAAACTTTGGCCTTAGACTTTCAAATCTTTTTCTAACACTTCCGGTTGGGCCTTGTCCCTTTATGGCACCATATCTACCAGGAGAGGCTGTAAAGCGTTCAGGAATACAATAGTGTGTATTTACTAGATATGATTGCAACATGATTTTGGTTTTGTTTTGTTTTTTTGTAACAGAACTTCTCGATGTACACTGGCTAGCCTGGAACTCCAGAGGTTCACTTGCCTCTGCTTCTCCGATGCTGGGATTAAAAGCGAGTACCACATCCTGCATCTTTTTTTTATATGTGCCCCATGTGCAGCTCTAGGTTAAAATTCTATGTTCTAGGTTAAAATTCACCATGAAGAATAAAAGTCTCCTAGCTGGGCGGTGGTGGTGCACACCTTTAATCCCAGCACTTGGGAGGCAGAGGCAGGCAGATCTCTGTGAGTTCGAGGCCAGCCTGGTTTACAACAGATAGTGAGTGTTCCAGGACAGGCTCCAAAGAAAAACCCTGTCTCAAAAAAAAAAAAAAAAAAAAATCTCCAATTAGAAACAAGTGAACTGTTTCTATGAGCAAGACTTCCCTGCCCGGTTCCCCCCAAAACCAGTTACTCTGTTCCTGCTCCTCTGTGTGCTCCTTATGTGACCATAGAGAAGGAACTGTGACTCAGTTTCCTCACCTGTTAAAGACACACATCAAGTAATGATAGCATTTTTGGAAGTAGTAGTTATTTGATTTGACTGGAGTTTAATCCAGACAATCTCGGTATGTAACCCAGGCTGGCCTCAAACTTGAGCTCTTCCCGCCTCAGACTCCCAAGTTCTAGGATTACAAGCATGCACCACTACGCATGGATGATCATCGTGTTCTTACGTAACACTTACCTTTATTACTCTGGAGTTCGCACATGTGTGGCAGAAATGACCAGGGAGACCCTGCCTCATAACCAGGTAGAAGGAAAGAAACAGCACTAGAAAACAGTCCTCTGACCACCACACACGCTCTGTGGCGGGTGTGTGCTCACACCCAGAGACACAAAATAAATAAGTAAAAATAAATATAAAACATGACAGCCTTCCTGCAGGCCAGAAGAGGGCACAAGATCTCACTAAGGCTGGTTGTGAGCCACCATATGGCTGCTGGGAATTGAACTCAGGACTTCTGGAAGAGCAGCCAGTGCTCTTAACCTCTGAGCCATCTCTCCAGCCCCTTACTGTGCAGTTTTGTTTAGGGAAATAACTGATTTTGGAAGACTAGGTCTGTTTGATCCATTGAGAAATCAACAAATGTGAACCAAATCCCTAGAAAGACACAGCGGATATATTATACAATTTTGTTCACACAACCGTAGAGGATCTAAACCAATGTACATTATTCATTGTGCTATAATCAATAAATCAATGACTAAATTGCATAAAACTTTCATATGACAGCGACATAGTGAGGCCCTGTCTCAAATAATAAAAGACAAAACATGAGGGATACTCCTCTTACAGAGCACCCAAACTGGGTTCGCATCACTCACATGAAATTGAAATTTGAAACTTATGCCCTGGCAATGCTGAAGCATGCATGGGCAGCTCACATATGGCAGTTCTGGTGAACTTGTCCCTGTTGGGTTTCATGATCTAAGTTGATGAGGACAACTGACCAGGTTTCTTCCTCAAGAGGGCACCAGATCTCATTACAGATGGTTGTGAGACATTATGTAGTTGCTGGGAATTGAACTCAGGACCTTTGGAAGAGCAGGCAGTGCTCTTAACCACTGAGCCATCATGGCGGTTCACAAATTCCTGGAACTCCAGTTCTTTGGGATTTATCACCCTCTTCCTGCCGTCTCGGGCACTGCACATACATGGTACACATACCTACACACAGATGCATATCTACACAGAATTTTAAAATGAATCTTTTTAAAAATAAAATAAAATCCTAACCACCAAGACAGAAAGAAAACTTGCAAAAAGGGTATAGTGGCTCACACCTTTAATCTCAGCGATTGAGAGACAGAGGCAAGAGGATTTCTGCAAATTTCAGGACAGCTTAGTCTATACAGCAAGTTCCAGAAAAGCCAGGACTGCCTAGAAAGACCTAGTCTCAAAAATGAAAGAAAAAGAAAACTCGTGTTATTTTTCAGCATTTTTTTCTTTTCCTTTTTGAGACAGGGTATCACGTATCTTAGGTTGGCCTCAAACTTGCAACATAGCTGAGGCTGATCTTGAACTTCTGATCCTCCTGCTTCTACTTCCCAAGTGCTGAGTCGGATGATAGTCCTGCACCCACTGTAAGACATGCCGGAGATCAAACCCAGGACAGTTCTGCAAGAGCAGCAAATGCTCAGAGATGCTGAGTCATCTCTCCAAACTGTTTGCTGTTGTTTGTTCGATTGATTGATTTTCTTGTAATCATTCAAGACCCAGGGTAAAAAAGACAGACACATTTGAAGGGAAGTATTACATATTAGATCCGATTACATGGTGCTCATGGGCTTTGTCTTAATCCTTAAAAAATTTAACTTCATCAACAAAACAATTTTGTGAAAGCCAGAACTATTTTCTTTCCCACTTAGGAACAGATGACTGATGGGGAAATTGTCTACATTCCATGAAAAACTCTTTTGTCTGAAAAGTTAGAATATTGACATTAGAATCTTTCTTAGTTGTTTCTCAGCTTGTGGATAGTTAGATCTAATAGTTTCTAATACGTGATCCTCATCCTCTAACACAGACAGGAAAGACAGTGCTCTGAAGTATTTGAAAACAGCATAGCAGCAGTGTGCCAGGATCCTAACACAAGGTGCAGGAGCTGATTCTTGGCCCTCCTTTATATTCTTATTGCAGGCATGGATAATTGCAAACCACTCAAGGAATTAAATGGCCACTGTAGCAATGCCTGTCTTCTGCTAACTTGTCTAAGCTGTAGGATGCACCCCTGATTCACTCTGAAACCATCTTCCAGAGCACAATGCTCACATTGTCTTTCCCTAGACTTTGAAAAATCAAGGGAAATCAATTGCATTTTCACTGTGCCACAACAAAATGACCTTCCACCCTCTGGATAAATATTAGCATGCCCTGCTTCGTCAGGGTTTATTGGAACACTTTCCTTAGAGACAACAGTCTGTCAGGCAGCTTCTCTGTGGCAATTGGAGGTCCACACTGGCTGTGTTGACCTTGAAGCCATTTAGGAACACGAACATCAAAACACTTATGCTCAGGATGTAGAGGTCCGAGACTGATATCAGGAGTCTCCAGGGATTGCTCAGTTGAACCTAGAGCAAGTACTCTAATTTAGGGAATCAGGTATGAACTACGCCAATTATCTTCATTCTTTTTTTTCTGTGTTTTCTTTCTTCATTCTTAAATGATATCCAGTTATCCTTATTATGTTAACACTTGAGTGATGTAGGTCTGTAAAAACTTGCCCGTCCTGGAGCTAGCTCTTATAGACCAGGCTGGCCTCGAACTCACAGAGATCCGCCTGCCTATGCCTCCCTAGTGCTGGGATTAAAGGTGTATACTACCACTTTCCGGCTCTCGCTGGCAATTTTAGGGCATGTGTAGACAGAGGAATAAATGTTCAACAGCATTTTGCAGTGATAGTAGGATTTATGGTCAGTGTAATCTTTTTCTCCATGTGTTATAAGGCAATAACAGGATTGCTGTTGATTCATAGAAATAATGTGAGATACAGCCAATGAAGGAAACTACTGTCCCTTCCTTGCAAACTCCTGCCATGGAAAACCATGCGTATGTGGGATACCATAGGCCTCTAGGACCTTCTTGGTCTTAGACCTGTGTTTGTGTGTGTAGTATGAATACCTATATACATGTATATTGGAGTGTGTGGGCATATGCATATGAATATAGGTTCACATACACTTATGCTCAGGATGTAGAGGCCTGAGACTGATATCAAGAGTCTCCAGGGATTGCTCAGTTGAACCCAGAGCTCAGTGATAGAGGTAGGAGCTAACCTGTTTGCTTCCAGGTTCCCCTGCCTCAGCCTTTGGAGAGCTGAAATTACAGGTGGCCCACCGTTCCCACTGGGCATATACATGGGTTCTGGGTTTCTGAACTCTTGCCCTAATGATTGAGTGGCAAGCCCTTTACCTGCTGAGCCACCTCTCAGCCTGCCAAGGTTCTTAGATATCTTAGGTCCCAGTAACCAAAGGCCGATCCTAGAGTTCAAGGTATCTCTAACATAGCATAGCATAGCATAGCATAACATAACATAATAATACTTCATTTCCAAAAGACGCAGAGGAAGAAAGGGAGGAGAAAGAAGAGTGGGAGGGGAGAGCAGGGGTGGAACAATCAGAAATTCTTTGATAAGGCAAGCCTGGAATCTTCATTCATAGTTCAAAGATTCAGTAAAAAAAATTGATTTCATAGATATCTTTCCAATCATCTTTACTGACATGAAGTTGAAATAAAATTGAATATATTACACCTCTGTTTATATAGAGCAATACTCTGCATACCTTTTTTTTTTTAAAGCAAAAAGGTCTTTCAGGGTCTGTAATGATGTTATATCATACATGATGATGTGTGTGTATCAGGCATGATGATGTGTGTGTATCATACATGATGATATGTGTATATCAGCCACGATGATGTGTGTGTATCAGGCCTGATGATGTGTGTGTATCAGGCCTGATGATGTGTGTGTATCAGGCATGATGATGTGTGTGTATCAGGCCTGATGATGATGTGTATATCAAGTATGATAATGTGTGTGTATCAGATACGATGGTGTGTGTATCAGGCACAACGATGTGTGTGTATCATCTCAGCCCTTGCTAGACTTGAGAGTTTACAACCAGCCTGAGATACATAGCAAGATCCTGTCGCAAAAAGAAAACTTTACAAAAGAGCATAGGTTTGAATTACTAACTAATGAGTCAACTGGACTGGGTCTCACTCTATAGCCCTGGTTGCCCTGAAATTCACAGAGGTTGAATTCTTGCTCCAGAAACTGCCTCTGTCTCCAGGGTTCTGGAATCAAAGATGTGTGCCACCATGCCCACCACTACAGGTCTGAATTTCAAAGGCCTAACAAAAGGAAGTCTAACAGAGTCTTACACAAAATATACATGAAAAATCTTGCCAGACATAGAGGCAGAGGCAGGTGGGTCTTTGTCAGCTGGAGGTTAGCCTGATCTACACAGCAAGACTCCACCTCAAAAAAATGTTGCAAATGAACACAAATCAGAACTGAATTAATTAATGTATTTCTTCATATTTAAATGTTTATTTATGCTGGGCAGTGGTGGCGCACACCTTTAATCCCAGCACTCGGGAGGCAGAGGCAGGAGGATCTCTGTGAGTTCGAGGCCAGCCTGGTCTACAAGTGCTAGTTCCAGGACAGACTCCAAAGCTACAAAGAAACCCTGTCTCGAAAAAAAATTATTTATTTAGCAAGTACCAGGACATCCAAATTGTCTGACCTCCACATATGTGACATGGTACAAATATGTGCCTCCACATGTGTACACGGTACATTTAAAAAGCAGACAACAAACATTGACTACTCACAACAGAAGAAATTTAAGATCAATAAAAATATGAAAAGATGTCCAAACTCTTCACTATAATCAGATAAATGCACAAAAATTCAAGATAGAGACTTTACCAAATAAAAAGAAGGAAGGGTAGGGAGAAAGGAAGAACATAGTCCAGTGTGGGGGGTGCACGCCTGTAATCCCAGCACTTGGGAGGATGGAGGAAGAAAGTTCAGGAGTTCAAGGTCATTCTCAGCTACCTAGTAAATTCAAAGCCAGCCTGGGCTGCATGAAACCCTGTCTTCCTTACCACGAAAGAAACATCAAGTGTCTATTTAGATCTGTTAAGTCAGTCTCCAAGGGTAGAGATTAAATATGATAGAAATTAGGTAAAATCAAATAAAAAATAATTTTTACAATTAAACTTCCAGGTTAGAGAAAGGTGGCTCAGTGGGTGGAAAGCATTTGCTGGCAAGCCTGACTACATAAAAGTCAATCTCTAGAGCCCACATGATGGAAGGAAAGAACCAGTTCACACAAGATGTCTTCTGACCATGTGTGAGCTGTGGTACACGTGTGTGCCCCCACACAGTAAGTAAGTAAGTAAGTAAGTAAATAAATAAATAAATAAATAAACAAACAAACAAACGTACCTTTTTGAGTGGAGGAGAGTTCATGACAATGTTTCTCTATGTAACTATGGAACTTGCTTTGTAGACCAGGCTGACCTCAAATTCACAGAGATCTGCCTGTCTCTGCCTTCTGAGTGCTGGGATTAAAGATGTGCACCACCACTGCATGGATAAATGTAATTTTAAAAAGTTACAGGTGGTTGTAAGCCACCATGTGGATGCTGAGAATTGAACTCGGGACCTTTGGAAGAGCAGGTAGCTTTCTTACCCACTTGACCATCTCTCATCTCAAAAACAGGCTTAAAAATGAGAGCTAAGCACAGTTTCCTGCCTCAACAGTCCCAGCTTCCTTAACAAGGAGGAGGATTGCCGGAGTCTAGGAGTCTAGGAATTTGTGGTCAGTCTGGGCCTCAAAATAGCAGCAGCAGGAACAACAAGAGCAACCATGCATCAACCCCGGGATCATGCTAAGTTAGAAAGCTAGACGCAAAGTAGAAGTCCCCATTATCCTGACAAGATGAAGTTCATGGTGTGCTCAGATTTACAGACATAGAGTAGAGCAATGGTTGCCAGGGGCTGGAAGGATGCAGGGCAGGGATCACTCACTGGGTAAAGAGTGGAGCTGGGGATAAAAAGTTTTGGGGGTAGATGTTGGTGTTTTTCTGGCTAGATCTTTACTGAGATTTGATTGAGACTATAGATCAAAGTCCATAGAAAATTGGTTCTGTTGTTTTGCTGGGTTTTTGCTTTTGTTTTTGAGATAAAGTCTCATGTGTCCCAGGCTGGCCTAAAACTCACAACGTAACACCATCCTCAGTATGCAGTATGCAAACCCAGGGCCTAGAGCAGCAAGGCAAGCACTCTACCAACAAAGCCACATCTCTAGTCCTGGGATTGCAGAAGAAAGTCATAAATCTTTTTAATCCATGTAACTGGTCTATCTCTCCATTTATATAGATCTTGTTACTACTGTTTTTGGTATCAGGCTGACCACGTATCTGAGGATGACCTTGAACTCCTGATTCTCCTGCCTTCACCGAGCAAGCTCTGGGATTACAGGAATGTACCACCACATCTAGCTTGTAAATTGAGACAGAGGTTCTTGATCAAACTCCCTCCAATTTCTACCTCTGATGCACTGGAATTTCGGGAGGGGAGGCTGCCATGCCCACCTGGCATTTGCGTGAGTTCTGGGGATCCAAACTCTAGTCCTCGCCCCTGCTGCCTTTACAGCAAGCACTTATCTACTGAGCCACCTCCCCAGATTGATTTTTTAAGATTATTTTAAGACTGAACCTTGTGTAACAAAAGCTAGTCTCAAACACACTAAGTACAGAGAATGGCCTTGAATTTATTATTATTATTTAAAAAAAATTTAAGTGTATTTTATGTGTATGAGTACTCTACCTGCATATATGCCTACATGCCAGAAGAGGGCATCCGTCCCATTCTGGATAGCTGTAAGCTACCACGTGGCTGTTGGAAACTGAACTCAGGACCTCTGAGAGAGAGGCCAGTGATCTTAATATCTGAGCCACCCCTCCAGCCCCAGGCCTTTCTGATCTTCCTGCTTCCACACCACACGCGCTGACAATAGGCATGCCCTACCATTCAGTTAATACTGTGCTGAGAATCGAACCTCGGGCTTCCAGCATGCTAAGCACGCACTCGGCCAACTGAGCTACATCCCCAGCCCTGCCGCTGTCTTTTTAAAAGACGGTAGCTAATTAGCCTACTTTGTGTACACAGTATGTTTGTGTCCGTGCACATATACGGGAATGTACACATTCATGTCTCCTCGCGCGGAGAACACGGAAGGTGGGGGCCCTGCTCTGTCACTCTGCCTATTCTCTTGTGACAGGACTCCCTAGCCCAGGAACCAAAAGCTACAGAGAAACCCTATCTCGAAAATCTAAAAAAAAAAAAAAAAAAAAAGGAAAAAAATAACAAAATATATTTTAAAGAAAAAAATAATTGAGTCATGATTAACTTTAAGAATTACTGCACTGGGGCTGGACAGATGGCTGGGTGGCTAAGAGCACTGCCTGCTCTTCCAAAGGTCTTGAGTTCAATTCCCAGCAACCACATGGTGGCTCACAACCATCTGTAATGAGATCAGGGTGCCCTCTTCTGGATTGCAGGCATATATACAGACAGAACACTGTATACATAATAAATAAATAAAATATTTTTAAAAAAAGAATTATTGCACCGAAGGGTGGTGGCACACACCTTTAATCCCAGCACTTGAGAGGTAGAGACAGGAGGATCTCTGTCAGTTCAAGCCTAGCTTCGTCTACAGAGTGAGTTCCAGAACAGCCAGGGCTCCATGGAGAAACACTGTCTCCAAAAACCAAAAACCAAACCAAAACAAGAAACCCCAGACACGATCTAGATAAAGGGAGAATCACATAGCAATGGTGAGGGCATACCTGGGAAAACACTGAGGCTGAACTGGGTGTGGGCAGCTTAGTGTGTGTTGAGCTAGAGGGAGGTGTGCACACACAGGTTCAAGTAATGATAAGGGAAGCCCAAACCGGGTCAGAGCCGGGCTTTCAACACTGCCTCTGACTGCCACTTACTGGACTCTTTTCCTTCCATGTAAAAATAATGCTTTTTCTCTGGGGAGGCTGAGGCAGCCCACATGGATGACAGGCGGGGTCGACCTTGGAGACACAACAAAACTCTGTCTGTAAGCCCGGCTCTCGGAGGCTGAGGCAAGAAGAGCTCCAGAAGTCCCAAGCCAGCATGGACTATAGAATGAGAACCTGTCTCAGGATAGTTTTTAATTTAAGCTTATTGAGCATTTACTATGTGTCGATCTATAGCTGAAGTGGCTTAGGTGTGCTAACTTTACCTCATAATAATCCACAAATATCATCCTTATTATGCTTCTTGGGTTGTTTGTTTTAGTTGACTTTCTTTTTTTTTAAATATTTATTTATTTATTTATTTATTTATTATGTATACAATATTCTGTCTGTGTGTATGCCTGCACGGCAGAAGAGGGCACCAGACCCCATTACAGATGGTTGTGAGCCACCATGTGGTTGCTAGGAATTGAACTCAGGACCTTTGGAAGAGCAGGCAATGCTCTTAACCTCTGAGCCATCTCTCCAGCCCCTTAGTTGACTTTCTTATTGTTTTTGAGACAGGGTCTCACTATGTTGCTCTGGCTAGCCTGGAACTCACTATGGAGTCTGCTTACCTCTGCCTCTCAAGGGCTGAGATGTGTACCACCACACAATTTATGCTACTTCTGTATAGCAGGAAACTGTAGTGCACAACTGAGTTCCAGGTCAGCCAGAGCTATGTAGTGAGACCGTCTAAAAACAAACAAGCAAACAAACAAACAAACAAATAAATAAATACATGATAAAAATTAATTTAGGCCACTCCTGGACTTGGCGATGTAAGCCTGAGGCAGGGCAAGTTCATAGGCAACAGAGTGAGCCCCTGCTTTAAAATAAGAGTCAAAAGAGGGGCCGGGCCGCGGTGGCGCACGCCTTTAATCCCAGCACTCGGGAGGCAGAGGCAGGCGGATCTCTGTGAGTTCGAGACCAGCCTGGTCTACAAGAGCTAGTTCCAGGACAGGCTCCAAAGCTACAGAGAAACCCTGTCTCGAAAAACCAAAAAAAAAAAAAAAAAAAAAAAAAAAAAGAGTCAAAAGAGGACTAGAGACATAGCCCCGTGGTGGGGTATTTACTTAGCATGCACATGTCCTGAGTTCAAGCCTTAGTACTGCCAAAAGAAATTCAATTCATATACTCCAACAAATCCTCAAACTCAAATCATCTCCCACATCCAATGCCACATAGCCTCGGTGACCTCAAATTCCTTTTGTAGCCAAGAATGACCTAGAACTTCTGGTCCTCTTGCCACCACCTCCTAAGGGCACCGATCCTAAAGCACCTACTTGGCTTGGTTTGAAGTTCTTTAGATGGAGTCTTGCTTTGTAGCCAAAGTGGCTTTGAATTATGCAGTTTAGGCAGGCCTTAATAGACTCACAGCAATCTTCCTGCTCCAGTCTCCCAACTTCCGGAGTTACAGGCGTGAGCCAGTGTGCTCAACTAAGTTGTTTGTTTGTTTGTTTGTTTGTTGACAGGGTTTCTTTGTGTAGCCCTGGCTGTACTGGAACTAACTTTGTTCACCAGGCTGGCCTCAAACTCACAGAGATCCACCTGCCTCTGCCTCCCAAGTGCTGGGATTGAAGGTGTGCACCACCACGGCCCAGTTCAACTAAGTTTTCTTAAAAAACAGATGACATTTACTAAGATTATTCTCGGGTGTGTATGTTTTGGGTTGAAGTGTGGTAGCCTGCTTTTGATTATTTATTTCCGGCTATTGACTTGTATGTAAAATTGCTTTTCCTAAAATGGGAGATGATAAAATTACCACTCTAAGACTCTAAGAACAGAAAAGTCGGTCCCTTATTCAATAAAGTTCAAAACATTCAGAAACGATCTATGTGAGAGGCTGCACAGACATTGCCACTCTTGGGCATCGTTGCCATGGGTTTATTTAACCCATTCAAATTAGCGCCAGGCATGCGTCCCCCATCCATCTCATTTTGTTCATCCCAAGAAGACGACACGTGTTGCTGACTGCACTGAGGCCACCTCCCTCAAACTGCGTGGCTCTCACGACCCATCCTAAGTCTCCCGGTCCAGGCTAATCATTGACAGGGCTTTACAATCACAGGCTTTTGCTGGAGAGCTGATAAAGACAGTCCAGCAGTTAGTGGCAAATGAAGGCAGGCTGTGCAGCAGGGTCTCCAGGGAATGAATGGATTTTCTTCAGCTCTGATGAAAGAAACACACGCTCTAGGAAAACAATGTCCAACGGGGCACTGCAAAGATCTGTCGTGCTGTCAGCGTTTGTTCTGCTGCGAGCTGTTACCGGATTCTCTGGAGACGGGAGAGCGCTATGGGATAAAAAACATTATGTGAGTCCGGTCAATGCAAGTCAGCTGTTTCTCTATGACACTTTCCCTAAAAACTTTTTCTGGGGTGTCGGGACTGGAGCATTTCAAGTGGAAGGGAGTCGGCAGACAGATGGGCGAGGACCCTCGATCTGGGATCGTTTCATCTACACACACCTGAGAGATGTCAACATCACAGCCAAATCTGCCGACAGTTACGTATTTCTGGAAAAAGACTTGTTGGCTCTGGAATTTTTAGGAGTTTCTTTTTATCAGTTCTCAATCTCCTGGCCACGATTGTTCCCCAATGGAACAGTAGCAGCCGTGAATGCAAAAGGTCTCCAGTACTATAACACGCTTCTGGACTCACTGATACTCAGGAATATGGAGCCCATCGTTACCTTATACCATTGGGATTTGCCTTTGACACTACAGGAGGAATATGGGGGTTGGAAAAATGCAACTCTGATAGATCTCTTCAATGATTATGCCACATACTGCTTCCAGACCTTCGGGGACCGTGTCAAATACTGGATTACAATTCACAACCCTTACCTCGTTGCTTGGCATGGGTTTGGCACAGGTATGCAGGCGCCAGGAGAGAAGGGAAATTTAACAGCTGTCTACACTGTGGGACACAACCTGATCAAGGTACTGTACGGCCGGCTTCTCACAAGAACTTCAGAGCACAGGTGTGGGGGTTCAAAGAAACACTCTGTTTAAGGGGTAGTCTAGTAAAAATCGGCACCACCAATTTTATGCTAACTCACAAAGTCTGTCCTCGATTTTTATGTTTAAAGTAAGAATATGTTTCATCTTCCAAAGCTGGTATTAATATGTTAGCTTAGTTGGTTTCTTTCACAGTTGCAACTGAAGACCATTTTTAAAAATCTATAGTCATGTGGTTAAAGTTATAGTATATAGTATAGTTATAGTGATGGGAGTCTAGCTTTACTCTGTGGGAAAGCAGCAGCTTATATATTTAGAGGTTGGGCTTCTTTTCCAACAACACATCCTGATTTCAGAGTAATGTTAATGCACAATCATTCTCAGTACGGATTTTTTGCTCCTGTTCTTAGTGGTACTTAGCTAGAGTAAAAAGGGAATCGCCGATAGCTCACCTGTGCATATTGAATATGGAAAGCGAAAATGATTTGTAGCCCACGTTTGGCATTATGTGTGCCACGCAGCAAAACTGGTGGGCTGACATGTGTTGGGAGCTAAATGAAAGCAATAATATAAAAATTGGAAATATTAGACCCTGCTAAGGTATTTAAAACAATGTGTTTCAGAAGTCAGAATTTATTCTGGAAAATGTTCTGTGTATTAAAGCAATCATGAAAGCACAGGAAAAATAATAGCTCCTACTGGGTACCACAGGTTATGGGAAACACTTTTTGTGTACCACGTTTGACCCTCATAACAACCATGAAACAGGCCCTCATTTTCATTGTTCCCATCTTAAGGAGACCTGAAGCTCAATGAGATTAAATATCTTAGCCACGGTTCAGAATAAAATTCAGCAGCTATAAACCTGAGCTGTATAACTGGCAACATAATTAAATGCTCTTTAAGTCTTTTTTATTAAAGAGTAACCTAGGGACTTCGGAGAGGCACAGCCTCATGGGAGGCTACCATCTGAAATCAGATATAACCTCTTGGATAAATAGTTCACTTGAGAAAAATAAACTACTCTAAGTATTGTTATACTTTAAAATAAAAAAGTTAGCAATAACATTTTATAATGTGCTAAGGGAAATCATTTGACTCCTAAGAAATCAAAATTTCAAATATGTACAAACAGAAAAAGTGCCCAGGCACATAAAACATACCCATTTAACCCTTCTTTTCTTTGGATTTTCTGAATTTGCATAAATATATATCTTATATATTTAGTCTGATAGTTTCAGTCACATCTTCCCTTGGTGAGAACCAGGTTGCATTACGTTTTCAAGGTCATTTGTTGCATCCGACGTAACTTTTAAAAAGCTGTATTTGCGTGTGTTTTCCCTTTTCCTCTATTTCATCAGCTAGACATTTTTTTAAAGTTTCTGTTACATTTGTACATGACTGTATGAGTGTATGTGTGCACGCGTGTGGTGTGAGAATGTGTGCTCACACCAATCCCTGTGCACGTGTGTGGTATGAGAATGTATGCTCACACCAATCCCTGTGCACGTGCCACGGTACACTTGTGGAGGTCAGAGGACAACTTGCCAGGGTCAGTTCTCTCCTCCCACCACGTGGGTCCTGGGGAACAAACTCAGGTTGTCAGGCTTGTCTACAAGAGCCTTGACCACTGAGCCATCTCAGAGGGTTTCATTTTTAAGTAATCATGTTGTCCCAAGTCACTTCTCTGATGTGCTTATGATTTCTAAACCACTAGCCTAAATAAATGATCTAAGGAGTCCCTTGAAATCAGCCAGACAGTGAAATGTGCTGCCTAACCCGGTGACCTATGGCACAGAGAGAAGTCTCGTAAGGCTCTGGTAGCCTGAAGTGAACTCGTTCCCCACATCTCCTCTCAGCCTTTTCTTTAACATAAAAGAGATTATTTTGATATTTTGTGCTGCAAGAGTATTTTCCCTTCTTGCTTCTCCTTGTGGCCCAAGAGAGTTAGAATTCTTTAGAGTTAGTTTGTAGTTCAAAACTATTTACTAAATTAAAACTAATTTAAAGCTCAAGTGTTATGTGACCCTAGGATACTTTATTCTCTACTTCTCAGAGGTTTTGAAAAAACATACAGTAACTGTTAGAGTTATTTTAGCTCTAGAATGATCTCCAAAAGTTTATCTCAATTTGAAATGCCCTCGTTTAGAGGCAACCTGAACTGTCCAGCTCACTACAGACTAACGAGGAATTTGGGTTTCTGTTTGTTTTTGTTTTTAAGATGAAGCTTCACACAGCCCAGACTAGCCTTGAATTTGATATATTTATTATATAACTGGGGATGACTTTGAAATTCTTACCCTTCTGCCCCAGCTCCTGTGCTGTGAATAGAGGTGTGGGCCACCATTCCTGATTGGTGTAGCTTTGGAGATCAAACCTAGGGCTTCGTGCATGCTAGGCAAGCTCCCAACTGACTTAGACTCTGTGTTATTGAAGCTACTTTATGATTCCTTAAAGTAAGTCTATGCCGCTGACGTAAATTTCCCATAATCCCACCTGCCAATGGATGTTCTGTTTTGAATTTTTAATAGTGTTTGGAGCAGAACAAGGGTGAGACTTGTCTTATCCATTGTTAAGCATCTAATTAACTCTTGTATGTAATTTTCACAACAGCCTTACAAGGCAGCTATTATCATGCCCATTTGACAGAATAAGATTGGAAATATGTAACAGGTTGCTTCCCTGAATAAAATACTTCAGTGGCTTCCTAAAGCTTTGAGGCTAGAGAGT
Organism: Arvicola amphibius; assembly: GCF_903992535.2. NCBI lineage: Eukaryota > Metazoa > Chordata > Mammalia > Rodentia > Cricetidae > Arvicola > Arvicola amphibius. The sequence goes on along the minus strand of NC_052047.1, from coordinate 37,242,213 downwards.
CTTCATTTGTCACCCCGACCTTCAAAACACAACCCCTGCTTTCACGTCAGCTCACATCTGGCCACTCTCTCATCCAGCTGTCATGTAATTCTGTGGGAGCACACACAGCCCATCATGATGTGTTGTTGGCGGTGGTTTGCCTTGTTGGTTGTTGGTAGCAGGTTTACCTTGCTATTCCTCTGCATTCAGCTCTCCTAACAGGTTCTAGCCAGACAAAATGCCTTTCAGAACCCAGTTTTTCCCGTCTAATGTTGTGGAAAAATTGTTTTAGACTGTTACCCCCTCAGAGGTAACTGTCCCTTCTGTCCTTCTGTGGGCTCACAGCAGCCACATCATCTGAGTCTTGTTTATTTGTTTGTTTGTTTGTTTGGTTTTGGTTTTTGCAGACAAGGCTGGCCTCAAACTCGCAGAGATCCACCTGTCCCTGCCTCCCAAGTGCTAGGATGTGCCACCATGCACATTACATTACATGTACCGTACACTGGTGTTTTGCCTCCTGTGTGTCTGTGTTACAGACAGTTGTGAGCCGCCATGTGTGGCAGGGGGTGGGAAGAACTGAACCCGGCTCTCTGGAAAAGCAGCCAGTGCTCTTAACCACCGAGCCGTCTCTCCAGCCCCTGATCCTTTCCTTCCTCTTCATTTAGACAGAGTTCCTACAGAGACTTGCTTTGATGCTGCTGCTGTTTTGTTGTTGTTTGTTTGTTTGTTTTTGGTTTTGTGTTCTTATGCCATGTTTATTTGGTTTGGGAAGGAGCATGGGCAGGTTGAGGCACAGGGGTGGAGGTCGGATGATGACCTTGGGGAGTCATTCTCTCTGTGTCTCTGTCTCTCTGTCTCTCTCTGTCTCTGTCTGTCTGTCTGTCTGTCTGTCTGTCTCTCTCTCTCTCTCTCTCTCTCTCTGTCTCTCTCTCTCTCTCTCTGTCTGTCTGTCTCTCTGTCTCTCTCTCTCCACCATGTGGATGTTAGGGATGGAACTCGGGTTCTCGGGCTTAGTGGGAAGTGCTTTTCCCTGTTGAGTCCTCTCACCTGCTCTGCTTGCTCGCTCTTGGGTTTTATGTTTCCAACATCTAATGCAGAACAGTTGGCACACGTTAGGGTACAGATGTCCAGTGAGTGAATACTTTGGGGTTCTAACTTAATCTTTGTAATCCAGGAGCCATGTATCAAGGATGTAATCAAGTTCATTCTTCCTGCTCCCTTGTGCTGTCACTTATTCCGGACATATCGCAGATATGAGTCTGGTGGTGTATTAGTCAGAATGTGCTCGCTGTAAGTAACAGACCGAATCCAAGTCGGCATTAAGCAAAAAGGAGCAATTTCCTGGCTGACTAAGCAGGGATAATGGACGCGCGGCAGCTAGAACACCCTCAGAGGCCTCTTTCCTCCCTCCCTCATGTTCGTTCCTTCTGATATGTGGATGTTGTTTTCTCCTTCATAGAAGAAAGATTTTAGCTGGGTTTGACAGCATGTGCCTTCAATCCTAACACTCTGGAAAACCCATATTTGTGAGTTTGAGGTTACCCTGGTCTACACAAAGTTTCAGGCCAGGCAGGGCAACAGCAAAACCCTGTCACAAAATTCAATACATTTTAAAAAGAGAAAAGGAGATTTCTTACATTCAGTTTTTTTGCTTTGGTTTTTGGTGTGCCTTTTTGTGGTTTTTTGTTTGTTTGTTTGTTTGGTTGGTTGGTTTTTGGTTTTTTGAGACAGGATTTCTCTGTTTAGTGCCTGTCCTGGAACTAGCTCTTGTAGACCAGGCTGGCCTCGAACTCACAGAGATCTGCCTGCCTCTGCCTCTCAACAGTCTGATGCGTTTGGCAATACACGCCCAGTGTACCAATCCAAGCACTCAGGGGGTAGAGGCAGGAAGATTTCAAGTTTCAGGCCAGCCTGGGTTACATAATAAAAACCTGTTTTGCTGGGTGTGGTGGCACACACCTTTAATCCCAGCACTTGGGAGGCAGAGGCTGGTGGATATCTGTGAGTTCGAGGCCAGCCTGGTCTGCAGAGTGAGTTCCAGGACAGCCAAAGATACACTGAGAAACCATGTCTCGAAAGAAAGAAAGAAAGAAAGAAAGAAAGAAAGAAAGAAAGAAAGAAAGAAAGAAAGAAAGAAAGAAAGAGGGAGAGAGAGAGAGAAAGAGAGAAAGAAAGAAAGAAAGAAAGAAAGAAAGAAAGAAAGAAAGAAAGAAAGAAAGAAAGAAAGAGAAAGAAAGAAGAATCTGTCTCAAAATAAATAAACAAATAAGTAAGTAACTAAATAAATAGGACTAGCAACTGGTAAAGTCACCTGCTGCCAAGCCTGAGGACCTGGTGGGAGGAGAGAAGCTCCCATGAGGTCTATGCCATGCACACCCCAACAGACACACATATACACACATGCCTACAAAATAAATAAGATATAATTTTCAAAATAAATAAGTAAAGCTTCATAGATAGTTGACCTTCTCAGGTGGTACCCTTCCTTCTTTGATCATCAAAGCTGAGAGTTCATATTAGTCAAGACAATAATGGCGTTCATTTTCCACTCTATTATTAAATTCATAAATATGAATAATAATCTAAGTTTGTAAATTTGCCCCTGAAAGTGGGGCATCTGAGAGCCCCTGAGTAAATAGTCTCAAGGGTTGGGATGTGAGTTTGCCAATGAAGCAGTCAGCCATTCCGTTTATTAGTTCACAAAGCACTGCTGGCGTCCATGTTAGCTGTGATCCTTCTGTGGCTTTGAAATGTTATCTTTCATAGACATATGCTGTTGACATAGTGTGAGGGTTTCTCGACCCCAGAGCTATTGACATTTGGGGCTGGGCAACTTTCTGTTGCAATGGATTATCCTGCATATTCTACGATGTTCATCAACAGCCATGGATCTCCCCACCCCTTCTAATTCCTTAGCCTGAACTAGCCCTGCTTCAGGCTTGTGACAGCCCAAGTGTCCCTAGACCATTGCCAAATGTCCCACAGCAGTCAAGAGTCCTTCCCTTTCCTCCACTTCTGGAAAACCAGTGACTTCTATCTATACTGGACAAGTGTTCAGATGAGACATGGCTCGGTCGAAGGCTGTAAAGACAGCTGAGATCTTATACCACAGCTTCCAGGAGATCTTCTCTGGACCTCTAAAGTGCACGTCTAACCTCAAAGTTAACTCGTTTGCTAGGAAGACACAATACTTTAAGAAATGTTTTCAAGAGGGGGCTGGAGAGGTGGCTGACCACGCATATTGCTCTTGCAAAGGACCTGAGCTCAGTGCCTAGCACCCATGCTTGGCAGCCGGTGACTTTACCAGTTGCTAGTCCTATTTATTTAGTTACTTACTTATTTGTTTATTTATTTTGAGACAGATTCTTCTTTCTTTCTCTTTCTTTCTTTCTTTCTTTCTTTCTTTCTTTCTCTCTTTCTCTCTTTCTCTCTCTCTCCCTCTTTCTTTCTCAATTCTCAATTGCCTGTAACTCCAGCTCTAGGAGAGCCAATGGCCTCTTCCGAACAGTGAGGGCACCTGGGCTCACATGCACTTACACAAAGACACACATAGACACAGGATTTTAAAAATTAAACCCTAAATAATGGTTTTAAAAGCTGGTCTACGCCAGATGATGGTGGCACGTGCCTTTAATCCCAGCACTTGGGAGGCAGAAGCAGGTGGATCTCTGAGTTTGAGATCAGCCTGGTCTACAGAGAGAGTTCCAGGACAGCCAGGCTACACACAGAGAAAAATCCTGTCTCAAAAAAAAAAAGAATATATAAATTTTACACAGCATTGTAGCATTATAGCGTGCATTTATTTCTATAACCAAACATGTTATGCCATTTTAAAATATGCCACAAAAATGCTTTCTCTTACCCAAGTAAAATAATTTAAATGATGTGCATTGTTTATTAGTTAGGAAATGCCAATGTTTGCATTTGCATTATTGATCCTCCGCCCCCTGTACTGGGAGATGCATGAACTACACGCCTGGTCCTTTCATCCGCATTTTAATTATTGATAATTTAGTCCATGAATATTTTGTTTTAAAATTTACTTTTCTTTCTTTTTTGTTTTGCTTTACTTTTTGTTTTGTTTTGTTTGTTTGTTTTTGTTTTAGAGGCAGTGCTTCTCTGTGTAGCTTTGGAGCCTGTCCTAGAACTTACTCTATAGGCCAGGCTGGCCTTGAACTCCGAGATCCGCCTGCCTCTGCCTCCTGAGGGCTGGGATTACAGGCATGTGCCACTACCACCCAGCTTACATTATTTTTAATTTTTAAAATTTATTGTGTATGCCAGACATGGTAGCACACACCCTTAATTTCAGCACTTGAGAGACAAAGTTAGATGGTTCTTTGTGAGTTCGAAACCAGTCACATCTGCTTAGCGAGATCCAGGACAGCTAGGGCTACATAGAGAGACCTTGTCTCCAAAGAGAGAGAGAGAGAGAGAGAGAGAGAGAGAGAGAGAGAGAGAGAGAGAGAGGGAGGGAGGGAGGGAGGGAGGGAGGGAGGGAGGGAGGGAGGGAGGGAGAGAGAGAAAGAATTTGAAAAAGAAAAAACTATTCTGTGTGTGTGTTGGGGATGGGGCTGCTCACGTGCAGTGACTCACGCATGGACGTCAGAGGTCTACTAGGAGAATCATCAGTTTTCTCCTGCTCTGTGGTTCTCTAGACCCAACTCACACCACGAGGCTTCACAAGCCTTTTTCCCCACTGAGTCAGCTCACTGACCCTGAATTTAGTGTAAACGAACTTTACGCTACAGTCTTCAGTAACATGGTTTTCTATCAAACGCAACCTATGTCAACACTTTTTTGTATGCCACACACAAATGCTGACACGCTTCCTGGCATTCCTTAGGGACTTAAGGGATTGCTTCACACTGTGAAAGAGGCGTCAGGGCACAAGATATTGGGAAACTCCACTCTAGGTCAAGCCCTCACCGGCTGGTTCCTGAGCTTGGGATAAGTCTGTTTTTCCTCCTTGTTTTTCCACCTCTTTGAGGACTTTGTCCAGCCTTTCGTTGCATCGTTAGTTGGTGAAGCTCACATAACACTGGGTATATGTTAGGTATATGTCAAAGAAATAAATTGATTTTTTTAAAAGAATTTTTTATGATTTATTTAACTTTATTTTATGTGCATTGGTGTGAAGGTCTCAGACCCCCTGGAACTGGCTTTACAGACAGTTGTGAGCTGCCATGTGGGTACTGGGAATTGAACCCCAGTCCTCTGGAAAAGAAGTCAGTGCTCTTAACCACCAAGCCATCTCTCCAGCCTCTAAATCGATTTTTTAAATGATTTTCTTTTTCAAATTTTTAAAATTTTTATTATATTTGCTTGTTTTTATTTTGTTTTAGGGAGGGAGAGGTTGAGACAGAGTTTTATTATGTGGCCTTGGCTATCTGGAACTCACTTTGTAGACCAGACCAGCCTTGAAATCACAGAGACTCCCTGCCTCTGCCTCCCCAGTGCTTGAGTTAAAGGCAAGCGCCACCGTGCCTAGCTGTCAACTTTTTATTTGTGTGTCAGGTGGGATATGCCTGTAATCTCTGCACTTAGGAAGTAGAGGCAGGAGGATCAAGAGTTCAAGATTAACAGCTGCATAGTTAGCCTGAGTTCCATGAGACCCTGTCTCAAAAAGTCAAATAAATAAAGTTTTTAAAGGCAAACAAATAAACAAAGTAAGGCAAAACTCCTCCCGCAGAGGGGCTGGAGAGGTTGCTGTGTGGCTCAGAGCACTTACTGCTCTGCAGAGGACGCAGAGGGGCTGGAGAGGTCGCTGTGTGGCTCAGAGCACTTACTGCTCTGCAGAGGACGGAGTGAGGAAGCTCCAGCTCCCTGTGGCTCCAGCTGGACCCCACGCCTTCTTCTGGCCTCCTCAGGCAGGCACACACACATGACATGCTCACACACAAGCAGACACATACCTGTAAATACAAATAAAATAAACCTTAACATTTTCAAGTGAACAAGGCTCTGGGTTTGATTCTCAGCATCCCTCCCCCCTCTCCCCAAAAAAGCTTTTAAAAACAACCTGAGTTGTAAAAGCCAAGTGGTGTGTCGATGAGCGCTCATCATGCTCTCCTATTTTGTTTTGTTTTGTTCTTTGTTTCTCAAGACAGGGTTTCTCTGTTTAGCTGTGGAGCCTGTCCTGGAACTTGCTCTGTCGACCAGGCTGGCCTCGAACTCACAGAGATCTACTACCTCTGCCTTCCGAGTGCTGGGATTAAAGGCGTGCGCCACCACCGCCCGGCCATGCTCTTTCTTCTATTTTTGTGATCATGATTTTCACAAGGAAAAATAAAAATAAAACAAGACAGCAAATATTTAAAAATCCTGGCGGGCTGCTAACCCTGAAAATGTGAGCTCAGCCCCCTACTTTCCACACGGTGGAAAGAGAGAGCCAACACCTACAAACTGTCTTCTGCGTGCCCTGCGACAAACGGTATCCCCACACACAATAAATCTTGAAGATGTAGTCAAAACTTAAAACATAAAAGTAAAAAGAATAGAAAATAGCTGGGGTGGTTGTAATCTCAGCACTTGGAAAGCTGAGGAGGTTCCAGAGTTGGAGGCCAGCCGGATATGTTAAGATCTTGTCTCAAAATGCAAGAGGAAAGGAAACTGTCTTTATGTAGCTTGTTTTTAAGGTGTTGTTGGAATTCTTAAGCAAAAGTTAGTGTTAAAACCACAAAAACAACGTTGAGAAATGAATCCTAGGATTTAGCCATCTTCCTTTGCCCACACACCACCCTAGCTTCTGTCTGGAATGTCTGAAGACTGCAGGTTTCTAAGATGCACTGTCGTGCATTAAAAATCACCTCTAAGTCTTCCAGCCAACCCCCCCACCAACAGTATCTTGAAAGCTGTAACTAGTGTCCAAGGGAAAGGCGGGGGAGGCTTTTGGGTGTCCCTCTCATCGCTTTGTGCCTGATTCCTTTGAGGCAGGGTCTCTCCCTGAAGCTGCAAGCCCAGCAATCCTTTTGTCTCTGCCCCCACAGCACTGTGCTTGTGTGGACCACACCCAGGTTATCGTCTCCTTCACACTGGGACTAAACTCAGGTCCACCTGGTTGTGCAGTAAGTGTGTTCTTAACTCCCGAGTATTCTTGGCAACTTCAACGGGAGGCTTTTTGAGGTCTTATATATTTAGAGGTAAATCTTCAAAGATTGTAAGAAATATATTTCTTTGGGAAAAAAAAAAACGTTTGAAAGCCCCTTTGGGAAAGTTGTAAGGTATTATTAATACAGCCAGAATTAAATTTGCTGCAATTGGAACTAAAAGACTAACACGTTTTTAGCTACCAGATCCATAAACTACTTAGCCCATGACTAACATGTCTTATTTGTTTGTTTGTTTGTTTGTTTGTTTGTTTATTTTATGTGTATGGCTGTTTTCCCTACATGTGCCACATGTGTCCCTTATGCTTACAAGCCAGAAGTGGGATTCCCTGGAACTGAAGTCACAGTTATGAGCCACCATGTGAGTGTGGGAAATCAAGAGCAGACGGTGCTCTTAGCCACGGAGTTGTCTTCTCTCTGGTCATAACATATTTCATTTTATTTTTGAGACAAGGTCTCTTGCTGTATTCCTTGCTGTCCTAGAAGTCTCTATGTAGACCAGGCTGGCCTCAAATTAAGAGATCCTCCTGTCTCTGCCTCCTGTGTGCTGGGGTTAAAGATTAGCCCTGGGGCTGGAGAGATGGCTCAGAGGCTAAGAGCAGTCAGTGTTCTTCCTAGAGATCCCGAGTTCAATTCTTTTTTTTTTTTTTTTTTGGTTTTTCGAGACAGAGTTTCTCTGTGGCTTTGGAGCCTGTCCTGGAACTAGCTCTTGTAGACCAGGCTGGCCTCGAACTCACAGAGATCCATCTGCCTCTGCCTCCCGAGTGCTGGGATTAAAGGCGTGCGCCACCACCGCCCGGCCCGAGTTCAATTCTTTGTAGAGCCTACTGGCTTCAAACTCACGGAGATTCTTCTCCTGTTCCTGAGTGCTGGGATTAAAGGCATGCGCTATCACCCCAGCATGACAGATTTAAAATAGTAACCTTGAAACATGATGGCTTTAGTGGCCAAAAACACTTGCCCTCAAGACTGACAGCCTGAGTTCAATCCCCAGATCACAATGGAAGGAGAGAACAGGAACTAAAAGTTTGTCCTCTGACCTCCTGCTGGGCCTGTGACTTGTGCGCTCCCCCACCCTCAAATCAGACCTCCAGAAAAGGAAGAGAAGGAAAGGAGGGGAGGGAAGGACAAACAGAGGGACGGAGGGACTGAAGGAAAAGAAAGAGAAGAGAAAAAAGAATGACTAGCATTTTTTCCCCCTTTACCATATGCTTTCCAGGGATTGAACTCAGCTAGGCAGACTGGCTACAAGCACCTTTACAAGTTTAACCACCCCATCCCCAAGCCTCTTTTTATCTTCTTTTGTTGCATTTATTGTTTGAAACAGGGTTTCTCTATGAAGGTGAGACTGACTTCCAACCCCCAATCCTCCTGCCTCTGCCTCCCGAGTGCTGGAATTTTGGGTTTGTGTTTCCATGCCTGGCTTCATTATTCTTTGAGATACTTTTAATCAGATTTAAATAAGTGATAGAACTGCCTGGGGAAAATTGCCAAAGATGGTTTCTACAACCATAACACCCTGCTATTGCCGAGAGTCACAGACTCAAAGGGTAAAAATGGCACTCTGAAACCTTCAAGAGAATAATATTTACTTTTTCTAACTACTAAGTAGAAAAAGTTAAACTTCAGTGAATGATTAACAAGAGTTTTGATAAATGTAATTATAAATGATCATAGAATAACTTTGCAGTCTGGTCTAAACCGCTTTGAACACTCTCATACATGGAGACTACACCAGCCAGAGTAAAAACAGCTACAAGTCATGGAAATGGGAAGGAATGGTTTGAAAACATGACTGGAGGAGAACTGCACTATGTACTAGATCATTTACGGTGAAATGTTGGAGAAAAAAAGAAACCTTCCACATTAGGATAAGTGTGGCACACACTTTGATCCCAGCACTAGGGGGGCAGAGGCAGGAAGATCTCTGTGAGTTAGAGGCCTGTGTGGTCTACAAATCAAGTTTCAGGCCAGTCAGGACTTCATAGTGATACCTTGTCTCAAAACAAACAACAAGAACAATTTTTAAAAAAAAAAGTCCGTAGACACACACAGGCTGGAGAGGTGACTGGGGGCAAGAACACTCGCTGTGCAAGCATTAGAGCCTGAGCTCGCATTCCAGCGCCAGGTGAAAAGCCAGGCGTGGCTGTGCTGGTGCCTGTAACCTCCGCACTATTGGGGGTGAAGGCTGGAAAATTACTGGGGTTTCCTGGCCACCAGCCTACCTTCCAGTTCAGTGAGAGACTCCATTCCATAAAGCAGAGAGTGACAGAGCAAAACACACTCCATGTCGTCCTTGGGCTTCTGTGTGGATACATGCACACAAGCACCAGCACACGTGTGCATACACTACAGGCATATACATGTATACTCACAAGAATGCATACACAGGGCTGGAGAGATAGCTCAGAGGTTAAGAGCACTGACTGCGCTTCCAGAGGTCCTGAGTTCAATTCCCAGCAACCACATGGTGGCTCACAGCCATCTATAATGAGATCTGGTGCCCTCTTCTGACATGCAAGCAAACATGGAAGGAATGTTGTATACATAATAAATAAATAAATCTTTAAAAAAAATGCATACACAATAGTAATAATAATAACAACATAAGATTTCATTCAAACCAGTAATACCACCAGTAATACAGTGCTAGGAATGCTGGGCATAGCCTAGGACCTTCTAATGTATCAGTTAGTCATGAATGAATCACAGAATTACCTAGAGTGGTCTGATGGTGTCCTTTGAAAATGGTTTGGGAGAACCCAGAAGTGGGAGAAAACCAGTATCTTTTAATGTTGAGTGTTTTAATAGGAAGGTGGTACATTGCCAGGTATGTGGGGTGCACTTGTACTCCTGGCACTTGGGAGGCAGAGGCAGAAGCCAAGCTGGTCTACATAATGAATTCCAGGCCAACCAAGGCTACATATGCTGGTACCTCCTGCTTCCTCTCCTAACCAGAGATTATAACAAGGGTTTCCGTTGTCCAATCTTTCATGTTAAGCCATCATAGCCTCTTCCTCTTGCCTTACATTAAACATCATATGCTATCATTGGGTTCAAAACACACCCCATGCACAATAAATTCCAGAATATTTACCTTCCATTACATTTTTTTCTTTTGGGATTTTTAGAAGTTTGGAAACTCTGCAAGAATAATTATATAAAACAGCCCAATTCCCTGACAGAAACCATTTCCAATTAGTCTCTGGTGTTTTTTTTTTTTTTTTCTTTTTTTTCTTTTTTTGGTTTTTCGAGACAGGGTTTCTCTGTAGCTTTTTTAGAGCCTGTCCTGGAACTAGCTCTTGTAGACCAGGCTGGCCTCGAACTCACAGAGATCCGCCTGCCTCTGCCTCCCGAGTGCTGGGATTAAAGGCGTGCGCCACCACCGCCCGGCTAGTCTCTGGTGTTTTAGAGCTCTTTATTTATTTTTAAAAATAGGGCCTTGCCAAATGGTGGTGGTGCACACCTTTTAATCCCAGCACTCAGGAGGCAGAGGCAGGCGGATCTCTGTGAGTTCGAGGCCAGCCTGGTCTACGTAGGGAATTAATTCCAGGACAGTCTGGGCTGCATAGTGAGAGCCTGTCTCAAAGAAAAACACTTATGTAAACTTGCTTTTGCTGAAGTATGTATAGCTTACGGAAAAACAAAACAAAAGGCAATCCTGTGGGTTCTTCGTGTGACTGGGGTGCCCAGCTGGTAAGGCGGGATGAAGGCTCAGTCAAAGCTCTGATTCGCAGATGATTTTTCTTGCCGTGTCCCTGAGAGGTGCTCTCAGTGTGCCACCCCTCACGTGTGTGCCATATCCATAGGTACCCCTTGCGTTTTCACAGCCTACGCAGCCACCTTCTAGTCTCAGAGACAAAAGCACATTTCCAAGGCACGGAACTAACTTTGCACAATTGCCCTGGTAATGACAGTGTGCTAGGAACTGAAGGGCTTCTAGCTGGCTCTAGCCTTAGCACTGAGACTTGGGTAAGTCGCTTATCTTTTCTTCTTTCAGCTTTCATCCACAATAGAAAAAGATATTTAGACTAGGTATGGATTCGTATCCCTTTAATACAAGCACTCGAGAGGCAGAAGCAGGAAGATCTCTGTGAGTTCTAGGCCACCCTGGTCTACGTATCGAGTTCCAAGCCAGACAACGCTATATAATGAAATCCTCTCTCACAGAACCAAACAAAAGTTTAATTAAAAAAAAATATTCCCTAGATGTCAGGCGACAGCCAAGAGCTGAAAAAGCAATATTCAGTGAGTGAGACAGGGTTTTTAACCTCTCCACCCCTTGGTTTCCTGCCCCCTAAAATGGGGAAGATGGTGCCTGCTCCATAAGACTTAAGTGAGTTTAAGTGAGAGGGCAGGGACGGGGAAGATGGCTCAAAGGTTAAAGCACTTGATTGACAGATGGTTCAATGGTTAAAGCACAGGATAGATGGTTCAGTGGTTAAAGCACTTGATTGACAGATGGTTCAATGGTTAAAGCACAGGATAGATAGATGGTTCAGTGGTTAAAGCACTTGATTGACAGATCGTTCAATAGTTAAAGCATAGGATAGATGGCTCAGTGGTTAAAGTACTTACTACAGAAGCATAAGAATCTCTAAAACCCAAGTAAAAACAGACACAAGGGACTGTTGGAGCAAACTAGCTAGCAAGACTGGTGTATCAGTGACTGCTGAGACCTTGCCTACACACACATACACATACACACACACACACACACACACACACACACACACACACAGAGTTGTGCTCTCACACGTGTAAAACATGCACACACAAGAGAGAGAAGAGAGAGATAGATAGATAGAGAGAGAGAGACAGAGAGAGAGAGACGAGAGAGAGAGAGAGAAAGAGAGAGAGAGAGACAGAGAGAGAGAGAGAGAGAGAGAGAGAGAGAGAGAGAGAGAGAGAACAAATGGGAAGCACAAGTAAAGCACCAGGAACATTTGGTGATAAAACGTGTTCTTGCTGTTTATATTGTTTCCCCTGTTCTTAACATCACCACTGTACTATCTGACAATGAAAGTCAGTCACCTCTAGGAACGTGCGCTTTTCCTTCTACAAGGCTGGTGCTGTCCTAAACGCTGTGCAGGTGCCACATCCCTGCCCTCTGCATCTGACACTGGTGATGGCATAAAGGCCACCATCTTCTGGAAAAGACAGCTAATGCAGGGGTGCCCTGAGGGACTCGTGTGGCCTCTGCCACCCCGAAGGAAAATGTCCAGTGCCAGCATTACTGGTTCTAGGAAAGAGGCACAAGTTTTTGCCCATCAGTGTTACATGCCATGCTAGGCGCTTGGACAACCACATGGATTTCCAATCTGGGGTGGGAGGATTTCTGGCAGTCCTCTAGGAGCTTTCTAGAGAGTTCTGAATTCCAGAAACATGCAAAGTTGGAAAAGTGGTACTGTCTTTCCAGGATGATGGAATAGCCAAGTATAGCCATAACCCCACATACCTGCAATTGCAGCATTCAGGAGGATGGAGAGTCATTTGCAGCTTGTTCTTTCAGAGTTTGGGGCTTCCTTTCTTGTTTTGAGACAGGGTCTCTCATTCAGCACAACCTAGCCTGGAACTCCATATGTGGTCAAGGTTGACTTGAGTTTCTGATCCTCCTGACTCCTGAGTGCTGTTGGGATTACAGATGTGCCACCACACCAGTGGATGCCTGCTGAAGATGCAAGGGAGGATTTCCAGCATTCTAGACAAGCCAGCAACCAACTGCGGGGCATCTACAGCCCTTTGTGTGTTCTGCCACAGTCCTGGGTGGGGGGGGGGATAGTTTCAGCTCATTCTGACAAGCCACTAAGGACTCAGAGAGGGAAATGACTTGGCAAGCTCATAAACCCCAGTAACAGCAGAGCCAGAAGCAGAACCCGGATTTCTTGCGTTCAAAACCAGGGTCATTTCCCCAATGAGAGAATGTAGGGGGAGGATGCTCAAGGATAATTTCCCTGCAAACAAAGCTGTCCAAGTCTGGCAGCAGATGATCAGAGAACACGCCTACCAAGGGCAAAATCGGGCGAGTGATTTGGAAATAGTTGAAGCAGTTCTAAGAATTAAGCTGTCCAGGGCTGGGGAGATGACTCAGTGAGTAAAGACAGCCGCCACCAAGCCTGATGACCTGAGTTCAATCCCCAGGACCCACCTGGTGCAAAGCAAGCATGGGCAGCTGCAAGTTGCCTTCTGACCCATGTGATTGTGCACGCACACACTTAGGCACCTGTGCACACACACACAAGCTCCCACACACAAATAAATAAAGGTCACTTGTCTGTCTGGTGCCAGAAAAAGGCATCAGACCCCCTAGAACTGTTGTTATGCGTGGCTGAGAACTACCACATTGTACTGGCAATTAACCTGAGTCCTTTGGAAAAGCAGCCAGTGCTCATAACCTCTGAGCCATCTCTCTAGTTTCAATAAGCATAATTGTTATACTAAAAATGGTCAGCTGATCATTGGTGGCTCACACCTTTAATCCCAGCACTTGGGAGGCAGAGGCAGGCGGATCTCTGTGAGTCTGAAGCCAGTTTGGTCTACAGAGTGAGTTCCTGGACAGCCAGGGCTTCACAGAGAGACCTTGTTTCAAAACAAACAAACAAACAAACAAAAGTCAATCTGTTCCTGTTACTGACAGGAAAGAATTCAAATAAATTAAAAACTGCATTCCCAAAGTCAGTTATTTACAACAGGAATAAAAGAAAAACAAGCTGATCTCTATCAAAATACAGAGCTGAGGGCTGGAGAGTTGGTTAAGAGCATTGCCTGCTCTTCCAAAGGCCCTGAGTTCAATTCCCAGCAACCACATGATGGCTCACAACCATCTGTAATGAGGTCTGGAACCCTCTTCTGTACTGCAGGAATACAAGCAGACATAATAAATAAATAATAAATATTTTTTTAAAAAAATACAGAGCTGACCAAGCAAGTACTATGTCCTCAAATCCGGAACTTTCAAAGTGTTAAGATAATTATCGAGACTACAATACAGAAAATGTTTTAACTGAAGTTAGCTGGGAAATGCTAAAAGGTAGCATTAAAATATCTTCTAAATGTTTTCACAAAAACATGAAAACATTTTGTTATGTTATGGAGACATTTATTTCTTTGTTTGCTTCTTACTTTCTTGAACTAGAATCTCTCTACATAGCCAGGCCAGACCTAAACTCACTATGCAGCCAAAACTGGCCTCAAACTTACATTCATCCTCCTGTCTCAAGCCTCCAGAGTGCTGAGATTATAGGTGTGTGCCCCTACACGTAGTGACTGTGATATTTTAAAGTAAAATTTAAGTTTTAAGTTTGTTCTCTACTCCATAATTTTCATAATCAATAAAATTACAAACCTCATGAAGGTATTTCAACCAACATGTGACTGAAATCTGAGAGATTTGGAAAATGGACTTTCTATTTTTTCTTTTAAAAAATTATTATTATTATTAATTATTATTATTATTATTGAGATAGGATTTCACTATGTAGGCCTGGCTCACCTGGAACTTTCTACACAGACCAGGCTGGCCTTGAGCCCACAAATATCCACCTGTTTCTGCTTCCCAAGCACTGGGATTAAAGGCATGCACAATCTCACCCATCCCTGGAAACTTGAGTATCTTTTGTTTCTTCTTTGGTTTCATGCTAAACAAAATATCTTGATCATACCCATCCATTCTCCATCTCCTCCCGTCCACTCCCCCCGCCAGGCACTCCCAACGGGTAAAATAACTTTCCAAAGGACCAGGAGTCCCCTAATGCCCTCAAACGATGGCAAGGTTCACCATCTACCTTCTCCTTCCCACCAGTGTTCCTCCATGGCATTCTGGCCCTTAACTCACCTCTGTTTTTATTATCTTATTTCTGCCTACCCACCCATTGAATTTATCATCCTAGACTTCTGAAGAAATCAAAAAAGATCAGCCTGTTAGACATGGGAGGGACCTGAATATGGATGAAATTTTGAGATTCCTACTGTCTTTCAAGGGTACTGAGTCCCAAGAGCTGGCTCTAACACAAAAGGCAGCTAGGTTCCTGTCGAGCTACTGAGCCTAAAGAACAAAGGTTGACGTGCTCTTCAATCAATCATTCCAAAGGTAGATGGCCTTGGACAAGGTAGAGGTAACCTTGGAAAACCATAGGAGGTTGTGCAAGGGTCCTGGCTGCAGGCCCTTCTTCATTGTCCAACAGATCCTGAGTACCGTCCATCTGAACATCTGCAAGATTCGGGTCAAATGGACCATCTCAGGGCAGAACGTTTTCCCTGTTATTTGACAAACAGTCAAGTCATACCATAAGGACTGCTTGGAGAGCCTCCCCCATTTTGTCTAGTGAGACGTGTCTTTGCCTTCAGTCAGAGCAAAGATAACCTGAGATACCTTGATAGCTTATGCAAACAGCAGCCACGGAGCAAGACACAGGGTGAAGCACGAAGGTCACCTTGGGCTATGACAACGCGTGTACCAGAAATCCAGGTTGCAAACACGTGGCAAAAGTGCAAACTATTGCCTTCTAAGCTGCCCTGGTTCCTATTTTAATGCTGATGTAACTGAGATTTTATCACAATTTAAGGCACCTTTCCTATAATCACCTAGTTAACAGAGGGTTATTTTTAAAGAGGCTCCCTTCCCTGTCCTTCCCTGCTAGGCTGGTTAATTTCTGTTAGTTTCTCTTTAAACCATTTTTTTTTATTTATTGGGGGAGAGGTGTGGGTAGGTGAGGGGTGTGAACGCTACAACACACATGTAATATCAGAAAACACCTTTCAAGAGCTGCTTCTCCCCTTCATCCGTGCAGTCCAGGCGAACCTTGAAATGCTGATTCTCCTGCCTCTGCCTCCCAAGTGCTGGGTTGCAGGTGTCCACCCCCACACTTGACTCTGGCTAATTCCTGCTTGGAGCATGTTCATGCATTGATCTTGATTGTGTCCCGTTCTCCCCGCAGTGTTGGTGGCAGTCCTGTGAGTGAGGTGGCTTACGAACAGCCAGCTCTCACACTTGTGCAGTGTTCTTGGTGTCCACCTCTGGGGTGCACAACTCTGAAGGGGACTGGCAATTGCTGTGTGTTCTAAGTATGAAAGTACAGAATTGGTGAAAGACTAAGCAACCACAATCAGGGTAGGGCGTCCCCTCTGGAGCCTACCATTCACAGCCATAAAGAAAGCAGTCCTCAGAACTTTCCACAGAGATTCTAGCCTCCGAGTCACTCAGGAAGGTGGGGCTTCAGATCATTCTTTGACAGTTTCACACAATATATTTTAATATTTCTTTCCCACCTCCCAACTCCTCCCAGGTCTCTCCCCCACCCAACATCATTTCTGTTCTTTCTCTCTCTTAAAAAAAAAAACCCAAAAACTAAAGAGAAATTCACTATAAAAGCAAAACAAAACAAAAACAAAAAAACCCATGAAGTCCAAATTGTTTTGACCAACTTCTGAGCACGGGGCTTGCGTGAAAGTGTGGTTGGTATACCCAGTGACTCCACAGAAGAAAATGGCTTTTCCTCCTCCCAGCATCTGTTATTTACAAATGGCTGCTTGACTGGGGTGGGACTTCGGTCCCCGGTCCTCCTCCATCATGAGACTTTGGTTGGGCTTCATCTTGTGCTGGTCACAGTCTTTGTGAGTTCGCGGTAACCAGCACAGACCCGCAACTGGATGAGGTTGAAAGTGACAGACTTTGGAGTGCTCAGCCCTAAAAGGGATGTCTACACACACACACACACACACACACACACACATACACACTTACACATACACACTCCCTCAAGGCTCCTGGATCTATGCAGAAGAGGGGCCATGAAAGTTGGAAGAGTCTGAGATGGTAGACAATTGTAAGAAAACAGCATTTTCCAGACACAAAAGGCAGATACACATATGAACTTCAGAGACTGCGGTCGAGACCATTTAAAGCAGCCTGCCTTGGTCTTCACTGGCTCCTTGCAGAAACTCCGACCTCAGCCTGCAAGCAAGAGAGGAGGTTGGAGTTTAAGACCTTATCTGAGACAAAAACATTCATAAAGATCCTGTGCTTGGTGGCACAAGCCATTAATCCCAGGAGTGGCAGAGACAGGCAGATCTCTATATAGAATTTGAGACCAGCACGGTCTACATAGTGAGTTCTGAGACAGCCAAAGCTACATAGTGAGACTCTGTCTCAAAAATAAATAAATAAATAAATAATAAAAATTAAACTAAACCCTGGAATTGCATACAGCAGTTCACAACTATAAATAATCCCAGTATTTATAGGTTGAAATATGAAAATTGTGCTTTGGAGGCTAGCCTGGGGTACATTGTGTCTCAGAAGAAAGGAAATCAGGGTGAGTTGAACATTTAAGTTCTAAATTATTCCAGGATCTTACAATGAAAATTCAGAGAGAGGACTGGAGAGATGGCTTAAAGGTTAAGAGCACTGGCTGCTCTCCCAGAGGTCCTGAGTTCAATTCCCAGCAACCACATGGTAGCTCACAACCATCTGTAATGAGATCTGGGGCCCTCTTCTGATGTGCAGGCTGTATACATAATAAATATATATATATATATAATATATATAATATAAATATAAATTAAAAACACTATATACATAATAAATAAATAACACCTTTAAAATGGAAGAAAAAAGAAAGAAAGAAGACACAGAGAGGAAGGGGGTGGTGTGGTGAGTAAGGACCCATTGCTGAGGTGATGTCTCAAAATGGCTTCCTCTAGAAAGTTCTCCAGAAAATAGTTTCAATTAGCTTTTTGTTGTTGTTTTGTTTTGTTTTGTTTTTCGAGACAGGGTTTCTCTGTAGCTTTGGAGCCTGTCCTGGAACTAGCTCTTATGGACCAGGCTGGCCTCGAACTCACAGAAATCCACCTGCCTCTCGAGTGCTGGGATTAAAGGCGTGCGCCACCACTGTCTGGCGGTTCTAAAGTTACGTACAGTGTTAATTCAACCCTCGCAACATCCCTTCGTGAACTCTATTGTTACTCATTTACAGACTTCACAGCCTGCCCTGTCCTGGACTTCTACAGCAGGACCAAATGAAGGGCTGAGGAGATATCTCAGTTAGCAAGCTGCTTGCCATACAAGCACGAGTACCTGAATTTAACTTCCAGAGCTTATGGAAAAGCTGGGTGTTGGGACCGTCCAAACCGCTCAGCGGATAAATAAGCTTGCAGCCAGGCCTCATGGCTTGAATTTGTTCTCCAAGACCCGCACCGCGGAAGGAGAAAATCAGCTCCCCAAGGTTGTCCTCTCTGACCTGGGCAGGTTTGCCTTGGCGTGTGCACGAAAACACATACACACATGTTAATAACTGCTCAGGATTTGCTAACTGTGTCACAGCCCCTGTGAAACCCGATGATGTTTTCTTTCCCACCAGGCTCATGCGAAGGCGTGGCATAACTACAACAAAAACTTCCGCCCCCATCAGAAGGGTTGGCTGTCCATTACCTTGGGGTCCCACTGGATGGAACCAAACCGAACAGAAAACATGGAGGATGTACTCAACTGCCAGCACTCCATGGCTTCCGTGCTGGGATGGTTCGCCAACCCCATCCACGGGGACGGCGACTACCCTGAGTACATGAGGACGATGGTCGGCATGCCCGTGCTCTCTGAGGCAGAGAAGGAGGAGGTGAGGGGCACGGCTGACTTCTTTGCCTTTTCTTTCGGGCCTAACAATTTCAGGCCCTCGAACATGGTGAACGCAGTGAAAATGGGACAAAACATGTCACTCAACTTAAGACAGGTGCTGAACTGGATTAAGCTAGAATATGACAACCCTCGCATCTTGATTTCGGAGAACGGCTGGTTCACAGATAGTTATATAAAGACGGAGGACACCACGGCCATCTACATGATGAAGAATTTCCTCAACCAGGTTCTTCAAGGTTAGTTGCACTTTGGCTCTGTTTGTAATATATTTATGTGTATATATGTTTGCTTGTGTGAGTGTATGCCACGTGTGCACAGGAGCTCCCGAGGCCAGACGAGGGAGTCAGCCAGCAAGGAGTTGGAGTCATAGAACAAATGCAGGCCCTCAGGAAGAGCCGCCAGCATCTGTAACTGCTGAGCTATTCTCTCCGACCCCAATTCGGGTTTTTGTTTAAGGTTACCATGGATATGTCATTATTGATGTTGATTTTTCTATTGTTCAATATTGACCAAAATTTGTTTGTGACAGGGTTTCTTTGTGTAACAGTCCTAGCTGTCCTAGAACTAGCTCTTGTAGACCAGGCTGGCCTCGAACTCACAGAGATTCACCTGCCTCTGCCTCCCAAGTGCTGGAATTAAAGGTGTACGACAATCACCGTTGATAGTGGAATCAGGTCCTTTTATCTTGACATGATTGAACAATGAAAGTTCTACAAACAAAGCCGAGCCTTTCCTACTCTCTTGGAGATTTCTTCCTACCTAACCGTCAACTCGTTCCCTCCTACTCAGGCAGCGACACCTACAGGCCAATGGAAAAGATGAGGCCAAAGACAGCTCAGGCTGTGTCCTCATCAGAGTCGGGCTCCATTCCACCTGAATATAATTCCAGTGGCTCTTTCTCCAGCTGACAGCATTTTTTAGAAGTTCTAAGTATTGGAGAGAGGGAGATGGATAAGTGGGTAAAGCAAGAGGACCTGTGTTTGACCCCCGGCAGCCATGGAGAAAGCTGGGTGCAGGACTGGTGAGATGGCTCAGCCAGTAAAAGCAATCACCCCACCACATCACATCCCCAAGTTCAATCCTGGGACTCACCTGGTAGAAAGAGAAGTGACTGTCTTCACACATGCATGCATACATCCACACACATGCACTACACACACATACACACACACATACACACACACACACACACACACACATCTTCCACCACAATACATAAAGTATACTTTAAACAAATAACTAAATGTGGAGAGAAATCCCATAGGAAAAGAGGTTTCAGGAAGGGTTTCCAGAAAGTGCAAGTCCTGGGGCTGGAGAGATGGCTCAGTGGTTAAGAGCATTGACTGCTCTTCCAGAGGTCCTGAGTTCAATTCCCAGCAACCACATGTAGTTTACAACCATCTATAGTGGGATCTGCTGACCTCTTCTGGCATAAAGGAGTACATGCAATAGAGCACTCACATAAAGTAAATAGATCTTTAAAGAGAGGGAGAGTTTTAACAGATATTTAAAGAGAGTTTTTAAATAGATATTTAAAGAGAGAGAAGGGGGGGCGGTGGTGGCGCATGCCTTTAGTCCCACCATTCAGGGATACAGAGGCAAGTGGACCTCTGTGAGTTTGAGGCCAGCCCTGGTCTACAGAGTGAGTTCCAGAATAGCCAGGACTGTTACACAGAGAAGCACTGCCTAAATAAATAAATAAATAGGAAAAAAAAAAAAAAGCAAATCCATCTCCTGGTCTCACTGCAAAAAGGGACAGCATGGAACACAGCCACACCACCCAGTCCTGGGCCATATGAACATGGTGGCCTTCACAGGACACTACCTACAGGCTCCTGGGTCAAGTGCCAAGCACTTGGACAAAAAGGTGTTGATTCCACCCTTCCTCACAACATCACCCCACCGTGGGCCAGAGTGCAGCTGTTGAAATACGTTTGTCTTTTTGGAATCTTTTGTCATGGTTCTCTACTTTTCTTTCAAAAAGAAAAGCAAAGCTGATGGCAAGGCCCCGTGCAGAGATGAGGGGTTTTGGCGAGAGAGACAAAAGGGATTGGTTTTGTTTTGGTTTGGGTTTGGGTTTGTTTGTTTTTTAAGTGATTCAGTTGGGTGGTGGTGGTTGGTGCACGCTTTAATCCCAGCACTTGGGAGACAGAGACAGGCAGATCTTGTGAGTTCGAGGTCAGCCTGATCTACAGAGCAAGTTCCAAGACAGCCAAGGATACACAGAGAAACACTGTCTCGAAAAACTAAAAAAAAAAGAAAGGAAGGGTAGGAGGGAGGGAGGGAGGGAGGGAGGGATGAAGGAAAGGAAGAAAGAGAGAGAGAGAGAGAGAGAGAGAGAGAGAAAGAAAGAAAGAAAGAAAGAAAGAAAGAAAGAAAGAAAGAAAAGAAGAAAAATGAGATGGCTCAGAGGCTGCTCCTACAGAGGACTTGGTTTCCCACAACTGTTTCTAACTCCAGATCCAGAGGGTTTGATGCCCTCTTCTGGCCTCCATGGGTACAGACACATAGGTAGTTCACAGATACAAATGCAAGCAAAACACTCCTGCACATGAAATATAACACAAATAACAAAAACTCTAAAAATGTTTCGGGGCAAATTTCAGTTTTTATTTTACACCAGGCTGACCTTGAACTCACAGAATGCTGGGATCAAAGGCTCCATATCTCATTTTTAGCCAACCAGAGTTTTAAAGCTGGAAACGTCCTTAGAGATGATCTTCTCCAGTAATTTCTGTTTACAGATAGGAAACTGCCATTCAAAGCCTTGCCCAATAGCTCCCTCTCAGAGACACAGCAGGACCTGGCCTTGGGCCTGCTGCCCTTCAACCCAGCCACTTCTCACCCCACTTCTCTGCCTTCCATGCCCCCCCACCCCCGCATCTGCTTGTGTTCATCCTGAGAGCTGGTATTTCAGTCCCTGAAGGACAGTTTCACAGACTGGACAGAGGTGCACAAACAGGAACCCGCCCAAACTCAGAATGAGAAACTCTAGGTCACTAGTAAACATCACATCCCGAAAGGCTATGAAACCGCCATGCCCTGTGCCCCAAGACACAGATCTGCACACTAAATATTTCCTATTTCCTTTTTTTTTAATTTGAGACAGAGTTTTACTATGTAGCTCTGGCTGACCTGGAGTTCAATATGTAGGCCAAGTTAACCTTGAACTCTGAGATCTTGCCCATCTCTGCTTCCTATGTGTTGAGATAAAAGGCATGTACATACCCTGCTAAACTACATGATTAAATCTTTTTTTATTTATTTTTTTTTATTTTTATTTTATTATTATTATTTTTTTTTTTGGTTTTTCGAGACAGGGTTTCTCTGTGGCTTTGGAGCCTGTCCTGGAACTAGCTCTTGTAGACCAGGCTGGTCTCGAACTCACAGAGATCCGCCTGCCTCTGCCTCCCGGGTGCTGGGATTAAAGGCGTGCGCCACCACCGCCCGGCCTTTTTTTATTTTTTTGACACAGGATTTCTCTGAGGCTTTGGAGCCTGTCCTGGAACTAGCGCTTATAGCCGGGGATGGCCTCGAACTCACAGAGATCCGCCTGCCTCTGCCTCCTGCCGCTCGGCTTAAAATGTTTTCAGCTATCAGAAATGTTTTTAATGAGGTCCTTCCACTGTCCTCATCTGTGTAGGGAGGGTACAGTGTTTATTTTGTGTGTGGTGTCCGGGAGATCGGAGGAAAACCTTCAGGACTCGGCTCTCTCCTCCCACCACGCAGCTCTGACTATCAGATCCCTTTACCGACGCAGCCATTTTGCCAACGCTTTTTTTGTTTGATTTAAAAGGCCTGCTTTTAGGACAAGTGTAGCGTGTGTAACAAGCCATGATGCAGCTCATGAAGCTG
Organism: Arvicola amphibius; assembly: GCF_903992535.2. Taxonomy (NCBI): domain Eukaryota; kingdom Metazoa; phylum Chordata; class Mammalia; order Rodentia; family Cricetidae; genus Arvicola; species Arvicola amphibius. The sequence goes on along the minus strand of NC_052047.1, from coordinate 37,219,638 downwards.
TACATATGAACTAGAGAGCTTAGCCCTCTGAAGACCCCTGCTCTCCCTTTTCTCCGTGCAGCGCTGAAGTTCGATGACGTTCGAGTGTTTGGCTACACGGCCTGGTCCCTCCTGGATGGCTTTGAATGGCAGGACGCCTACACTACTCGCCGAGGGCTGTTTTATGTGGACTTTAGTAGTGAACAGAAAGAAAGGAGGCCTAAGTCCTCGGCGCACTACTACAGACAGATCATACGAGACAACGGTTTCCCTTTGAAAGAATCCACGCCAGACATGCGGGGGCAGTTTCCCTGTGACTTCTCCTGGGGAGTCACTGAGTCTGTTCTTAAGGTAAATTAACCACACGCTAGAGCAGAGGGTATACAATATGTTTTTACAAATGTTATGGGTTCGGATGTTTTATTTGCATATGTATCTGTGTGCCTGGTGCTCATAGATCCAGAAGAGGGCATTGGATCATGGACCAGGCTCACCTTGAACTCACCTGCCTCTGTCTCCCGAGGGCTGGGATTAAAGGCGTGCATCTGGAGACACAGATATTTATGAACACCCATTGCAGGTGCTCTGATACCCTGGTCAGTGCTCTCAACCGCTGAGACGTCTCCAGCCCTGAGGTGGGACTTAAAAACTTGATTGCACTGGATTGCAGATGTGTGTGGTGGAGATTGTGGCTCACGTGGAAGCCAGAGGACAGCTGTGGAGTTAGCTCCTTCCCCTCTACCTTTGCATGGGGTGTGAGAGATTGAGCTCAGGTCACCAGGTTTCCTGATTAAGTGCTTCACCCGCTGAGCCATCTCCCCAGCCCAAACCCACTGGTTTTTATTGGTATATGTTAATTATACAGACGAGTGTGTTTCAGTATCACCTCTACACACATATATAAAACACACTCTGGTCATGGTCACCACGTTACTCCTTTTATCCTCCTACTGGCCTATTCCATTGGGGTGCCTCACCTTAACGTGGTCTCTGAGCAGATAACCACATGCATGGTCTACAGCTAGTGTTTTCTGGGGCTCTGGAAAGTGCAGGGCATTTTTTTTTTTGATCTTGCCTTTTTGTGGCAAAATTACCTTTTATAGACATCTTTTCAATAGCACTGGGATGTTCTGAACTTTTCAAAACACTGGAGCTGGCCTTAGCTGGGAAGACTGCTCGGGTAATTGATTATGCACAGATTGAACTCCATGCCCACATGATCAATGTTCTCTCAGTTTAATGTTCTAGATAACCGGTTGGCAGATGGCAAGAGGGCAGTAATATGACTTTGTAATTAGACTATGAAAAATGACACATGAGAAAACAATTAGAAGGAAAATATTTACCAAAGGTTAATTATCGGTTTTCATGGTGCATTTAAATTCAGTCGGGGCTGTGGGGGGGAGTACTTTAATGAAAGCACAGAATTTTTCCTTGCTCTAATTAATCTTGAATTTGGAAATGTTTTTCTTACATCTTTTGTTTTATTTTATTTTACTAGTTTTTTGAGACAGAGTTTCTCTGTGTAGCCCTGGCTGTCCTGGAACTCAATCCAAATCAACTTACCTTTGTACAATGGTTTTCAGTGGAGACCCCACCTTCCCAGAGCATCTATCTGGTCCCCACAATGCACCTGGGAAGTGGGTGACACAGGACCATCCCCATATGATTGTGCAGTCCAAACTCAAAGAGAAAAATTCAAGGTTGAGGTTATAGCTCAGTCAGTACAGTACCTGTCCAGCACACTCAGGGCCCTGAGGTTTTTTGTTTGTTTTACTTTTTTTGTTTTTTGTTTTTAATTGAACTCTACACTTTTCTCTGCTCCCCTCCCTGCCTCTCCCCTCCCACCTTCAACCCTCCCCCAAGATCCCCATGCTCCCAATTTACTCAGATCTTGTCTTTTTCTACTTCCCATGTAGATTAGATCTATGTAAGTCTCTCTTAGTGTCCGCATTGTTGTCTAAGTTTTCTGGGATTGTGGTTTGTAGGCTGGTTTTCTTTGCTTTATGTTTAAAAACCACCTATGAGTGAGTACATGTGATAATTGTCTTTCTGTGTCTGGCTTACCTCACTCAAAATAATGTTTTCTAGCTCCATCCATTTTCCTGTAAAATTCAAGCTGTATTTTTTTTCTGCTGTGTAGTACTCCATTGTGTAAATGTACCATATTTTCCTTATCCATTCTTCGATCGAGGGACATTTAGGTTGTTTCCAGGTTCTGGCTATGACAAACAATGCTGCTATGAACATAGTTGAGCACATGTCTTTGTGGCATGATTGAGCATCCTTTGGATATATACCCAAAAGTGGCATTACTGGGTCTTGAGGAAGGTTGTTTCCAGGGCCCTGAGTTTTATCACGAGCATTGCACTAACTAGGTGTAGTGGCATATGCCTGTACTCCCAGCACAAGGGAATGGAGACAAGAGATGTAGGAGTTCCAGGTCATCCTTGGGTGCTTATTAGGTTTAAGGCTAGCCCTGGGCTGTATGAGCTAACGCACACGCAAGCACGCGCGCGCGCACACACATACACACACACACACACATGGGGGGGGGCAGGGAGAGGAGAACATCCCATACAGTCTGCTGCTGAGTAGTTTTTTTAAAAAAACATTTTTGGAGGGCTAGAAAGATAAGGCCCGTTCTCCCATATTACCAACAGAACAGCCAGAACTCAGAAACCATTATGAAGTTATGTATTTTATTTTGTAGTCTCTGCTATATAGCTTAGGCTGGCCTCGAACTCATAGTAATCCTCCTGCTTCAGCCTCTTGAGAGCTAAGATTATAGATATGACCACTACTCTAGTAGGTTATCACTTGGTCTTTTCAAACAAGAACTACTGAGAGTTGTAGCCAGTACATGCAAGGGGTCACTGCCTCTCTCTCTCTCTCTCTCTCTCTCTCTCTCTCTCTCTCTCTCACACACACACACACACACACACACGGCCTCTTTCAGGGATGGTCTGGCTCACCCAGTCTCCTCTGAATGCAAGTGCTGCTCTCAGTGACTCTTCACAACCTCATTTTTACCTTTGTCATCAGCTTATGACAGTGCCTTTGACTGAGGGCACCGAGCCAATTTCCTGATTCATTTGCACACCATCGCATGAGATGCTATATAACCTGGATTTGTGTGTCAAATGAGCTGGAAAATGGCCCTTTAGGCTTTTCTCAAACAACAGTCCTTCCTCTCCTCTGTGTGGTTCCTGGTCTCCCTGGAGATTTGAAGGACTAGAATCAGGCCCTTTCTCCCTTATTACCAACAGAACAGTTAGAGCACAGAGATCATTCTGTACAAAAGTTACTTGTTTTATCTTGCCGTGAGAGGCTTCAGAGGGCTCAGCTCTTCTCATCTGAGGGGTGGGGTATGCTAGGAGCCACACGTGATTTACCTGGATGTGTTTGTTGTTTTCCACAGCCGGAGTTTATGGTTTCCTCCCCTCAGTTTACCGACCCTCACCTGTATGTGTGGAATGCCACTGGTAACAGATTGCTATACCGAGTAGAAGGAGTAAGGCTAAAAACAAGACCATCCCAGTGCACAGATTACGTGAGCATCAAAAAGCGAGTGGAGATGTTGGCCAAAATGAAAGTCACCCACTACCAGTTTGCTCTGGACTGGACCTCTGTCCTTCCCACTGGCAACCTGTCTAAAGTTAATAGACAAGTGCTGAGGTACTACAGGTGTGTGGTGAGCGAAGGACTGAAGCTGGGTGTCTCCCCCATGGTGACGTTGTACCACCCCACCCACTCCCATCTAGGCCTCCCGGAGCCACTTCGGAGCAGTGGGGGTTGGCTAAACACATACACTGCCAAGGCCTTCCAGGACTATGCAGGGCTGTGCTTCCGGGAACTGGGAGACTTGGTGAAGCTCTGGATCACCATCAACGAGCCTAATAGGCTGAGTGACATGTACAACCGCACGAGTAATGACACCTACCGTGCAGCCCACAACCTGATGATCGCCCATGCCCAGGTCTGGCGCCTCTACGACAGGCAGTATAGGCCGGTCCAGCGTGGAGCTGTGTCTCTGTCTCTACATTCTGACTGGGCCGAACCTGCCAACCCCTATGTAGACTCACACTGGAAGGCAGCCGAGCGCTTCCTCCAGTTTGAGATAGCCTGGTTCGCAGATCCGCTCTTCAAGACTGGGGACTACCCATTGGCCATGAAGGAGTACATCGCCTCCAAGAACCAGCGAGGGCTGTCCAGCTCAGTCCTGCCGCGCTTCACCCCGGAGGAGAGCAGACTGGTGAAGGGCACCATCGACTTCTACGCGCTGAACCACTTCACTACTAGGTTCGTGATACACAAGCAGCTGAACAGTAGCCGCTCTGTAGCAGACAGGGACGTCCAGTTCCTGCAGGATATCACCCGCCTCAGCTCACCCAGTCGCTTAGCTGTAACGCCCTGGGGAGCACGCAAGCTGCTTGGGTGGATCCGGAGGAACTACGGGGACAAGGATATCTACATCACAGCCAATGGCATCGATGACCTGGCTCTGGAGAATGATCGGATCCGAAAGTACTACTTGGAGAAGTACATCCAGGAGGCTCTGAAAGGTGAGGTTTGGGGAGCTCACATACAGAGAGGTGGGAGGGGTATATGAATTGACAGCAGTGAGACGCTGGGCGCCAAGATCACCAGCACCTCAGATTTGTGGTTCCCGACTGACTCCTGTCCATTGGATTTCCCCCTTATAATGGGCCTTTATTATTGAATTTTTATTTATTTTTTCTTTTTTGTGAGACAGTCCTGATCATATATCAGAACCAGCTGTGTAGCCTCAAAACTCAGAGATACACCTGCCTCTGCCTACCGAATTAAAGGAGTATGCCACCATACCCAGCATAATTTTCAATTTTTTCTTTCATTATTGTTTCTTTTTTAATATTTGTGATATATATAATATTCTGTGTGTATGCCTGAAGGCCAGAAGAGGGCACCAGACCTCATTACAGATGGTTGTGAGCCACCATGTGGTTGCTGGGAATTGAACTCAGGACCTTTGGAAGAGCAGACAGTGCTCTTAACCTCTGAGCCATCTCTCCAGCCCCATTATTAATGTTTCTTAGACAGGGTCTAACTAGTCATCAGGCTGGTCTCCAAGGCCAGGCTGACCCCTATCCTCTTGCCTCAGCCTTCCAAGTGGTGGGATTACAAGACCAGACTACCACATCTGCACTTTTATAAAGTGCCATAAACTCATTATGGAAAATTTGGAAAGCATTTATTTTCACTCTCACTTCCCAAGAAAAGCACAGTAAATGTTAGATTACGTCCAGTGAGTTTCCTAGATACTGTTAATACAAATGAACTCAGGCTATCACCCTTTCACATACACCTTGTTCGCTTGCTTGGGGAGTTGGACCCAAGTTCCATTTGACTACACTAAAAAGCTACATCCCCATATCCCTAACTTCTATTTTCGTGGAGCTGGGAATTTAACCAAGGACCTCATGCATACAAGACAAGAACTCTACCACTGACCTACAACACCAGCACCACAAGGTTTGTTTGTTTTTCGAGACAGGGTTTCTCTGTAGCTTTGGAGCCTGTCCTGGAACTGGCTCTTGTAGACCAGGCTGGCCTGAAACTCACAGAGATCAGCCTGCCTCTGCCTCTAAGTGCTGGGATTAAAGGTGTGCGCCACCACCACCTGGCCCCAGGGCTTTCTTTATGTGTGCTAAGCAACCAATCTACCACAGAAGCACAAAACAGCCGTGCAGGAGATTTTCTTTCTTTCAAGATAGGCTGGTCATAAACTCCTGCTCTCCAGCATGTGTTGCCTCCACTGGAGGCTGCAAGCTAGGGTAACCCCTTCTGCCCCACTTTTTAAAACATTAGATGTGTTTCACGTCATTAATTCTTACAAATGTTAATGGCTGCTTAATGTCCTATTATTAAACATATCTTCATGTATTCAATGTTGGAAACCAGCTTCGACAAAAAATACCACTTACCAGGGTAGGGGCATGGGAATCAGAAAGATAGTAAAGAGGACGAAGACGCAAGTGAAGACAATAAAACAGAAAACACAGGACAGTACCGGGAGGGAGTGTCAGCGAATACTGAAATCCACCTGCGTTTAATTATCCCAATACCGCAGGGGGAAGAAGACAAAAGACTGCTTTAACATGGTGCAAAGCACAACTAGAACAGTTACTTGCTTCAATACTTTGAGCCATCAAGCAATTAATTCACGAGAAAACATTCTGTTGTTCAGGCAGTGAACCCACCCTAGACCAAGTATCCTGAAGGCAGCTACTCCCAAGGGTAAGCCTCCTATGAGGAGCAGAAGTATGCTTGAATACCCTGACCATTAGTCAGGGTGGAGTGGATCTAGCTGTATGGGCCATTTTAATGTCAAAATGACTAAGGAACTATACCCTAGGTCAGGATGTTGTCAACAATTCTGAGTAACTTCAAACTCTGACCTCCAGACAAGGTGAAATAGGCTTACATTTTTGGGCCTCCACAATTCAACCATTCTTTAGTTGGGAATATCACCCCCACTGAAAAACTTATCTTTGTACAGAGATGTCATTTCTAATTACCTTAGACTGCCCAATATATGAAAATGTGCAGATTAGAATCAACAAACAAGACTGGGGACATAGTTGACAGTGTTTTTTTTTCACATGCAGAAAGTCCTGGGCTAGATCCGTAACACATAAAAGCCAGGCATGGTGGCAAAACCAGGTAATCCCAGTCCTCTGGAAGTGGTGGCAGGAGGATGAGAAGTTAATGGTCACCTTCAGCTTACTTAGAGGTCAGCCTGGAATGCACGAGACCCTGCCTCCAAAACAGTATCTTCAATGAAAATCATGACTTCATAACTTTGCCTTAGTTTCAATGAAAACTAAATTTAAAAGAAATTTAAAACTTGTGTATGAATTTTTTGCCTTCGTGCATATCTGCTTGCCACGTGTGTCCCTGGAACTGGAATTACAGGTGCTTGTGAGCCATCACATGGGTGCTGGGAATTAAACCTTGGCCTCTGCAAGAGCAACCAGTGCTCATAACCACTGGAGCCAGTGAAATCTGAATTCTTACTCAAAGATACTTTACTGACCATTTGTGATCAACAATTTGCTGTTTTTTTCCTAGCCTACCTCATTGATAAGGTCAATATCAAAGGCTATTACGCATTCAAACTGACAGAAGAGAAATCTAAGCCGAGATTTGGATTTTTCACATCTGACTTCAAAGCTAAATCCTCTGTAGAGTTTTACAGCAAGCTGATCAGCAGCAGTGGCTTTCCTTCTGAGACCAGCAGTCCTGCATGTGGTCAGCCACCAGAAGAGACCGAGTGCGCCATCTGCTCATTTCTCACTCAGAAGAAACCACTCATCTTCTTTGGTTGTTGCTTCATCTCCACTCTGGCTCTACTACTGTCAATCACCATTCTTCATCATCGAAAGAGAAGAAAATTTCGGAAAGCAAAGAACTTAGAAAATATACCATTGAAGAAAGGCCAGAGTAGAGTTCTTAGCTAAACTTATCATTTCTGACATGGTTTAAAGATTCACTCCAGTTCCAAATACTGGTAACTTACAATGTGAGAGACAGCTGTAACCAAGGTGATGACAATCGATGCCTTTGCAGTGTGGTCCAAATCCTTCCTTTCGGTATTGACAATCAATCAGTGAATGCAGTTCTTAGAGCTGAAGGCTTCATCTTGACAGGAATTCTGGGGATGACCCCAAACATGGCTAACACGGCTTTAGGAAGTTTGAAGCATGTTTCACATCATTTTTCTCTAGCTCTTCTGTAAATAGCAATCACTATTCATGGTAAAGAAATGAATTTTAAGTGAAGTTCTGTTGTTTTAGACTTCATAGTTTCAAACCATTTTGCTGTTAACTGTTTTTTGAGACAGTGTTTATTATGTAGCTCTGGCTGTTCTTGAACTCACAAAGATCCACCTGCTTCAGCCTTCTGAGTGCTGGGATTAGCCACACCCAGCTAAGACTATTCTTCAAACTGAAGTTAGTGACAGATGCTGTCACTTCTAACAAGGTGCTCTGTTGAGGTGAAGTAGTCCTCAGAGGGAATGTAGAAACACAACAGAATTTTAGATAATGCTTGTCCATAGGCAGTTAAACATACAAATCTTAGCTTTAGCTTTTCTGTTTTGTTTTTCTTTTCTTTTTTTTTTAAAGAAAAACCAGGCATTTCTTAAACGTCTGACTTTGTGAGCTCTCTCTTCCTGAACTTCTGTTTTGGTATGGGGATTTGGGGGAGAAGGTTCAAAACAGGTTATTTTTTTGTAGCTCTGACTGTCCTGAAACTCTGTAGACAAGGATGGCCTTGAACTCAGAGATCCATCTGCCTCTGCCTCCAGAGTGCTAGAACTAAAGGCGCGCCCACCATATCCAGGTTGGAGTTCTGATTTTAAAAGTAGCTTCCACAACTCATGTCATGGAAAGATCACAGGATGGACAACTAGACCAAGTGTCTGTGAAGATCACGTTCTTACAGCACGGCAATTTCCATTTTAAAATAAATTGGCATTACTCCTATTTCCCTGGAGGCAAGACGACCAGGCACACTTAGGAAGGTTTAAAAAGATGTAGATGAGTAAAGGGCAAAGACCTTACCATTATTCCCAGAGCCTCATAACTCCTCATGCACATAGGTACAGAACACAACCAGGGTGTCTGGACTGACGAAGCCAGCATGTCAGTTGTATTTTACCTTTTAAGGCTAGCACTAAGTAAATCTCAATTTGGATATTTTTGTATTTGATCACAAACAATAGGAATGTGTACCCATTCATACCCATTATTTCAAGTCAATATATAAACCATGTTACCCAATCACTGTTAACCCTCTCCAGCAATTTAGACTGAAGAGTCAAAGTAGCTCTTCCACAAAGAGCCTTAGTAACAAAGCATCCTAAATGGTAAGCTGATTTTAATTGTCTTTCAGATCTACCTGTTAAGATGTCAAGACATAATTAGGGTTTTTCCCACCCTGTAGACAGGTGTCTCTACCCCTGGGCATCTTAGAACTCACTCTGTAAACCAGACTCACCTGCCTTTGCCTCCTTTGCGGGGATTAAAGGCATGCGCCACCACCGCCTGGCCACAACTGTAATTCTTATAATCACTAATTTTCGATAGCATGTGCCAAAGCGATGAGAAATAAAGCTGCTACTGGACTAGCCGAATCTAACAGCAGATGGCTGCTTTCTCCTTCTGGTTCCCACCCCACCCCTGCCAATCTGAGGTTTTCCTTTTCAAAATGTGTACGGGTGTTTTGCCTCATGCATGTGTGCCCCACTTGTATGCCTTTGTCCTTGGAAGCCAGAAGAGGCACCAGATTCCTGGCAACTGGAGTTACAGATGGATGTGAGCCAACACGTTGGGGGCTGGGAGCCAAACCTGGGTCTCGCTGCATAGCTTGGTCAGCCTGGAATTCACTATACAGACCAGGCTAGCCTCAAACTCCCCCTGCCTGCCTCTTTAGTAGCAAAAGAATGTTTACTCTCTTTGAGAATTGTCTAAGGACACCCATTGTAGTTTGCTGAATGACTGTATTGACAGTCACATAGAAAAGCTATGGATCACTTGGTCTTCCTAGAATTTTGGGTATTTTGCCTGAATACATGTGCACCTGGTTCCTTTCTTTGAAGGGCAGAAGAGTACCCTAGATCTCCTGGAACTGAAGTTGTAAAAGGACGTGAGCCTCCATATGGGTATTGGAAATAAAACCTGACTCCTCTCAAGAGCAACAAGTGCTCTTACCCACTGCGGGGTCTCTACAGCCCTACTTGGGTTAAGTCACATGAATTCACTCAAGAAAAAATTTAAAATCACCTTATTAACTTCTGTCTTAGAATTTATAAACTTCCGTGTTAGTCTTGGAAAATGCAGCAGGCAATAGGAGTAATAGAAAACTTGGAATCAATCCTTAATTCAAGTACCAAATTTTAAGTTTTCGTTTGATTGGATGTCATTATATAGACTAGGCTGGCCTCAAACTGGCAGTGATGCTCCTGCCTCAGCCTCAAGAGTGCTAGGATTAAGGTGTGCACTACCATGCTCAGTTCAGTTATGGTTTCTAACTCAGCAGCACTGCTGTGTTTTTGAGACAGGTCTCATATGCAGTCCCAGCTGACCGTAAACATTGTTAACTCCCCAGCAACTTCATGGTGACTCACAACCATCTATAATGAGATCTGGTGCCCTCTTCTGGCCTGCAGGCATACATGTAGACAGAACACTGTATACATAAATCTTTTTAAAAAATGGGTTTCCATTAAGCTAAGCTTAGAACATGTTCCTCCTACCTAAAATTGCCTTGCTGAGTTCCCCAAATGTAAAGTTCCTAGCCCAATGCTTCTTACTGCTACACTTGGGGGGACGGGGAGCATGTGCAGTTACCCATTTTAATTGATCATATGAAAATCATTAGGTCACTCCAGTGATAGTAAATGCATGACACAGGTTGGGGATATGGCTCAGTGAAACAGTACTTTCCTAGCACACAAGATCCTAGGTTTGACTGCTGATACTGAAGGATTTTTTTAAGATTTATTATGTATAGTGTTCTATATGCCTGCACAGCAGATAGGGCACCAGATCTCCTATCAGATCCTAGTGAGCTACTATGTGGCTGCTGGGAATTGAACTCAGGACCTCTGGAAGAACAGCCAGTGCTCTTAACCTGAGTCATCTCTCCAGCTCCCAAAGAACAATTTCTTTACTTATTATGTAGTGTTCTGTCTGCATGTATGCCTGCAGGCCAGAAGAGGGTGGCAGATTTCATTTCAGATGGTTGTGAACCACCACCACGTGGTTCTGAGAACTGAGCTCAGGACCTCCACCCAGATAGTTCAGTATCATTGGCATCAACCAGGTTGTTTGGTATAGCACTGAAGGGTAAAACGGGGACTGGAGAGATGGGTCAGAGGTTAAGAGCACTGGCTGGCAATTTTACCAAACTGGTCAAATGTGTAGCTGAGGCTTATCTTGAAGCCTATGCCCACTTCTGTAAGGTCAGGATCACTGACAGGCACACACCAGCCACACCCGTATGCACTGCTGAGGCTTTGTTAACACTAGGAAAGCATCCTGCCAACTGAGCTACAACCATCTCACACAGCCTCCAACACTGATCCTCTTGCCAGGGATTACGGACATGTCTACAGTTTGTAGGATTCAGCTAGGTGACAGTTACGTGCAAATACAGCTCGGATTGAAAATAAACTAGCTGGGCAAGGTAGCACAAACCTTTACCCCAGAAGGCAGAAGCAGGTGATTCTCTAGAGTTTGAGGACAGCCAGGGCTAAAGAAACCTTATCTCAAAAATCTAAGAGTCTACGGGGGGTGGGGGGGGGAGCCTTGCTTTGCAAACCTGACAACCTGAATTTGATTCCTAGAACCCAAATAAGTGGACTCCAAGTTGCCCATTGTTCATCTACCCACATAATGACAGGACAAAACAAAAAACAAACAAAAAAGTAACTAAAAATTTGGAGTTATCGCCTTTCAAATTTCTTGTGTGGCTGTCCATGTCTACACCAAAGAGCTCATAAACTCCTTTAACTCTAGCCCCAAGTGTTCAACACCACCCTTTCTGACCTTCAGACGAGTGTCATGTCTGCCTGATGCCGGTACCAGCACAGTGGCGAACGCCCGTGGCCGCACTATCTTGTTTTGGCTGTGGGCAGGGGATGAGATGGTGTAACTGCAGTACTGCTGCTTGAGTTCAGCTCACTCCCGTGCGAATCTAGCTCAGGGAACTAACATCTCTGGGCACATGAGCATACAGGGAAGCATAGCTAATTTGGGCACTGTATACCCCTAGCACTGGGGAAGACAAATACTGCCTCTAACACAAGGTGAAAGGGTAATGGACACCAATTGCACATACATAGTTTTTTTTAGGCTAACAATAGAAAGCCATGGTGGTACTCGCCTGCCATCCTAGCACTGAGTATGTGGAGCCAAGAGGACTAGGAGTTCGAGGCAATGATAGAACTCATCCAAGAAAGCTGTAGGTCTGAGGTTAACCCTCCATCTTTACCACCAGATGGATAGGAAAATAATTCACACAGAACTTATAAATAACCATGATTTACATTTTCAGTCCTTATTGAGATATCTGCACATCGAAATAGTCAATATTATGCACAGACCAAAGCCAAACACCTCTAGAATGTTCCCAAAGTGCCATGCCCATGTCTGTCATTGTTACTACACTCCTGTTTCCTGAAATGTCTGGTTATTCTTTTAAGCCACTTGTTTCCATGAAAGAAAAATGTTACAGTTGACCCATTTGCTAAGTAATCAGAAAGATCAAGGACACCCCAAATCAATACAAGTCTTTTATTGTCCCAAAAGACACCCCAAATCGTATTAAAATTCAGGATCTTGTTTCTGGAACTGGTAACTGTAAAAACAAAACACACAAATTTTCATAAATATTCCTGCCCAGAAATTTTTCTTAGTTAAACTACATTGTAAATTACAGAGTAAAACAAATCCACCCATGATACACTTTAGTAATGTTTAGTGTACCAAGCTCCACCTACCTTAGGTCTACTCATCAGCCTGCTGCACGGTTCCCTTTTCAGACACATAGATACCATCCAAAAACTTCCTGATATCCTTGTTCTTAACTGTTGTGGCCTGCTGTATCAGAGCCGCTACAGAGGAGGAAGCAAAGGAAGCCATTATCTCACCAGCCAAATTCAGCTACAACCCAACTACTGGAGCTCAGTCCCTGGAAGCTACACAATAGAAGGAGACTCATTCACTGCCCTCAGTTAATTAAGGGCAGCGGCATACAGCCCCCAATATAGATCTAAAAAGTCAGCCACATCCTACCCATCACTTTGAACTATATACATAGCCACCATGTATCCATGATACCAATGTACAATACACAGAACAGATTCTGAATGTCTGACCACTCAGAAGTTCCCAAACAGAAATGCATTCAACCTTTAGGCTTAGATAAAATTTTCCATACATACCCGAGTTTGAAACAAGTTCAATATCATTTCCTTCAAGGATTAATTCATCCTTCTGGGCTTGAGAGACAGAACAAGCAACGCCTAAAAGAGGTGTGCATTCGATAGCATTAACATGAGGCATGTACAAAATAAATTTCATTTAAAACACCATGCAACCCATCAACTTTAGGACTGGACTTTCTGAACATACTGTGATTACAGGAGTGACAGATTCAATTTCCAATATCCACAAAAAGCAAGCTCTCTCTCTGTGTGTGTGTATCCATCCTACAAACTACTCCCACATGGTCTCTTCAGGAAAAATGACATAAACCTCAAGCTAGAGCAGGGGCAGTGCATGCCTTTAATTCCAGCACTTGGGAGGCAGATGGGTCTGAGTTCAAGATCAGCCTGGTCTACAAAAAGTTTCAGGGCAGCCAGTACTGCTACACAGAGAAGCCATTTCAAAAACAACCCCCCCCCCCAAAAAAAACTAACAAAAACACCTCAAATTAGCAGAGCTACCAAAACAGAGTTCTGAAATAACCTTCAGCACAAACACCAGCACTCCAAGAAAAAGAACCGTAACAGCTGATCATTTGTTAAGGGGCACACATACCTGTCCTCATGCGAACCCTGCGGATATATTTTTCACCCAAGAAATTTCGGATTTCAACCAAAGACCCATTCTCCTGAATAACGACGTTGATGGGGAAGTGAGCATACACGGACCTCATCTTGTAGCGGAAGCCCTACATTAAATAAATGAACAATCTCAAAACATTTTCATTTCAGGCTTGAGATTCCTTCTGCTTTGTGTGCCATCAGGGTCAGCTCTAAAATTCCCCAACGTGCTTCTGTTTTAACTTGAAAATTTAACACACCCTACCTGCTGTGACCTGTGTTCCTTCCCAAAGGAACTGGAACTGCCTCTTTAGACAGTAACACTCCTGGAGGAAGCATCTGTTTTACTAATTTATCCCGGCTTGCTTTCTTCAGTGAGAGCCCAGGACCCTCATCTCTGGTACTAGATTTACTGAGTTAGACACACCAGACCATAGACTTTACATTTCCAAGCTAAATAAAAGGTTCAGTCCTCCAACGAAACTGGGCGCAACAGGGAAGCATGACCCAAGAGGTACAGGTTGTTTTTATGAAACCTCTTCAGCATTAACTTAATCTTTGGAGAAAGGACTCCAAATTAGACATGCACAAGCCAGACCTTTTCTATGAGGAGTGCCACACATACCAAACAATAATCAAATCTATGCTACAGCAGATTACCTATTAAGAAAATGCTGGAGTATGGTTGCCCAGCAAATCCCTAGGTTTGATCCATGGTACGCCCCACAAACAGAAAACAACGAAATCGCCCCCTAACTTATCAGAGTCCAAAGCCCATCCTGGTAATAAACATTTGCATACATAAAATGCACGCAAAACCTCTCCCAAGGGGCTAAAAGGCAGCCCGATGGGCTGGCTTACCAGTGTAACACCCTTGATCATGTTTTGAACGTGGCTGCAGATGGTTCTGACGGTGGCCAGTTCCTTCCTGTTGCCCCACCATTTGTCAACCCGGAGCTACAACAGAACAAGGCTTCAGAATTCAAACATCCAGTTTTTAGCCGGTGACCCCAAGAGCATTCAAAGTCTCCCACAAATGACCAATATATTGTAAGTCATAGGCACAGAATTCCAGAAGAATGCCCCCCAAAAAAACCCTCGAGCAGAGCACGAGGGTCCCCCCAGGATTAAGTCCGAAAAACTACTCAGAATTGACTTTATAATTTCACCAAAGCAAAACTGCCTATTAATTCCAGGCACCCCATCGGTAACATCTTAAAAGTCACCAATTTTTGTTTGTTTTTTTTTTGAGACAAGGTCTCAGTTACGCAGCCCTGGCTGTCCTGGAACTCACTAGGTAGACCAGTCTGACCTCAGGTTGGCAAGGGGCTGTTAATTCATGGCGTGCACGCCGGGCCCAAGGCACCAAACCTCACACTTAACAGTTAACTACCCTGCAAACAAACAACTTGGCTATCAAAGCAATGAAGTCCTTACCCTCTTCTTCTTCTTCCCAAGAAGACTCAGCTCTACATTGATGTGATTGAAGTCCCTCCGGAGGGTTCCTCTGGGGCCCTTCACAATGACTGTGCGCCCCTTCAGAGTGATGTCCACTGGAAAAGAGGGCAGGACCAAGCCGTGAGACCACAGGCGAAGGCTCAGGACATGCAAAAAAGCCGTCAAGACAAAGCACCAAGTCGCCTACCATTCTCTGGAATGTCGACCGTCTGATTGCTGAGAATGGTCTTCATTCTGAAACACAAACACCCAGGTAAGAAGGCTGGAGCAGGGCACGCTCTACCGCAGATACGGGGCAGAGTTCCGCTTCAACCGGAAATCTTCCAGTAGAAAATCCGGGAGCAAGGCACAAATGGGGGTCCGTGACAACGGGCGGCCCGGGAGCGGGCGAGCTGGGAAGGTGCGGGCCCCGGAGGGACGGTAGCAAGCCCAGCCCGGGGCGCCGTGGCGGTAGGGCTGCGGCCGGGGCAGGCCTGAGAGCCCAGAACGCAGCGTCCAGCCCGCATCGCCATATCCGGGGGACGCCTGTCGTGCTGGGGGACAGTCGGGACAAGGACTCGGGGCACCAGGCCCACGCCGCCGGTGTCCCCAAGAGAGGATGGCTTCAGATTCCCGGGGAAGAGAGCTCGGAAGCTGCTCACCTCGCAGTAGATGGGGCAAAGAGAGAACGTCTTTCGTCATCACGTTCTTGTAATCCGTCAGGGTCCTGACGTGTGACGTCTGAGCGCGCGACGGAAGGTAAGACCGAACTAGTCGCTCGCCATCAGGTCGATCCGTTCAGGATCGATGAGGACGTGTCATAAGCCAAGCGACGGGTGTTTAGCGGCGTCCTGTTCCGCCAGTGCTGGTCCCTCGAGCCCTTGACCCTCCTGAGACCTGAGAGGGGATGTCTCTACGCTGCGGGGATGCGGCTCTCAGCCTGGGGTCCTGGGTGAGCGGCAGGAACGCTGTTGCTCATCCCAAGTCCAAAACTAGGGAAATCTTTCCAGATATCCTTTTCTGAACGCCCTGGCTCGTAGGGAATGAAATCGTCACAGCCGTGGCATATCCTAATGATTGCAGTTTAAACTTGTTGACAGCATGTTTTTAGTGCCTGTTTTAAGAATAGAAGACTTGCCGGGTGGTGGTGGCTCACGCCGTTAATCCCAACACTCGGGAGGCAGAGAAAAGGGATCTCTGTGAGTTCGTAGGCCAGCCTGGTCTACAGAGCGAGTTCCAGAACAGCCAGCCTGGAGTACACAAAGAAACCCTGTCTCAAAAAAGACACAAAAATGTGACATGTTAAGTCAGTTCCTAAAGTTTTCTAATCTATATTTAGTGTTTTAACTCTTAGTCTTGTACCCTACTCCTACCCCGTTTCTATCGGGGCAGGGGATGCACAGATCTCTGTAGCTGGCCTGAAACTAAATTTGTAAACCAGACAATCTTCCCTTGCCTCTTCTGAGTGATGAATTACAGGTTTGAGCCACCATAGTTAGAGGTTCTTTTACCTTGATTCTTTTTAAGACTCCACCCAAACACTAGTTTCAGCCCTTAAACCGTTTTACATAACTTCTGAATCAGTTCTTTGGCTTTGGTATTATAATGGGTTAAAACTAAATTATTCCAGAGTGTACTGAATGAACGTTATAATAAACCTTTTCTGTAGGTATTTGGAAGATATTTATACAACCCGGCTAGAGCATTAAGTTCTTTGCCCGATGAAAAAAAGAAATTTTTACAGAATGGACCAGATCTTCAAGATTTTGTGTCTGGTGATCTTGCGGACAAGAGCACCTGGGATGAATATAAAGGAAATTTAAAGCGCCAGAAAGGAGAAAGGTAACTGAATATTAGATATTATTTTAGTATCTCACCCTTTGATTTTGTGCACTGTTTTTAATCAAGCCTTGTCTCTTTTAAATTTCAGACATGTTAAATTTACCAAAGTTACTAGAAGTGATGACAAATCTAAATAGGATAGGTGAACAAAGCTGTTATCATCGTTTTAGTTTTTCTGTGCCCTCTGGCCATTTTTCTTCATCCTTCTTAAAACAACCTGGATGATTTTACAGTGTGATCTCCCATTTTATACCCCAGCATCTAATTGGAAAAGTGTAGACTTTCCTCTAGGTAATTATTGATTTATTTTACTTGATTTATCAAGACAGGGATTCTCTGTATAGACCTGAATGTTCTGGAACTCGCTCTGTAAACCAGGCTGGCCTTGAACTCACAGAGATCCACCTGCTTTTACCTCCCAAGTGCTGGGATTAAAGGCCTATGCCACCGTGTCTGGCCCTAACTTGTTCTTTTTCTGAGAAAGTTTGCATGTAGCCTACAGTTACTTTATCTTCATTATTTTTTAATGATGAAAGGTTGCCTGGTATGCAGAAGCCTCAATTCCTAGTACCACAATAAACAGAAATCGTAACAGAAGTATGGTGAGGATTGAATCCACAGGGTCATTTTCATAAATACTTACAAACAGTTTCTAGATCACAAGTGAATCAAGTGAAGGGGGAAACAAGGGTATAGCCTCCGTTCCAAATTTTAGACCTACCTTTTGTTGTTGTTATTGTTAGTTTGTCGTTTTCTGGTTTACTATGTACCTAAATTTGACCTTGAACTCCCGAGCCTCCTACCTCCGTGGTTTAAATTCTAGCATCACAGACATGAACCACCACCACTAACAAGTTGTCTCTCTTTATTAATGACTAGAATCTAGTGTGCAGTTGGGCTCTTTCCTTATTTGGAGTTACTGCAGCAGTTTATACTATGTTGTGGAATATTATTTTAACTAGGTGAAGATGAGTTACGTTTGTTTTATGCTGTGGAATATTTCTTGAACTATGTGAAGCTGTGTTAACATTTGTTTCCGCTGCCTTTGTTAACAATGTAAAGATGTGTTGCATTCAGCTCATCTTGCCTGCCTTAGGCACCTGACTGGCCTAATAAAAAGCACAACAGCCAATAGCTAAGCTGAAGAGTTATAGGCAGGACTGGTCCAGAGAGAGTAAGAAGGAGGACTCTAGGCTCAAGAGAGGAGGAGGAGGCTGGGCGATGGTGGCGCACGCCTTTAATCCCAGCACTCGGGAGGCAGAGGCAGGCGGATCTCTGTGAGTTCGAGACCAGCCTGGTCTACAAGAGCTAGTTCCAGGACAGGCTCCAAAGCCACAGAGAAACCCTGTCTCAAAAAACCAAAAAAAAAAAAAAAAAAAAAAAAAAAAAAAGAGAGAAGAGGAGGAGGAGGAAAAAATGAGGAAGAAAGAGAGGGACATGCCTGGGACTAGATGCCAGGCAGCTGCCAGCCAGACACGTGAAGCAGTGAAGTTAAGATATACAGAAGGGAAGAAAGGTAAAAAGCCCACAGGCAAAACAGATTAAGAGAAACAGATTAAAGTAAGAGCTAAGGCCGGGTATTCATAACTAAGTCTCTATGTCATGATTTGGGAGCTGGTTGGTGGTCCAAAAGAGAAAGCCTGATACAGTAGTGTTCACAGGGAAGGACACACTCAGTGACATATCCGTCCTTTAATTAGAATAGTATAGCAATGCACCTTTGCATAAGGTATCTATAAGCATATCATCCCTTAGACTCCATTATCAGTGTTTCCTAAAGCAGCTTGAGCAGACCTGAGATTGAGTCTTTGTTCTTCCTATGATGGAACTGAGTGAGTCCAAGAATATGGACTAATATAGAGCTAATATAGAGCTATGTAGCTTAATATATAAGCTACGTGTCTTCCAGAGGTTGGTGATGGACAGCTCGTTTTGGCTTTCTCTAGGTTAAGACTACCTCCGTGGTTAAAGACAGAGATACCCATGGGTAAAAATTACAATAAGCTGAAAACTACGTTGCGGAATTTAAATCTCCACACAGTGAGTAGCCAGTGTGTTTCCTCTCCATTTTACCCCAGGTCTATGCTCTCTCTCCATATTTATAACAAAAAGGTTTTGAGATACAGTCTAACTATTTTGCACAGGCTGGAGCTCCCTGATTGGCCTCAAACTTGTGATTCTCCTGCCTTAGCCTCCTGGGTGCATGGGTGATGAGATGTGTGGTACCAGACCAGACCAAAGAGAAGTGGCTGACGAGTGTGTGACTCTCAGTGGGAGAGGGAAGTGTGAGCTACAGCAGTGGTGGGCACACCTTTAGCCCAGCGCTTGGCAGGCAGGGGCAGGCGGATCTCTGTGAGTTTGAGGCCAGCCTGGTCTACAGAGTGAGTTCCAGAACAGCCTGGGCTACACAGGGAGACCCTGTCTTCAAAAACCAAAGTGAAAAACAAAAACATACACAGACATATAGGGACTGAGAATATAACCCAGTGCTTGCTTAGTGTGTTTGAAAGCACTTTAGTC
This sequence comes from Arvicola amphibius, assembly GCF_903992535.2. Lineage (NCBI taxonomy): Eukaryota > Metazoa > Chordata > Mammalia > Rodentia > Cricetidae > Arvicola > Arvicola amphibius. The sequence continues at coordinate 37,200,266 of NC_052047.1, read as the reverse complement.
CCTAGCTCCCCTTTACATTTCCCTGCAAAAGAAACAATGTGATTATATTTCTCCTGAAATACATTGGAAACAATGGGCAGTTTAAATTACATAATACTGGGCTGGAGGGATGACTCAGTGGTTAAGAGCAAGGCTCAGTTCCCAGCACCCACATGGCCACTCACAACCATATCTCCTCCAGTTTCAGGGGATCTGACACTCTCTTCTGGATACTGCTTGACACTTGGCATGCATGTGGTACACAGAGATAGATGCAGGCAAAACACCCATACATACAAAATTTAATAAAAATAATCTTAAAACAAACCTGGAAACATCTAATGCTCCATTGTTGGTAGGTAGGTCTCTTCAACCTGCTGCACCGTTTCCCTTCTCACAGGTCTGCGAGGAAGCCCGGTGTCCCAACATTGGAGAGTGTTGGGGAGGTGGAGAATATGCTACAGCCACAGCCACCATCATGGTAATGAGGCCCGCTCAGTCTCTACAGCTTTGGTCCAGGCGTGGGACAGGGGTATTTTATGTCCTCCTCCTAAGGATACGCACTGTGAACATCCGGTGAAGTCTTTATTACATATGAATTCAGGAAACTTACAAAGAAAAAGAAGTGACAGAATCTTGTCACCTGTTGTGATTTCACCCCTCTCTGAATTAGTCTGTTGTAGGTTCTTCCATGTATCTGGTAGTTAACTGTTTGATACCTTAGGGGAAGTGTTGGATCAATGTTTGGAGATACTTTTCATAATTATTTAACTTTTGTGCACTTTTTCCTATCATGTATTTAACAAGAATGAGCTGTATTTCCAGTTCCACTCTCCTCAGCTGCACGATGTCTTCCCACTGAATATATCGGCAGCCAGTGGCTCAGTGGGCAGAGTCACCTGCTGTCAAGCCTGGTGACCTGAGTTCAACCCACAGGACCCACACAGTAGATGGAAGAAGCTAACTCCTACAGTTGCCCTCTGACGTCCTTGTGTTTCCACACACACAGATGCCCATACAGACAAAATGAATTTAAAATGTCATTTAAAAAGAATATATTTTAAAATCATACTTGTTGATCATTAAGTAGTGAATAGTCTTTATAAACCACGAGTAAACTGTAAAAAATAACAATACACCAGGCGGTGACGCACGCCTTTAATCCCAGCACTCAGGAGGCAGGGGCAGGAAGACCTCTGTGAATTCGAGGCCAGCCTGGTCTACTGAGTGACTTCCAGGACAGCTAAGGCTACACAGAGAAACCCTGTCGAGAGAGAGAGAGAGAGAGAGAGAGAGAGAGAGAGAGAGAGAGAGAGAGAGAGAGAGAGAGAGAGAGAGAGTCAAAGGACAACTTTGTGCAGTTCTTCCCACTTTTGCATGGGGTCTGGGAATTGAACTCAGGTTCCCATGTTTGCTTGACAAGTGAGTCATCTCACTGGCCCCTTAAATTATAAAATTTAAAATTCATATGCTCCCTCCTGATCCCATAACCCTCCAGTTCCCTTAACACTTACTTGAGTGTATCATTTTCTTTTCCCACATAAATTTGTATTCCTTAACCATATGTTATTTAATTTTGAATATTTCAGATTCCTTATAGACAGTCATTCTGTTGATGTTCTTTGCCATGTTTTTGGCGTTGTATTCCTGAGAGTCATCTGATTTAAATTGTAACATCTCTATTCTAGTTGATGGGGGACACATGTACAAGAGGTTGCAGATTCTGTTCTGTTAAGACTGCAAGAAATCCCCCTCCGTTGGATGCCAATGAGCCCTACAATACGGCCAAAGCAATTGCAGAGTGGGGTCTGGATTATGTTGTCCTAACATCGGTGGATCGAGATGGTTAGTAGTGTGTCGTTGTGACTCTAGCTGAGTGTGGCATAGCTTGAACAATAACTGCTTTTCTTTTTCTTTCTAGATGTGCCTGATGGGGGAGCTGAGCACATCGCCAAGACTGTGTCATGCCTGAAGGAAAGGTACTTGTTTTACGTTCGTTATGTGTTTAAGGACTTTCTAGACACATACACATTCATTTTGAGGGCTTTGTCTGTCTTTTTCTTTCTTTCTCTCTTTTTTCTTTTTCTTTTCCTTTTGAGACAGAGTCTATGTAGCCCTGGTTGCCCTGAAACTCACTAGATAGACAAGGCTGGCCTTGAACCCACAGAGAACCAACCTCCTCTGCCTCCCAAATACTGGGATTAAAGGTGTGCACCACAACTAACCCAGCACTGAGTTTTTAATATGTTATCATTTGAGGGTGGGTAGTGCTTTGTGGTAGAATACCAGCCCTAGTGGGCTGGAGAGATGGCTCAGCAGTTGAGAGCACTGGCTACTCTTCCAGAAGACTCGGGTTCAATTCCCAGCACCCAAATGACAGCTCACAACTGTCTGTAACTCTACTTTCAGGGGATCTGACACTTTCATACCAAAGCACATAAAATAAAGTTAAATAAATTATTTAAAAAATTAAAAAAAAAGAATATTTGCCTAGCATGCCTGAGGCCCTAGGTTTAATGCCTGCTCCTTCCCTTCACACGCACATAAAATTGAGCATTTAAGAACATTTATTGCTATTGCAGAACACCCAGGTTCTATGCCCAGCTAACAACCATCATGATACCACAGGGATACAGCACCCACTTCTGGCCTCTCTGGGCACTGGGCATATACTTAGTGTACATACATACATACATACGTACATACATACATACATACAGGCAAAACACACATAAAGTGAAAAATAAATAGATCTTTAAAAAAAATAAGAAACCTAAAGTACGCCGGGCGGTAGTGGTGCACGCCTTTAATCCCAGCACTCGGGAGGCAGAGGCAGGTGGATCTGTGTGAGTTCAAGACCAGCCTGGTCTACAAGAGCTAGCTCTAGGACAGGCTCCAAAACTACAGAGAAACCCTGTCTTGAAAAAACTAAAGTAAGATGAAGTAAGCACCAGCCTTTGTAAAATACATCTCGAAAGAGTTTTCATTCATACCCATTAGTCCTGCCAATTTTACTTGTAATCATGTTTTTAAAAATGTTTTAATCCCATGCATTCCAAAAGGATTAAAAAGGAGCAAAATTCACCAGATTAGTGGCACACACCTTAATTCCCAGTGTTTAAGCGCAGAGACAGGAATCTCTGAATTTAAGGCCAGCCTGGTGTACATAATTATAAACGGAGACTGCTTGTTTGTTTCCTAACCACCCAGACCTGAATAATCACACAGAAACTATATTACTTACAACACTGCTTGGCCAATAGCTTAGGTGTATTCCTACCTAGCTCTTATATCTTAAACTAACCCACTTCTATTAATGTGTGTATTGCCACGAGGCTGTGGCTTACAGGAAAGGTTCTGGCAGTGGTGTTTTGTTCCTTCAGCCAATACATGATATCTCTCTGATTCCACCCACTCTCTCTCTATAGTTCTTCCAGCCTGGCTTTATTTTGCCCTGCTATAGGTCATAGCAGCTTCTTTATTAACCAATGGTAATAAAACATACTGATAGCATACAGAGGGGAATCCCACATCACATAATAAACTCCAGGCTAGCCAGGGCTGCATAATGAGACTTTGTCTCTAAAAACAAAAGGAGCGAAATTGTTTCTGGAACTCTGTGCTGGCATAATGTCTATTGTACTAACATGTTTTTTCTACTGATTCTTAACAGTTCAGAAAATTTTGCAGCTCACGAAGTTTCCTTCACAGGCCACTCACAAATGGACCTCAGGTGTAATTTTGAAGTCTGTTTCAGGGTTACACACCCAGAACTTTCTGCATCTTGTGTTCACAAGGGACCAAGTGTGGTCTTCCGTCTCTATTCTCAGGGAACAGTTGCATCCTGCCTTGGGTTTGCAGGGTGCTCTGTGACCTAGTTCACATTACAGTGCTCACTAGATAGGTACAGCCACAGTATAAACAGGAAGATTAATGTGTGTTGGTACTTGATTTAAAAATAAAAACTCGTGACTCAGCAAACCTGGAAACAGCTTTTAAAGCTGAAGGCACTGGTGAGATATTTGCTAAGGAGATGAGGAAGGAGTGTTTGGTGAATTACAGAAGAGGTCAGAGTCGAAGCAGATAGCATTTGCATTCACAGAAGTACCTCACTTTGTTTTCTAAACAGTGAAATAAGAAGAATACTTACGCCTTATTTTGGTTCCTTTAAATGATTTTACTTTTTAATCACCTACTCCCATTAGGTTTAAGTGGGAGGTTACTGATGGCTGTTGAGGTAGATGTTCTGGTCGTTAAGGAATACAGTTTACCTTTCTGAGGGTTTCCCTACGGTTGCTCACATAGGACTATGGTGTGCCCAGGCCCTCCTTAGCAGGGCTCAGAGGCTGCTGCGGTCACCCTGGGCCAGCGGGGACAGTTGTGCAGGCAGCTGTCCTGTCGGTTCTTTTCTTCCATTCAGGGCTTATCTTTTTTCCTTCTAGGAATCCAAAAATCCTTGTGGAATGCCTCACCCCTGACTTCCGAGGAGACCTGAGAGCAGTAGAAAAGGTCGCTCTGTCGGGCTTAGATGTGTACGCGCACAATGTAGAAACTGTTCCGGAATTACAGAGGTGACTGCATGTTCATGGGCCACAGCATGCTATGGGTCTCACTTTGCAGGGGGACTTTGCAGAGGACTTGTACAAAGGCAGCCCCTTTGTTTTCCTTCCCCCTTTCCTTTCCTTCCTCTCTTGATCTTCATTTTGTCCTTCATTTTGTCCTTCCTCCATAAGTTAATAAAAAAAAATCAAAAAAGATAACCACCAAAAGTGAGTGACCAAGGGCTAGAAAGATGTCTCAGTGAGTAAGAGCCCATATGCTCTTACAGAACTAGAGTTAAGTTCCTGACACTCATACTGGTCACCTGTCACTCCAGCTCCATGGTGTTCCCATGCACTTGGCTCTACCAACAGCTGCACTCGTGCACACACCCACACACAAGCATACACATATACATATAATTAAAAAGAAAAGTCTTTTTAAAAAATGTGCAAACAAGCCGGGCAGTGGTGGCGCACGCCTTTAATCCCAGCACTCGGGAGGCAGAGGCAGGCGGATCTCTGAGTTCAAGGCCAGCCTGGTCTACAAGAGCTAGTTCCAGGACAGGCTCTAGAAACTACAGGGAAACCCTGTCTCGAAAAAAAAAAAAATGTGCAAACATCACCCACGATGTTTCTAGCCAGTAATGACAGCTACTGTCACGTGCGTGTTGTGTTACACCTGCATGCGAATGGCTAGGAACTGATAATGTTGTCGACGGTTTTCAGTTTTTGTTTGTTGTTGTTTTTTGAGTCAGGGTTTCTCTGTGCAGCCTTGGCTGTTCCGGAACTCACTCTGTAGACCAGGCCGGCCTGCACTCACAGAGACCCACCTGTCTCTGCCTCCCAAGTGCTGGGATTAAAGGTGTGCGCTGCCACCACCTGACCTACAATGTTTTAATGACACGTAATGACATCTTTACTGTTTTCTAGCAACATTATCACTGCAGATGCACTGCATTTCTTTTTTTTTTCCCAAAGAATACTTCTCAATGAAAAGTGATGTATCAGAAAAACCACTGTTTTAAATCTCTTAAGAAACAGACAGACTATGAAACAAAAAAAAAAGTAGACAGACTCGCCAGGCAGAAGTGGCTCTTTAAAAAAACAAAGCAAAACAAACAAACAAAAAAACCCAAAACCAAGAATAATAGTGCATACTTTTAATCCCAGCACACAGAAGACAGAGGCAGGTGGGTCTCTAAGTTTTAGGCCAGCCTGTCCTACATTTCATGTCCTAGGTCAGCCAAGGCTACATAGTCAGACCTTGTCTCAAATAGAAACCCAAACAAGGGGCTGGAGAGATGGCTCAGTGGTTAAGAGCACTGGCTGTTGTGCTCTTCTAGAGGTCCTGAGTTCAATTCCCAACAACCACATGGTGGCTCACAACCATCTGTAATGAGATCTGTTACCCTCTTCTGATGTACACGCAGAATATTGTATACATAATAAATACATAAATGTTTTAAACTTTGGACTAGCTAGGTGGCTCAGTGGGCGAAGGTCTTGTTGCTGAGCCTGATGATGACCTGAGTTCAGTCCCCGGCACCCACGTGGTGGAAGGAGAGAGCTAACTCCAGCAAGCTGCTCTCTGATATGCCCCGCCCTCGAGTAAATAAACAATAAAGACAAATGTTTGAAGTCCACCTTGCTAAGTGTAGTGGCACACGGCTGTCATCCTAGCCAACACACAGGAGGCTGAGGCAAAAGGGTTGCAAGTTCAAGACCAACATAGTTAGCATGACTGTCCCACAGTGTTAGCTTTCTATACTGCCAGTTTTATGGAGGTTTTTTTTTTAATTGTTCTTTTTAAACTAAACATTTGTGTGTGTGTGCAAGTCACAAGATAACTTACTGTTCTTGTATGTTTGTTTGTTTTTTCCTTATATATGGGTGTATTGCTGTGCAGTGTGTGCATTCAGTGTCCTGGAAGGCCAGAGGCCAGAAGAGGGTGTTTATCCCTTGGAACTAGAGTTACACACTTATTAACGCCCTGTGGGTACTGGCAATTGAACCTGAATCATCTGGATTAGCAGTCAGTTCTCCTAACCACTAAGCCATCTCTTCAACTCCCTGCCTCTTACTTAAATTAAAACAAAACAAAAATATAGAACATAGGCTGCATTAGAATTCAGCTAAGTGCTGGTCTTCCATTATCCCTTTGGATTCCTTCTCATTTAAGCCATTGTTGAAGGGTCGCCACCCAGTCTGTGGTGATATCGTCAGCAGTGGGTGCCAGTCTCCCTGGTTTCACTTCAGAAACTTACCCTTTCCAGAGAAAATCCCAGAATGCTTTTCCTCCAGGCCTGCAGTGTTACTACATGCCAGCAGAGGGCAGTCCAACCTGTAGGAAAGAAATGCACAAAAAAGTTTCAATGCCAGAAACGTGCGTTCTGATACGTTTTGTCCTCGGAGTGGGGTTTGTCTTTTGTCCAGTTTTTTTCTTGCTAAAAGTCATTATAATTTTGAGGTTCAGGTTCTCATTTTTCAGTGTATAAACCGAGTAACTTCCAGTCTGTGCTTCTCTGACCCAGACTTGAAAGGCCTGAAAAGTTGATATATCTAGGAAGCCAGTGAGGCCTCGTTTTCTTTCCTATGTTAATTACCTCTGTGCACATATGTACCACTGGTCCATATGCTCACTAACTGAGTCACGTGTTCTAGAGCAGTGGTTCTCCTCCTTCCTGATGCTGGGACCCTTTAATATGCCCAGCCATAAAATTATTTTCATTGCTACTTTATAACTATTATTCTGCCACTGTTATGAATCATAATGTGAGATCCAGTGGTCTTAGACTACCTCTGTGAAAGGTTGAGAACACAGTTCTAGAATGTGCTTTCTGGTTGAACTTGCTTCGTCACTGAGAGCTGCCCATTTTCCAGGAAAGTTCGTGATCCCCGGGCCAATTTTGACCAGTCTCTTCGTGTGTTGAAACATGTTAAGAAAGTTCAGCCTGATATTGTTTCCAAAACATCAATAATGCTGGGCCTGGGTGAAACGGATGAGCAAGTCCACGCAACGATGAAAGGTAAAGACGTTGAAAACCAGAAACTTGTTTCCTTTTCTGTTCAGTAGTAGCCAGGACTCCTCTACAGAGCCTGTTAAATGCGCGCTTCCTCCGTAGTCTTAAGCGCAGGTGGTGGTGAGAACAGCGCACCTGGAGTGCAGCTGTAGGTCAGTAGGAGCGGTCCAGCTTGCTCTATCCTCATGGAACCGTGTGCGTGGTGCTTAACACGGGGATCTTTAGCCCTCCTTGTCCTCGCCTGTTCCAATGAGAACGAGATTGCACTCTGTCATTGAGTGGAGTGGAAAGCCAGTTAGGCACCAGGCCCTGGGGAATGAGATTCTGAAGGGCTGGGGCTTTAGCTTAGTAGTAGAGCACTTGCCTACCAAGTACCCTGAAAAAGAAAGATTCTGATATGTCACACTCTGAGAGCACAGCCTGCTCACCAGGGCAAAGCCCAGGCAGCACGTTTGACTCTTTTTACCTTTGGATAGTTGTTCCTTCACCTTTTTTTTTCCTTTAAGGCAGAGTTGGAGTTTATTAAGAAAAGATTTTAGGTGTTAGGGCTGGAACAATGGCTCAGCCATTAAAGGCCAGACTCACAACCAAATATATAAGAATTTGGTTCCTAGCACCTGTGGCCATCTTTTCAGTCATCAAAACAGAAAAATAAAGAAAAAGAAAGATTTTTACATAGACTTAAGCATGGGGATAACTAGAGACACACTCAAGAAAAGGAAAAACACAGCCAGGCATGGGCATGGCTTCCAAAGAGCCACCCCACTCACCATTTGATAGCATTAAGTGTCTTTCTTTCTTTCTTCTTTCTTTTTTTTTTAAAAAGATTTATTTATTACATATTCTGCCTGCAAGTATGCCTGCAGGCCAGAAGAGGGCGCCAGATCTTATTACAGATGATTATGAGCCACCACGTGGTTGCTGGGAATTGAACTCAGGACCTCTGGAAGAGCAGCCAGTTCTCTTAACCTCTGAGCTATCTCCCCAGCCCCTTTTCTTTCTTTTTTTTGGTGTTATCTGTATAGCTTCAGCTGTCTTGGAACTTGCTTTGAGGCCAGGTTGGCCTCAAACTCAGAGATGCTCTTGCCTCTGCCTCCTGAGTGCTGAGACTCAAGGCGTGTGCCAGCACATCCAGCCTTGAGTTTTTCTTTCTGTCTCCCGGTTTCACACTTCGGTGGTAACACGTTCCAGTGTTTCCGATTCCCACCAGCATCCCTGACTCATGTGTTTCTGAACGACTGGGTTTCCTCCCGCCTTGCCTGTGGTAACAGAGTACACAGGGTGGGGGCTCTCTTCACAGGACCTGTGCTTAGTCTGTAACTGTGCCTGAAACCCCTGCTGGTGGAATCCTTGCTGTTCTTCCCTTTCAGCACTCCGCGCAGCCGATGTGGACTGTTTAACTCTAGGACAGTATATGCAGCCAACGAAGCGCCACCTTAAGGTACAAGTGTCTTGAGTTACCAAATATTTTCTTAGTAATTTAAAGTAAATCTTCACTGTTCACAGGTAAAAATAAGAAGCTATTAGCTTTTTAGTATAATGTTCCATGTATACGTGCAAGTTTCCATCTTCTTGCCCACATAAAGCAGTGACTTACTACTACCCAGGTTCAAGTCAAGTGAACATATAGAGAAAGTTAAAGGTTGGGAGATTTTGCATTTGGTGATCTTGCAAAGGAAGGCAGTTTTCTGTTTCTGTATTAAAGTGTATATTTACTGGAGAAAATTGTGTTGAGTACTATCATGTCCTATAGGACGTTCGGGCTGTTGCTCAGTGGTAGAGCACTTGCCTAGTATGTGTGAGGTCCTAGGTCTAACCATTAGGACTGCAGACAGACAGACAGACAAACCAGAATAAAATATGTGCCATGAACAGTGCTAAACATGAGACAAAAGGTGAATTAGTCTTGTCCTCGGGCGTCTTATCAGGGGACTTGGAATGACATTAGGGTGCTTGCAGACTGAGTTCAAGTCCCAGAACCCACGTTTTCTTTTAGCCAGACGGTGGCGTGTGCTTATATAATCCCTGCACAGGTGAGACAGACACAGGTAGATTCCTGGGGCTCAATGGCCAGCCAGCCTGACCTACTAAAGAATTCTAGGCCATTGAGGGTCCTGTAGCAAAAGAAGGTAGAAATGCCTGAGGAATGACTTCCAAAGTTGTTGCTGGCCTATACACATGTGTGCAAGCACTCACAAAAATGTGCGTGCACACAAACACATGGAATCTTACAGGAACAACCAATTCTTGCTTCTACTATTAATACATGAAAGAAAAACAAATAATCTCTATACTCTCATTTTTCCCCTTTAGAACAACTAATGTAGTACAAAGTGACATTCTCTCCTCTGAGTCCTCTGTGGCTGTGCTCTGATAGAGGCCAGCAACATGTACATGGGGAGGGGGCTGGATAAATGACGAGCCCTTCCGAGTACATAGACTATATAGAATCAGAGTTACTTAGCGTTCTGTTCTGAAGAGATTCTTTACATCAAGGTTGAAGAGTATGTCACTCCTGAGAAGTTCAAGTACTGGGAAAAAGTAGGAAATGAGCTTGGATTTCATTACACTGCAAGCGGCCCTTTGGTGCGCTCTTCCTATAAAGCAGGTAAGTTTGCCTCGGGTGCTGCTGCTTTTTAGAATTAATTTCCATTAGTTTCCCACAGCTGTGTTCCACCCCAAACCACCAGAGTTCTAAAGCACATTGCAATAGCGGTGGTTGTCGGCTGTCAGGGGGAGCGCCTTTCACAGCGTGGCTCTGTGGGGTCTTAGGAAGAGGGTGCTCCAGGCTCACCTGTCTTTGCACGCTGCCTGCTGCTCTCGCTACTGCAGCCATCGACAGGCAGAGAGTTGTACAGTCAGCTACTGCACGGGTGGCTTCAGGGGCCAATCTTCCAGAAACAACAGCGCGTGCAGGACATGGGATACTGTTTTCTGGAAAATGTGTGTTCATTTGACAGTGGTGCCAGCTGCATCTCATGCTGCTGATTCCAGAGCAGTGCAAGGCATTGAGACCCTATAGTGTTGCTTCTTGTATAGTTAATTTCTTTTTATTTTCCCCTTCACATAAAAGAGAAGAAACTGTAAAGTCACCTTTTCCCTAAACAACTTTTAGTGGTTTTACTAACTTAATACAATGTTTCACTTTTGGTATTTAGCTCTTTTTTTTTTTTTAAATATTTATTTATTTATTATGTATACAATATTCTGTCTGTGTGTCTGCCTGCAGGCCAGAAAAGGGCATCAGATCTCATTTCAGATGGTTGTGAGCCATCATGTGGTTGCTGGGAATTGAACTCAGGACCTTTGGAAGAACAGGCAATGCTCTTAACCACTGAGCCATTTCTCCAGCCCCTGGTATTTAGCTCTTGCTTGGTCAGTTGACTGAACTGATTATAAAATAAAAGCGTTTTCCAAGGAATTAAAAAGTCATTTCGGGCTAGGGATGTAACTCAGTGGTAGAGCTCTTGCCCAGCATGCATGAGGCCCTAGGTTGAGTTCTCAGCAGCGCAGGAAGAAAGAAAAGAGGAAAAGGAAGTCATTTGAGCCAGACTTGGCGGTATACGCCTGCAATGCCAGCATTTAGGAGGCCGGTGAAGGAGATGGGGGAGGAAGATGTCGCCCTGGTAGTTGGGGTCAGCAATCAGGACTGGTAAACTAGGTGTTGTAGGGTATGTACACAGTGTGTTAATACCATTAATGAGCATTTAAGTGATTGCTGTATATACTGGGGTCTAAATCACAGACATATTTAAGTTAGAGTTCTGTTTAGAAAAACCAACATTTACCTATCAGTGATACTGAGTATCCCTATAAAGGAATTTAAGTGAGCTGGGCATGGTGCACACTTGTAATTATAGCACTTGGGAGGGGGTCAGGCCACCCTCAGCTTCATTGTGAATTTGAGGCCAGCTTGGGCTCCATGAGACTCCTGTTTAAAAAAACCAAACAGGAAGAAAGAAAAGAAATTTAAGATATTTTTATGAACAGTTTATCCTGTTTATAAAAGCCAAGAATTTGAATTCTAGGTTATTTTTTTTTAAGTAGTAAAAGAAAACATGAAGTTGGGTGTGTGTGGGAGGAGTTAGGGGGAAGAGTGGAGAGGAATCAAAATGCATTGTATTCATGTATGAGATTCTCAAAGGATTATTTAAAAACCCAAGACTTTGGTTCAGCACTGACTGGCAGACTGTGAAGGCTTACACACATATATAACTAGGGAGGATGAAGCAGGATGATTGACAAGTTGAAGTGCATACAGAAGCCAGAACCAGCGTCAGTTTCCAGAAGTGGGCACCCTAGAGTAACGTTTATTTTTATTTTTGCCTTTCTTATGTGCATAGCAGGTGGCTTTATCTATTTATCTATTTATTTATTTTTGGTTTTTTGGGGACAGGGTTTCTCTGTGTAACAGCCCTGGCTGTCCTGGAACTAGCTCTGTAGACCATGCTGGTCTCCAACTCACAGATCCACCTGCCTCTACCTCCCAAGTGCTGGGATTAAAGGTGTGCGCCACCACTCGGCTTATTATTTTTATTTACTTTTTAATTTTTGAGACAGGGTCTCACTATACAGTCCTTGCTGATTTGGAACTCAGGCCTGCCTGTGCCTCCAAGTGCTGAGATTGAAGGTGTGAACAACCATGGTTAGCATTAAGCAATATTTAAAGGGAAATCTAATATTTGTAAGGAAGTGAATTATGACTCTTTAGTATTTGTCAAGTCACTACTAAAAGATTGAATTCTGGTGTATTGGGCATGGAACGCAGATTTCACGCCAGATTTCAGTCTGGTGATGTCAGTTCTGTGTCTTCCAGATTTAGGTGAAGGACTGAGCAGTGTAGACAAGAGGCTCAGGATCCTTGGTGATTGGGTTTGGATGTGGTGATGGCGTTCTGATTGTGCCTATATGGTACTGAGGGAGCCGACCAACTCCTCATAAACTCAAGCACCAAGCTCATCTGACACATGCTGAACTAAATGGAGCCTTGTGGGCTGAGAGGGATGTGTAGCTCAGGCTCAGCTCAGAGGGGGACAGACGCCCATTACATTCAACCAGAAGGGAATGCGTGAGAGACAGATCCCACCCATGTGCTCAGCTGCATGAGGTCGGCTTTATAAACATCAGGTTCAGGCAGCGGATGGACAGGCAGCTCTCTGAAATGCCTTGTGCCAAAGGCAGCACTTTATAGAATAAGGAGTAGTTAGTTCATAGTGGGGTGAACGTGCAGAAGCTGATGCGCAGGCTCAGGGGTCGTCTTGCATAACACTTGGGTATTGCAAGGAACAACAGTTGAGAGCAATTCTTTTTGGTCCCTGAGTAGCCCTGTGCTGTTATGGAGAGAGGAAACCGAAGGGGAGGTGTGGTAAAGTATTATAATTTCAAAAAGTATAATAAAAAATCAAATCAAAACAGTAGGGGAAAATTTGAAAGATATGGAGTATTTAGGTGATAAAAATAACTGCCTTTGAGATTTGAGAGGAGGGCAAAGCCAGTACATACAATCCTTTGTGTGTGGGGAGGCGGGTTGTTGCTGCTTGCTTCAAGATGATATTAATGTATTCTATTTTTCCCAAATAGGTGAATTTTTCCTGAAAAATCTAGTGGCTAAAAGAAAAACAAAAGCTTCTAAAGTTTAGCCAAAATTTTCAGAATTATAGGAATTTGAAGATTTTCCTTCCAGTTGGTGCCAGCCTTTCAGGACTCCTGTGCATCCTGCCAGTGCTGTTGTGTCTGGTCCAGGAGCAGAGCAGAGCTGTAGTTCCTCTCAGGCCATCCCCAGCTACCTGAGTAAGACCCGACCTCCAAATAAAAAATTAAAGAAGAAACGAAGAGAAAAGAAAAAATCTGTAAGCTATACATATTTAATGATAACTCATTTAACTTCTTGTCCCTCTCCTTGTCCTTGTCATTGTGAGGAATCATAGAACACCTTGAACAGTTTGCTGTTACATTAACAACATTCAGAAGATCTCATAAATTACAGTAATATATCTATAATTATGACATTTCTGGGTTTTGTTTGTTTGTTTGTTTTGTTTTTTGAGACAGGGTTTCTCAGTTGCTATGGAGCCTATCCTGGAACTTGCTCTGTAGACCAGGCTGGCCTCGAACTCACAGAGATCCACCTGCCCCTGCCTCCCGAGTGCTGAGATTGGGATTAAATGCATGTGCCACCATTGCCTGGCTCAACGTTTCTTTTTTTAAAATGATTTATTTTTTTTAATAACTTATTGTGTGTGTGTGTGTGTGTGTGTGTGTGTGTATGTGCGCGTGTGCGTGCAGTACACATGTCTGTGGAGGTGTCTTCTGAACTGTGCAGTACACATGTCTATGGAGGGTGTCTTCTGGACTAACTGTGCATGTGTGCAGTACACAACATGCCTGTGGAGGGTGTCTTCTGAACTGGAGTTAGAGGAACATGTGCACCTGCACATAAGAACTCAGTGGCACATGATAATAACACATCTCTTTAAAAGACCTGCACAGGTAGGACCAAGTCAGTAAGCATAACAGTGTGGAATTGGGAATGGCTCACGAGCCCCACTAGTTCAGCAGCTGAGGAGCTACTGACGGTTGTTAGCTGCGGGGAGGGGGAATGTCAGTTTTCTTAGGGGTGTGGTCTCCATAGGTTCACCAATGCTCTAGAACAGTGATTCTCAATCTTCCTAATGACGCGACCCTTTAATACAGTTCCCAACCATAAATTTATTTCATTGTGTCAGGCGGTGCTGGCACATGCCTTTATTCCCAGCCCTCAAGGGGCAGAGGCAGATGGATCCCTGTGAGGCCAGCCTGGTCTACAGAGTGAGTTCCAGGACAGGCTTCAAAGCTACACAGAAACCCTGTCTCAAAAAAAACTAGAAAAAAGAAAAAAGAAAAACCAAAACAACTAATTTATTTCATTGCTACTTCATAACTAATTCTGCTACTTTAAAAAAAAAAAAGATTTATTTATTTATTTATTTATTTATTTATTTATGAATCTCCATTGATATGCCTGACTTTATGTCAGAAGGGGGCAGCAGATCCCACTGCAGATGGTTGGGAGCCACCATGTGGTTGCTGGGAATTGAACTCAGGACCTTTGAAAAAACAAGTAATGCTCTTAACTGCTGAGCCATCTCTCCAGCCCCCTAATTCTGCTACTTTTATGAATTATAATGTAACTGATACGTGACTCCCAAGGGGCGCTTGACCCACAGGTTGAGAATCTCTGCTCTAGTGAATGGTTCAACAGTCATGAGGATATGGGAAGCCAAATTGGACTCAGTGATTTTTGTGTGTGGTCTTTTGAAACAGGGTTCTTCTGTGTAGCTTTGACTATCCTGGAACTCACTTTATAGATCAGGCTACCCTTGAACTCACAGAGAGCCACCTGCTTCTGCCTCCAAGTGCTGAGATTAAAGGTTAGCGCCACCATGCTAGACCTGGACTTGGTGAATATTAAAAGAAAAACGTATGAGATTGGGAGGGATGGGTCCATGGCTCTAGTTGTCTCCACTCCACGTCCCCATTTCCTGCCCTGCCTGTTCTTTGAACCCTTAGGCTATGATGGCCTAACTATAAATGCAGGCTGCCTCCCACTGTGGAGTCTAGGAATGGAGACAATTGGAAGGTTGTTCAAGATGGATCTCCAGCTGGTCCCACAGTCAGTCGGTTCTCCTCTCACCCTTCCCTTGGGGTAGAGCCTGTGGTCCTGGTGTATAGTAACGAGGCCGCGAATTTGTTCCCAGCTGCTTAGCCCCAAAATAATCACACAGAAACTATATTAATTAAATCACTGCTTGGCCCATGAGCTCTAGCTTCTTATTGGCTAACTCTCACAATTTCTATTAATCTGTGTATGGCCATGTGGCTGTGGCTTACTGGGTAAAGTCTGACTCCAGTGGGGCTACGTGGTGTCTCCTTGACTCCGCCCTTCTTTCTCAGCATTCACTTTAGTTTTCCCTGCCTAGCTCTTTGTGGGCTCTGTTCTGCTGTGGGCTCAAAATTAACCAATGGTATTCACAGCATACAGAGGGAAATCACACATCATTTCCCTTTTTCTGTTTAAATAAAAATGGTTTTAACTTTAACATAGTAAAATTACTTCTAACAAAACAGTTATCAAGCAATAATTACAGTTACAATATTTATATCTACTTTATCTTTTATCATGACTAAGGAAAACTATAACTATAAATTCTTTAACTCCATCAAAGACTCCAGAAGGATATAATATTACCTAAGTAAACAGGAAGTACATTGTAAGCAAGTTCCAAAAGTCTAGAATTGAGAGAGATATCTCGCTGCCTGAACAGTCACCCAAAGTTCTTCTGTACTGTTAGGGCATCCATCTTCAGCCCACAGGCCCATAGTATCCAGCAGACTTTTTCATGAAGCAGGAATTTCAAAGACAGTTCTACCTATATTGTCAGTCACTTTTTTCTGTGTCTTGTAGAATGTTTTGTAGACTCTTTCATGAAGCAGAACCCCCAAGGATCATCTCACCTTTAGGCAAGTTCAGTGGTCATTTCTCTGCAGGTCCTGCATGTTCCGTTCATTAAGCAGCCCAGGGAAGAGCAGTTTTTTGCCCAAATGGCTAACCAACTCCATAAGGAACCTACTTCAATGCCCATCTTCTTCTTTTCTTTTTCTTTTTTCAAGACAGGGTTTCTCCATATTTTTGGAGCCTGTCCTGGATCTAGCTCTTGTAGACCAGGTTAGCCTCGAACTCACAGAGATTCTCCTGCCTCTGCCTCCCGAGTGCTGGGATTAAAGGCATGTACCACCACCACCCGGCCCATCTTCTTCTTGAAGTAACTGGTGTTGCCAGGAGTATATTTTAAATGTCATATTCTATAGTCTTTGAAAGGTTTGAAGAATACCTATGTATCTGAAATACATCTCTGTACATCTAGAAAATCTAACATAACTACAAGCTTGACTGTTATAGATGATTATCTATTAACCTGTATTATACGTTACATTTTTAAAATGAGCTGCACAAACATAATACCTTAATCAAGAGCAGAAATATACATATAACAAAATTGACCTTAAATTTGTATCAATAAACCAAGATCCATATCAATGCAAATCTCTATAGCATATGCCTCCTTAAATGTAAACCAACATTTATAAACAATATTTGGGAATATGGGTGTAGTTCTTTCCAAACTGCTTCCTGCTGTTTATTGGGTGAAGTAATTTTTTTGAGGGGTGTTCAAGGCTTTTCAGGGGGTCTTGGTCCATCAAACCATATTAGTCTGAAAGCAATCCACAGGTTCTCATCTTTTGTGGAAACAAACGAAGAACCTCTTTTCCAAAGCAACATATCCTTAGACTCAAATTTTGAATTCAAAATACCTTTGAAATAAATATGTTGGAGCCGGGCAGTGGTGGCACACGCCTTTAATCCCAGCACTCAGGAGGCAGAGGCAGGCGGATCTCTGTGAGTTCGAGGCCAGCCTGGTCTACAAGAGCTAGTTCCAGGACAGGCTCTAAAAAAGCTGCAGAGAAACCCTGTCTCGAAAAACAAAGAAAAGAAAAATAAATAAATATGTTGGTTTAGCTCAGCAGCCCATATAATGAAATGTCTCTCTGTACTAAGCTCCCTCACAGTCAAAAATTCAAAGAAAATACAATAATATACATAATCTAGATTCTCTGTGAGTTTTCCATGTTTGTGTGGCTTGTTTTTACTCTATTACTTTTTCTATAAGTTTAATATTTATTTTATTATCTTTACTCCTTTAATCTATGACTGTCTGTACTCTGTCTCTTTAAAGACTTTTTTTAAAACAACATTTACTTCTTTTTTTGACTCTCTGTACTCTTTTTCTCCTCTCTCCCAAGCCTACGTACATTTATGCAACACTGTGACCCATTTAGAGGTCTTTTATGTCTGAATCTGTCCTATTGTGTATCTGTAATTCTTTGCTGTCCAGGAGCACTTCTTAAAATGCTAAGTCCTTCTTATGAACTTAAGCGGCTGCATTACTAGGGAAAATACGGTACTGCCTGCTTGCCCCACTCAGCCCAGCATGGTGGTGTAGTGATGAGCTGCGCGGGCAGGCCTGCTTTTCATCCTGCCCGGCTCCTGGCCACCGGCTAGCTTAAAACCCGAAATAACAACACACAAACTGTATTCTTTTAAATACTGCCTGGCCCATTATTTTCAGCCTCTTACATCTTGACTAAACCATATCGAATAATCTGTGTAACACCACAAAGTGGTGTCTTACCGGGAAAGATCCAGCATGTTTGACCTGGTGGCTGGCTTCATCGCATCTCTCTCTCTGAAGAGAGGCATGGCAGTCTGACTAACTTAGGAGAGGCGTGGCATCTGACTGAGCCATCTACCTCACTTCCTTCTTCCTGTTCTATCTACTCCACCCACCTAAGGGCTGGCCAAGGCAGTTTCTTTATTAAAACAGAAGACCCTCCCACATTGTGGAGCTGTTTGCTGCCTGAGAGCCATGCTCATAGCCCCATTTTTAGGCACACAGCCAATCTATGTTGCCATTAAGCAAGTTGTAGCAGTCTGCTCAGAGACCCCACTCAAATGCTCTTTAGCAGGACTGCCAGAAATATAGAGTTCGTGCTGGCAGCATGGCCCAGAAAGCCAGCATTTCAAAACCATGGCTTTTTTTCTGCTACTGCTGAATCAAGAAAACCTCTCTTAAAGTAGCCATGCCTCTGCTTGCTTCTAGCAAACAGAGCCCACCCAAGAAAATGTTGCTACCAAACCATGCTTAACTCTGTTCTTTTGTGTCTAGGATTCCTTTTTAAGCTTTCTCAGGTTTTAAGTGGATTTTAGTCAACCACATTGGTGCACCAATTTGTAGGCACTTGCAGGGACATCAGCCAGCATTCCAGTCATTACATACCCATGCCCTCCTTGGTGCTGCCCAGAAATCTCTGGACCACCAGTGGCTCCTTCCTTCTCTGTTTTATTGAATTATGCTTCCCTTACCCACACACCTTGCTATCCTTAATTGTAATGGGTTCCTCACAAAGGAAGAACAGAATGTGTGCACAGAACAAGACATGGTGGTACACACCTGGAGCCTCAGCACTCGGGTGGAAGATTGCTGTGAGGAGAAGGCCAGCCTGGGTCAAAGCCTTTTATTCTCTGTCCCTCCAAACTGGATGTGGTAGCACATGATTTTTGTTGTTTGTGAGACAGAGTCCCATACAGCACAGGCTAACCTCAAACTGGCTGTGTAATAGAAGACGACCTCCAACTCCCGACGGCATGACTCCTGAGTGCTGTGAATACAGCCTGCACACCAGCTGGCCGGTAGGACACTCTTACAACCCCAGCACTTGAGTTTGAGGCCAGGCCAGATTATACCTCAAAATCCTGCTCCCCCTAAAGAAAACACCTCCTTACCTGTCCTAAGTAGTCTTCTATTCCTCAACTCCAGACCAAAAAACAACCTTTTATCTTTCTGTCCTTTGTGTCTGTGTTTTGAGATAGGGTCTCACTGTATAGCAAAGGCTATGTAGTCTAGGCTGTCCTGGAATGCCTGGCATCTGCCTGCTTTACTAGGAGTGAGGCACCACACTCAGCCTTGTGCCTCTTTGTTGCTACTAAATTGTCTGTCTGTCTGTCTGTCTGTCTATCCATCTGAGACAGGTTTCTCTGTAGCTTTGGAGCCTGTCCTGGAACTCACTCAGTATCCCAGACTGGTTTTTTTTTTCTTTAAAATATTTATTTATTTATTATGTATACAATATTCTGTCTGTGTGTATGCCTGCAGGCCAGAAGAGGGCACCAGACCCAATTACAGATGGTTGTGAGCCACCATGTGGTTGCTGGGAATTGAACTCAGGACGTTTGGAAGAGCAGGCAATGCTCTTAACCTCTGAGCCATCTCTCCAGCCCCCCCAGACTGGTTTTGAACTCACAGAGGTTGGTCTGCCTCTGCCTCCCAATTGCTGGGATTAAAGACGTGCATCACCACCACCTGGCGCTAAGTTCTTTAGTAAGATTTTTAAAAATTATTTGTATGTATGCGTGTATCTGTGTGTGGGTATGTGTGCATGTATGCAGGTACCTGAAGAGACCAACCAGAGGCATTGGATCCAACCAAGCTGCACCCTTGGCTCCCTAACCTTTATAACTTGATTTATTTAAAAATCTTACACAGAATTGATTGTCCATGTTACATGTTTTATAATAACCACATAAAATATCCTTTGTAAGATATAAAATAAAAAGACAGGATCTGAGTCAAAAAATAAATCTGAGGGTTTTTTGGAGAGAAATTTCTCAGGTTATCACTGTCAGTACCATTCTGTGATTCTGCCTCATCGTGCCAGAGGTAGCCACTCTTTTTGATAACAGTCTACTTCTACTATTAGGGTGTTTTCAGCATCAGGTAAGAAAATGTCTTCAAACTGGTTCTATTAATCATGGGCATTTACACCACCAAACAGGAAGTAGGTGTCAGAGATGATTAAGTGGTTCAAGAAAACCATTAAACACTTACTGATGGGGCTGAGAGATTGCTCAGTGGTAAAGAACTCAGGTTCCAGAGGACCTGGGTTCAATTCCCAGCAACCACATGACAGCTCATAGCTGTAACCCCTGTTCCAGGGGATCCAATTCCTGCATACATACTTGCAGGCAAAATACCAATGTATATAGAATAAAAATAATTTAAGAACAAAAAAAACCTTACTGATCCTGGTGATCCTCCATGGAATCCAGCATTTGGGAGGCCCAGGCTACAGAGCAAAATCCTATAATGCACACTGCCTACCCCATATCTATGTTGTTCCAGCTGTCCTGGGATTTGCTTTGTAGACCAGGCTGGCCTCAAACTCCTAGAGATCCACCTGCCTCTGCCTTTCAAGTGCTAGGACTAAAGGCGTGTGCTATCACACCCAAGCAGGATGGCTTTTTACTATGTCTATTATCTTCAGTTTTAAGTATTCCCACCAAACATGGTCTATATAAATTTACTAGGCTGGGTGTAGGCGAAGGCTGCTCTTATGTTTCCCAGCTGCCCAGATCCAAAATAATCACACAGAAACTATATTAATTAAAACACTGTTTGACCTATTAACTCGGGCTTCTTATTAACTAACTCTTACATCTTAAATTAACCCATTTCTATTATTTTGTATTTTACCATGAGGTTCATGGTTTACTGGTTAAGGTTCCAAGCCATCTGTCTCCTTTGGCAGCTACATGACATATCTCTCACTCTGCCTTTCTCCCAGCATTCAGTTTAGTTTTCCCACCTTGCTCTATTCTGCCCTGCCATAGGCCAAAGAAGCTTCTTTATTAACCAATGATTATAAAACATACTCACAGCATACAGAGGGGAATCCCACATCACTATGTGCTGGGTATTTTTGCTGTTTTTTAAAAATTATTATTTTATTTGAGACAGCCTGGCCTTAAACGCAGAGATCAACTGGTGTGGTGGAATGTGCCTTTAATCCCAGAACGTGGAGGCAGAGGCAGGCAGATCTCTGAGTTCAATGCCAGCCTGGTCTACATAGTGAGCTCCTGGACAGCCATGGCTATTTCAAAAACAACAAATAACAAACCCTTCAGAGATCCCCCTACCTCAGCCTCCTGAGTGCTGGGATTAAAGGCATTTGCTGCCATGACCAGTCTTGAGCTGGTCTTGAACTTGCTCTCAAATGAGGCAGGCCCTATACTTTGGTTCTTCTCATCTTGGACACCCAAGACTGACATTGTACCAGTAGGACCAACATTTCCTGTTTTATTACTGTGTATGTGTATATGTCTGTGTTCATGTGTGTATGTGGGGTTGCCTGATCCCCTGGAGTTGTAGTTAGAGGCATTTGTGAGCTGTGTGGTGTGGCTGCTATGAACTAAACTTTAGTTCCCTGGAGGAACAGCAAGTGCCCTTAACCACTGGGACTTCTCTCTAGCCCCCTCTGTTTGTTGTTTTGAAACAGGCTCTCAGGTAGCCCAGGCTTTACTTAGACTCACGATGTAGCCACAGCTATCCTTAAACTCTTGATCCTCCTGCTTCTGCTGTCCAGATCTGTTGGCTTAACCCTTTTAGTGTTATCATCGCCTGTGGTGTGTGTCTGGGTGAACACACGAACAGAGTACAAGCAGAGACCAGAGGACAACTTCACTTCCCCTTTGTAGGGGCTCCAGGATCAAACTCCATCAGCCTTGTGTAGCAGGGACTAAACCGTGGCCCTGGCCCCTAGCACTGCGTCAATTTAAAAATTATTTTCTTTGCTGGGCAGTGGTAGCACACGCCTTTAATGCCAATACTCGGGAGGCAGAGGCAGGCGGATCTCTTTGAGTTCCAGGCCTGCCTGGTCTACAAAGCAAATTCACAGAAGTCCTAAAGGATGGGACATGTATCTGTTTAGCAAAGTTTGTATATTCTTGGTGCACACGGCATAAAAGGGGAATATGACATCAGTCCAAGTGAAAACAACCACTACAGATAATTCACCACGAGACAGCAAACACAGGGCTGTAGATGTGTCTCAGCCGTTAAAAGCACTTACTGCTCTTGGAGAGGACCTGGGCTCAGTTTCCAACACACACATGATGGCTGACAGCCATCTCCATTCATAACTCCAGTTCCAAGGGATCTGATGCCTTCTTTTGTCCTCCCTGGGCACCAGGCACACACTTCATATACACACATGCAGGAGAACATACACATAAAAATAAGTAAAATGAGCCAGGCGGTGGTGGCGCACGCCTTTAATCAAGCACTCAGGAGGCAAAGGCAGACAGATCTCTGTGAGTTCGAGGCCAACCTGGTCTACAAGAGCTAGTTCCAGGACAGGCTCCAGAGCTACTGAGAAACCCTGTCTCAAAAAACCAAAAAAAAAAAAAAAAAAAAAAAAAAAAAAACATACATAAATTTTAAACTGTAAATGGGAAGGCACACAAAGTTTTTTTTTAAAAATGCTGAGATGGCTGAGTTCGAAGCCCAGGACTCACACGGAAGGGGAGAACTGACCACTCTAAGTTGTCCTCTGACCTCTGCACACATGGTTTGGCTGTACATGTCCCACCTCCCCTCCAAATAAAAACATGTAAAAAAGATATATGTAACTTAGAAAATCTTTTAGTTTACACATGAGATTTTATTGGTTTTCTTTGTTAAAGGAAAAACTCAGAACTGTAGGAGAAATAATCAAAAGAAGGGTAACAAACACTTCCTGACTCTGGCTGCAAAGGTAACGGTCAGTGGCAGAGGCTGAGGGACCCCACAGACCACAGCCCTGGTTTTCTCCTCGGTTAAATCCTTTCAAAAAAAAAAGTATTATTCATGTTAAACAGGGAAGGAATTGCAGAGTGATCATTTGGGGAAAACAAAAACAATTAAAACCACTAATGACATATCGTATTAAAACGATAAGGACAGAGAACCCCGACCAGCCATACATGTAGCACAGTGATTTCACGGCTCCAACACCCCACTGAGTGATAAGCCCAGGAACACGAGACGGCCTTTCCCTGGAATCAAGTCAGTCTGCGGACAGTCTGCGACGCTAGAAAGAGTTCAAAGTTTCTACTTTACAAAAATTGACCACATTTAAACCAGCATGATTGCTTTCCATCCATTCAATAACTGAGAGACAATAATATAAAAATATGTAAAAATTATTCTAGACTCATAATTCCTAGATATGCTAACACCCATATAGCTAGTATAAATTTGATGATTAAAAAAATATTTTTGTTTCCTTAAAAACATGTAGTTCATTTCCCATTTAATATCAGACAGACACCGGCTATCCTGAAGTACCAAAATAATCACAGAAAATGGCAGTATCTAGACTTTGGGTTTCTTGTTAGGTGGATCCTGAAGACTAAACTTCGGAATTTCACCAGGAGTGTATGGAATTCTCTTGGAAGACACCTTTTTGCCAATTGTTTCAATCTGAAGAGGAAAAAAAAATAGAACCATTAATCACAGTGCAGGTACGTAACAGCTCCATAGTGTGGAGAGAGGCGGAAAGACGAGGAGAAAAACTTTTTGGGTTGTCCGAGCGGCTGAGAGATCTTTGGCGCCTTTATTTTTGTGTTTCTAGAATCAAGTGTCCCCTCCCCCCACTTTGCTGGCTTGTATTTGTTCAGGTTTTTAGAGACAGGGTCTTGCTATGTAACACTGGCCTCTAACTCACAGACCGTCCTGCAGGAGTGCAGGGAACAGCACGTCTGCAATCAAGTCACAGACACGGCTGCTCCACTTCTTTATGTCTATGAGTCATTCTGTCTGCGTGCACATCTGTGCAGCAGAAGGCATCAGTCGTGAGCTGCTGTTGGGTGCTAGGAACTGAACGCAGGACTTGGAGAAGAACGGTGAGTGCTCTTAATCACTGAGCCATCTCCCCAGCCCCATATAACCACTGTTTTTTTTTTTTTTTTTTTTTTTTTTTTTTTTTTTTTTTTTTTTTTACTTGGTTAGCCCTGGCTGTTCTGGAACTCACTCTGTAGGCCACGCTGGCCTCGTCCTCAGGGATCCACCTGCCTCTGCCTCCTGAGTGAAAGCACAACTGGCTACAATAGTCTTAAGTATGGACCTTGCTACATAGTCTTAGAAATAACATTTTAAAAATAACACTCAGCTAGGTAACCTAGCACTTGGGAGACAGAGGCAGGCAGATCTCTGTGAATTTGAGGCCAGCTTGGTCTATAGAGCTATTCCAGGACAGACAGGGATACACAAGGAAACCCTATCTCAAAAAAGAAAAAAAACAAGAGTAAAATTAAAAATAACACTATTGCCAGACAGTAGTGGCATATGCCTTTAATCCTAGCACTCAGGAAGCAGAGACAGGCGATCTCTGTAAATCGGAGGCCAGCCTGGTCTACCAAGTGAGTTCCAGGACAGGCTCCAAAGTTACACAGAAAACCTGTCTCAGAAGAAAACAAACAAACAAACAAAATTTAACACTCCTGACTTTGTCTTATATGACAACTCTGAAGAGCAGGCCTGCTGTTTGCTTGGGAAGGTGGGATAGAGGAATTCCCAAGGTCAGACAGGAGTCAACAAAGTTGTCAGCTAACTCTTGCTGGAAGCCAGTGTCTCCCAAATAACAGAGCCAAGGCCCCTCAGCAAGTGAGTGAGAAGCTAAAGAAAGCAGACACAGTTATCCTGGCACCCACACGCTGTGCTGAGGCACGCACAGGCCCTCCTCTCAGCACATCAACATCACCGTGTCTCCTGCTTACGCTATCCTCCAGCAACTTTTTAATCCTCCCTAACTGACCCTGCTGGAGCCTCCACTCCAAGCCCACACTGCTGCAGGAGGTAGAAAGTAACAACTTGTTAGTAGCCTGAGAACACAGATGCGCTGCTCTGGGCAGCTTCTGTTAGCTTTCCCGAGCTCCACCAAAGAGGGCTGCCTCACGAAGCCACACAGCCCAGAACAGCACGGAGTGTCTGAAAGGTTCAGGATGAACACCAGCTGATGGGCCTGGGTACCTGGTGAGGTGGATGCTGGCTATGTTCACACGAGGATGACAGTGTTGCTGCCACAATGAAGCATTTTCTCAGTGGCCACCCACCCATCATCCATCTCTTCCCTGGGAAATGAGGACAATGTAACTAGTGTCTTCTTACTTATGGTATGAGGTGAGCTAGGGCACATGCTGGTTCTGTATGACAGACACCTGAGGCCCTCTTAGCTGCTAAGTAAAGGAGACCAACTTTATGTCAAATACGGAATGAGTGAACGGTCACCAAAGAAATCAGGACTTCCCAGAGAAGACCTCTTGCCCGGTTATCTTACTGCTAACTTAGAAAATATGGCGATTCTAGAACCCATACAATGAGTTTATGACAGACCAGGCCATTGAAATGACTCAGAGGGCAAAGGTGCTCACTATCCAAGCCGGAAGCCATGGGGGACAGATATAAAGGAGAGAGGAGAGAACCAACCCCATAGGGCTGTTCTGACTTCAAACATGCCCCCACCCCAAATCATGCACGCACACACACACACGCACACACACACATACACACACACACTAATAAAGCAATAATGACAAGCCCAGAACCCTGGTTACCTGGAAGCCAATGGTCTGTAGCTCATTGTGGAGCCCATCCAGGACACGTCGCCCATCAAAGATAAAAGCTGGTTTCAGCATCTTTTTGTGAATCCGTTCATAATCCAGTTCCTGTGAAGACACACCAAATGCATAACTAGAACACACATGTGGACACATATCCAACCAATGCTGATACTGGAATGTGCCTAGGATTTTTCTTAATGTAATTTTTGAGACTTCACCTTAAACATGTCCCATTCAGTGCAGATAACGAGGGCGTGGGCGCCGTCACACGCTTCATATGGATCCTTGGAAATGGTCACCAGTCTGGACACTACAAAAACAGTGACAACGTCCAAAAGAGAGATGGGAAACAAGGCGTCTGAAGTTACACATACAATACTAGTCTTGCAGAAAGAGTGTCTGACAGAAGTGAATAATGGGGAACCAGGAGCACCCCCAAACTTTCTCCAGAAGTATTTCCTGGGACTCTCTGGGTTTTATGAAATACCACTGAGTATACATCCCTGACCCCCGCAAAAACTGCTAGGTTGAAACACCAGCGGCGACTTCAGGTCAAGGCTGAGTACATAATACCTAAGAGTTTAATTCAGAGCAATGAGGCTGCGTGCAGAGGCGGCCGTGGCAGTGACGGAAGTGCAACTGCACAGCTCCACAGCTGTACTCAGACAACAGGCTCCACAGGAGCACAGCCGTGTGGTCTGTACTCAGACAACAGGCTCCACAGGAGCACAGCGTGTGGTCTGTACTCAGACAACAGGCTCCACAGGAGCACAGCCGTGTGGGTCTGTACTCAAGACGGCTGGGCTAGGGACCAGTCCTACCCTGGTCATCCGCCGACACGCCTGGGTGAGACAGATCCACGACGATTTGTTCCCTGGGGACTTTGGGGTCGTATATATGGAGGTGTGCGCCTTCGTCCATCAGATACTTGCTGATGTAGATACTGGAGGACTCTCTGCAGGAGAAATCAATCAGCATGCTTTAAATGACAGAGGCATTTGGTTTATTTGTTTTGTCTTTTCCAAATAGTTTCTCTATGTAGCTCAAGCTGTCCTAGAACTCCCTTTGAAGAGCAGGCTAGCCTCAGATTTAGAGATCTACCTGCCTCTGCATCCAGAGTGCTGGGATTAAAAGCAGATACCACCACTAGCACCCAGCTAAATGACATATTCTAATATCAGGAAATTTAAGATATGGGGAAGTTCTAGTTAAGCTAAACTGTTGAGGATATAGTTTTTTTTTTTTTTTGAGCTTTTTTTTGAGACAGGGTTTCTCTGTGTAGCTCTGGCTGTCCTGGAAATCACTTTGTAGACAAGCCTGGCCTTAAACTCACAGAGATCTACCTACCTCTGCCTCCTAAAAGGCTGACATTAAAGTCATGCACCACCATGACAGGCTAACACACACACAAAGGAGGAGATACACAGACCTTCTTCCGTTTAGTGAGGCACCATGTTAACAGACCTCTTCTGGTATCGTTATATAATAGAGAATAAAATACTATAGAAAACACACATGTACACATATGTACAGTCACATGTACATGTACTTCAATTCTTTTCTATCAATTGGAAAATCAGGATAAGATGAAAGATTTCCATACTTTCTCAAAAGGTTTGAAATGTTATTTTTTGGTTCATTCTTTTTTTTTTTTTTACATTTATGTGTGTGTGTGTGTGTGTGTGTGTGTGTTCATGAGTGTGCCATGGTGTCCAGGTAGAGGTCAGAGGACAACTTTTTGTCCACTGTGTTGAGTTCTATCAGGCTTAGCAGCAAGTGCCTTTACCCACTTCTGGCCCCGAGATATTTTAAAGAGGGCCGATGAAATAAATTAGCAGGTAGAAAGGGGAGAGACTTGGCTACTCCAAGTTGTGCTCTGACTGCCACATGAATACCATGGCTTGTGGGCACATGTGAACACACTACTCACTATGTAACCCTGGATGGCCTGTACTTGCTATTATATAGGCCAGGCTGGCCTCCAACTTACAGAGATCTGCCTGTCTCTACCTATGCCTCCTGAGATTAATACCATGAGTCACTAAGCATAGGTAAAATTAAAAAAAACAACAACTTTTTTCCCCCGAGACAGGGTTTCTTTGTAGCTTTGAAGCCTGTCCTGGAATTAGCTCTTCTAGACCAGGCTGGCCTCGAACTCACAGAGATCCGCCTGCCTCTTCCTCCCAAGTGCTAGGATAAAGGCGTGCGCCACCACAGCCTGGACAAAAATACTTTTAATATTTTAAAGAACTAATACCTGGGGCTGGAGAGATGCCTCAGCAGTTAAGGGCACTGGTTACTCTTCCAGAGGACTGGGGTTCAGTTCCCAGCCCCCACATGGCAGCTGGCAACTGTTGGTAACTCCAGCTCCAGAGGACCTGACGTCATTACACACACACAGGCAAAACACCAATGCATATAAAGTAAACGAATCTTAGGAACAACAACAACAACAAAAAAGAACTGATACCTGGTATCGCCAGTGTCCTTTTTGAATGCAAAACCCAAGATGGCTATCTTCTTATCAGTTACTGTATTAAACAAGCTGTCTATGATCCTTGAGGCAAACCTCCTCCTCTGGTAGTCATTCATGTCTATGACCTGAAATCATATGTGTAATAACAATGTTAGCTTACAAAAGTGTCATCTAGGATATGCTCATGATGTTCTAGTAAATGCTACTGTACAAATATATGGTTCACATATTACAGCAAAGTTTACTCAACACTGTTATTCAGATTTAAGTCTGAAAATTAAAAATCCACCAATTGCCAGATGTGGTGGCACCTGCCTTTAACCCCAGCATTTGGGAGGTAGAGGAAGGCAGATCTCTGAGTTCCAGGCCAGCCTGGTCTACAAACCAAATTCCAGGATAGTCAGGGCTATACAGAGAAACAAATAATAATAATAATAATAATAATAATAATAATAATAATAATAATAATATAAATCCACTAATTCCCTTCCTTAGAGCCTTTCTGAAAATGTTCTTTTTCATTTGGCGTGGTCGGCTGTGAGTGACACTCGGGTGGATGAAAAGACTCCGGGAACACAGCTAGGCTTGAATTCTGAAGGCATCTGAGATCCAGCCACAAAGCCAGCCAAAAAAAGCATCCTCACCCCGCTTCTTCAAGTCTCCAGAAGGCACAAGCAATCAGCTCTCCAAGCACTTCCTCAAATGCTGCAAGCTCACCAACTCACCACAGCTCACCAACTCACCAAAGCTGACCAATTCACTCACCATTCACCAATGCTCACCAACTCACTCACCACTCACCAAGGCTCACCATGAGAAGACAGAACAGACACCGCACAGAGGGGGAGCTACTTCTGTACAAACCGTGACAACACAAGTACTGGACAGCGTTGTAGCCAAATGAGTCAGAGTCTCAGAGCATCTGACATCTGCTAGGTTAAGTTGCTGATGAAGTGAGCTGGGGGGAGAAGGGGAGGCCTTTTCAAAAGCTTTCAGGAACCATCTCAAGTCTTGGCAGCTTGGAAAGGAGCCCAAAGTGTTGGGAAATCAGAGCTTCATCTGCATTGAATGGCAAGATGAAGCCGCCTGCTTGGCTGAGTGAAATACTCAAAAAATGAGCCTCTACAGACTCGCTCCCATAGCTATTGCTGAAATCTGAAAGATTATGGATTCAGGAAATCATTTGGGAATGGTGCATATCCTGGCTGGTTCTTTAGGCAAATCTGTCATTTCTCAAAGTACCTTCTCTCATCTAAAAATGGGGGATAACGTTAGTGAAGAGGGATAAACGGTGTTCTGCATGCAAAGAGTACCCAGAAAAAAACAAGCATTTGATAAGCCGGGAAGGGGTTCCTGTTTTAGCTCCGTGAAACTGAAAGAAGGGAAGGAGAGTACCCATAGATGCAAACCACTTCAAATATTACAATGTGCGTTGTTTCTAAAATGGCGGCAGCGATGGATGTGGATGCCCCCAGCGGCATCAACAGTGGCGCAGGCAAGAAGCACTGTCAAGTGGGAAAGAGGAACGCAGTAGCCTCTGGGCCTGGGATATTGTAGTTGATACTGTGCCATCCACAGGAGCCACATCATGGATTTCTGCACTGAACGTCAGGCCCACCGGGCGTCTGTGATTTCTGAGGGGTGTGCTGAGCGTGGGGAGTCTGGAGTCATGCTCGCGTTCCCGCTGCACCTCTCGAAGGCCCAGAGCGAGGCCGGGGTGTCCACTGGACAGCAGGGTGGGAATTCCAAACCGTACGGGGGCACTGCCTAGAAAAGACTTCTCCCAAAGCCTGCCCATTTGCTACGTGTGCTACTCACTTTCCTGTTAATTATAAATTACATAGAACTGTGGTGTTTTTCCTTTGTCTTTGGTGTTCGCTGTTCCCACAGACATATGGTATTTTGTGTCAAAGTCGTTAAGTTCAAGAGAAAAAAAGATATTACAATGTGGGCGCGTTCCCGGCTAGCCTGGACGACACAATGAGACCCTGTCTCTTATGACGGTACATACCTGTAATTCTAGTATTTAGGAGGCGGCAGAGGGAGTGGGTGTTCAAGGTCATTCTCAGCTACTCAGCTACACGCAAGTTCAAGGCCAGCCTCTATCTGAGACAGTCTCAAACCCCAAACATAAAGGATATTACTTCCTGACTTATTCTGGGAGAAATTTAGCTATAAAATGGGAAATACAGGTGTATAAAAAAATGCCCATCACAGTTGACTAGGAAAAAAGACTAACTGAAAACAGATACTCATCAAATAAACCTGAAATAAGAAAACTGAGTTCCTGGAACAAGTTCAAATGGTGAAAACCATTTCACCAAGGAGGCCATGTTGAATTAGACTCTAATCGGGAGTCACTGACGACAAAGACAGATACCTGCTGCCAATAGCGAGCTACTTCAGGCAGATTCAGAGCCTCGCAGAGATAAACCAAGTTCAGAACATCTTTTTGGAAGCAGCTCCCACCAAAACCTGAGGAAAGAAAAAAAAAGAACTCACATTTTTTTCAGGTAAGATCCAGAAACTAAATCCTGTGGTAAAACCTCTACAATACCTGTAGTTCTTATTCAGATTTTAAGTAATAAAATTCAGATAGCAGAAAAATTTTGCAGCTATATGGTAAGTTCAAGTCCAGCCTGGGTTACATGAGACCCAGTATCAAGATAAAAAAATGTTGGAAAAGCAGATTTATAAATCATGTGACATTTATAGATAGTTAATCAGCTCAGCTCTTCAAGTACTTACCAAACAGTACCACAAAACAAGTTTTATTAAATCTACATTCAATATTTTTCCTTTTAAAAAGGGATTTTTTTTTTTTTTTTTTTTTTTTTTTTTTTTTTTTTTTTTGGTTTTTCGAGACAGGGTTTCTCTGTGGCTTTAGAGCCTGTCCTGGAACTAGCTCTTGTAGACCAGGCTGGCCTCGAACTCAGAGATCCGCCTGCCTCTGCCTCCCGAGTGCTGGGATTAAAGGCGTGCGCCACCACCGCCCGGCTAGGATTTTATTTTTTTATGTGAGTGTTTCGCCTACATGAATGTATGTGCACTATCCTCAGAGGTCGGAAGAGGATGGATGGGTTAGCTGACCACCATGTGAGTGCTGGACCCTGAACATGGGCCATCCATCCACAAGGACAAACGTTCTAGCCCTGAGCCGTTTCTGCAGCTCCATTTGATGTTTCCTTTGCACTTCTCTTCTGTTTCTCCTGTGCTCACCTGGTATGACTGCCTAGATCTCCTGCTTTACTGCAGAGCCAGGAAACTTTTAAGGTGAAGGGCCAGATGGCTAGTATTTCAGTCTTCGTGGGCCATGAAGTCTCTGCCCAACTGTTATCCTCTGCCACTGCAGCCTCATAGTAGCCAAAGGCAAGGGCCAGGCTGTGGGCGTGGTGGGACTGTTTTCCCATAACACTCGTTTACAACAAGCTGCGGCCTTGGTTTGGGCCAAGGCCTGCTACTCGCCCTTGAGCTAGCTCAGTCCAGGCTGCCGTAGGGAGGCAAGGACTTGAGTGGCAGAAACATTTGGCCTCAGCACTGCAGGATTCTGAACAAGGTACAAAACTTCCCTTGACTCTGAGTGCTCTCTAGAAACAAAATTACATCACCTCTGTAATAGGTCATAAGCAGTAAAAATGCCAAATGTCATTTCAAACATCTGTGATTCTGGCCCACGAGAGGTATCGGCAGGAGGACCAGGAGTTTGAGGACAACCTTGACTACATAGCAATTTAAAGTCATCTTGGGCTGTGTGAAACTCTGTCTTGAAGGAAAAAAAAATTGAAGGAGATAAAGTACTAATATAGAATATGATACATAATATGCCTTATGTAAATAGTAGCTATTTTTATTATAGTGAGAGAAAACATCAAAAAGGGCAGGGAAAACAGTACTAGGAAGTGACGTTTAACCTCAGAAATACTAGCTGTGTGTACACGCATGTGCGTGAGTGGTGGGACTGAACCCCAGGCCTTGCACACACTAGACAACACTCTCCCACTGAGTCACGTCCTAGGAGACAGGGTTTGTTTCACTAAGTTGTGTTCTATGAAGTATTTTTAGCACTATAATACCGTATAACCTCCACAAATAACGAGAACTGACCACAGGTGTAAAGTCAGAGTCACAGACTGGGCAAATATGCTGTGGCCAGGCCTGGTGGCGCATGCCTGTAATCCCGATCACCTTGGAGACTGACTGATGGAGGAGCACAGAAGACTCATGGCCTGCCTAGGCTACACAAGTTCAAGTTGTTCAACACAAGTTGGCATCCTGGGCAACTTACGTAAAAGAGGCTAGCCTCAAACTCCTGATCCTTCCGCCTCGACTTCCTAAGGGCAAGGATGAGCACGCCCAGCAACACTTCATCTTTACAGCTTACACTGGAGTCAGACGACCCCGGGGTGGGGGTGGGGGTGGGGGTGGGGCCTGTGAGTTCAAACTCAAGTCACCAGGCTTGGGGACAAGTGCCCTCACCCACTGAACCATCTCACAGGCCCGAGATATTTTGTTTTTAGATTTATTTTTTTATGATTTATTTATCTTTATTTTATGTGCATTGGTGTGAAGGTGTCAGATCCCCTGTAACTGGATTTTCAGACAGTTGTGCGCTGCCATGTGGGTGCTGGGAATTGAACCCGGGTCCTCTGGAAGAGCAGTCAGTGCTCTTAACCACTGAGCCATTTCTCCAGCCCCTTTAAGATTTATTTTATGTGTATGAATGTTTTGTCTGCATGTATGCATGTGTACCATGTAGAGCGTAAGAGAGCTTAGGGTGCTGGAATTCAGGTTACAGATGGGTGAGTCACCACGCGTGTGCTGGAAATTGAACTCTGGCCCTCTGCAAGAGCAGCCATTGCTCCTAACCACAAAGCCATCTCCCTAGTATCTCTAAAATCCTTTTTTTGTTGTTGTTGTTTTGAGACAGGGTTTCTCTGTAGCTTTGGAGCCTGTCCTGGAACAGCCTCTTGTAGACCAGGCTGGCCTTGAACTCAGAGATCCACATGCCTCTGCCTCCCAAGTGCTGGGATTAGAAGCATGAGCTACCACTGCCTGGCTTAAAATCTGTTTTTTTAAGGATATTAAATTACAAAGAAACACAAGTCTTCTATAAAGCCGGAAGCATTGGTAAACCCGTGTTGTATAGAGAAAACTGTACTTACCGACACTGGCTTTGAGGAACTTATTTCCAATCCTTTGGTCCATCCCAATAGCTGTGGCCACCTCTTCCACATCAGCCCCCGTTGCTTCACACAGAGCACTGATGGAGTTAATGCTGCTGATCCTCTGTGCAAGGAAAGCATTTGCTGCCTTCAAGTATAAGACAAACGAGAGAAGACGGTGAGTGAAAAAGCGACTTTATGTCAGGAGAGCTCACTGAGCTGACGCAAACTACTAAACAGGCGTAAGATACTGACAGGCTCATTTGGAGGAGACAGTAGAAAACTGATTAGAAAAGACAATAAGTTGCAGTGGTAGAGAACAGGTAAGGCCTCAGGTTTAATCTCCAGCACTGGGGGGAAAAAGCAACATAAATATTTTCGTGTGTGCATGTGTGTGTGGTGGTCCCCACAGTCAGGAAGCAGAGTCAGGATTTGAGTTTGACACTGGCCTCAGTAACATTGAATACACTGCCTAAACACAGTAACAGATTTAATGAAGAGCTGCGAGCTTTGCACTGACCAGTTTGGAAAGCTCTGAAGACCAAGTGTTGGTGGTGAGGATCTTTTCCTTGGGCACCCAGTGCTCATACACGGCACAGAGCGCCCGGACAGCTTTCTGGCCCTCTGGGGTCTCATCCCCTCCGATCAGGACTCTGTCTGGGTTCTTTAGGTCCTTGATGGCTGTCCCCTCTGCCAAGAACTCAGGATTGGACAGCACCTAGAGGAGCAATACAGAGGCAAGTTTAGGCTAGAATGAATCAGGGGTAACTTGAAGGCATCAGTCCTGCCCTAAGAAGAATCAGTTGCGGTGTTTTCTTTCTTCATACCTGTAAATTCAAGTTGGGCTTTGTGTTGGCATCAAATATACGGCGGATGCTTTCCGCTGCCCGCACGGGGACTGTGCTTTTCTCCGTCACGATTTTGTACCCATTTGAGTTCTGCACAATGCGTCGAGCACAAGCTTCGATATACTTCAGATCAGCTGCCCGGCCTTTCCCCATTCCATAGGTCTTGGTTGGTGTGTTCACCTAGCGAAAGCATAGGGAGGAAGAGCACAGCGCCTGTGAGCGCTCTCCAGCTCTCAAGACAGTGCAGACTATCTGCCTACTAGCAATAGTAGGCATGCTCGCAACTCCCACAGAACAACACAACACACCTTAAAAATACAACCATGGAAAGAAACAACTGGAAACATCTAGAGAACTCTTCTGTGGGAGGGTGGCCCTACATATGCTAGATCCGAGGGCAGGCAGGAAGGTTCCAAGCTAAGGTCAGGAGACAAAAATGAATGAATTTGGAGGTCCTTACTCTAAAGGAGTACCTATTTATCACATGCAAAATATTATCATGCATGTGATATCATGGTCTTTTAAAAAAAGATATTTTGTTTTATGTACATTTTGTCTATGTGTATATACATGAACTGTGTGCATGCCCGGCGCCCACTGAGGGTAGAAGAGGGTGGTGGTCATTGAAACTGGAGTTACCAACACTTGTAGGCTGCCAAGTGGGTACTAGGAATCGAACTCGGGTCCTTTGGCAGAGCAGCCAGTGCTCTTACCTTCTGAGTCATCTCTCCAGCCCCTATTATTAAGTCTTTAAAAAGACTTTTTAGGGCTGGAGTGATGACTCAGCAGTTAAGAGCACTGTGGCTTAATGCCAAATAAAACAAAGAAACCTTCACAGGCAGGAATATTAAAAATAAATAAATAAATAAATAAAATCACATGGGGAAGCAAACTACTTACAGAAATAAATACTAGATCAGCTTCTCTGATGGCATCGTCAATATTGGTAGAAAAAAATAGATTTTTCCCTCGACAAGATTCTACCACTTCTTTTAATCCAGGCTAGAAAAGGAAAAAAGAAAAAGGAGTTGAACACAGTATTATCCAATCCTGAGACGAACAGCAAATAGAATCAACTATGTTGTACTGTAATTTCAAGGTCTAGATTTCCAAGTAGTGTTTTGTAAGAATAGTTGAGGGTCTCTGGGCGTGGCAGCGCACACCGCAGTCCTGACACTTGGGAGGCTGAGGCTGGAGAACTCAGTCCGGGGCAAGGCTAAGCTACACGGTGAATTTGAGGTCAGACCGACTACCCTGGGAGATCCCGTGAAAGCCAGAAAAAGGAGGGGGCATACACAAGACATAGTAAGTGAGGATGTTATGAAACGAAGCAAAGCAAAGTTGAACTTGCACAATCAAAGATCAGCAGCTCTAAAATGCCTTCTCATTGTTTGCCATGGACCTGGGGTGTGTTAACCATTAACCCCTCGTATCAACTCGGTTATCACACCCTGCAAGGCCCTGGGATTCCAAGCAAAGTTTTCGCATTGTCATTATGAATGCAGTCATATCTATCCCATGGCCTCTGCACCTGCCCCATGATTTCATACCACAGAGGTGGTTGCAGAAGTCAGTATTTGCTTTAAACAAAGAAACAATAGTATGTGTTTTTCCAAGTCCTACTATAAGAAACACTGAACATCTTAACTATTTTTTACCATGCAGTTTATCTGGGGACATATTTATGTTAAAAATTTTTAAAAGGAACATTGCCACTTAGAAAGTATTTAACTTTTTAAAAAACTACATTTATTTTGGGTGTGGAAGTGTGCGTGTCATGGTATGCGTGTGGAGGTCAGAAGAACACCTTTGGGAGCCAGCCCTCTCCTACAGTGCTGGTCCAAAGGCACACGCAGGTCATCAGGTTTGGTGGCATGCACCTTTACCCAGAGTCATCATATCAGTCACAAGTATTCTTGTAGACAGAGAAAAAACTGAGCTCAGATCTGATCACATCTGTCCTCTAGATCCAATCGCCAATTTACAGGGACTAGAGGATACAGAAAAATGTTAGAAATACTCGAGGGAGGGGCTGGAGAGATGGCTCAGCGGTTAAGAGCGCTGCCTGCTCTTCCAAAGGTCCTGAGTTCAATTCCCAGCAACCACATGGTGGCTCACAACCATCTGTAATGAGGTCTGGTGCCCTCTTCTTGCCTGCAGGCACATACACAGACAGAATATTGTATACATAATAAATAAATATTAAAAAAAAAGAAATACTCGAGGGAGCTCAGGAGTCAACCAGGAGAATCGACTCTGGAAATGTCCTCAACAAACCAATTTCTCTAACTAAAAAGCAGGGGAGAAAAGAAAACCATTAACAAAGCAGGGGAGGATGAACAAGTGAACAGGAAGTAAAAAGATTGTGGGCTTATAAAAGACATGGCTGCCGGAGAGTGCAGGCAAAAGTCTTTAATCCCTGCACTCGGGAGGAAGGGGCAGGGAGATCTCTGAGTTCAAGGCCAGCCTGGTCTATAGAGCCAGTTCCAGGACAGGTAGAGGAACACAGAGAAACCTTGCTCTAAACAACAAACAAAACACAGCTGAGCACAGTGTGCACCTGGGCTCAGCCCTCGGGAGGCAGACAGGAGGACTTGAGTTTGAGACCAACAGCCTGACCTGATTTGTCCAGTGAGATCCTGTCTCAGATGAAAGAAACAAAATAAAATACTTACACATAAGTGATACCATTCTACTGCAAAATGGGAATCTTCCTTGGCCTCTGATTTAAACTAACTAGAGGATGAACATTCATAAACTTCTTCTTTTGTTTTTGTTTTGGGTTTTGCAGTGGCCTAGATCATGCTGTCTGTTCTCTCAAAAGGCTACACTCCCAGTCCCAAGAGTTCTTCACAGTATTTTGCTTTGTTTTCCAAGACAAGGTTTCTCTCTATATATATATCTGGCTGTCCTGGAACTCACTCTACAGACTAGGCTGGTCTCAAACTCACAGAGATCCACCTGCCTCTGCCTCCTGAGTGCTGGGATAAAAGGTGTGCACCACCACATAGTAAAATGTTTTGTTCGTAGTAATGAATAGTGATGTGTTCGTGCCTTAAAAAAAGAATCATTCTTCAGAAGCACATAATGCAACTATAACAAATGAAATTATAAAGAATCAGGATGGTGAGAGATGGAAGGAAATTAGCCATGTTTGTAACTGCTTAAAAAGTGATGGGGCCACAGGGATCTCTTTACTATTATCTTTGCATTTGTTTAATTAATTTTTGAAGAATTTATAGAGGGGTTGGAGAGATGGCTCAGCAGTTTAGAGCATGGGTTGCTCTTGCAGAGGACCTGGGTTTGATTCCCAGCACTCACATGATGGCTCCCAACCATCCATAACGCCAGTGCCAGGGGATCCAACCCCCTCTTCTGTCCTCCAAGAACACCCAAGCAGGCATGTGGTGCACATACAAACATGTACACAAAGCATTCATGTGTGTGTGTGTGTGTGTGTGTGTGTGTGTATAGTCTTTTGTGTGTTTGTGTGTGTGTGTGTGTGTACGGTTTTTCAAGACAGGGTTTCTCTGTGTCCTGACTGTCCTGGATCTCACTTTGTAGACCAGGCTGGCTTCGAACTTACAGAGATCTGCCTGCCTCTGCCTCCCAAGTGCTGAGATTAAAGGTATGTACCATCACTGCTAGGCTTAAAGTCTTATTCTTTACTAATTTTAACTTATTTTTTATTTTATATAAATATATTTATTTATATTTTATTTATTTATTTATATGTGTGTGTGTGTGTGTGTGTGCACATGCAAGTGTGCCATAGCATGTGCTTGCCATGGTGTGCATATGGAGGTCAGAGGACTTTTGGGAATAGTTCTTTCCTTCCACTATGGAGGTCCCAGGACCAAACTCAGGTTGTCAGGTTTGATAGCAAATGCCTTTCTGAGCTGAGCCATCATCTCCCAGGCCCTGAGGCCTTCTAATATAAGCTACTGGAGGAGATCTAACTGTAAACTCATACCCCGTATTAATTAACACGTGAGCAGGAGCAGCAGCAATATAAAACACGTGTGGGGTCACCAACCACTGCACTAGACTTCCTTGGCTGTCCTGACTGGGGCCTAGAATGGCAGAAAACGTTACGGATGTGGGGTTTTGCAGAGAACAGGTTAACCAGTATTCTGAGAAATGAAGTGAATCTGGCACAGGAAGACAAATACCACATGTCCTTTATGATGTGGAAGCCAGGAGAGCTGATCACACAGAGAATAAAACAGTGATTACCAGAGGCGGGGAGAGTGATAGCCAGTAAAGGGTTCATAAGTCCAGCTGGACAGGAAGGGTGACTTCTGACACTCTCGAGACAGCAGGGGCGCTGGCCGAGAGCTGGCAATTAGATTATCTCAAAACAGTCTGTAGAAAATTCTCTCTCTGTTTTCATTTTAACCACTGCCCAGCTTTTCTTTAAAATTTTATATTCATTAGTGTTTTGCCTGCATGCATGTCTGTGCGAGGGAGTCAGAAGCCCTGGAGCTGGAGTTACAGACGGGTGTGAGCTGCCTGTGGGGGCTGGGAATTGAACCTGAGTCTTCTGAAAGAGCAGTCAGTGCTCTCAACCGCTGAGTCATGGCTCTAGCCCCGAAAATTCTCTTAATACAAATAAATGATAAACGTTCTGAGGTGAGAGATAGGATAAATTATTCTGATATGATCACTAAGCACTGTACAAGAAATATCACACTATACCCCATAAGTGCATACAAATAATTTTAGTTCCGTATATACAATTAAAATTTATTTATTTATGTATGTATGTATGTATGTATGTATGTATGTATTTATTTATTTATAGGCAGGGTCTCACACAGCTCAAGCTGGCCTAGAACTTTGGGATCAGCTATCCTGTCTCCCACACACCAGGGATCTACTTATTATTTTTGTGTGAGGTTTTTTTTAAGATCGGGTCTCTTTATGTAGCCCTGGCTGTCCCGGGACTTGTGTGTAGATCAGGCTGGCCTCAGACTCATAGAGGTCAGCCTGCCTCTGCCTCCTGAGTGTCAGAGTTAAAGGAGTGCTCCATCACACCCAGCAGTCCACAGGGCCTCTTGTATCCCAAACTGGCCTCCAACTCTCTCTCTCGTGGGACTTCTGTCCCTTCTGACTCCAACTCTTAAGTGCGCCGCCATGCCCCTTCTGGGAAAAACTTGAGCAAGCACTTCACCAACTTAGCAATACCCAGCTCTGGCACACTTCTCTTGTTGCTCTCTCGCATTCCTGACATAATAAAACTGTCACTTTATGTCCTTAGTCCTTTTCTCTTCTGCAGTACTGGAGAGGAAATTCAGGGCCTGACACACGTTAATCATGTGCCATATTCCCTGTTCAAAGGCCCAGAACATTTTCTTATCTTGGATTTTTGTTGTATACTTTTGGCTTTTGGCTTACTATATAGCCCAGGCTGGCCTGGAACTCACTATGTAGTTCAGTAATCCTCCTGCCTCAGCCTCTACAGTACTGGGATTATAGGCATGCACTACCATACTTAGTTTCTTTCTTCCTTCCTTCTTTCCCACCTGAAATAAGGGCCTTATGTCAGCTAGTTAATCTAGGATGAGCTATATTCAAACACCATCCAGAACTTTTGCTTTGTTTTGAAGCAGGGCTTCTCTGTGTTGTCCTGCTTGGCCTTAAACCAGCTAAAGTAGAACATGAACTAACTTCAGTCCTCCTAAGAGTTGGGATCATGGGTGTTACAAACATGCCCAGCCAGACCTTATTCACTGAAATTGGTTGCATCCATAGATATCACAATAATAGTATATATAAAATAGTTAACCAACACAGTAAGAAAACGATAAGCATAAACACAAAGCTGTTTAATATATAATTTACCTCATAAATAGGAAGGGTCGGGGAATTCCATGCGTTGATTCTCGATTCATTGACGTCGACAACGGTTACCCTGATCTCAGGGCACATATGGGCAATGACACTGCACGTGGGGCCACCGACATAGCCCGCACCAATGCAGCAGATCTTCTTGATTTCAACCATGGCTCAACTAGAAGAAAACAATCAAGAGTGTTCTGTTTTGGTATTAGAAGCAGAAAATATGGACAAATCACTGGCACATTCATCACAAAACTGTCGGGTATCTGGAGCAAGTTCCTCCGTCTGCTCATGGGAACTGGGAAAACTGTAAATGGAAAATAACATTCCAGTTAGATGACTCGGCCACTCCCCACTGTGCTCACACGAAAAGAGGGAAAATCTCTAACAGCCGATGATAATTCTGCACATACCATAAGATTATAATGACCTGAGAGTTAGAAAGTCAAGAAGCAAAATAAAGCCTGTCCTCTAAACCAGGGTTATAGGTGAGCGTACAAAGGTGAGGTTTTCCACAGGTTTAGATGGTCACAGATGGTCAGATTACTTCCATGACTCAGCTCTGGCCTCGAAGACTATTTGCCTGCTTGGCTTATACACGTCCCTCTGGAAGTGTGTGGGTAACTTAATTCCCTGTGCAAAAGAGCTGGTAGGTGGGGCATAAGAGGAGCTCTGCTCTCAGTGTGGATTAATGCCTATTATAAAAGGGCTTAAGCCTTCAGGTTTGATCTCATATCTCTTATTCTTCCGCCAGGGAATGACATAGCAAAACTGTCAACCTCTAGTACCCTAAGACAAGAAATTCCTGTTCATTATAGATTATCCATCACAGGTGCTGTTGTAGCAGCAGAACATAGAACAAATGAGTCCCTCAAATACTTAACTTGGCATCGGTAGATTATTTGGACAATAATCTTGAAACTATTTCAACTTTAGTTAGAAACTGTGAAAACACTGCAGGAAAGTAGTGTGTGTGTGTGTGTGTGTGTGTGTGGGTGTGTGGGTGTGTGGGTGTGTGCACTGGTGTACAACAACCTATGTGTAGAGACCTGAAGCCCACACCATGCTCCTCTATTGCTCTTTACCTGTTATTCTGAAGCTCTGGTCTTACTGAGCCTGGAGCTTGCTATCATCAAGCAAGGCTGACTAGCCAGCAGTCCCCAACCACACCACCTCTGGCTCTCAGTCCTGGGGTGAGAGAGGTATGTGCAGCCACAATAGCTTTTACTGGGTGCTAGGGATCTGAACTCACGTCCTCAGGCTTACACAGCAAGCAGTCTCCCTAGCCCAGCAGAGTCATTTCTGTGGTTACCAATACTGCTGCACCGATCTTAGTACGTTTTCTTTTTTTTTTAAATTTATTTATTTATTTATTTATTTATTATGTATAATAATATTCTGTCTGCGTGTATGCCTGCAGGCCAGAAGAGGGCACCAGACCCCATTATAGATGGTTGTGAGCCACCATGTGGTTGCTGGGAATTGAACTCAGGACCTTTGGAAGAGCAGGCAATGCTCTTAACCTCTGAGCCATCTCTCCAGCCCCCTCTTAGTACGTTTTCAATAGTCATCAGGTGAAATGATTAACACTAAAACTTTACAAGGAACTGGCTCATATATATGAATGCCGTTATTCACTGTAATTACTGTCAAAATGACTAGTCACTTCAGTTTTTCTGCCAAGGTCTCAGACATCACAAATTCAAACCCATTCATGCAACCCAGAGAGAAGGAAAACAGCAGTCAGAGAGCTTAACAGTTTGTTGTGGACTCCTGCATGGATGGGAGAAAGTGCTCAAGGTTAGACCAATCACAGTGCTTGGCAAGAACGTATCTGTGGTTCAGTAGAAGACTGTTGGCCCAGCATGAGCTGAGCTAATGAGTTTGAGTCTTACTACTGCAAAAAATAAAGCACACAGTTTTAGTTCCCCAAATAGGCAAGTCATAGAATTTCATAACTCTACTAAGAAAGCATTCTACCTGCCTCTGCCTCCCGAGTGCAGGGATTAAAGGCGTGTGCCACCAGCGCCCGGCTAAGAAAGTATTCTTAATGTTATACATAAAAGTTTTGGAGTGGGGGGTAGGTCTCTCCTTCCACCATGTGACTCTCAGGGACTGAACTCGGGTCCTCAGGCTTGTTGGCAAGAGCCTTTACCAGCTGAGTCACCCTGTCACTACCAAAGCCATAGGTTACAAAAAAATCCATCTCAAGAAGCCTCACTTCTACCTGTCCCTACTGACTCCGCTGCAGGCAGCTCCCTTGCTTCTTGTGTTACTCCTGGTGCTACTTTGCCCCACTATATGAGCACTTATGTGTGCGTACTGTGGCCTTTTTGAGACAGGGTTTCTCTATTATGCAGCTCTGGCTGCCCTGGAACACACTATGTAGACCAGGCTGGCGTCAAACTCAGAGAGATCTGCCTCCCAAGTGCTGAGATCATGCCTGGCATAATCGTAGTTTTGAACTGAAGAAACACCACATATAGACAGTGTCTATGCTTGGCTTCTTTTTACGTTACTGTATTTTAAAGTCACATCCATGCTTCCCTGCCTTGGCTTTCTCACTATTGTGCTGCATCCCTCTACATGGATTCACTTACCAGGAAATATTAAAACTGATTCCTTGAGAGCCTAAGTAAATTTAAAAGTTCTCTATTCACATTGTGAAGCTACAAAAGAAACACTCCTGTCAGACTTTTAGGACTGTAAGACTTGCCTTGGGAAGAAGTACTGAGAGTACCCAAGCTGGCTTCTGGCAGTCACCCATCTTTCCCTGCCTCACCCATTTTGCTTCCCCCACCCAAGTAGACGGAAAAGATGATGTTGGGGACACTAAGTGATGAAGCTGGGGAATCATCTGAAACTCTCCCATGCCTCCAGTCGTCACTACAGCTGCCCCACCTCTGCAAAAGGAAAACTTCGGCATCTGGTTCCAGAAAACTTGTCCCAGGGCCTACTCCTTCTCCATCAAACACACACAAAAATAATGTTCCCAACAGTAAGAAATGGACAAGAACTTGGCCATGGATAGATACAAGACCTGACACTGAAGTATTTAACAACCATTAGGAGACATTTATTACACACCTCCATGTAACAGCTCCTATTGTTCAGTGTGCTATGGATACAATAATAAGACAGCTCAGACCCTGCCCTCCCACAGTTACAATACAGCAAGGAGCAAGAAGAACCATGGCCTTCGTAAGCGCTCTATAGAGAAACACACAGGAATTGTCTGTGGGGGAAGGGACAGGGAAGGGCTCTCTGAAAAGTGGTAACTTAAAGAGGGAAAGGAAAGGCCCCCAAAAACGGCCACATGAGAAAAAGATAATCAACTAGAAAGCAAAATTATGTCCAAGTCCAAAGAAGAAAGAGGATGAAGAGGGCCCATGAGACGGTCCAGAGGGTAAAGTGCTGGCCGGACCAGCCTGATGCCCTGGTCCCTGGAACCCACATAAGGTGAAGGAGAAAACTGGCT
Source organism: Arvicola amphibius (assembly GCF_903992535.2). Classification (NCBI taxonomy): domain Eukaryota; kingdom Metazoa; phylum Chordata; class Mammalia; order Rodentia; family Cricetidae; genus Arvicola; species Arvicola amphibius. Next base: position 37,156,890 of record NC_052047.1, on the reverse strand, counting down.
CCTGAACGTTGCCCTCTGACCTCCACACACAATAATAATAAATATGAGGTGTTTAAAGAAAAAAGGAGAAAGAGCCAGAGAAAGGTCATCTCAATGGAGATGCAGAAGTTGAGCCTGGCGTAAAGAATGGGTAGAATTTGGGAGGGGGAAGAACAAAATCAGAAAGAACATTCTAGATAAGAGTAAAAGAATAAACTCAGAGAAGTGAGGCTTCATGCTCAGTGGGTGAAGCAATGAGAACTAAGGAGCTGTGGGGAGCAGTAATTGTCCCCCATAGCTACATACATTGGCTCCTGAATGTCTCTCTCAGGACAGCAAGGCAGCAATCGGTAAGCATAATCTAGTAACAGCTTACATGGTCGAATGGAACCATCACAGTCAGAGGCACTGCCACAACTAACCCGGTTCTGTGCTAAGAGAGAGGGGAAGTGTTTCCGAGCAGGGCGGCTGCAGCTTAAGTCTGGAGACTGAAAGAGTTAAGAACAATACAATGCAATACGTGATATTCACTGTTATACAAAGGACTGGGACGTGGGATCTAGACATGAGAAATTCTCTGGTTCCAGGAAAGTGGGGACAGAAATAGAATTTTCCAGGCTTGGATAGTGCATCTCCTCAAAATTCTCTGTTCTGATGCTTTATCAATTTGGATTTTCAGAAGCTACAGTAGCAGAAAGAGGTGGTCCTAGCAGGGTATTTATAATTAAAGGTGGTTCACGCCTTTAACCCCAGCAGAGGCATGCGGATCTCTTTGAGTTTGAGGCCAGCCTGGTCTACAGAGTGAGTTCCAGGACAGCCAGGACTGTTACACAGAGAAACCCTGTCTCGAAAAAATAAGTAAAGAAAGAAGGAGATAGGGAGGGAAAGAAAGAGGTAGGGAGGGAGAGAGGGAAGAAAAGAAGGAGGAAGAAAGAAGGAACGAAGGGAGGGAAGGAGGAAGGGAGGGAGGGAGGGAGAGAGAAGGATGGAAGGAGAGAGAGAAAAGATGGTTTCAATTTCAGGTATAAGTACATTCTCTATACCCAGAAGGTCTATGCACACAGAATTAACTGTGAGGTGTGGTATGTATTTGTGTATGTGTGTAGGTATAATGGCAGACATATTTAATCCTAGCACTAGGGAAGCAGAAGCAAGCTTGAAGCCACCCTGGTCTACATTGCAAGTTCCAGGCCAGCCAGCCACAGTGACATAGTGAGACCTTTCTTAAAAAAAAAAAAAAAAAAAAAAAAAAAAAAAGTTGGATTTCTACTGAGAACACATATAGACTTTTTAGGTATTACTTTCATTGTTTGTTTTGAGACAAGGTCTCCCTAGGCAACCTAGGTTAGCCTGGAACTTGCTATGTAGCCTAGGAAAGATAGTCTTATGCTCAAGATCCTCCTGCCTCCACCTCTACTATGTTAGGATGACAGGAATGTGCTATGATACTCAATTATAGGTATCATATGTAACTCAGAGGATTTAAAGTATGCAGGAGGGCATGCATAGGCTGTGGACAGATAAATACTGCACCATTTTATTTAAAGGACTTGAGCATTCCCAGTTGTGGGCATTTGCAGTAGACCTGGAGCCAATCTCCCAGAGATACCAGGAGCCCACTGTCTTCCAGGCCTGCAACAAAGTCCTCCACTGTAATAGCAAAGTTCCACTGTAGTGTATCTATCTGCTCAGTCTCTTTATAAGCCACATTGTCAACATCTAAAGCCTAGTTAACTCTGGGCCTATAGGTTTATCTTCAAGGTTCACAGGACTGAACCAGAACTACCAAATAAATATAAGATACCTGGTGAGGGGCTGGAGAAATGGCTCAGTGGTTATCATCACTCGCCGATCTTCCAAAGGACCTAGGTTCAATCCCTAGCACACATAGCGGTTTGCAACCAACCATAACTCCAGTTTCAGAGGATTTTCTTCTGACCACAGTACCAGGCATGTAGACAGTAAAGGTCAGTGGGTCTCAACCTGTGGGTCGTGACCCCTTCGGCAAACCTATCTCCAAAATATTTACATTACGAGTCATAACAGTAGCAAAATTGCAGTTATGTGGCCGGGCAGTGGTGGCTCACGCCTTTAATCCCAGCACTCAGGAGGCAGAGGCAGGTGGATCTTTGTGAGTTCGAGGCCAGCCTGGTCTAAAAGAGCTAGTTCCAGGACAGGCTCCAAAGCTACAGAAAAACCCTGTCTCAAAAAGAGAAAAAAATTACAGTTATGAAGTAGCAATAGAAACTATTTTAAGATTGGGATCACCACAACATGGAATCCATATTAAAGGGTCGTAGCATTAGTGAGGTTGAGAACCCTTGGTATAGACATACATGCAGCCAAAACATCCATACACATAAAATAAGAATACATACAAATAAAAGACACCTGCTTTCCTCCCTAATTAGACGAATAAGTAGTATTTTTTTTTTGGTTTTTAAAGACAGGGTTTCTCTGTGTACCCAGATCAGGCTGGGTTTGGACTCACAAACATCCACCTGCCTCTACCTCTCCTCCACCAGTGCTGGAGTTAAAGGAATGTGCCACCACCGCCTGGCGAGAATTTCTAAGTCATGTTGTTCCAGAGGATCTTTCAGAGGTACAACTTAATTCCACAGCCAAGACATTAGCGCTACTCTGGCAGACTACACCCTCAAGCTCAAGCAGGCCCTATTTCCGTTACCATTTACAGAATAAGCACAGATCCAATGTCTATGGAAGATAAATTCCTGGGCTTTAAGGAGTTCACAGTTTAATAAGGTATCCCAAGACTAATGAATCTTTTAAAAAATGTTTTTGGATTTATCTATTTAATGTGTTTTAAGGTAAACCACCTGAGTGCCTGGGAGTCAGATGGTGGTGAGCCACCACTGTGAATGTTGGGAGCGGAACCAAGAGGAACAAGTGGTCTTTAAATTCTGAGGCCTCTCTCCAGTGCCAAGGCTGCTGGTCCTTATCAGCTGCCGTTCACTGCTGTACCTTCAACACCTCGTATGGCAATCCCTCTGCGCCTACTGAGTTAACTGTCCCCATGGGACTCTGTATTGCAGACTTCCTATTTCATAGGTTTAGTTAAGATGGTTGATATTTTGCAGTGAACAATCAGACTGCTACTTTTTAGCCACCTAAAGAATGTCATCTTATTTTCCTGTTACCTCTAATATTACTTGGTTGCTTTTTTTTTTTTTTTATCGTGCTGGGGATTAAATCCAGGGTCTCAAGCATCTCAGGTAAACATTCCACCGCTGTGTTCCACCCCCTAGTCCTCAAGTTACTTCCTATCTGCCTTTCTTTCCAAGAAGCAGTTACTGACGACAGCTGCATCTGTACTGGAGAAATGAATAAGCTTTTCTTTCCCCTCTGGTTTTGTGTTTTTTCTCTCCCTCCTCCTTTTCCTTCTTCTCCCCACACACACCTACTTCTCTCTCAATAAAGATTCCCTCTGCAGCCTAGGCTGTCCTGGAACTGGTGGTGATCCTTCTGCCTCAGCCTCCTGGGGACTGTGATTACAGACACGAGCCACGACACTCAGCTACTTGATGAGTTGGTCTTCATTTTGGGGATCCTTGCCTTGCTAATCTTCAAATGAAGTGCAGCTTGTACATGACAACGGATGGAAACATGGGAAAGATGGATGCAAAACCGATGCAAACCCAATAAAGTCACTTGGAAGTTTCAAAAACAATCCTCAATAAACTTTTTTTGATTTCCTTATTATGTATACAGTATTCTGACTGCATGTACCCTTGCAGGCCAGAAGAGGGCACCAGATCTCATTATAGAGGGTTGTGAGCCACCATGTGGTTGCTGGGAATTGAACTAAGGATGTCTGAAATAGCGGCCAGTGCTCTTCACTGCTGAGCCATCTTTCCAGCCTCCTCAATAAACTTCAATATGGAGCTTGATACAAAGTTATCAATAGCTTTATGACACAGATATTTTAATGATTGTATTTTCATTTTTTTTATAATTTTAGAGTTTTGGTTTTTTGTTTTCTTTCTCTGTATGTCGTATGCAGGCCATGGCACATGTGTGAGGTCAGAGGACCACTTTGGGGGGTCTAGGTTTTCCTTTCTCTGTGGGTTCTGGGGATCCAACTCAAGGTTGACAGGTAAGTGTGTTGGAGGAGGCTGCATGTTTGTCCCGGCCACCCAGAACCAAAATAATCAAACAGAAACCATATTAATTAAAATACTGCTTGGTCTACTAGCTCTAACTTCTTATTGGCTGACTCTTACACATTAATTTAACCAATTTCTATTAATCTGTGTATCGCCACATGGCTGTGGCTTACCTGCTAAAGTTCAGTCTGGCTCTGGCTTCTCTCTGACTCCACCTTCCTTCTATATCCCAGCATTCAGTTTAATCCTCTCCACCTACCTAAGTTCTGCCCCATAACAGGTCTAAAGCAGCTTCTTTATTAACCAATGGTATTCACAGCATACAGAGGGGAATCCCACATCATAAGTGTTCTCCCTGCAGGCTCATCTCACCATTTTCTAATTCTACTTGTTCACCCTCTGGCCTTTGCGGTACTGAGAGAAAAGTGGGCCTATCTGCTTAGTGAATAGGTCATTCTGAACTGAGTTCCCACCTCTGTGTTTTGGGAATCACAATATACCACACCGGACCTGAAACAACTGTTCAGATAAAATCCTTTTAAATTCAGATAAACATTTCAACCTACAAGATGTCACTAACAGCCAGCAAATGTCCTATGCTGCAATCTGAACAGAATATAATCCATCTGCCACCCCTCTTCATATAGCTACTGATTAACTAAACAGTAGGCATGATAGACAGCTGGGTACACCAACCTGGCTCATCTCAGTCGGTCATTTCCTGGACACATACTTTAAAAATGCCTGACCTAAGGGGGTTAAAAACTATTGTGAAAGACTTAATTCTATGTCTAACGGGCACGAGCAAAGCTGTGGAAATACAGGGAACGATGGAGTATGCCTAGTGGTTAGAGTCAGAGATGAAGGCGAGGGGCGGGTGTGGGGTAAGAAGTGGGATATATTTTGAGTTCTTTTCCAAACCAGGGTTGTGTAGCATTCAGCTAAGACTAGAAGCTGAGTACGCATAAGCCCGCCTCAGAGCAGAAACACTCAGCTCTTTCAAGTCCAGACCCCTCAGAAGAAACAGACCAGACTACTGTTCTCCATTTCTTAGGGGAGTTGAAAAAAAACCTAGACAGGCCTTTGAGGTGAGTGGATGAACAGTAAGTCCTCTGTGTATCCCACGTATGAGCGAGCTCTCTCACCTAGCGAGTACCTCCTTTCTCCATAGCAGATTTCCCAGCCCTACTCAATTATCTTACACGTAGGACATGAAGATGTTCAAGATCTCCCGAAAAACATGGTCTCTGAAGCCCCCAAGAAAGGCCTTCCCTGACATCAAGCAGAACATCCAAGCATTTGCCTCGGCCAACAATGGGCAGCAGAAGCCCCCTAAGATTTTAGGATAAATGCCTTAGGGCTTCGTCTTCAGGGGGCGTTGCTTTCTTCTCTTAGGGGCTACCAGAGGAGAGCAGAGGACCCCCAGGTGAGCAGACTCTTAATTCTCAACAAAGCACAGATAGCCTCCTATTAGGCCCCACGGAGTGGACCCCTTCCTTGGGGCGGGGGTGGGGGCGTTTGGCTTTCCGAAGCGGCGGGAAAACCTTGTACGTTTCAAGTCCTCAAGTGGGAAGAATGAGAACCAGCCAGAAGACGCACAAGTTGCTAATCAAAAGCCCTCCTTGCCCGACCTCCTGCAGGCGCCGGACGCGATTCCGCCGGGCCCGAAAGGGGGACCAGGATGATGCGATGGGCAGCCCCGCCGCGAGCCCCGGGCCGCGTGCACACCCCGGCCGCGAGAAGGGGGCATCCCGCGGGGAACCGCGCTTACCCACTTCCAAGGCCGGAGCACGGCGGCCACTCGGATCCCGTTCGCTCGGACAGAGCCTTACTTCCAAGCCGTAGCCTCCACACTCTCCGCCCGCCGCTGCCCGAATCCAGGGCCCGCGGCCGTATTTAAATGCTTCTGCAGGGGAAGGCGGAGGCTTCATTCCCCCGCAGCCTGGCCGCCCGGGACTCTGAACCCAGCCACCGCCCCGCACTGCCCCGCCTCCCTCCGCGCCAGGCCCGGGACAGGCCTCTATTTCCTTCTGGACTCAGGGCGGCAGGAGGGGTGGGGCCCGAAATTGGTCGCCACGCCCCTGCCGAGACGGGCGAATCGGCTCGAGCCAACTCACCGCCCCGCCCCCGCCCCGCCGAGCGGCGGTGGGCGTGGCTGCGTGCGCCCTGGGTCCCTAGGTTGGGTGGCTGTGGGACAGGGCATCGTGACCCTTGTTCTTTCTCTGCCCCTTGATCCTTGGACTTTGGGATGAGAAAGGTTCACGTGTGCCAAATGAGCCAGCGTGGACTGGAGCGCAGGGCGCGTTGCGGGCCGAGCTCACCGGAAGATCCTCTGATTTTCGGGCCTTCCCCTCATCCTGGAGCCTGATCCTGGGTTCTTATCGCCCTGGTCTCTGCGGGCCAGCCTCCGCTACCCTCCCACATCCTTCAGGCCCCTGGGTCCGCCCCTCCTTCCGGACTGCTGCCCAGAGTTTAGTCACGTCCCACCCCGGTGGCGCGGGATCTGGGAAGAAAAACGCCTCAGATGGGAAGGATGCTGAGTTCCATCATGACTGGACCAGTGTGTCTTGGTCCCTGGCCGAGGAACCCGGGCGCCCACGCCTAAGGGCGTATTTTCCAGGAAAACTTAGCAAACAAATTCTCAAAGGGAGAGTGCATGATACATAGTAAGGCGTACGCAAAGTAGAAATGTGTAGGTGTGCATTGACGCGTGTGTATGTGGTACTAGAAATTGAACTCAGCCTTGTGCATGGCGGATAAGCACCCTACTACTGAACTATGTCCCCAATCCTTACAAATGCATAAAAGGAAAAATTGCCAGCTGGGCAGTGGTGGAGCACGCCTTTAATTCCAGCATTCGAGAGGCAGGAGGATCTCTGTTGAGTTGGAGGCCAGCCTGTTCTACAAGAGCTAGTTCCAGGACAGGCTCCAAAGCTACAGAGAAACCCTGTCTCGAAAAACCAAAATACATACATAAATAAATAAGTAAATAAATAAATAAAAGTAAAATTGCCGCTTGGAGAGAGGGCTCAGGGGTTCACTCCCAGGGCCCACATGAGGGGACCCAAAGAAGCCTAGAACTCCAGCACCAGGAGACCACGCTCTGGCCTCCACAAACCCAGCACACATGTGGCACACACAGAGACACCCGTACACATAAACTTTTTTAAAAAAGTAAAATTATCTAGCCTGCACACGCAAGTCTTTTGAGACAAAACCTGGTTGTGTAGAGGTGGCTGATCTGGAACTCCCTGTATAGATCACACTGGCCTTGAATTTGTAGCGATCCTCTTGCTTGGCCTCCCAGGATTCATGATTACTGGCAATCCAACTTTTAATGTGAAGGGTTGTTTTGCTTCTTTTGCTACTTCAAGATCATCTTAAGCCTGAAATCAAAAAAGGAGGAAAAAATAGGCACAGTTACTGTCTCTCACTGGTGGTGATATGTTCTGAGAAATGTGTTAAGTAGATTTGTTCCACCACGTCATTGTGTACTTAGACGACACATACTCACAAAGACATCAGTACCCAATAGAATATGTGACCACCCATATGAAGTCAGTCATTGGCCAAATGAGACGTTATGTAGTGTTTGACTCTACCTCATGGGACAAGTAATTAGGAAAATTGGAAAGCACATTAAAATGCCATAGGTATGAGGAGATGGCTCAGTGGGCAAACTGCTTTCCATGCACACATGAAGACCTAAGTTCAGATCTCTAGAGCCCAAATGAGCCAGGAGCTGGGACCAGAAAGATATCTCAGTAGTTAAAGGGAGTACTGCTCTTGCAGGGGATCCTAGTTCAGGTCCCAGTACCAGCCTCAGTGGTGCTCACAACCACCTGTAGAGCCAAACCCAGAGACAGGTGCAAGCGATACACCAAGACACAAATACACCGGTATAATTAAAAAACAAAGCAGGAGCCGGGCAGTGGTGGCGCACATCTTTAATCCCAGCACTCGAGAGGCAGAGGCAGGCAAATCTCTGTGAGTTTGATGCCAGTCTGATCTACAGAGTGAGTTCCAGGACAGGCTCCAAAGCTACAGAGAAACCCTTTCTCGAAAAAACAATAAATAAATACATAAATTCTTAAAAAAAAAAAACACCAAAGTCAACTGCTGCTAGACTTAAGAAATCAATCAAGAGGCAGAGAGATAGGAGGAACCCTGGCGCTTGCTGACCAGAAAGTCTTGCCAAATTGGTAAGCTTCATATTCCATGATACACTCTGTCTCAAAAAAGAAAGTGCAAGTTCCCATTCCTGAAGGAGCTGGAGGGAATAACGGAAATGAGAGGCAAATATGATCAGAATACATTATATGCAAGTATGAAATTGTCTAAAAATTACTTTTAAAAATAAAGTGAGAGCAAGAGGAAGGCACCAACTGTTGACCTTTAGCCTCTGGATGCTAAATTTTTTTTTCAAGGTTTCTCTGTGTAGCTTCGGAACCTGTCCTGACACTTGCCCTGTAGACCAGACTGGCCTCCAACTCACAGAGATCCACCTGCCACTGTCTCCCAAGTGCTGGGATTAAGGCATGCACCACCACTGCCTGGTTCAAAAATATTTTTTTTAAGTTGTAATTACAGCCAGGAGGTGGTGGCACATGCCTTTAGTTCCAGTACCCAGGAGGCAGAGGTAGGGGAATCTCTGAGTTCTAGGACAGCCAAGGCTGGACAAAGAAACCCTGTCTTGAAAAAACAAAAAGTAAGCTGGGTGGTGGTGGCACATACCTTTAATCCCAGCACTTGGAAGGCAGAGGCAGGCAGATCTCTGTGAGTTCGAGGCCAGCCTGGTCTACAAGAGCAAGTTCCAGGACAGGCTCCAAAGCTACAGAGAAACCCTGTCTCAAAGAAACAAAAAACAAAGTTATAATTTACTTTCTTGAGATGCTCATGATGGCAACTCTAAGAAAATTGGTGAACGTTGGTTAGTTTTTTGTCAGCTTGACACAATGTAGCGTCATCTATGAAGAGGAAACCTCACCTGGAAATCCCTCTATCAGACTGGCTTTCTTCCCCAGGTTGCTGTGGGCATAGTCTTAATTACAGCAGAAAGCAAAGTAGGGCACATGCTGTGCTAAGGGTAGTGAGCTGAAGGTTGTAAGAAGTGGGACAGACCCGGTAGGATTTGTACAGCCAATGCAGTTCATTCACCCTGCAAGAATTTACAAAGTGTCGAATGTGTGTCCCGCATTGCCCCAGAGACTGAAGACAGAAACGCTCACAGGCTCGTAGGGCAGGATAGGAAAATTAAAAGGGTCATGGCAAAAGAAAGAAGCCCCTCCCTTCTTGGCTAGTTAGGATTTCTGTTGCTGTGATAGAAATATCATGGCTACAAGCAACTTGGAGAGGAAAGGGCTTATTTGGGTTCCATATACAAATATTGAGGATGCCCGGGCAGGAACTCAAACCGGGCAGGAACGTGGAGGCAGGAGCTGATGCAGGAACCATAGAGGAATGCTGGGTTGTTCCTCATGGCTTACTTAGTCTGCTTTCTTATAGAACCCAGGACCACCAGCCCAAGGATGACATCACCACAATAGCTGGGCCCTCCCACCTTATTCACTGATGAAGAAAATGCCCTACGAGTTTGCCTACAGCCTGATCTTAGGGAGGCATTTTCTCAGTTCAGGTTCCTGCTCTCTGATGACCCTAGCATGTGTGAAGTTGACATAAGACCAGTCAGCACACCAGAATCTAGTTTGTTTTCTGCTGGTTCAAGTAAAAATAAACAAAAAACTTCTGTTAGACCTGGTATAGCCTAAAATCCCAATAGTCAGAATGCAGAGTTGAGGGCCAGCCTGGTCATATAAAGTTTTAAGCTACCCTGGTCTACAGGAAACCCTCTCTCAAAAACCAAAAAAACCCTTAATACAACTAGAAGAGTCAAAATTGCCTACTAAGCTAATATTTGAGGGAGCAGTGCCACATTTAAAAAAAACCCTTGGTATTGGTTACTCAAGAATGAGCCTGGTTTTTATAAAGAGTTCTGATCTCTCAAACAAATGTCATCCTTTCTACTGAACTGCACAGCAAATATAGTATAGAAAAGAAATGAGGACATTTTAAATTTAGTTATTGATTGATTGGGGTTTTGTTTATTTTGGGGACTGGATTTCTCTGTGTAACTGCCCTGGTTGTCCTGGAACTCACTTTGTAGACCAGGTTGGCCTTGAACTTACAGAGATCTGCCTGCCTCTGCCTCCAAGTGCTTTTAAAATTAAAATATATCATTTCCCCCTTCCCTTTCCTCCCCTTAGCCCCACCATGTACCCCCTGGCTCACTCTCAATGTCATAGCCTCTGTTTTGGTTTACACACACGTGTGCACACATGCACCCACATGCACACACGTATGCACGCACACAGGCTCGCCCATATGTGCTTACCTATGTAAGTAAACCTGCTGAATCTGTTTAGTGTTTCACGTCTATATGGTTTCAGGGCTGAACATTTTGTATTGGGTAGACAACTAAGAGGCTCATTTCCAATCTCAGCATCCCTTAGTTGTCTTTAGGTCCTTTGTCTAGGCGTGGGGGCTCCGTTAGATTCCCCCTTCTATGTTATCAGGTCTATTGATGTCGTATTTCTTCAGGTCTTGTTTAGGCAGCTATATTGTTGAGGGGATGAGTGGGGTACTTTTGTCTTAGCCAATCTTTTTTTTTTAGAAAAAAACTATTTAACTTTATTTTATGTGCATTTGGTATGAAGGTGTCAGTTCTCTGGAACTGGAGTTATAGACAGTTGTGATCTGCCACATGGGTGCTGGGAATTGAACCCGGGTCCTCTGGAGGAGGCGCTAATGCTCTTAATCATTGAGCCATCTCTCCAGCCCCTGTCTTAGTCAATCTTTTATAGGAGTGTCATAATAGGAAAATTTGTTTTTCTGTGCCACTCAAAACATCCCACAAAGCCACAATCAAATGTTATCAAACTATGTCCACATGTTGTTGTCAACATGTTTTGTGGGTGAACATTGCTTTCAATGCCCGGAGGATAGCAGTTACCACATCCCATGCATACAGACATTATTCTGAGTTATGGGCATGTGAAAATCACAGAGGAGACATGGGATCAGGAGTCAAGCATAGTAAGATTGATTTACAGTTGTGTTGTTTGGTTTTGCAGACAGGGTTTCTCTGTGTAGTTCTGGCTGTCCTAGAACTCACACTGTAGACAAGGCTGGCCTCGAACTCAGACATCCACCTGCCTCTACCTCCCAAGTGCTGGGATTAAAAAGACTTGCACTACCATGCCTGGCTTTATTACGGTTTTTCCTAAAGGGTGATTCATTTCTAACAGTATGGAAGCAGGGTGAGTTCACAGTGCCATGTGACCTGGAAGCACATTACTTACTAACTTGGTTACAGGTTAAGAGAAAGTTTGATTTGTAAAGGTAAGTTACAAACAAGCACTGTTTCTTTTTCCTTTTTTTTTCTTTTTCTAGAAAAATCATTTCTGCCAGGTGATGGTGGCATACACCTTTAATGCCAGCACTTGAGAAGCAGAAGCAGGTTAATTTCTGTGAGTTCAAGGCCAGCCTGGTCTACAAGAGCTAGTTCCAAGACAGTCAGGGCTGTACAGGGAAACCTGACTTGAAAAAGACAAACAGACAAAAAAAAAACAAAGAAGAAAAATCATTTCTATAAATACTTCCTTTTCCAAGAGAATCTCAAACAAGAGTTAAGTTAATCAACCCGTGCTTGATTAGATGCGTGTTCTTTGCATCTCAGCTGGTCAACCATATCAGTGCTCTTCTTATAACTATGCCTGAACAGAAAACCATCTTAGAATTCCATTTACAAAGAAGAAATTCTTTAGGAGGGCTGTGTAAACAAGCTCCCCTTTTAAATTCAAATTTTAAACTTTGCTTAATCTTTAGATCTGGTTGTGAATTCTATCTTTTGAGCAATATACCTTTAAAAGTCACAAAGTCACACATAGGAGGGCTGTTAAGGTATTTAAAAGTTACTCTCTTGAGAAGCCCATTATGGTGATTCTCAGAAGATCCATGTCTAAATCTAAAGCATATATTAGCTCCTCTCGTCCCTCCGTCCGTCCCTCCCTCCCTCCCTCCCTCCCTCCCTCTCTCTCTCTCTCTCTCTCTCTCTCTCTTCTCTCTCTCTCTCTCTCTCTCTCTCTCTCTCTCTCTCTCTCTCTCTCTCTCTCTCTCTCTCGTAACAGTGTAACTTAGTCCCCCAGACCTTAGTACAACTGACTCTATGATGGAAGGGTATGATGATCATTCAGGCTGTAAGACTCAGTACGCAGCTAGGACCACCAGTCAAAACTAAAGCAAAGGCCTCATCCATCAAAGTCCATAGAGGTCTGGGAAAGTCTGGAAATGTACTAACCTTGCTTTTCAGCTTCTGTAGTCCCGCTTCTGGCTGACTGATGTGTGTCAACTCAGAATAAGGCTTTCACCCTGAGAAGGCTGGGGGGTTACACAGTGTAACTTTACCCTGTTACACTGGGAAAGGCGATTACGGAAAAAACTGGTAAGTTCAGCTTGATCCCTAAAGCCCCACATTGTGGAGAGAACTGACTCCCACAAGTTAGGATATCTGAGCAACATGAATACATGCATACTCTGCATGTGCATGTACACACGCACTCTCTTTCTCTAATTCCTTTCTCTAAATTATTATTTTTTTTTTGCTTTTTTTTGTTTTTGTTTTTGAGACAGGGTTTCTCTGTAGCTTTGGAGCCTGTCCTGGAACTAGCTCTTGTAGACCAGGTTGGCCTCGAACTCACAGAGTTCCACCTGCATCTACCTCCCAAGTGCCGGGATTAAAGGTGTGCGCCACCACCACCACCGGCTTCCTTTCTCTAAATTATACCCAGGGTAATTGCCAGCTGGCCAATAAAGACTTTCTATTGGCTTAAGCTCATGTCCGAGCAGTCTTATCTGGTGAACAACCCACAAAAACCAGGGAGCCATCTTGCCAGCCTGAGGACCTTTTAGAAGATTCATGAATTGGGCCGGATAGTGGTGGCACATGCCTTTAATAGTAGGAGGCAGAAGCAGGCAGATCTCTGTGAGTTCAAGACCAGCCTGGTCTACAGTGTGAGTTCCACGGCAGCCAGTGCAATGTGATAAGACCGTAATCTCAAAGAGGTGGAGCTGTCGAAGAGTTAAGGGCATTTACTGCTCTTGCAGAGGAACTAGGTTATAAATCAAGATACTTTTCAAAATGTGCTGAAAAATCAGATGGCCGAAGGTCGAGTGGAGAGATCTTGCCTAAGTCCTCAGGAACTACCTAATTCCTTCCGGGATGGAAGCTAGTGGCCAGCTAAGCTAACACATTCCAGACGTTTTTGCCTGTCACAGAACGTTAGGTCCTACACAGAGCTGGGAAGGGAACAGCTATGTAGGAGGCTAAAGATAGCCCAAGATAAACCGTAATTCAGCTCTTGACCGACACATTCCAGCCTCCCTGTGCCGCTGAAGTTCTAATCGGTCACAAACAGCACCGCTCCTCTCCAGGAATTCTCCTTTGCACTACCTCCATCTGCAATGTGTGCTGATCTTCCACACCCCATTTCTGTTTGAAGTGGAAGCTTCTTTTTTTGAGATAGCTCTTGTAGCCCAGACTGGCCTCGAACTCACAGAGACCTGCTGGCCTCTGCCTCCCAAGTGCTGGGATTAAAGGCGTGTGCCACCACTGCCCGTGAAGTGGAAGCTTCTTGTAGAGAGTTTAAAACAACGGCTTTGTGTTTTGCTTTGGTTTTCAAGACAGGGTTTCTCTGTGTCGCCCTGGCTGTCCTCAAACTGCTCTGTAGACCAGAGTGGCCTCGAATTCAGAGATCCACTTGCTTCTACCTTCTGAGTACTGAAATTAAAGGTGCATACCATCACTGCCCAGCAAAAAAAATGATTTATATAAATCCAATGAGAATTTTCCATCAGGTATGCACTGAGTGACAGAACCATCTGTCACTGTGAGTAAAAAATAATACATTCCTTACACTTGTAAATAGTAATTTTGTTTTATGTGGAAATATCAAATAATCACACAAATAAATGCAAAATTACAATGTCTTTATTGGGGCAGGGCAGCATTGAGACAGGGTCTTTCTATGTAAACCAGGCTGGCCTGAAGCTCATTAAGTAGACCAAGCTGACTTTGAACTCAGAAATCTGCCTTCCTCTGCCTCCCGAGTGCCAGGATTACAGGTGTGTGCCACCAGGCACAGCTAAAGACACAGTTTTATAAAGATAGATAATAGGTCTCTTAGCACTCAAGACCTGGAGGCAAGAGGATCAGGAGTTCAGGGCCAACCTCAGCGACATAGCCAGCCTAAATGACAAAATACTCTGACTCGAAAAGCAGAGGGTAAACTCAAAAGATAGGCTCAGGGAGAATAGTTAGCACCCCGGTCTTGGATACCTCTTCAGGTTGATAGCTGAGCTCCTAAGGAAAGTAGGCGTTAACTTAGAGCAGCACGGGGTGGTGGTGGCGCACGCCTTCAATCTCAGCACTCAGGAGGCAGACATTGGCGGAGGCATGCAGATCTCTGTGAATTCGAGGCCAACCTGGTCTACAAGTGCTAGTTCCAGGACAGCCAGAGCTGTTACCCAGAGATACCCTGTCTTGGAAAACAAAACAACAAACAACAAGAAGACATAGAGCAGCTGCAGAGGGAAGAAGAATGGACTCAGGAAGGTCAGTTCAGTCATGTGGAGCTGAAGGCAGGATGACTAAGACAGTAGCCATGGAGATTCAGGGAAACCAGGATCTCTAGAGATGTTTGAAAGTAAAAGTTAATACAGACCCCCCGACTTTCATTTGTGTGTGTGTGTGTGTGTCACACCCGTGTCTCTGTTCAAGGCCAGAGGACATCTAGCTTTCTGCTCAAGTACACTTCACTTTATTCCTTAAGGGCTGTCTCACTGAAGCTAAGTGATGGCGTATTCAAAGAAAAAGTCGACGATACAGGACTCTTGCTGCTGCTGTCCTTTGAGTTTGGTTTGGGACACAAGGGATTGAGGATGCACCAGCTTAGGAGATACACAGGACCTTGCAGAGAGGCAGAGTGAATGCCTGGGATAGTGACAAACAGAACAGGGTCAATCCTGATAGTTTCTAACATCAGTTATCATGATGAGGTCATCAAGGTGGGAAGAGGGTGGGGGAGACATCGGTGAGGGAGATCCGAGAACAAATCAGGTATGATGGTGCCCGCTTGTATGCCCAGTACTGGAGAGGTGGAGCCCAAAGATCAGAAGTGCAGAGTCATCCTTGTCTACAGAGGGAGTTTAAGTCCAGCCTGGGCTCTGTGAGACGGTGTCTCCAAACAAACAAAACCAGCTGCAATGCAAAGGTTTTCCTTCTATCTTCCATGCATACCCTGAATTGTCTGCTCCCCTTTTGGTAGAACTCCAAAAAGTTTTTCATATTCCCTCCTCCTCCCTCACACTAACTGCTCAGCTCCCATCATGCCACCAGCAATTTTTATTAAGTTCATCAATAAATCTGTTTAGTCAAAATATTCAAATTCTTTAAGCATATTTGCATGTGAATGGGCATGGGTGTGCCGGTGTGCTCAGGTAGGAGTCAGGGAACTTGAGGGAGTTGGTTATTTACTTTAACCACATTGAGTCCCAAAGGCCACCTGGCCTGGCAGCAAAGCAGCTTTACTCACCGAGCCAACTTCACTAGTCCAAATGTGCAATTCTTTGCCCCGTGACTGAATGACTCTGCACAATTTGACCTAGTTGATCTTGCCTCTTAGAGGTTTGATTTGTGCTGAGGTTCTGAGATGGCGCACGCCCGTGACGGGCTTTGCTTTCCATTTGTTTTCTCTCTTCCACTTTGCTGTTCCCCTTTTTCTTTTTTCTTTCTTTTTTAAGTATTTATTTATTTATATTTATTTATTAATTATGTATACAATATTCTGTTTGTGTGTCTGCCTGCAGGCCAGAAGAGGGCACCAGACCTCATTACAGATGGTTGTGAGCCACCATGTGGTTGCTGGGAATTGAACTCAGGACCTTTGGAAGAGCAGGCAATGCTCTTAACCTCTGAGCCATCTCTCCAGCCCCCCCCCCCACTTTTCTTGAGACAGGATTTCTCTATGTGGCCGTCTGTCCTGGAACTTTCTCTGTAGATCAGGCTGGCCTTGAACTCACAGAGATCCGCCTATTTCTGCCTCCTGAGTACTGGAATTAAAGGTGTGTACCACTACTGCCCAGCTCCATTTTTTTTCTTTAAGTGACACAAAAGTCAGATATCTCCATGCTTCTGCCTCCTACTGCTGGGATTAAAGGCTTGAGCCGGCGTACCTTCCATCAACAACTCTTTTTGTTTTGTTTGAGACACCTTCTCTGTGGAACAGCCTTCGCTGTCCTAGAACTCATTTTTTAAAATTGATTTTTATTGAGCTCTACATTTTTCTCTGCTCCCCTCCCTGCCTCTTCTCTCCCTCCCCCAACGTCCCCATGCTCCCAATTTACTCAGGAGATCTTGTCTTTTTCTACTTTCTACATCCCATGTAGATTAGATCTAGAACTCATTTTCTAGACCAGTCTGGCCTCAAACTCATAGAGATCCTCCTGTCTCTGCCTCTGAATCTCTGAATGCTGGGATAAAGGCATGTACCACCACCACCACCTGGTCCATCAACACTTTTTAAACATAACTTTTAAAAAGTGTTTGGTGTTTTCCCTGTATGCATGTTTGTGCATCACATAAATGTTTAACATTTTATTCTTTGAAAATTTCATACAGGTATACAATGTATTTTGAGTATATCTACCCCGTCAACCCAACTCTCTGAAACACTCCCAAAAGGTCCCCTTCATGTCTTCTTTTTAAAGTATGATTTCCATTTTATTTCCCCTGAAATGATGGGGGAAGCTTTGTTAATCAATCACCTCTAAGAAGTGGAACCTAATTAAGGCATGGCTAGCTTGAGCCCAAGGAAGAAAAACTGGGACGGACCAGATGCAGGCTCTCTCTAGGTGATTCCCACTGGACACAGCGGAGCTTGGACTTCCCATTCTCGTGGCGTGAGTTTCCCCTTATAATAAGTAAAAATATAATTGTTTATCTTCAAGCTGGCCTGGTTATTTCGCGAATCGAGTTAACATTTACAATTGGTACCCGGCTCGTGGGGCCACTTGAGTCTCTGGCAGCTCTGGCCAGCAGCGGCTACACGCGCTCATTCGGGCTTAGAATTCCCGCACATTGGCCCTGATTGGCCGCTACTGGAGGCCGAGGTGGAAAAAGCTGAGGAGCTCGTCAGCCTCTGCGGGTGGAGGCTGAGGAGCTTGTACCCAGCCCAGCTCCGCCACTACCGCCCTGGACAATGCACCCTCTGTCCTGAACAAGAGGCGCCTTTTCCAGTCCGACTGTCTTGTGGGGCTGTAGAACAGCCAAGGACCTTCACGGAGCACACAGTCTGTGATTTATACTAAACAACTTCTTGATTTAAGCATATCTTTCATCATTTAACCTAAAATCGGATTTAAGCCAAGCACGAGGCTCCAAGTGCACCGCGGCACCTACTGGCAGATAATGGTTATTGCACCTACTCAAGCTAACTAAACCACAGTTGAGATTTACTATTCTAAATATAATTTATAAGTTACTGATTTAAAAGAGCAATATGCCAGACAATCTAACCGTCCAAGGTTTCAATAGCTTCTTCACTTACACCATGTGTGAGGTTTTACAAGGTGCTATGATGCCTCACAGCACTATTTTTATTTCTAGGGTTTAGTCTTGTCCTCAATATTTTTTTTCTTAAAAATATGGTTTGACGGGGCTGGAGAGATGGCTCAGAGTTTAAGAGCATTGCCTGCTCTTCCAAAGGTCCTGAGTTCAACTCCCAGTAACCACATGGTGGCTCACAACCATCTGTAATAGGGTAGGGTGCCCTCTTCTGGCCTGCAGGCATACACACAGACAGAATATTGTATACATAATAAATAAATAAATATTTTTTTAAAAATATGGTTTGACAATAGGGAAATGGTGCAGTCTTTACAGACTGAATCCAGGCTTCTTAGGGAAGAAGTTAGGAATCTGAAGAAGGACACGGCCACCTTAACTAACAATTTTCAGTCAGCTGAGGTACTTTTAACCAGGGTACAGGCTGGTACAAAACTTCTTGAAAATGAGGTCGTACATCTAAAGGAGAATACAAACACTTTGATAACAAAACTCAGTCGAATGAGGTGCTTTTAGAAGTGGTACAGACTGATAACAAACTTTTCAAAAAAGAGATTGTACTCTGAAGGAGGATACTAAGACTTTACTTAATAAGGCTCGGTCAACTGAGATATTTTTGGAAAAGGTACAGACTGATAGTAACTTATTTAAAGAGAGATTCAGCACTCTGGAGAAGAAAATAGTTGTTTTGGCACATCAAACCCAGTCCATGACAGTGGGTGCTGAAGCATTATTTGAGAGAATTTGCACTGTTGAATGTATTAATCAGACTCTGTCAAAGGGGTAGGACAGATTGACTGAGAGAATGTCTCTCCAAGAAGGTAATATGCATGCCATGAAGATATGCCCCCTCTGAAAGCTTTTGTAATTACTCACTCAGTCTAAGTAGAGCTGTTTATGTGCACATGAGTATGGGGGCCTTCACTGGAGCATGGGTAACCCAAAGAAAAGTAACTCTGCCCTAACAGCCATCAATTGTCAATGGTACCTCAAGTAGGTGTGGGGATTTGTAAGCCCCTTCCTCATCCAAGCTGGATTCTCAAACAAGAATTTTAACCATCTGTTTTTGTGAATGTACAGGGACACAGGTGACACCTTGCACGTGGATGTGGAAGTGAGAGGACAACTTATGAGGGTCAGTTCTCTCCTCCCACCATGTGGGTCCCAGGGATCCAACTAAGGTCATCAGGCTTGGGGGTAAGTACCTGGAACTCATTCTGTAGACCAGGCTGGCCTCGAACTCAGAGATTTGCCTGCCTCTGCCTCCTGAGTGCTGGGATTAAAAGCATGTGCCACCACCACCTGGCAAGTTTGTCTTTCTGAAAAAAAGAAAATGCTTTAGCTCCCAGGAGCTCATTCGTGAGCCCCGAGGCAGCTGGTTTTCTTTTAATCAACTCCATCTTCCTTCCGGGCAAGGAACATTTGGGGAAAGTTCCACCTCTTCTTCCTCTTGTTCTCTCTTAACTTCTTCTCATAGACTGGATTCTCTCAGGTAGCAGCATGAGCTTTCTTATGTGTCTCCTCCATGTCTGGAGTTATGTTGTCCTCTATGTGCTGAGAGAACTGTTTCTTTTCTTTCTTTTTTTCTTTTTTGAGACAGTTTCTCTAGTAGCTCTTGGCTGTCTTGGTCACTCTGTAGACCAAGCTGGTCTCGAACTCAGAGATCCGCCTGCCTCTGGAGTGCTGGACACAAAGGTGTGCACCACCATCACCTCAAGCAATTCATATTTGACAAATGCTATCATCCTATATTTGGGTGTGTCATACTTATTTTTGTCCTGGATCACAAATCGCTTCCAAGAATAGGAGTCAGTTTTACCCTCTTGCTGTCTTTAAATCTTAACTTGGTATCTCTTAAAGTAGGACTTATTCAGTTGGGTGGTGGGGCTTGCGCCTTTAATATTAGTGAAGGCAGCAAATCTCTGTGAGTTTGAGGCCAGACTGGGCTAAAGAGTAAGTTCCAGGACAGGCTCCAAAGCTACACAGAGGAACCATTTCAAAAGAACAAAAAACAAACAAACAAAAAGACCTTATTCAAAAATGCTCACGAACACATTCCACAGACTAGAAACCAAAGTCACGCCTCCACGCAGACCTGCAGGTCTGGTGGTGCTAAGAGTGGGAAATCAGTAACAATTTTCAAAACCAAACATTCTAGCACAATACAATCAAAGATGTACAAATTTGAGACTTAAACAGGGAATTATAGTCAGAAAATACTTAAAATCTTTGCTTTTTCATAAACTGTTAGGCGGGTGGTGGTGGCGCACGCCTTTAATCCCAGCACTCAGGAGGCAGAAGCAGGCGGATCTCTGTGAGTTCGAGACCAGCCTGGTCTACAAGAGCTAGCCCCAGGACAGGCTCTAAAGCTGCAGAGAAACCCTGTCTCGAAAAACAAAAACAAAAACAAAAAACAAAAAAAACAAAAAAAAAATAAACTTACATTTCTATAAGAGCAAAAGACCCATGTACAGGAAAATCACTGCCATTCATTGCATAAATAGCCTCATGAGCACAGTACAAGGTGCACACGTGTGTGCAGGACAAAGGAACCAGCAAAGGTGAACGTGTGTGCAGAACCAAGGCACCAGCGAAGCCACACAATACGTGATTGTTACCAAAAACACCTCTGATTCATTGTTTGATTTGTGCATTTGAAACCTTTTACTGTTGACATTTTTTTCAACCCCCACAATCAGCTACAGCAATCCCCACATAGGGTTACAACCTACACTTAAGGGTCTATGCTCTAGGAAACAACGGAGCGAGCGCCAGGGTAAGAGTATGGGCTGTGAATGTGTGCAGCAGGCATCTGAGCTGGGCATCACTTACACTGTTGGACTGCTGCATGCATTCAAGCTTTGAAATTACCAGGATGAGTCTTGTGTCTCCCCCCACCCGAGTGACCTCTAGCTCTCGATCCCCCTGCCTCCAAGTGCTGGGATTACAGGCACCCACTCCCAGCCAACAACGTGGTCTTTATTCCAGAGAGTCAAGATGACTCCTAAGGAAAATTTCTCGACAGCTTGCTTCCTCTCACCATTCATTTCCTGTCCGCAAATTCTTCCCATCTCTTTCCATCATCCACCACTCAGCTGCTCAGGCTCCAAGATGACAGGCCTCTCTCATTTTCTATCTTTCCCCTTCACCCATCACCTGGTCACTGCTGATCTATTGGCAGTACTCCAAAATGCCCAAGTCTGCCAAAGCCACTACCACCTTTTATCCTCACCCCAAGGTTTGTCGGTTGGTTCATTCGCGTTAGCTGCTTCCTTTTCTCCCTTCCTGTGTGGAGTTGGGCAGGAGTTGGAGCCAAGGTTCACACATGCTCTACTGTGGAGCAACACTCCAATCTGTGCCCCTTTCCTGAGTCACACGATGCATCTACACAGCAACTAGAATGGGATTATAAACAATTCCCTCGTCTCCGCTGCCAGTCACTTTTCCTTATGCTCAGAGGGACTCCAAAGTTTGTACCTGGCTTTTGAAGACCTGAGACGGACTTTCTGAGCTGCTGTGCCGAGCCCTTTGATCTTTTCTCGCCTCCTGAGAATGGCAATTCTACTTCAATTGCAGGCTCTTTGCACTTGCTTTATCATTCTTTCCTGGAGCATGGCATAGGTCACGTCTCAGGCAGACACCAGCTTGGAAAATTCTTAAGTGAACTGGTTCCTGAAACGATCTCACCTTCTTGGTTAACTTTTGTATTGTCAGTACCTTGAAATTACAAGTATTGTAATGTGCATGCATTACTGAGAATTGGACTCAGGGCCTCAAATGATAATTTTTCTTTTTTTTGTTTTGTTTTGTTTTGTTTTTTGAGACAGGGTTTCTCTGCAGCTTTAGAGCCTGTCCTGGAGCTAGCTCTTGTAGACCAGGCTGGTCTCGAACTCACAGAGATCCGCCTGCCTCTGTCTTCCGAGTGCTGGGATTAAAGGCGTGTGCCACCACCGCCCGGCAATGATAATTTTTCTTGATCACCACAAAGTTTAGTTATATGAAGAATGAAAATTCACACTATATTTTAAACCTACTCTTTGCAAAATGTCATCCTTATTAGCTACTAAAGTAGACTTTTATCTCCTTAGAGACAGTGTCTTGCTTTGTGGTACAAGCTAGCTTTAAACATGGTCTTTCTGTCTAAGCCTCCTGGGTACTGGGGCTCACGTAAGCACAACCATGACTAAGTGTTTTTTACTTCCTGTCTTTCACACTAATGGGACAGACTCCAGCTGGGAGTCATTCATGACGTCATCGGTCTCCAGCGCTATAACAGCAACTTCACAATATAAAATGTATTACTCCTAGATATCAGGAAAAATTCACCAGTTGCTGTGTTAAAAGTAAATCTACGCTGGGCAGTGCACACACACCTTTAATCCCAGCGCTCAAAAGGCAGAGGTAGGAGGATCTCTGTGAGTTCAAGGCCAGCCTGGTCTACAGAATTAGCTCCAGGACAGCTAGGGCTGTTACACAGAGAAACCCTGACTCAAAAAACCAAAAAAAGTAATTCTACTGCAATGGGATTGGGTATCAGCTGATTCCCAGCCATGAATACAAACACGAATGGACAGAAAGGAATGATTTCAGCTGTGGCTTCTTGGTTCCAGAACAGAACATTTTTAGCATGTTACTCTTTTATTTAATGACTTCATCCTAGCAGCAGGGCTCGTGGACATTTTACACTTTGGATTGTATTACCATGTACTACTTGGGTGTGCTTAGACATACCTGCAATTCTGGCACTTAGAACATGGAGGCAGGAGGACCAAGTGTTTAAGTTAGCTGAAAGATAATAAACTCTATTTTAAAATTCTTCCCTTCTGGTCAGTCAGAACCATGTAGATCCTACAAACACGGGCACATTTAATTCTGCACTACAAGATGGACGCAGGAGCAACCCCAGGAAGCATTTGTGACACCACACACTATGTACAACCACACAAGTCTCAGTGTGTCTGGAGCTTCATCACTGGGCCTGTCCTTCTGCAGCTTTCCACTGGATCACCAGGATACAGCCCAGAGGGGACACACTGGGATACTGTGATGGACAAGGCCTGCAGGACACTGGTAACCCTAGCTGAGTGTGACCTTGAACATCTGATTTTTCTGTCTTCATCTGTGAGTGCTGGGGTTAAAGGCATGAACCTTCATGTCTCATTTTATGCACTGCTGGAGCTGAAACCCAGGGCTTTGCGTAAACCTAGCAAGCACTCTACTGACTGCTACGCTCCCGGCCCACACGTGAGAAACTTTAGATTGAACTCTTGTCTCCAAGAAGTCATATACTTCACAAAATTTGCTTTTGATATGTGTGAACATGTGTGTGCATATACAGGTACACATGCAAGTTGCACGTGTATGCACGTGGAGACCATTTTAATTTTTGAGTTTCTCTCACTGGTTCTGTTAGTTCACTGATCCAGCCAGTGCTCCTAGCCAGCAAGTCCCAGGGACCTTCCTGTCTCCCTGGCAATGGGACTGCAGGCATTTACCATTACACCCAGTTTTTAACTGAGTGTTGATCCAAACTCAGGTTCTCATGTTTACAAGGAAAACATTTTAGTGACTGAGTCATCTCCTCAGCCCCACAAAACATTGTAACTTTTTGTGGTACTGGGTGACCTGCTGCTGCTAACTAGACACTTTACCACTGAGCTCCGTTATCAGCCTAGTGTTTCCTTCTTTGAACAGGGTTCTTGCTCAAGCACGCCTCCTGTTCAGCATTCCCAGCCACTAGGTCTTTTAGTGTATGCTATCATGTTTAGACATTTTCAGTAACATTTAAGATTGTTAGCTGGGTGCAGCACTTATTTATAACCCCAGCACTAGAGAGGCTGATGTAGAATGGAGCATCTGAGGCCAGCCCAGGCTACAAAGATTGTCTCAAAAATAAAGAATGCACCAAAACTGCCACCAGGATCGTAGAGCAATTTGGGCATTGGTTAGGTGCTCTTTAAAGGACTAAATACAGGTACTAACGGCAGTGAACTGATCAAGATAAGACCTTTTGCATAAACTGAAAGTTACCAACACCTTATCTGATGATGAGACACAGACTGAGAGACACCCAGCAAAATCTTAGTGTCTTACCCTCTGCCCAACACCAAGCTCCTATAATTGCTCAATTAACCAGTTCAGCTACCTCTGACCAGGTTAAACAGTACCCAATGACCCTGCAAACAAAGGCTTTTTCCCATGCCATATGCTATTATGATCTTTTGTGTCTGGACACCTTCTAGGTCAGAGCAAAAGCACATTTTTACTTCTGTGTAAGTTCAATGCAGTTACAGGTCTAGCTTTGTAAATGCTGTCTGCTCAGGTAAATACTATTGCCCATTATGCCCTCAAAGATAATGTCTATTTGACCTCATATTCTAGGAAGAAAACAATAACCAAAGAAATGGAATATAACTTCCTAGAGATTCTTAGAACCTTTTCTTCTGAATACTTACCCATAATTTTTGTTTTGTTTTTGTTTTACATTTTTGACAAGGTCTCCTGCATCCAAGGCTGGCTTCAAACTTGCTATGGCACAGAGTGACCATGGATTCCCCTGCTTCTATCTCCCAAGAGCTGGGATGTGTGCCACCATGCCTGGTTTCTGAATTGTGGGCGATAAGACCCAGAGCTTCAGGCATGACGGCTCTGACAATTAGGTTTCATACCGAGCTATTATGTAGATACTTTTCTTATTTCTTAGGAATATTTTGAGTTGAAAAGTTGTACCTAGAAATGCTAACCCAGGATGTTAACCCTTTACTAAGTAAGGGTATTGTTTCCCACAGAAGCCAAACAGAAAACAAAATGTTACTAACATTGTCTATTTATTCATTAATAAAAAGTGCATAGTACAGCCCTTTACCCCAATCCAAGTACTCAGTAAAAGATTAACAATAAATGCTAGATGGCACGAACTGATTTGTTTGGCATAATTTAAACATTTAGAAACAGCAAATTACATTTAGTACATCACATGACCACTTTTGCTTTCAACAAATAATCATTGGACATGTAACGAAAACTCAGGATTCCTCACCGAGAAATATAAGACTGTCCCTAGTTTCTACTGCAAAAACAAAATTTAATCATTTGCTATTAAGTCTCCTCATTCCTTCTTCAAGTTGCTGTTTTGTGATTTAAACTGAGTTGGTCCAATTTGAGCATAAAATCACTGAAAGCGACAAACTTTCAGTTACGTGACAGACTTCCACAATCTAAGACATCAGTGAGTTCATAAACACTATCATAGATACTAAATGGAGCCACAGGACAGCGATACTCATGGATACTCTGGAGAACCACTGTGCATTATGAAACATGCCTTCCTAAACATGGGATAGTGTTTAGATGCATGATAGAATCTTTCGCTGGAAACAGTCCTAGTGTTAACCTGTCCCATGTGGAAGAGAGAAAACAAAACTACTAGATTTTTAAATAACACATTATGAAATGACTCAAACTCTGGAGAGCACACGGCCCAGACTGATGGGAACGTAAGATTTCTCCTTTACTTCCTCTGTTTTAAGAGAACTGCAGCTACAGAGCAAGTGAAGGTTTGCAAGCCAAATAAATAATGGTATTAGGAATGTGCTCAATTGAGACATGCAGAAGCTTCAAGAAGAGAGACATTTAAATTATTAGTGAGGTTAATAATAACAATATTCTATACAGGATACCACCATTTTAGGAATACAGAAAATTTTCCATAGCAAACAAAATAACAAAGAATAAAAAATAAAAACCCAAGATCAAGTACTTCTCAAAGAAACTCAACTGTTAACAGGCACTGAAATGTCTGGATTGGATTTTTCTATACAATTGTGCTCATATATACTTCCGGTGAACATGTAACAGCCTTTTCTGTGTTGGAATGCAAAACCTCTGAAGGGATAAAGAACCAGGGCAGTGTCACCAACTCAAGGGAGGGCTCGTGCAGGGAGAGGCTCGGCTGTTCACAGAGTGTGCATGTGACGGAAACGCGCACACAGAGTAAGAATCCACACTTCTAACACTCGTGTTCTCTACCCACATTTTGTCCATTCTTTTTTAACCAAGGTCAAGTCTCAACTACTCGCGGCGACTGAGTGAACACACCAGCTCTCCACTGGGTGTCGCTCCAGTGAGTTAGAAAACGGACTGCTGGGGGCACATGTGCAGGTCTCCAAAGAGTGAGGACACAAAAGGAAATTCTACAGGGATTTAGTTCCCTTTGATGCCATTCCAATCTTGTTCAGCTTTAAATCCCCCGCCCCATTTCCCCTTCTGAGGCAAGGTATTCCTATGCAGCCCAACCTGACCAGAAATTTATTACTTAGTCTAGTTTGGCCTCAAGACTGCCGCCATATCTGGCTTTTGGTAAACTGGCTACCAGAAATGAAGCAGGGGAAACTAACAGTTGGCCACAGAAAGAGAGAAACCCTTCTTTCACCCTGTGGTCTTCTTTTGTTCGGGATTTAACTTACCTGGGTTAAGTCACCCTTTATAAGCATAAGTACCTAAAAGATGGTTCTATTATTTCAAGCATTGAGCATTGAGTCAGGAGGAATGTCAGCAGCCAGGACCACAGCACAGGCCAAAGTGATGCCCTGAACCATGCTTCTGGGCCAGAGGGTACCCACCACATAGGGGAATAAGCAGTGACGTGCAGCCAGGCCAGAGGTCTGTCAGTGGCACAAGGACAGACAATTTTATTTAGTTTACACAAAGTTTCTCAGATCTATACAGTGACAGCCTAGATTGACCTGGGGAGGAAATCTTTACATTGATAGCAAAGTATATTCTAGTCCCAACGGATCATCTGCAGCTACTTCCTACACAAAAACTCCAGGCCGTCCACGTATGTCCAGATGCCATTTGTATTCAGTGCTTTTTGAGCTAGAGAATAATGCAACCTTTTACTTTTTAAATACATTCTAAAATTTCAGTTTCTGATACTCCTTTCCACTCCAATACATCCACTTCCCACTACTAAACATAACCAATCGAGCTGAGAGGTGTGATTCTTGTTTGGAAATAAAAGTATTTTCCCCCTTTTCCTGGGAATAAACCAATTTTTCTTCGTGTCAGAAGGGCAATAAAAGACTAAATTTTTTTTTCAAATAAAAAGTTGTGAAAATAAATGGGAATTAATATGTCAACCCCACACACTGATGTAGGATGATTCCATTCTAATAGGTAAGTGTTGGAATGGGAGAGAGGCTTGCTGAGAGGCATTCGCTTCAAGAGACAAAATACAGCCCATGTTAGCCCAGGGTAGAGTGTATCTGGCAAAGGCAGAATTGACTCTTCCTTTCATGAGCCGTGTAAGGCTAGTGTACAGTGGCTTTCAACGACACGCAATGGATTCTAAACCAACCACTATATTAATCAATCGTGTTTATTTAAAGTATTCTTAACATCAGAAATTTTTAATGTGAATTTAAAAAAAATCATTAAACAACCAGTTTACTTTTCCTATTCTAGCCACATGAGCCATCTATGTAGCCACCCGGATCGCAGCTGGAGGCTCTAAGGAACATAGGCTAAAAGCTTCACTGTCCCAAGAACTACAGAAAACTGCCAATGTAAAGTAAATACAGTGTGGCTCCGTCATTCACACCAGATAACCCCAAATAAATACCTTATGGAAAAAATTAAAATCTATTAAAACCACTTAAAATACTTAAATGCAGAAATCTCAATTTTCCTTCAGTTGGGCAAGAAACCACCAAAGACATTATGATCACGGTTCCAGGGACAATGAGTGGAATGTTTAAAATTAGGCCAACCAACAAAGCCCTGTGAACGTTCTGAGAGATCCATTTACTCAGGTATACCGTAAATAAGAACTGAGCAACACAAGAAGCAAAAGTCAATTTGCATGTGAAATTTCTATAAGCTCATGAAAACAATACCATCCCCAATTGCAGATGGAAAAGGAAAAACAGCTAAGAGTACTCTGGTCATCTTCAGTCATTTGGTCGTGCACAGCGTTAACAATCTGTTTCCCACATAAGCGTTAGTCCACAGGCGGAGCAGGTGGGTCCTGTCCCTGGCATTAAAAAAGAATGGGTGGAGAGACTTTTAACACACCTAAGAAGTAAAAAGGGAGCAGCACACCTGTCCCCAACACCGTCATGCTAAATTTGTACTTGGAGTCCTCAAGTTTTTACACAGGGAACATAAGGTTTTATACGGGGAACTGTGGTCTGGCAGTGTCTGCCCCATGCTTGCTTGTGTGTGGAGAAAGGGAAGCAGCCACCATGAGGTGGTGTCTGTCCTCTCTCTCCCTGATGTGATGGCTGAGTGCAGACACTCCCACTGGAGACTCTGATTTCTCACTGTGGGATGTGTGCCAGAATGTGGCTTGGGTGCTTGTGCTTCTTACCACTAGAAGGGAAGCCCAACTTCCAGTGAAGCCTGTAGTAAGAGAACAGAAACTGGCCACGCATGCATGAGTGCATGTATGTATGTGTATATATATATATATGTCTAGAGCAGGCCTTGCACACTATCTCGGGTACCTCAAAGGTTGGCTTCACACACATTGGCCAAGCACTCCCAGTTAAGCTATCTCCTCAGAGCATATGAGAGCACTGCCAATTTTTGTTTCTTTTGAGACAAGGGGATTTGTTAGGTAGCCTATGTGCTGGAATTACATCTGTGTAGAGCGTGTTCTGCTTCAGATCGTTAAGCTTCCTCAACACTAAACTAACTGGATTTTTGGTTTGTTAACCAATAATCCATCTATTTAGTCACCTTTATGTTATGTTGGTTTTTGCTACTTGCATTAAAAGCATCTGAGCTAAAAGAAGATGAAAGCTATGCCAAGCCACAGGGGCTGAGGTACGAGGATCCTGAGAGAGAGAAAATAACCAAATTTTAGGGCTGCTGGGAAGGCGTTATTTCCTTCCTGGCATGCTGAAGGGGGAGCAGCACTTCTACTGCAGTTTGGTTTCTCTGTTCCTTGCTTAAGACACAGAAACTACTGTTCCTAGGACCAATAAGGTCCAGGAGTGTATCACCTGTGATGACTTCTAAGTCAGTTTAAGTTGGATTGCTTTATCTCTAAACACTGGAGATATTGTTTCCTGACAAAAATAATAAAGGTGTACACACAGTGTAAGAAAAAAGGCTAAGAAAAAATATTCTACACAGGCAAGTTCTTTAAAAGAAAAGCCTGAAGTACGTTAAAGTTTTCCTTTCTGCTGCCTTCCCTCCTTGCCCTTCACTAACTCCCGCTGCCTCCCAGGGGTCAGAGTTAAAGGGTGTGTGTGCCACTGACACCCTTCTTAGCTGACAGCATGGGGCGTGTCGACCGCTCTACCGAAGCTCCACAGTGCAGCCCGATTCTCACTGTATACTTGGTTTCCTTTTAAGTTCTAACATTAACAACATAAGGCTGCAAAAATGCAGCAATTAAGAACCACACTTTGGGGCTGGAGAGATGGTTCAGAGGTTAAGAGCACTGGCTCCTCTTTCAGAGGATCCAGGTTCAATTCCCAGCACCCACATGGCAGCTCACAACTGTCTGTAACTCCAGACCCCGGGAATCTGACACTTTCACACCAACTCACATGAAATAAAGTTAAATAAATTATCAAAAAAAAGAACCACACTTTGTGAAGGCTGAATAACAGAAGTAAGAGTAGTTTGGTTCTAACATGTAGCTTCAACATGAAAAAAAAGAAAGCTATTTTGTTTGTTTTTTTGAGATGGGGTTTCCAAACTAGGCTCTAACTTGCTAAGTAGCTCTAGCTATCTGGCTCTAACTAGCAAAGGATGACCTTGAACCTCTGAGTGCCCTACCTCCACCTACCCAGTGCAGGGATTACAGGTGTGCCACCACACCCTGTGTGTGAGATGCTGAGGAGCCAATGCAGGGCTTCATGCACACTAGGCAAGCAGTCTACCAACTGAGCCATATAGTTAGCCTGAACACTTTTTTTTAATGGATGCTGTGTCATTTTATAGATACTATCACCTTCTAAAATAGAACAAGGCGTAGTACAAGGGGGCCTAGAACTCACAAGGTAGACTAGGCTAGCCTTGGGTTTGTGGTAACCCTCCTGATCTACCCTCCCAAGTGCAGAAATTACAGATGAGCCATACCTAGCTCTGTTTGTTATTTTTTTATGTTTACCTCCACAAAAGACAACCGGGGACTGAAAATTTTATTTTGACTACAATGAAAGAATTCAGTCCAAGAATGAAGTTTTCTCCTGGATAATTTAGATACTTCAGTCAAAACAAACACCCCCACACTAACCCAAAAGGATGAGTAATTCTTACACTGTGAGGACTGGAGGGCTTTCCGGGGAGGCTGGAGCCTCTCAAATTCGGAGGCCTGAGTAAGAACAGGAGCACTGCAATCACCACCCAGGCCATCAGGATCACAGTGATGCTGATACTGCTGTCGCTGGAGGGTCCTGGCACTGAAGACAAACAAGAGGAACAGCTGGAGCGAAACCGTAAAACTGTGAGATAAAGGTAAAATAGATCCTAATGCTAAAAATCACAGTAAGAAAAACACTAATAATTTAGAGTAAAGCTGTAAACGAATATATTTCAATTTCTCGTTCCTTCAAGTGAGAAAAATCTACAAGGTATAACTTATGTTAGTCACAACCCAAATTATAGTAAAGACTTTATATAGTAAAGAACTAGTCTAATAGTTCTTTTTAATTTTTTTATTTATTATGTATACAGTGTTCTGCCTGCATGTATGCATGCCTGCTATCCAGAAGAGGGCACTAGATCTCATTACAGATGGTGGTGAGCCACCTACCATGTGGTTGCGGAGAATTGAACTCAGGACCTCTGGAAGAGCAGCCAGTGCTCTTAACCACTGAGCCATCTCTGCAGCCCCATTTAATAATTCTTTACAATTTTATCTTTTATTATGTGTCTGTGTAGGAGTCGGGTCGCCAGAGCTGGGGTAATGGGCAGACTGTGAGTCATCTGACACACATTCTAGGGATAGAACTCTGGGCCTCTGCAAGAAGCAGCCCAACTGAATGTAGTAATTCATATTTTTTAAATATTTTTTATGGTTTATTTAACTTTTTCACTTTATGTACATTGGTGTGAAGGTGTCAGATCCCCTGCAACTGGATCTTCAGACAGTTGTGAGCCACCCATGTGGGTGCTAGGACTTGAACCCGGGTCCTCTGGAAGAGCAGTCAGTGCTCTTAAGCACTCAGCCATCTCTCCAGCCCCAGTAATTCATATTTTGTGTTAAGAAAAAACTGAGTTGTACAATGCAACCATAGACGGTCACATACATCAAAACAGTCGGTTCCTGCCAACAGAGTCTGTATAGTTATCAGATTTTCTGTGCGATGGCTCCATACATAAAAAAAAAGAAAGAAAAAACTGAGACTCTGGGAAGACACTTATCACTGTGCCACTCCATATTCAACAGTTTTGCATTGATTGCAGAAGGTTAATGGACTTAGGAAATCACAAATCCATAGATTTTTCTGAGATTTAAAGAAGCTGATTAAGAATGCCTAATGGGGGCTGGAGAGATGGCTCAGAGGTTGAGAGCACTGGCTGTTCTTCCAGAGGTTCTTGATTTCAATTCCCAGCAACCACATGGTGGCTCACAGCCATCAATAATGAGATCTGGTGCCCTCTTCTGGCCTCCAGGCACACATGCAGGCAAAACACTGTATACATGATAAATAAATCTTAAGGGAAAAAAAGAATACCTAATGGAATCAGGTGGTGGTGGTACAAGCCTTTAGTCCCAGCTCTCAGCAGAGAGAGGCAGGTGAATCTCTGAGTATGAGGCCAGCCTGGTCTACAGAGTGAGTTCCAGGACAGCCAGGGCTATATAAAGAAACTTTGTCTCAAAAACAAAACAAAACAAACCAATTTAGCTGGGTTGGTGGTGGTGCACACCTTTAATCCCTGTACTTGGGAAGCCTATGTGGGAGGATCTCTGTGAGTTCGAGGTCAGCCTGGTCTAGAAGAGCTAGTTCCAGGACTAGCTCCAAAGCTACAAACCCCTTTTTGGAAAAAACAACAAAAAAATATGTTTATCCTTTTAATTTTTTTCCTTTTTCTTTTCTTTTTTTTTTTTTTTTTTTTTTGAGACAAGGTTTCTCTGTAGCTTTGGTGCCTGTCCCAGAAGTAGCTCTTGTAGACCAGGCTGGCTTCAAACTCACAGAGATTCTCCTGCCTCTGCCTCCAGAGTGCTGGGATTAAAGGCGTGCGCCACCACCGCCCAGCTTTATCTTTTTCTATTTGTGTGTGGGTCAGGGGGTAACTTTTTTTATTTATTTTTTATTTATTATGTATAGAACATTTCTTCCATGTGTGCTTGCAGGCCAGAAGAGGGCACCAGATCTCATTATAGATGGCTGTGAGCCATCATGTGGATGCTGGGAATTGAACTCAGGACCTCTGGAAGAGCAGCCAGTGCTCTTAACCGCTGAGCCATCTCTCCAGCCCCCAGGGGGTAACTTTTAAGATCTGGTTCTTTCTTTCCACCATGTGAGTCCTAGGCACTGAATTTAGGATATAAGCCTTGGTGCTAAATGCTTTTACCAGCTGAACCATCTTACCTGAACTTCACTAGATCCTATTCTTCTTACACAGGGTCTACCCATCATTCGTTATCATCAGGTCTCCAGGGTAACCTAGGCTGGCCTCACATTCCTTTCCCTAACTCCCAAACAAGTGTGTCATCCAAAACTCCAGTAACATGAACCTCTCTGCTGACCAGCCCAGTGAGTAACCACTGCTGATCCATCCGACTCTGAGCACACTGGTTTGACCTTTGCTGGTGTGATTTGGTCCTACTTAACTAATCTTCCCTTCTCCCAACCTTATCTCTTCTAGTTACTCCACATTCTTGAGCCAATGTCCCCCTCACCTGGCTGTACATCAATAAGGCCTGTGACCCACATCGCAGATTCTGAGGCCCTGCATCAGACCATCTGACTCAGGAGCAGCATATGGGTGTGGTCTGATACTTTTTTAAACCTTCCCAAATGAATATGATGTAATAATAATTCAATACTACTCATGCAAACTCAGTCCTTCCAAAGCACTCCATATCCTCCACCCTGTCTAGCATGTGTTCACAACCAACTCCCATTAACTCTTTACCTCCCTTTTCTATAAAGATCCCATTCCTTCTGCTACTGTCCTGCTACCTTTCCCAAAGTATCATGGCATTTCTCAGTTGAAGAAATGGCTTCCCAGCTTCCTTAATTAGATGATCAGATTGTTGCTGCTGATTTCCAAGGCTGGGGATCAAACCCAGGGCCTTGGATGTGCTGAACAGCTAGATCTCTGTGAGATCAAGGCTAGCCTGGTCCACACAAAGAAACCCTGCCTCAAAAAAGAGGAAGAATAAGAGGAAGGAGGAGGAAGAAGAAAGAATTGCCTGAGGCGGTCACAGAGAGGTAGGTGACAAGTAATGCTTTAAAAAATTATTTTTAAGTGGTATGTGTGCATCTGTGTGGGTACTGGAAGAGAACTTCAGATGCTCTGGAGCTACACTGAAGGCACTTATGAGCTGCCTGACATAGAAGCTGGAAACTAGGGGCGAGAGAGATGGCTCAGAGGTTAAGAGCACTGGCTGCTCTTCCAAAGGTCCTGAGTTCAATTCCCAGCAACCACATGGTGGCTCAAAACCATCTGTAGTGAGATCTGGTGCCCTCTTATAGCCTGTAGGCATATACGCAGACAGAAATCTGCATATATAATAAATAAACAAAATCTTATCTGGATTCAGTCCTCTGCAAGAGCAGCAAGCTCCTAACTGCCAAGCCATCTCTCCAGTCTACACCAAGCTTTTAACATAAGGAATATAATTTAGTCTGGTTTTATTTAAAAATTACATTATTTACTTATTTTGTATATGCATGAGTATAAGCATACATGCCATAGCACACGGGTTGCAGTCTAAGGACACCATGAGAAAGTTAGTTCTCTTCTACTGTGTGTGTGTGTCCCAGGGAAGTGAACTCAGACCACCAAGATGGGAGGTAAGCAGCTTTATCTGTTGAGCCATCTTACTGGTAATTGCTTTGTTTGTTTTGACATCTCATGCATCCAGATTGGCCTCAAATATGCTACGTAGCCACAGTGGTTTGAACTCCTGATTCTCTTGTCTCTGTCTCCAAAATGCTAGGGTTGCAGGCCTGCACCACTACTCCTGGTTTGCTGAACTATGAAAACTAATTAGTGCCATTCTAGGAAGTAAATCTGGCATATGAGCACAATAAAATTCTACAAATCAGAGGTAAAGCAGGAGGCAAAGGCGACAGAATTTAAGTAGCAGCAAAGAAGAGAATGGAAGGAACAATGCTTAGACATTAAAAAAACATACTAAGGAGGATTTGAGGAGGTTAGGCACAGTAGGTTCAAGGATAGCCTGAGCGAGGTAATGAGTCTGAAGCCAGCCTAACCACACAGTGAAATCCTGTGTGAAGAGAGATGGGCTAAGGTGTGATTCAGTAGTGGAGTGCTTGCCTACCATGCATAAGTACTGAAGTTTGATCTGAAACAGCGTAAGAAATAGTCTTTTAAAAAGATTCTGTCAGGCACTGGTGCACGCCTTTTAATTCCAGCACTTGGGAGGCAGAGGCAGGTGGGAATGTCTGTGAGTTCCAGGATAGTCAGAGTTGTTACACAGAGAAACCCTGTCTTGAAAAACTAAAATAGAAAAAAGACTCTACAAAGCCCTAACAATGTTTTTCATATTCAGAGAAACCTCTGAACTGTCTTTCACAGTGCTTCTATGAAAAGTCTAGCAATGCTCTTCAGATGGCTGCCTTCTGTAATAAGAAATCCTTACTAAAAGGTAACTACAAAATGCAGGGACTAGAGGATGAAGATGCTAAGGCATGGCAAGTGTAGATCTAGAAGACAGAAAGAATTTGCCTCCAAAGCCTCTTTGCCTTCAAGAAACAGAACAGTTGACATAAGATAACTAAGTAGCCAATGGTAGCAGGTGGACACTTTTAATCCCTACCTAGCAAAAAAAGCCTAAGTAAAACAGAGTTACTAGATACATACTAGTTATAGGACCAAGAGTCACTAGATACACAGTTACTAGACAAAAGACAGTCACTAGATACATAGTTACTAGACAAAGGAAAAAACTTTAAAGAGTTTTTAAGAACAACAGAGGGCTGGAGAGATGGTCAGAGGTTAAGAGCACTGACTGCTCTCTTCCAGAGGTCCCAGGGTTCAATTCCCAAAAATCACATGATGGCTCACACCCATCTGGAATGAGATCTTGGTGCATGCTTCTGGCGTGCAGGCATGCAGGCAAAACACTGTATATATAATAAATAAACAAATCTTAAAAAAAAGAACAACAGAGATTCTAGGTTTCTATCTGTAAAGAATTTTAAGTTATGTAAAGTACATTTTTCTAAGTTGTATGACAAGTGGTTTCTGTTTTACTACTGATAATGTCTAAAAAATTGTATTTATTTCTATATTATATTAAAAAAACAGAGACTGGTACCACTAAGACGGTAAGACTATGGGCAGGGCAGTGGTGGTGCAGGCCTTTAACCCCAGCACTCAGGGACAAAGACAGGTGGATCTCTGTTAGTCTACAGTCTGTTAGGCTGGTCTACAGCGAGAGTTCCAGGACAGCCAGGGCTGCTACACAGAGAAATCCTCTCTCAAATAAACAAAACAAAAAAGAAAGAAAGAGAGAGAGAAAGAAAAAAGGTAAGACTACTGTCAAAATGTAGATAGAGTGAGGACCAGGAACATGGCTTTGTAGTTAAAGGCACCTGCCACCAAGCCTGATGACCTGAGTTTGGGTGCCATCCTCCAATATCTTTTTAGGATATACCATCCTCAAGACATTTTTTTAAAAAAAGATGCAGAGCGAGCAGGAGTTGTGAGGCTATCTGGAAGAATATTCCAAGCATGGGGAACCAATGATGCCCCTGCATGAGGATCCAGTGGGATGTGGGATGTGCTCAATACTGCCCATCACTAGTTTAGAAGTGGGATGAGGTTTGGATACCAGAGAAAGACTCATCACAGGAGCAGTCAATCATAGCCAGGTCATAGCCCTCCCAGGACATAACATGGGACTTCTATTATGCATCAAATTAAAAAAAACCCTTAAGAGTTTTAGATGAGTGGGCTGATGGGGCGGCCCACAGGTCCTGAGTTTAATTACCAGCAGCTATATGGTGGCTTACAACCATCTATAATGAGATCTGATGCCCTCTTCTGGCATGCTGGCATACATGCATGAAGAACACTGTATTCATAATAAATAATCAAATCTTTAAAAAAAAGTTTTAAGTGAGAAGAAGGCAAACGCAAACTATTATTTGGACAGCTATTACGTTAAGAAAAACAGAGAAGATAGTTAAGAACATATCAGGCTGGTATGGTGACAAGACCCTTTGATCCCAACACTTGGGAGGCTGAGGCAGACAGATCTCTGTGAATTCTAGGCCAGCCTGTTCTACATATTGAGTTCCAGACCAGCCAAGGCTACATAGTAAGACCCTGTCTTAAACAAACAAAAGGAACCTATTATAAAAACTTACAGGAGATGGAACAGGTAGGAGGCAGAATGGGGTGGTATGAAGTATAGTTTTGGTTAAATCCCAAAAGTAGATGATAATGGATGGACCCCTGAGAGTCAAGAAGAGTCAAGGGTAACTTTCAGGGCAGGGATACCACAAACTTATGGGAAAGACAAAGGAAGAAAAGCAGCCATGGCAGATACTTCTAGGAGCTCAGTTCTGAAGAAGACAGTTTTTTTTTTTTTTTTTTTTGGTTTTTCGAGACAGGGTTTCTCTGTAGCTTTGAAGCCTATCCTGGAACTAGCTCTTGTAGACCAGGCTGGTCTCGAACTCACAGAGATCCGCCTGCCTCTGCCTCCCGAGTGCTGGGATTAAAGGCGTGCGCCACCACCGCCCGGTGAAGAAGACAGTTTTAAGGTGCCTGTGAAGCATTACAGTAGACATGTCCAGAAGATAGTCACCAGCACATAAGTAATGAGTCATGAGACTTGAGAACATAACCAAGGGAGTGTATGAAGGGAACAGCTCCAGGGAATGAGCTAATGAGGCCTGAGGGGGAGAAGGAAGACAGAGTAATTAGAAAGTTAGAACTGGAAGGAAAACATGGATAGAGAGAGTTGGGAAGACTGAACAAGCACAGGTTCACAGTAGATAAAGAGTAGCTTTATGTAGAAATGGGAGAAGATAGGAAATTATGTCAAGGATTGTGCTGGTTAGACAGCCACATCAATGATGTGTTTGCCATGCAAACATGGAAAACTAAAATCCACTTAAAACCTGAGAGTTTGGAAAGAAATTCTAGGCAAAAAACAAAACAAAACAGTTAAGCATGGGGCTGGAGAGATGGCTCAGAGGTTAAGAGCACTGCCTGCTCTTCCAAAGGTCCTGAGTTCAATTCCCAGCAACTACATGGTGGCTCACAACCATCTGTAATGGGGTCTGGTGCCCTCTTCTGGACTGCAGGTATGCACACAGAATATTGTATACATAATATATATATATCAGTTAAGCATGGCTTAATGCCCATGGCTCCTTTAAGAGAGGTTTTCCTGATTCAGGGGTAGCAGAAAAAAGCTGTGCAGTTTTGAAATGGCGGCTTTCTGGGCTGTGCTGCCAGTGTGAACTCTGGCTTTTACAGGAGGCCAAGCATTTAAGTGGGATTTGTGGGCAGTGTGCTACAAGTTACTTGGTGGCAGCATGGGCCAACTGGTTATGAGAGTTGAGGTGGTGTTAAAGTTAAAATCTTCCTTCTTATTTAAACAGAAAAGGGGAGGTAATGTGGAATTCCCCTCTGTATGTTGTGAATACCATTGGTTAATAAAGAAACTGTCTTGGGCCTGTGATAAGACAGAATAGTGGTAGGCGGGGAAAACTAAATTGAATGCTGGGAGAAAGAAGGCAGAGTCAAGAGAAGCCATGTAGCCCCGCCAGAGACAGGCGCTGGTAAGCCACAGCCTTGTGATGATGGTACAAAGATTAATGGAGATGGGTTCATTTAAGTTCATTTGAGTTAGCCAGAAAAATGCTTAAGCTATTGGCCAAACAGCATTGCAAATAATATGGTTTCTGTGTGATTATTTTGGGGATAAGCAGCTGGGAACAAACAAATGGCCTCCTTCTACAGGGCCCTGAGTTCAATCATCAGAACCCACGTGTGAAAAGAGTGGGCATGGTGGTACACTTTTAATCCCAGTGTTGTAAACTGGGGATGGGGGATTCTTCCCTGATGCTCACTGGCCAGCCAAGCAGTCTAGCCTAATGGTTCGCCCTAGATCCCATTAGAGACCTTGTATCACAAACAAGGTGGAAGGCTCATGAAGAATGGCATCTGCAGTGGACATATGACTTTCACACACATGTGCACACACTTGGTATGTACAGCAGCACATAGGTACTCCTGTACACATGAACACACACCACAAAGAAATAAATATGGCTGTTTATGCACACCTTTAATCCCAGCACTTGGGAGGCAGAGGTGGAGGCAGGCAGTCTCTGTGAGTTAAAGGCTAGCCTGATTTATATTTATATAATGGGCTCCTGGCTAGCCAAGGCTATATAGTGACACCTGTCTCAAACAACAACAACAACAACAAAAAAAAAAACCCAAAGATGCCAAAAGTTTGTTTTTTGTTTTTTTTTTTGTCCTGAAACTCACAGAGATCTACCTGCCTCTGCTTCCTGAGTTCTGGGATTAAAAGTGTGCGTTACCACCACCTGGCCAAAAGTTAAGTTTTGATAAAAGAAATAAATAGTATAAAGCAGCAAAGAACTATTAATGAGAAAAAACACTGGGTGCCTTTAGCAACCGTGCAAATAAATTAAAACTTGCAACTTAAAAACCTAAAACATATTCACTGGCTAATGCCAAAGCTCATGTAGATTCTACAAATGGGAACGCAAGTATTTCTCTACCATTTATCTTTTTGGCTTATGTTTTATTTATGTTATAGTTGCCTGGTTTGTTGACTAATTGAGTAAATAAATTTTCTGTCTTTTGAGACAGGTTTCATGTATGCCGGGCTGGCCTCATAACTCACTAAGTAGCAGAGACTGATCCTTCCCAGTGCTGGCAATACAGGTATGTATCCCTAAAATGTCCTCTTTATTCGGTGCTGGGGATTCAAATCTGGGACTTCACAGATGCTACAACAGCATAACTGAGAGACCCTATCTCAAAAACAAGGTGGAAAGTGTAACTTGGGGCTAGTCAGAGCAGAGCACTTGCCCAGCATGACTGAGAGCAAGGTTAGAAAACCAGCACCACACAAGAAACAGACAACATAATCTGGCGGCCAAAGCCTTTGGATGTGTGCATGAGACTTCAGAATGCTTGAATATGCTTTCTGATGTAAAAATTATTTTTGATTTGGAATCAGGTTAGAAATATCAAATTAAATATTTTGTATATTAATAATGCTGTTTGATCAGCATTTCTTGGTCATTTGATTTTGCATTTTGCACTTCCCAGGATCTATTCTTTTGGTCAAAATATGAAGTATTGATACAGTTTGAGGGTGGTTTTTTGCTTTTGGGGGGGAACTTTTGGGTGTGTATGTATATGTATGTGTGTGGGTATGTGTGTACACGGTGGACAGAAAATTGGATAACAGTTATATCTATCCTCTTCCTTCCCCCAATAGAAATAAAACAAATTTTTACATTTGTTAAAAAAAAAAAAAGAAATATCAAATTAAAGAAAAGCTTCCACCGGTCAGTGGTGGTGCATGCCTTTAATCCCAGCACTCTGGAGGCCAAAGCAGGCGTATCTCTGTGAATTCAAGGCCAACCTGGTCTGTAGAGCAAGTTCCAGAACACTCAAGGCTTCACAGAGAAACCTTGTCAAGAGAGAGACCCCATAAATATGTTTTCTCCCTGATGGACATCTACAGTAGACTCTGTAGACATCCTTCACAAATTCCCTCCCGTACTTTTCCACCCTGGAAGCCTGGAGCCCCTATCTGTCCTATTAGTCTCCCACAAACATGTTTTTCGCTGAAGAAGCTACAAAGCAAGAGTCATGTTGTTTTTCACACAGGTTCTTGCCATGTACCACAAAATAGCCTAGAATTCACCATTCTGTTGCCTTGGCCTGCCATGTGGGATTTCAGCCATGCACTTCTACCCACGAGAGAAGAGCTACAAATCATTGACTCTTCCTTGAGGCATCTGTACCCTCACTTGAAGCAGTCAAAACATTTGAGTATATATTAAGCATCAAATATATAACCAAGAGCCACTTACCATAAAATAAACTAAAAGCTGGGCAAGATGGTACATTCCTATAATTGTAGCACCTTGGGAGGTGGAATATACAATCAGATATTCAAGGCCAGCCTTGTTTTTTTTTCCTCCTTTAAAGATTTATTATGTATACAGTATTCTGCCTACATATACTCCTGCATGCCAGAAGAGGGCACCAGATCTCCAGATCTCTTTATAGATGATGGCTATGAACCACCATGTGTTTGCTGGAACTTGAACTCAGGACCTCTGGAAGAGTTGCCAGTGCTCTTAACTGAGTCATCTCTCTACATGAATCTGTTTTTAAAAAATGAAAATAAGTAATATCCCGGGTGATGGTATGGCATGCCTTCAATTCCAGCACTCAGGAGGTAGAGGCAGGAAGATCTGTGAGTTTGAGGCCAGCCTAGTCTAAAGAGTGAGTTCCAGAACAGCTAGGGTTGTTACACAGAGAAATTCTGTCTTGATAAAAAAGGGAGAATACTGTCTGCTGACTATGGCCCCATCCACCCTCCAGCTTCCCACTGGTACTCACACTCCCGGAGGCACTCTGTGTCTGTGCAGTAGGACTGGGACTGCCGAAGCTGTGAGAGGAAAGGACAGTTAGCTGCTGAGTCACCAGCACGGGTTTGGGGCGGGTGGGGGAGAGGAAGGGAAGGAGGGACAGAACTCAGTGTTGGAGCTAGCTCAGCCCGCATGCAACCCTGCATGTAATTCCTAGCACCACACAATAAAGAAGCAAATCAGCTTTTGAAAGTTTAGACATATTTATTTTTTGTGAGTATCCCGCCTGCATGTTTGTCTGGGCATCACCAACCAAGGTCAGCACTGGGTATCAGGCTTTGGGGTGGGGAGCACAGAGGGTTTAAGCTACCCTGTGAGTGCTGGGAAGTGAACCCAGGACTGATCTCTGGAAGAGTAGCTAACCTGCTGAGTCATCTCTTCAGGACCTTAACTTTTTTTGAGACAGGGTCTCATGGAGACGAGGCTAGCCTCAAACTCACCACACAACAGAGGAACATCATAAACTCCTGATCCTGCCTCTACCTCCCAAAGACTAGGATAGTCACCGTGTCCAAACATAACATTTTGGACAAATAATAAAATATTTAAAATATTTTAAAATCCATCAGTCAATTACACAAGTCAAATTATGAATGAATTTATGCTACTATTTTTTAGGTGGTTGAGAAATGAAAAGCTCACTAGAGATGAGTGGATGGTAGAGAGTAAAGAACATGCAACTTTTCAATTCAGTCTCATAAATGACGCCCTCTTATATATTCAGTAACACCACCACTGCCGCCAGCCCAGTGTAATGAGTCTTTTTCTATTCCACCAGACAGCTCCCAAATAATGACTCGGAGACTTCTTATTAATTATGAAAGCTTGGTCTATAAGCTTAGGCTTGTTCCTAACTAGCTCTTATAACTTAAATTAACCCATTTGTATTAATCTGCATTCTATCATGTGGCATTACCTCCCTTCCATCTTGTACCCATTTTCTCTCCATGGCTTCTAGCATCTCCTGTGCGCCTAGATTCCTTCTCTTCTTTCTTTCTATCTCCCTGGAAATCCCACCTATACCTCCTGCCTCGCTATTAGCCGGTCACTTTTTATTCCACCAATCATATCTTCACACAGTGTACGAGGAGGCCACAACACCAAGAGTGCAACTATTTGTGTAGCAACCGCCAGAACCACTGCTCCACTGACTAAGTATGGGCTCTGCAGAATGACAGGCATTGTCTTCAAGTCAGGCTAGGCAACTTTCTAGTGTTTCAAGACTTTGGGAAAGTCATTGACACCTCTAAACATTAGTTTGTTCATCTACTAAAATGGGGACAAGAAAAGTGCCCACTTATCAGGGTACCATTAGGGATTAGCACAGATGACACATGTGAAGAGCAGTAACGACCCACTAAACCCTATTATGATCATGCTGCACGTCCAGTCTCACAAATAGGGCTGCAATTAACAACAGGTCATTCTGTAGATGATCAGTCTTGCTGAGTCCAAATGGAAGCAAAAGATCCTAACTAATGTAAAATTATGCTCTGTATCTTAACCCACTCTATCTGAAAGGGATCATCTAAACACACTAAGACTATTGCAAGGGAAAACAAGATTCTTTTTTTGCTGCTATTTTGTTTTGGAAACAATGTTTCTTTGTGTAGCAATCCTGGCTGTCTTGGAACTCAATTTGTAGATTATTGTAATGAGCAGCTGGCTGCTTCCTGCCCGGCTCCTGCACGGCTAGCTTTAAACCCGAAATAACAAAACACAAATTATATTCTTTTAAATACTGTTTGGGCCATTAGTTTTAGCCTCTTATTGGCTAATTCTCATATCTTGCTTTAACCCATATTTAGTAATCTGTGTAGCACCACGAAGTGGTGTCTTACCAAGCATCTTAACCTGCGTCCATCTCAGCGAGAAGAGCTATGGCAACTGCCTGAGGCGACTGCCTGACTCTGCTTTCTTTCTCCCACAGTTCTATTCTGTCTACTTCACCTACCTAATTTTCTGTCCTATTAAAGGGCCAAGGCAGTTTCTTTATTAACCAGTGAAAGTAACACATAGACAGATGACCCTTCTCCATCAGTAGATCAGGCTGGCCTGGCCTCAAAATCACTAAGATAACCCTGTCTCCCAAGTGCTGGGATTAAAAGGCATGCACCACGACCTCACAATGACTACAAGCCTTTTAAACGACAAAACAGACTCAACAAACTTTTCCATGTGTGTGTTTTTAATTTATTTCTTCTAACAAGTACTATTTACATTTACTAAAAATTTAAAAGTAAAATGTAAATCTCCCAGTTTCTCAACAGCCTCCCCAAGCACTCAACTCTTTTCTTTACTCTTAGAGGTGAATATGTCCTTTTGAACATTGG
The DNA here is from genome assembly GCF_903992535.2 of Arvicola amphibius. NCBI lineage: Eukaryota > Metazoa > Chordata > Mammalia > Rodentia > Cricetidae > Arvicola > Arvicola amphibius. The sequence continues at coordinate 37,113,962 of NC_052047.1, read as the reverse complement.
GCAGGGGAGATAGCCCAGTCAGTAAAACAACTGCCACATCAACAGGAAGTCTTTGTTTAAATTCTCAGAGATCACTGGCAGGTGTAGTGTGCATCTGCAATCCCAGCACTCCTACAACAAGAGGATGTCTATCTGTCTGTTTGTCTGCCTGTCTGGGTTCAGACAAGAGAGTCCCTGGAAGCTTGAAAGTCAACTAGTCTCAGGTACACAGTGGGGAACAAAGAAATCCTTTTGAACCCATTGAGATCCACCTGACTTTGCCCGCCAGGTTCTGGGATTAAAGGTATATGTGTCACCAGGTCACTTTTATAAATATGTCTTTAGGTAATCATGCATCTTCCTAACCCTAATTTCAATCATATTTTACATTTGCTATAAATCTTTGAATAGCATGATTTATGTTTAAATTGATAAAACCAGTTGGGAAATTTCAATTGTTCTTTGTTGGTAGCAATTTTTTTTAAAGGTTTTGGGATCAAACTTGAAATCTTCCTGCCTCAATCTCTCCAGTGTTGGGATTTCAGGCCAGTTTCACCATGCCTGGATTAGTCAATTTCCTTCACATTATACGTGAGGACCCACAACTGTGAGCCTGTTCCACCTTTGACTGGAAGTCAGAGAGTATGAGATTATTTTTGCTCTTTCAAAGTTGCTGAAAACAGGTGTAGCTACACACCCTGACCTGGGGTGTGGTTACTTGGTGTTTTGGACATAAGATGGATCTACTCCACCCTGAGCAAAGGTTAGAGAATTCAAGTATACGCCTGTGCTCCTTCATTTAAAATGGGAGGTTTGACATAGGGAGTGGCTGCCTATAGAATACTTGGCCTAGGTGTGTTCACTGCATATCCTGACCAAGACGTCATACTTTCCTCAGGAAATAATGGCTTTATGTCTCAAGTACTGAAGCAAGTAACTGTTCTGGTTATTCCTTTGTGTCGTGGTAAAGCAGTCTTTTGCTTTCTTATGCCCCTTTTGTATTGGGGTATAAAAGTGTATGAAAAATAAGCGTGGGTGGATTCACTATTCACTGAATGTCCCTCCTGATGATGTTCTGTGTTTGTCTCTTATTTCTCTTATATCTCTGTTCCTTTTGCTCGGTAATTCTAATCCTCATGCTCCTACCCTGTTGAAGTTGGTCTTAATATTCTTCAACAGCATCATTTAGACATTGGAACAGTGGATAGCTGATGCCAGGCGTGGTGGCACATGCCCTTAATTCCAGCACTTGGAAGGCAGAGGCCTGCCTGCTCTATAAAGTGAATTTCAGAACAGCTAGGACTACACAGAAAGACCCTACCATAAAAAAAGTAAATAGTCCATGATTATTCCCTATCTAACCACTAGAGGTTGAGACAGGAGGATTTCTGTGAGTTCAGGTCATCTGTTCTTGTGTGAAAAAGCTAGTTAAATCCAATTTATGGGGCAAGCAAAGAGCATCCCAGATACTAGGTCTCACACAGCAACTGTCCTCTCAGCAGACCTTACAGCATGTGCTGGCTACAACTTATCTAGGAAAAGAAACACCTCCTAAATTAAAGATGCTCAGCAGGAGTGTGAGGTTGCTCTGTGAGGGCACACTGTTTGAGTGCTGAGCATCTTAGTTTGGCAACCAAGGCATTTTCTACTGCTACTTATCAGCTATGAGTCTTGTACTCTCCCTGGACAGGAGCTTGGGGTGCGGGGCGGGGAGCTCCAGTATGGGGGCTCCTGATACTGCAGGTCTAGAGGCTGGCCTGGCCAAACCAGCAGCTCAGAGTACCAAGACTCAAGACCTTCTGGCTTCTGACACTAGACCTCTGCTGCAGCCACTTAGGTTGCAGCCTCTGCTCTGGGCTTTAACCACAGTTGCCTTGGTGCTTGGCAGGTACTGTAGGATTCTGGCAACAATGAGCTGAGATGGCGAAGCAGCAAGTGGAAGCAGGCAGTGCCTCAAGTGTGACAGCTATCAAACAGACTGCTGGGACCCGAGACCTCACAGTATCTAGTACTGGGGCTGTGGGGCAGTTATTCCTCCTCCTCAGCTCTTCACAGTACTCTTTCCTCAGCTCAGCTCTTTGCCCTCTTCTGACTCTCCATTCTCTCTTCCTGCCTCAGATACCTCTGCTCCCCACTGTTTCTGCCCAGCACGTCTTCGGACCACTTCAGCTGTGTCTCATCGCCGCTCCCTTGGTCTCTCCCTGTAATAACTCATCTGCTGCTGTGTCTGCCATCCTGTCTCCCTGTTACCGGCTCAGCCCACTCCACTAATGATAAAGATCAAAAATAGGGCAAGAAAAATCTAGACAAGTCTTTTATGGAGCCAAATGTTGGAACACTGGGCACGGGGGCAAGGAGAATGTCAATCGTGGCATCACCCTGCATGCGGGTAAAGGACGACATCCGTACTAATCTGGTAAGAGTTAAGGACACTGCTTGCACTAGCCACAGGATCTCTGCATGACCAGCAAGGAGTGCTCTCCCTCTGGTCTGTGCAGTGATGGCTACAGAGTTGTTAGAGTTCCCAGAGGCTTGTGATGGCAAAGGAGAGTGTAGTGAGTAAAAGTGGCTGTTGCTTAGCCTGACAACCGGAGTTCAATCTGTGGGTCCACACGGTGCAGGGAGAAAACCAACTTCTCCAGGCTGTCCTCTGACCTCCGAGTTCACACTGTAGTATGTGTATACCTGCATGCGTGCAGGAGGGAACTTGTGAAGCAAGTTTACGGTCTACAGTAGACCTCCATCTTCAGCAAAGATTTATATTTTGTCATTAGGGGGGAAAATGTGTTGATGGGGTCTCTCTCTTTCTTGACAGGGTTTCTTTGTGAAGCCTTGAGTGTTCTGGAACTTGCTCTATATATCAGGCTGGCCTTGAACTCACAGAGATCTGCCTGCCTCTGCCTCCAGAGTGCTGGAATTAAAGACACGCGGCACACATGCACAACTCTCTCTCAATCTTATGTTTGAAAATATTTTTTAATCTTTAAAAAAAAGATGAAGAGAAAGAAGAAACGTATCAAACTCCAGCCTCCACACATGTGTGTACTCTCACACACATATACAGCTGAAATACAGACCTAAATAATTTAAAAGAATAAGGGTTTCTCTGTGTAGCCCTGGCTGATTGGAAACTCGCTTTGTAGATCAGGTTGGTTTTATGAATTACAGGGTCAGATCTGCCTGACTCTGCCTCCCATGTGCTGGTATTAAAGGCATGCACCACCACCACCCGGTTCAGCCTTCTTTTTCTAAAGAATACTCAACAGCTTACTCAACAGCTTGACAGGCAGTTATGTCTAGACTGAGCTTTGGTCTGGCCTCTTTCCATTTATACAGTAAATAACACTATATGTGATACAATGAAGACATACTTCAGTTGAAAGGGACTCACTGTGTATCTACTCTCATCTACCTCTTTTTAGAATTCATTTGTCATGCCATGGAGGTGGCTTACACCTTTATGCAGAGCACTGACACCAGCCTGTTCTACACAACAAACTCCAGGCCTGCCAGGGCCACATAGTAAAACTCGTATCAAAACAAAAAGAAAAGAAAGGATTTAATAAGTGAAGCCTAAAGGATTAGCCTAGGAAGGGAATGGCAAATAAAGTCTATGCTCTGATGTAGCAGTGCACTGGAGCATCAGCATGGAGTATGGGGTCCACACAGTGGCTGGCCTGTGCCTCCCCAGCTGGGGACCAGAGGATAACACTGGTGTCTTTATTGGTCTCCATTTTTTTGAGGGGGGAGGGGGTTTCAAAGCAGCATTTCTCTGTGTAGCTTTGGAGCCTGTCCTGGAACTCACTCTGTAGACCAGGCTGGCTTCGAACTCACAGAGATCCACCTGCCTCTGCCTCCAGAGTGCTGGGATTATAGGCATGTGCCACTACCGCCTAACTCCCTTACTGAACCTGGAACTCTCTTTTCACTAGGTTAGCTCACGGTGATGCCTCAGGGTCGGTCACGCTCTGTCCCCACAGCACAGGTGGGGTGAGGCACGGATATTCTCCAGCACACATGATTTTTATATGGGTACCTGGTATCTGAACACAGGTCACTCTGCTTGCTTAACTCACTGAGACAGCTCCAGCTACCATTTTAAAAAATGTTTCTACAACACACATACACACACACACACACACACACACACAAAGTTTCTAAACATAACCACACCTCCCAACTGAATTTTCAAATTAAAATATCCAATACTCACACATCTAGGAGCTATGGAGGAAGGAAGGGAGGTGGACCTTAAACTCATGTAACTCAACAATATAATTTAATGACAAGCACCCCAATCTGGGCATTCTTTGTAACTTAGACACTCTGGGTTTGTAATACACAATTTAAAATAGGCCTGTTATAGATAGACAGTTGTTTGCTTTACATCTAACACTGCAGGAAGATAATAAAATGAACGAATAAGTTTACGTTCTTATTCTAAAACTTACATAAGCAATGAAAAGTCAGTAAAGGAGTCTGAATTACCGTTTTTTGTAATTTTGTGCCCATAAAAAGGGGGGACACTCACCGTTTCTGTATTTGTAACTTTTTAAACTATGCTGCGAACAGCTGGGTGGCACACGCCTTTAGTCCCATTACTCAGGAGGCAGAGCCAGAGACAGGCAGATCTCTGAGTTCAAGGCCAGCCTGGTCTACAGAGTGACCAAGCCAGGACTATACAAAAAAGAAACCCTGTGTCAAAAAAGCAAAATATTATGCTAAGAACATATCTTATCAATTTAGAAATCAAAGGTAACAAAGCCCTATTTAAATTGTTGAAAATCAGGGTGGAGATATGGCCCAGTGGTCAGAATACTTCCTGCTCTTCTAGACCAGTACCCATGTCAGGCTCCCACAACCACCTAACTCCAGCTCCAGAGAGTCCAACACCCCCTTCTAGAAATTCTGCGAACTGTACTCATGTGCAGAAACACAGATCTACATATACACATAATTAAAAATAAAATCCCAAGCCTGGCAGTGGTGGTGCATGCCTTTAATCCCAGCACTTGGGACGCAGAGGCAGACGAAGCTCTGTGAATTCGAGCCCTCCTGGTCTACAGAGCAAGTTCCAGGACTGCCTCAGAGAAACTCTGTCTTAAAAACAAAAAACAAACAACAACAACAAAAAAAAAAAACCTGGGTGGTGGTGGTGCCGCCTTTAATCCCAATACTTGGGAGGCAGAGACAAGTGATATCTTTGAGTTCGAGACCAGCCTGGTCTACAAAGCTAGTTCCAGAACAAGCTCTAAAGCTACAGAAAAACCCTGTCTCAAAAAACCACCACCACCACCAAACCCAAGAACCCCCTCCCGCCAAATTTTAAAAAACCTGTCCTTTTTGTTGTTTTTTTGTATTTGTTTAGTTTTGTTCTGACAGGGTCTCTCTACAAAGCCATGGATGCATTAAAACTCAACATAGACCAGGCTAGCTTCCAACTCAGAGATCCAAAAGCATGTGCCTGGTATAAAAATAAAGCCTTAAAAAGTTTAAAAGCAAAGGACTAGGGCTCAGATGCAGAACACTTGGCTGAAAAGCATGGGTCCCTGGATTCAATTCCTAGCACTGCCGAAAAATTGTTGCAAAGCAGAAAGTAACAAGTACAGCTCAGGCTGTAACCCAGCGTTTAGGAGTGACGGGTCAGGTAGCTGAGGCTGCAATCGGGCACTCAGGAGGCTAAGCCCCATGGTTAACAAAGGGAGTTTCAGGCCAGCACACACTACCAAGTGAGGCCTTCTCTCAGCAAAATAAAACAAAAAAGCTAAACACTGGGACGTTATTTCTCCTCTCAAATCTTACGATTGCATGTAAAAACACTCTTCAGTGGGAACAACCTGAGACTGATACTCAGAACCCACACAGTGAGAGAGAACTACTCCTCAAGTTGTCCTCTGACCTTCACAAGTATATCACGGCACACACGTCTAAAAACACCGTAAATTAAATGAATAATAAATGTAAAAATTAATAAAAACATTTCACCCCATCTTCCAATATATCTATGGCCGAGTACACTGATCCTTTTGTTTAGCTATGTATGTTTTTGGTTCATATTTATTACTGAAGGATTAGGTTAGTGTGCAGTTAGGCCTGGGGTATACATAGCTTCCCTCCCTAACCAAGCACACAAGCAGAGTGGATTGGCTCTCAGGGCAGAGAATTTTAGTCTGAGTCTATCTCACCGAGCCAAGCAGTCTTTCTTTTCATTACTTTACAGCCTCTCCGGAGTTTTGACATCACCTTGGCTTCCTTCCTGTTCCTTAACATCCAAGGAGGAGCCTTCCTGGTGCCTTTTCTTAGAAAGAACTTCTAATTTTAGCCTGCTGGCAGAGGTCTACAGCAATCTTTATATCTCATGGAAGGGAAGAGAAACACATGCGTCTTTGTATTCACTGAAATTACAAGTTTTGCTTGGGAATTTTAAATCTTAGATTTATTGGTTGATTTTATGTGTGTATGTATGTACCTGCTTGCACGTATGTATGCATGTATGTATGTATGCTGTATGCATGCAGTGCCTATACTGGATCTGCTGGAACTGAAGTGAGCTGGCATCTGGACAATTGGAACTGGGCCAAATCCTCTGGACAAGAAGCCAGTACTCTTAACTGCTGAGTCACCCCCTTCCTCTTTAAAAAGTTTTTATTTACTTGTGTGTCTGTATGCAAGTATGCTGTGTGCGGGTGAACTGGAGGCCAGAAGAGGGCACTGGATCCCTGCAGCTGAATACTAGGTGGTTGTGAGCTGCCTGATGGGTGAGCTGGAACCAAACTCTAGATGAGTAAGCCCTCCTAACCATTTCCCCAGCCCACTTCTGATGTCATCCTGAGGCTCTGGTTACGCAGGGTCCACCAAGGAGCCGAAAACACCATCCTTTCAAGGTTTCCGAACACGCTCCCATTTTCTCTGCATTCTTTCTTTTTCTTCATTTATGTCTGGCACTGACATTTCAAATGTCTTGTCTTCACCCTCTCTTATTTCTTCTTTCATCGACTTTGCTGCTGAAACTCTTGCTTTCTGACTTCACGAGCTGCTCATTCTCAAGGTTTCTGTTTGGGTCTCTAACAATGCCCCTCTTCACTGTGTATGCAGACAAGATCTCTCTTGAGTGCTGTATCGTCTCTGATGTTTCTGGAATCTGCTATGAGCTTCAGGAGTTGTCTGTTTATCCTTTTCTTATATTTCCATCCTGGAGTTATCTGCTGCATGGACATCTCTTAGATTTCTCCGACTCTGTCCTAAGGTATGAGTCCGAGGCTTGGTCCAGAGATGGTTTCTTCCCTCGTTGTAAAATCTCCATGACTACCCTCTTCCACCACACCTTCTCATGCACCCTGACCTAGAAACTGAGCTAAAGTTAGAAACCAGGTCACATGCATACACCCAGGCAAGGGAAAGGGTGGACACTTCCCAGTTTTAATTACTTCTAAAATGTAGCCAAGTTGGAACAACAACATGAAAAAAATACCAAATTAAAATATAAATTTTAAAGAGAGATAGTAATTCTTAATTAAAAATGGAAACCCTGCTTCACCATAGTTAAATTGTAGGACTATTTTTTGCTATTAATGTCAAAGTATTTTTAAAATTATGCCTTATGTTGGACTAAATTTAAGACTCGAGGGGCTGGAGCAATTCCTTACTGGTCAAGAGCACTGCCTACTCTTCCAAATAGCGCTAGTTTGATCCCTAACACCCACACTGAGACTTACAACCAGGATCTGAGACACTGTTTCCAGGACTACCAGGCACACATTCAAGCAAAACGCCTATACACACAAAATAAAATACTTTTTAACAGAATAAGACTTGAGAGGTTGAGGAAATAGCTCAGCAGCCCTGGGTATAATCCCTAATACTTAAAAAAGTACTTTATTATTAATAATGGTCAATTTTCTCTTTCTATACACTATAATATAAATAGTATCAATTTTAAGCTTATGAACTAAGAAAGCCTTTTTTCTTTCTTTTTTCTTTTTCTTCCTCCTTTTCCTCTTCCTCGTCCTCCTCTTCTTTTTTTTTGGTTCTTTGAGACAGAATTTCTTTGTGTAGCTCTAGCTATCCTAGAACTCCCTCTAACTTGCTCAAACTCACAGAGATCTGCCTGCCTCTATCCCAGGAGTGCTAGGATTAAAGGTATTTGCCACAACTGCCCAGCTCAACTTACTAGATAAAAAAAATGCTTTTCTGAGGATTTATTTGTTTGTTTCTTATGCAGTGTTTCTATCTGCATTCATTCCTGCAGGCCAGAAGAGAGCATCAAATCTTATTACAGATGGTTGTGAGCAACCACTGGTTGCTGGGAACTGAACTCAGAACCTCTGAAAGAACAGTCAGTGCTCTTAACCTCTGAGCCACCTTTCCAGTTTTAGAAAGTCTTTTTACAGAGACTCTTGCTGTTGGAGAAGGACTGAACTGTGTATATCAGAAAGGATACAAGGTTTCATAGTAGCTTGGCAGTCAAACTCCACATAACAAAAAAACAATTATCTGTTCCAACACTAATACCACAGCCTCAACATGACTGTAGCTAACTAACCAGAATGTCAAACATGCTTAAAAAAAACCTACAGAAGTAAAGAAAATAAATCAGTTTTCATCTCTAATAAAACATGTACTGACGGGGCTGGAGAGATGGCTCAGCGGTTAAGAGCACTGACTGTTCTTTTAGAGGACCAAGGTTCAATTCCCAGCACCCATATGGCAGCTTACAACTGTCTGTAACTCCAGGATCCAGCACCCTCACACATTAATACATATAGGCAAAAACACCAATAAAATAAATATTTTAGAAAAAAAAGTACTGCTGTGTTTTATCATTATGTTTTAATTATTTCACCATGAAGTTTCCATTATCAAATATTTTTAGTGACTATCCTGAGACAATCCTCTATTAACCTCTGTGTTTGTTGATGTTTTGTCTGTTACACACAAATTAGTGTACTCTGGGAGGAAGGAACCTCAACTGGGAATATGTTCCTACCACATCAGCCTATGGGCAACCCTGCAGGCACATTTTCTTGATTAATGATAGATGTGGGAGGCCCTGCCCACCATGGGTGCTGGCACTCCAGGGGTGCTGATACCGTGTTGTTCAGAAAACAAGCTAAGCAAGTCAGGGGCACAGCGATTAAGCAATGTTCCTCATGGCCTCTCCTTCAGTTACTGCCTCCAGCCTCCCGCCTTGAGTTCCTTCCCACTTCCCTTCAGGAGGGAAAGCTGAAATAACCCCTTTCTCCCCCTGGTTGCCTGGGTCATGGCTGCAACAGAAAGGTAGCGGAGAGGAACACTAATCCCACAACCCAGGAAGGACACAGATTAGCTCTGACAGGGACTGCTCTGTTCATCTCACCAGACTGATCAGTCTTCTCATCGCATGTTCATGAGAGCAAACACATTCACAGGGATCAAATCCACCTTCAGCCATGGTTACCCAGCTTGGTCTTACTCAACTATTTAAACCTAGGAAGAAAGAAAATAATAGTTAAGAGTATTGCTGAGCTTCTCTCCAGCTATGAAAAATTCATACACTGCACGATTTACAATATTTACTTAAACTATGCATAATCCATATTTATTTGTGGTGGCATTTCATTTGTATTTTAATAAATAAAGCTCGCCTGAGGATGAGAAAAGTGAAACAGCCACACTGGCCAGCCTTACAGACCAGGCAGCAGTGTTGGACGTACTTAATCCCAGAACTAGAGAAGATTATAAAACAGGAGGAGACAACTCTCAGTCTCATTCTGAGATTCCTGGAGGCAGGATCACCATTTTGGTTTGAGGTAGAGGTAAGAGCCAGTGGCTGGCTGTTTTGCTTTTCTTACCTTCAGGTTGAACCCCAATTTCTGTCTGAGTTTTTATTAATCATGCTTCATTTATCAATGGCATATACCTTATGAAACCATTTCTCCTATATAGTAATTACAATTTTATGATATGAATTATGAACCTGCACAAGCTACTGGTCCTTTTGCCAGCAGCACAACTTCCTATAAGTATTTTTGGGTACTCTAACTGGACTTGTCCCTGATACTATGGCCTATTTACTTAATTCCTAAACTTTATTTGCTTCTGAAATAAAAATTTGAATTTTAAAGCAATCTTCATGCTTGATTTTGAGTATGGTGATGCATACCTGTAATTTCATAACTTAGGAGGCTGCAGAAAATTCTAAACAAGCCTTAACTACACAAGTCTAAAACTACATAGTTAGAAAAAAGGGGGTAGGGGTACAGAGAGATTGCTGAGTAGTTAGGAATACTTGCAACTCTTCTAGAGGACCAAGGACCCACATTGAACAGCTCAGAACTGTCTGTAATTCCAGTTCCAGGGCATCTAACATCCTCTTCTGGCCTCTGTAGGCTACTGCAGGCATGTGGTACATGTAAACTCATGCAGATACACATATACACATATAAAAAATTTAAAAATATTATGAAAGAAAAATCAGGTATCTAAAATAATATCAATGTTAATGGAATTAAAATTGAAGACAACAGGGATAGGAAAGAAGGGTCAGCATTTAAGGGCAGTCGCTGTTCTTGCAGAGGATCAGAGTTTGATTCTCCGCACCCACACAGTAGTCAACAAGCATCTGCAATCCTAGTTCTTGGGGAGCTAATGCATGTGGTACACATGCATATACATATATGTACATACAGGCAAAGCATTCATACATATAAAGAAACCTATAATTTTTTATTAATGACAAGTTAGAGATTAACTGTTACATTCTGAAAAAAACTAAAGAAATGAGACTCTGGGATGGAGTACTAGCAACCAGATTTATTTTTCTGTCTAAAACAAGCTTTAGAAATTGGACAAAATGTATAAAACAGGGGCTAGAGATGACTACAATCAGAATCATAAACTGCACGTGCAGAAGGGGTTGATTCTAAGCACCCATTCTACTTATTCATTTATTTATTTATTTTGGTTTTTTGAAACAGGGTTTCTCTGTGAGAAATATATATATATATATAAATATATATTCTATATAAATATATATATATATATAAATATATATTCTATATAAATATATATATATATATATATATATATATATTTCCCCATATATATATGGGGAGGGGCACTGTGCATGTGTGAATGTCAGAGAGGAATCTGTTTGGTTCTCTTCTAGAGATGGAACTCCAGGCATTAGCCTTTACCCCAATGACCCATCTCACTGCTGATCTGAAGACATTTCTAAGCTATCCTGAAATCAAGCTGTGGAACGGTCTGTGTAACCTATTTCTCATCAAGTAGCTTTCCATCTAAACCCTGTTTGTAGGAGCCCAAGAGGATAAGGAGGTGCTTGCAGGCGGTCCTCCAAAGGCCAGGAAGCATTGTGTACACTCTGGCTCATTCACACGTCTGGAGCCACTCTGGATCCACACCTTAAAACAAACAAACAGGCCGGGCGATGGTGGCGCACGCCTTTAATCCCAGCACTAGGAAGGCAGAGGCAGGAGGATCTCTGTGAGTTCGAGACCAGCCTGGTCTACAGAGCTAGTTCCAGGACAGGCTCCAAAGCCACAGAGAAACCGTCTCGAAAAACCAAAAACAAACAAACAAACAAAGACATACATCCATCCATAAACGGGGGGTGGGGGGGTAGGAGTCAGCCTTCTCCTTAGTGAACTGTGTACAATGGAAATAGAAAATGCAAAGTAAATATGATCTTCCTTTATAGGCAGATTAAATTTGCCCTTCAGAGTATGACTTAGCCTGCGTCCTGTAACAATACTAGTCTTTCCTTCCTCCTAGGTGAGTCTTCCTCTGCTAACACAGTGTTGTTCCAGACCAGGCCTTATGTAGCCAACCGTTCCACCTTCACCTCCCAAATTCTGGGATTACAGACACATATCACTCCCAGCTTCACTAAAATGTTCTGAAAATGAAATTCAAATACCAAAATGTAATCCCACCTCTTGACAATTTCTGTGAGTTTGAAGCCAGCCTGGCACTAGCAGAATTGGAAAAGACAGGCTTGCTACTATCCCGGACAATTCATCACAAGTGTAAACACAGCTCTCTACAAGTCTGCCTTTAAATTTATTAAGAGAATTCAATTTGACCTGCCTCTCCAAAAATCCACATCAGTCACCACCAATCTCAACTCTTCCTCACTTCTTCAAGCCACAGCATTCACTGAAAATACATTATAGAATTCTTTTTTGGTAGACCCATATCTATCACCACACACAAAACTCAAGTCCAAATGGATCAAAGACCTCAACATAAAGCCAGCCACACTGAATCTTACAGAAGAGAAAGTGGGAAGTACACTTAAACGCATTGGCACAGGGAACCACTTCCTAAATATAACCCCAGCAGCACAGACACTGAGAGAAACCATAAATAGGACCCCCTGAAACTGAAAAGCTTCTGTAAACAAAGGACACGGTCAACAAGACAAAACGACAGCCTACAGATGGGAAAAAATCTTCACCAACCCCACATCAGACAGAGGTCTGATCTCCAAAATACACAAAGAACTCAAGAAACTGGACACCAGAAGATCACATAATCCAATAAAAAAAAAACGGAGTACAGACCTAAACAGAGAACTCTCAACAGAGGAATCTAATATGGCTGAAAGGCATTTAAGGAAATGTTCAACATCCTTAGTCATCAGAGAAATGCAAATCATAACAACTCTGAGATTCCATCTTATACCTGTAAGAATGGCCAAGATCGGGGGCTGGAGAGATGACTCAGAGGTTAAGAGCACTGACTGCTCTTCCAGAGGTCCTGAGTTCAATTCCCAGCAACCACATGGTGGCTCACAACCATCTGTAATGAGATCTGGTGCCCTCTTCTGGCATGCAAGCAGACATGGAAGGAATGTTGTATACATAATAAATAAATAAATCTTAAAAAAAAAAAGAATGGCCAAGATCAAAAACACTGATGACAACTTATGCTGGAGAGGTTGTGGGGAAAAGGGAACACGTTTACATTGCTGGTGGAAATGCAAGCTGGTACAATGCCTTTGGATGTCAGTGTGGTGATTTCTCAGAAAATTAGGAAACAACCTTCCTCAAGACCCAATAGTACCACTTTTGGGTATATATCCAAAGGATGCTCAATTGTGCTACAAGGACATGTGCTCAACTATGTTCATAGCAGCTTTGTTTGTCATAGCCAGAACCTGGAAACAACCTAAATGTCCCTTGATCAAAGAATGGATAAGGAAAATGTGGTACATTTACACAATGGAGTACTACACAGCAGAAAAAAATAACATCCTGAATTTTGCAGGAAAATGGATGGAACTAGAAAACATTATTTTGAGTGAGGTAACCCAGACACAGAAAGACAATTATCACATGTACTCACTCATAGGTGGTTTTTAAACATAAAGCAAAGAAAGCCAGCCTACAATTCACAATCCCAGAGAACTTAGACAACAATGAGGACCCTAAGAGAGACATACATGGATCTAATCTACATGGGAAGTAGAAAGTATAAAAGCACAAGATGTCCTGAGTAAATTGGGAGCATGGGGACCTTGGGGGAGGGTTGAAGGGAGGAAGGGAGAGGCAGGGAGGGGAGCAGAGAAAAATGTAGACCTCAATAAATAGAAAAATAAAAAAAAAAAGAATTCTTTTTTGGTAAGATTTATTTAAGTATGAGTGCTCTATCAATTTTATGCCAGAAGAGGGCATCAGATCCCATTAAAGATGGAGTGAATCACCATGTGGTGGCTGGGAATTGTACGCAGGACCTCTGGAAGAGCAGCTATAACCGCTGAGCCATCTTTCCAGTCCTATGGAATTCTTTTTTGGTTTGTTTTTCAAGACAGGGTTCCTCTGTAGCTTTGGAGCCTGTCCTGGAACTCACTCTGTCTATCAGGCTAGTCTCGAACTCACAGGGATCCACCTGTCTCTGCCTCCCGAGGGCTGTGTTTAAAGGGGTGTATCACCACTGCCCAGCTGAAATAATTCCTTTTTTTTTTTTTTTTTTTTTTTTTTGGTTTTTCGAGACAGGGTTTCTCTGTGGCTTTGGAGCCTGTCCTGGAACTAGCTCTTGTAGACCAGGCGACCAGGCTGGTCTCGAACTCACAGAGATCCGCCTGCCTCTGCCTCCCGAGTGCTGGGATTAAAGGCGTGCGCCACCACTGCCCGGCTCCAGCTGAAATTCTTGATAATGTTTATACCTTTATCACTGGGGTCTTAATTTATGCTCATCTTGATTAGCTTCTAATAGATTAATAATAATCTAATTAATAATTAAATAGATCTAATCTATTAATAATTAAATATATGAGAATATTTTTAAGCTAGGACACTACTTAACAGTAATATACTTCTACAGGACTTTCTATGGGGAAACAGCTATTTTCAGTTCTATTCTATCTCCACTTTACAGTTCCCATCTTAAAATAACCTTTTCTGAGGGTGCGGTGGCTCAGGCTTTTAATCCCTGCACTTGGGAGGGAGGCAGAGGCAGGTGAATCTCTGAGCTCAAGGCCAGCCTAGTCTACAGAGTGAGTTTCAGGACAGCCAGGGTTGTTACACAGAGAAACCCTGTCTGAAAACAAACAAACAAAAAACAAAACAAATACTTTTTTCCTTTCAAAAGAAAGGACAGAGTTGGTTAGGAAACGAGAGTGTCAACATGCAGCTGAAGCTGAACACTGCAACCAATCTCACCTCACATTCATGCTTTAGAGACGTTATGAAGCTGCACTGTGCTGGGAAAGACTTAACAAGGCCACTGAGTCAGAATGCTGGGAATCAGCCTCAAAGAGGCCTTTGATGCAGGCATTTAAAACTCTGTTTTCTCACCTTTCCTGCTGCTAAGGCTGCTTGCCTCTTTAGCAGACATCCTTGAAGTTAGCGACAAAACAAAGAAATGGACCTAATCCTTGGGGACACAACCAGCTTCACTTGTTTCCTAAAAATGTGCAAGAAGGAAGGACCTAGGGCCGCAGCTCTATTGACAGTGGGCTTGCCTAGCCCACAGGGTTTGATCTCCAGAGCCTCATAAACAAGGAGGGCATGGTGGCACATGCCTGTAAATGCTGGCAGCTTGCAGAGGGCCCAGATTAGCTCCCAGCACCCACATCTACTGGTAATTCCAGTTCAATGCCCTCTGATCTCCGTGGGTACCCGCAGTCACAAGACACACATAAATCACAAAGGCACACACACAAATCAATGAATAATTTAAAAGTTAAAAACACACTTAAAATTTTTCCAGATAATCTAGGGAAGTTGAAGGAATTACACATGGGCTTAAGTAAGAATGGCTCTGAGCACAATGAAATCGGGTAAGGGCCTGATTTCAAAGTCCCTACTTTGAAATTTGGAAATGACTCACACTAAGCATTTATCTTACAATGTCAGTAGTTTCCTAATGAAGAGACTATTTGTGACAACAATCTAACTGTATGTAGAATCTGATACACAGTTTATGTGGTACAAAGGAAAAATTCGGTTTACACAGCAAGCTCTCAAGCCCACCTACTTCTAAACAATTTATAGTAAGGAAAGCAGCAAAATGATGCTGGCTGGCTGTCAGGAAGCCAAGGCAATCCCCAGTGCTGCGGAGCTGGTCAGCCTCTCTCAACCAAGACTTTTCCTAGTGACATCTGACAATAGTAAGTTGGTTGAATCATGCTGCTTTTATATCCAGTGAGGAAATTTTCCAGTGTCGGTTTATAATCTACCACTAGGAACAAATACTCAGGCCTGGTATGTGGGTTCACCTTGCCTAATTTCACCTTGGGGACAGGGTCAAATTTAATGGCCTGCTTTCTGTGGAGATCAGGAGAGAGACATGTGATTCTACTGCAGTGTGCTTTTGAGAATGCTGCTCACAGCCAATTTGATTCCTTAAAGAAATAAAACTGAAAAGTAGTTTGCAACTCGGCCAAATCAGTCAGTAATCAGTAGCAAGAGCAAAACAGTCATGTTACATACTGTCTTCAGATCAACTGATTTCAGTGGGCCTCAGAAGTGCAGAAATGCACCCACTCACACACACACACATACACCATAAAAGTAAGATAAACTTTTTAAAAAAATACTGGGCTGATGAAATGGCTAGAAAGGTAATGGTGCCTGCTGCCAAACCTGGTAACCTAAATTCAATTCATGAGAACCACATGGTAGGAGAGGACTGATGCCTGCAAGCTGTCCTCCGACCTCCATGATATGTGCACACAATGCATACACACAAAAGATTTAAAACAAAAGGCCCATATAGTAAGCCACCCTGCCACATTTTTAATAGTGGAAAGGATACTTGTAATGATATGTTCTGTCTATTTAAGAAACAAGCCACGCCCACTCCCTCCCCCATCTGCTGAGGCAGGCAGATCTTCCTGCGTGCAGCCTGAGTCTCTTCCTTTTCTATCTCCCTCTCGAAGAGACAGCTTTTGTCTCTCCTCTCTCTCTCCCTCCCTCCCTCTCTGTTCTTCTCTCTTCTCCTTTTTCCTTCCACCGCTCAGAGACCTGCAGCAGCAAAGTTTCTGCCACTGCAGCTCCTTGGGGATCCGCAACTTTTATTAAACCATTACAATACTTATCTATGAAAAGATAAATACAAACAGCCCTAAACCCCACATATTTTTGTTTGTTTTTTCTTTCTTTCTGTCTTTGCTTTGATCTGTGTTGCTCCAGCTGTTAAAGAACTCCACAGACAAAGCTGGCTTGGAATTTATATAAATCCACCAGCCTCTGCCTTCTGAGTGCTAGAACTAAAGGTGTGTGCCACCACACCGAGATGTCTTGTTATTTAAACGCATTCCATACCCTATGGGCTACATTCAAAAGGGAGAGAAATAATGAGACTCCTCACTGTACAGTTTAATTTCTTGTGATGTGAAGGACAGAACAGCATGAGGCTATAGCCCCATTATTTGAGAAGAGACAAGGACAACTTGAACCCAGTTCTGGGCTAGTCTAGACAGAACAAGATCCTGTCTCTGAAGCCTGTGTCTTCTGAATTTAATGTGTATGTTCTAAAGATTTCCAAGTTTTACTTTTGTTTAAAAACTTTCTTGTGTTGCCGGACGCCTTTAATCCCAGCACTCGGGAGGCAGAAGCAGGTGGATCTTTGTGAGTTCGAGGCCAGCCCGATCTACAAGAGCTAGTTCCAGGACAGGCTCCAAAGCTACAGAGAAACCTTGTCTCGAATAACAAACAAACAAAAAAAACTTTCTTGTGTAAGTGTGTGTACGTGTGTGCAGAGGACACAAGAGGGTACTGGGTGTCCTCTTCTGGCATCTCTGCCTAATCCATTGGAGAATCTGAATCTGGGTTGTGCTTTCTCTGCCAGGCTGGAACCCAGCAAGGGACAGCCATGGTTTTGTCTCTGCCCTCCTCAGAGTCGGGATTACAGACAGACACACACACACACACCAGCTGGGGTCTGAACTCGTCTTCATGACTGTGCAACAGTACTCTTAACTGCTGAGTTATCTTTCCAGTCCCCCCCACCCGTCTTTATTATGTGGACTGACTAGACACTTGTACTGTGTACTACTGAGCTATAGCACAGCCCTAGAACAGAACTTACTTTCTTTTACTAGAGTTGTTATCTCCAGGGATAAGTACAACTCAATTTTTTTTTAAAGACCGGGTTTCTTTGTCGCTTTGGAACCTATCCTGGCACTCCATAGACTGGCTGGCCTTGAACTCAGAGATCCACCTGCCTCTGCCTCCAAGCTTCTCAAAGTGTTTTATGAGCCGTGGACCTTTTTTTAAATTTTGATCTACGACAGCACAGCTAACATGAATTTCATTTCCCTCTTTACAATGTCATAGACACAAAACTCACTCTGGTCATAGAGCTTACAACACCAGCATATTTTTTTCCTTATAAAATTGAGAATTTCTACCTTCTTGTTGAAAGGGAACTCTTTACAGCTTCTTCTCAGCATTCAAATCGCCAGGATCACTACTCCTGCATCCAGGCCTATTAGTAAACCTGAATACAGTGTTCTTGAAAGCTGATAGTAAATGGTGACTATGTGACTAGCAAGCAAGTAGAACACAGTGTGGATACACGGAAGCAGTATGATGCCACCCACTCTTCCTTAGGAGTGCTGAGATTACAGATGTGTGACACCATATCGAACATTTTTCAAAGGTTCTGGGGTTCAAACATGGGTCAAAAAGCCAGCTAGAAGCACAAGGTGAGACCCTGCCTAGAGAAGCAGAAGCAAACAGCTGTGTTCAAGCAAGTTCTAGGCCAGTCAAGTGCTACCTAATGAGAACCTTGTATGAAAAGGGGGAGTGTGGGCTGGGACGCAGGACGAGTGGGAAGAGCCTTGCCTAGCACTCATAAAGGCCTAGCTTTGATCCTCAGCACTGGGTAGGCTGGGATGGAGAAGGCACTGTAGTTAAGAGCACACCTAGTTCTTGCAGGGTTCCTGACCTCTGGTCTCAGCGAGGTGAGGCAGCTCCTAACTGCCTTTTCCGGAGTCCGAGGGCATCTGCATGCGCATACACAACTAGAACTGAGGAAGATAATCTTCATGGTCTTCTGGCTTTCACATACATCCACACACACAGGAAAAAGAAGTGCATAATCATCTCCGGCTACACAGTGAGTCTGAGGACAGCTTGAGCTACAGCTATCTCAAGACTGGTTCAGGTATGAAAGCAATTTCATCACACTCAAATGTCTTGTATATCACAGACCTTGGACAGGATGTCACAGTGCAAATGCCAGAAGGGGCTTCAGTACCCATTTGACACAGGACCAATTATGCAAATTACAACTGTTTCAAGGTTACAAAGACAACTTCAGAATGGTACAAAAATTAGACAGTCCTGGGCTTTCCGTTACTTAACGACACACACTTTTTTTTCCCTTTTTTTTTAAATTTTTTTCGAGACAGGGTTTCTCATTTCTCTGTGTGACAGTTTTGGCTGTCCTGGAACTTGCTTTAGTAGACCAGGCTGGCCTTGAACTTAGAGATCCCCTGTCTCTGACTCCTGAGTGCTGGGATTAAAAGCATGCGCCACCACTGCCCTCTTTAACAACACACTTCTGAACAACACTAGCATCTCTGCTGGGAAACAGGCAAGGAAAAGACAGACTCGAGACTTGTCCACTACTGCTAAAAGCTGCTAAAGCTGTACTAAAGATAGTTCAATTATCAAGAAAATAAACCTATCTTATACCTAAAATATCAATTATTCTTTGCCTAGGAGTCAAAACTCCCCAACTAATATCATAGCAACCAATTGTGGTCAATGAAAAAAGTTATCCCTGGGTCGTCAAAGTGGCTTAAGAGTTAAATGCTATCTGCCATCAAGCTTGACAAACAGAATTCAATCCCCAGAACCTATATTGCAGAAGAACTATCTCCCACAAGTTGTCCTAATTGAGACACAGATAAACACAGTTTAAAAAAAACAAACAAGCAAACAAAACCCACCTTATTACTTTCTGTTTTGTTGTTCAGACAGGGTTTCTCTGTGTAGTCTTGGTTATCCTAGAACTCACACTGAGTTCAACTCAAACTCAAGAGACCCAGCTGCTTCAGCCACTGGAATGCTGAGATTAAAGGCGTGTGCCACCACGCCCAGTAGTATATCCTAACATTTTAAAAAGACCAAAAAAATGCAACTCCTTTAATCCTGAAGCTGTGAGTTCAAGGTCAGCTTGGTCTACAGAGTGAGTACCGAGATAGCCTGGGCTACAGAGAAACCCTGTGCGTGAAGGGGGGACCCCAAACTTCAAAGGTATCCTTTTCAGAACACATATTACTGAAAAGGATGAGAGCAGACGGAAAGGACAATAAACATCTAGTTGCACAGAAGTTGAATGGAAACAAACAGCGGGGCATGGCGCTAAGGGACACTGGAGCAAGGTTTGGGTATACAGGCAACAAATGGCACCTTACACGTGGTCCTATCACAGCAAGTCTCTCCCACTGCTGTATTTAAGACAGGGTCTCACTATGTAGCCTTGGCTGGCTTAAAACTCATTATGTAGGCCAGGTTGATCTCACACTTACAGAGATCCACCTGCTTCTATCTCCTGAGTGCTGGAATAAGAGCCTAGCCCTGAACTTCTGGTCCTTTGCCTCTACCTGCAAAGTGTTGGGATTACTGGGATTATGGCCACAGACTACAAGGCTGAGGTTGTATAGTGCTGGGTATCGAATCCAGGGCCTCATGCGTGCTAGGCAAGTACTACTGAGTTACATTCCCAGGCCCTTACCTATTTAAAGAGAGCGCTAGCTGGGCATGGTGTCTCATATCTGTAAGGTGACCAACCTGGGCTGAGCAGTTAAGTTTCAGGTTAGCCAAGGCTCCACAGAAGATGCTGTCTCCAGTAAATAAATAATGGCAAGGGGAGAAGTGTAAGAGAAAAAACACTGAAGTAAAGAGGAAGGAACTAAGGTCCGAGAGTTTCAGTGGCTTGCCAAAACCACACGGCACACAGAAGCGGGCCTCAAGTCCTCTCATTTCTCCTTTCCTAAAAACAATTTCGGTAATAAATCCTTAGGGACCCTAACAACAGGCAGAAGAGTTTACAGGAAGATACAGAAGAACCAACGGGCAGCCCCACCTCTAAGAGTTGAATTACTGAAATTACTTAACACAATGTAATTTCATTCTAGCACACAAAAATCTGCCCAAATATATATTATAAACTACTTCACCGTCCAACCTCAACAAAAAGCTCAAAATACACACAAACACACATTTCTACTAGGCTAACTTATTAAAAACATGTATTTTTTTCTTTATGTGCATGTTGTTTGTCTGTGTGTGTAGACCTGCTATGTGCAGGTGTCCAAGGTGGTCAGGTAAATGGCAGACTGGTGTCTGGGGAGGGCCTGCTCTCTGGACATCAATGGGATGTTCTCACTGCATTACTGAGTGGCAAGAAAGGTCCAGCTCAGGGCCTCTCTCACAAGGACGCTAGCCACCTTGTGGAGGCTCTCTGCCCTCATCTCCCATTCCACCTGTGACTAGACTTTCAGTGTATGATGGAGGCACATTAGCACCATAGCAGTTCGCCCCTGCCCACTCCCAAAACTCACAAAATTCATGTCCTTCTCAAATATAAAACACCTCATTCAATTCTAATACCCCCCCCACCAATATTTACTCCTGTGTCAGAT
Source organism: Arvicola amphibius (assembly GCF_903992535.2). Lineage (NCBI taxonomy): Eukaryota > Metazoa > Chordata > Mammalia > Rodentia > Cricetidae > Arvicola > Arvicola amphibius. The sequence goes on along the minus strand of NC_052047.1, from coordinate 37,092,880 downwards.
CAAAGTCTAAAGTCCTGTCTCAGATGGCTCAGTGGGTAACGGGGCCTGTTGCCAAGACTAACACTGAGTTTGATCCTCAGACCCACATAGTGGAAGAGAAGAGACTTTCTCAAACCGTCCTCTGACCACATAGGCCATCACTGCACTCAGGCTCACCCCTATTTCCTGTCCTAGACAAATAAAGAAGTCTAGGGTCTGGAGAGATGGCTTAGTAGCTAAATACACATATCAAGTTCAGTTCCTAACACTCACATAAGGTGGTTCAAAACTTCCCTTCCATGGGAACTGACTCTGTAAGCACCTGCATTCACGTGCGCACATCAATACAGCATACATAATATATATAAAACTCCCATATATTAAAAACATCTGAGCTAGGCCGGGCAGTGATGGCACATGCCTTTAATCTCAGCACTCAGGAGGCAGAGGCAGGTGAATCTCTGTGAGGGCAGCCTCAGAATTTTGGGGTCGTCTATCTATGAAAGGTACCTGATCACCTGTGTCCTTATCAAAAGGCAGCCTGAGATCCAATGCTCAGTACAAAACGAAACAGTCTGACTGGCCCTCCCCTGCACTCTCCCAAACACAGACGAGCTTTCTCAGTGCTCTCCCCATGCACAGGCTGAGCACAGGACGACTCAGGAGCACTTTCTGAGAGTAAGGTTTACCAACCGCTCTCTCCTCAGCCCTTACCAAAATCATTCTGAAAGGATGCATTTGTCAACACATAAGCTTACTGCTGTACACTTTACAAACTCCAGTGTCTATGCACTGGACAGGTGCACAACCACTTCCCAGCTAGGTGTTTGCTAAAGAGGCAGCCTACTCTCTCTTCCAGTTCATTCTGAGTGTGTTTGAGCTACTACAGCAAACACTTGTTCACACTCCAGAAGCTAAGTCCCCTTCACAGTGGCTATGTCCATAAGACAGAAGCAGCAATCTTCTAAGGCTCTGTTTGGAGAAGGCATGGGGAAGAGGTGCTAAGACAGGGTTCTTCAGTGGCCCAGCCTGGCCTTGAACAGACAATGTGGCCAGGGAAGCCTTGCCTGAGCTGCTGACCTCCCGTGTCCACAGTGAAGTTCTGGGGTTCATGCTGTGCCACCACACCAGGTTCTGCAGCAAGAGCTACTCCTAATATTACCATGTGGCCAGTTAAGGTTTCAAAGACACTTTTTGAAGAAATACAGACATTCTGGATAATACAATGTTTTCAACATTGCCTTTTCTTTAGTTTTTTTTAGGTTTGGGAGGATTTGTTTTTGTTTTCAAGATATCATTTCTCGGTGTAGCCCTGGCTGTCCTGGATAGAACTCGTTCTGTAGACCAGCCTGGCCTGGAATTCTCAGAGATCTGCCTGCCTCTGCTGGGATTAAAGGTACATACCACCACTGCCTGGCAAGCCTTTTCTAAATGACTTTTTAATATCTGCAATTGACTCATTCCAGAAATCACTTTAGACAATTTACCAAGTCATCAAGGGGTTAGCACACAAAATGTCTTAAAGGACTCAAGTTATTAGCATTACTGAGAAGAATAAATCACTTAGCCCTGAGGCCTTCAGTTTGTCTATGGAGCAGAACTGATAACAACAGAAACCATTCACTTTAAAGGAGTGTGCAAGGATCGAGTGAGAATTCTTAGGAGTCCTTTAGAAACTGAGAGTGGCCGGGGTCTTTAACCCTCAGCTGTGTGCAGCCTTACACTACTGACATCCTCCTGGGACTGGATATTATTCTCCTGCACAGCAGGGAAGGGAAGAAGAAAGTGGGCTACCTATCCTGAAGTCCCACTGATTCATCTTTTCTCAACTATACTTGACTCAGGGACATTCTCCAAGAGTCTCTCTACCTGGTCAAGGCACAGGAGAAAAAAAATCAGCATAAATGACCAAATAATGTTTCAATTAAATTAACTATTTATCTTCAGTATTATTAAAATTTCAAATTTTGAAAATAGCTCCTAAAATTTCTTCTCAAGGGTGTTTACTACTCCGGGGGGCAAAGTACTTGCCTACTGTGTACAAAGCCTTAGGTCCAGACCCCAGCACACACACACACATACAGGGGGAGTGGGGCTAGAAAAGTGTCACATTACAAGAAAAAAAATCTCCACACTAGTGAGGTGGTAAGGCTGCACTCGGGAGGCAGAGGCAGGCGGATCTCTGTGAGTTCGAGGCCAGCCTGGTCTACAAGAGCTAGTTCCAGGACAGACTCCAAAGCCATAAAGAAGGTGGTGGTGCATGCCTTTAATCCCAGCGCTTGGGGGTGGGGGAGGACTCGAGAGATGGCTCAGTGGTTAAGAGCATTGCCTGTAGACATACACACAGACAGAATATTGTATATAATAAATAAATTATCTTAAAAAAGAAACAATAATCCCAGCACTTGGGAGGCAGGGACAGGTGGTTCTCCGTGAGTTCAATGCCAGCCTGCTCTATCAAGTGAGTTCTAGGACAGGCTCAAAAGCTACAGAGAAACCCTGTCTCAAAAAAAAAAAAAAATCAAGAAAACAAATCAGCACTAGACATCTGTAATTACTTTGGATATGTTGCATACAAAGGCTAATAAAGTAGCTTTCAAGAATTGTGTTAGAATTAGTGAGCTCTATCAAATATAATGACAGCTGATTGTGATGGTGGCAGACATTGACAGATCTCTAAGACTTAGAAGCCAGCCTGGTCTACATAGTGAGTTCCAGACTAGCCAGGGCTGCATAGAGAGACCCTATCTAAAACAAATGAACCAAATCAATCAATCAATCAAACAAAAACCCAACGGACGACAAAAGGCACTGGCCCTGAAGCACAGACCTGTGGAGTTCTGGAGCACACAGGTGAGGACGCTGGCTGCACCCACGCCCCGCTGAGGAGCACCCTTAGGTGGGAAAGCCCAGGAGCTCTGCCCCACAGCGAGCGAGCGCAGGCAAGCGGAAAGCAGCTCCTCTCTGCCCGAGCACAAGGCTACCCATCTGTGTTTTCACCGCAATTGAAAAAAAAGCAAAAAGGGAAATGAAAATCCGGTATGAAAATAAGCAACAGGGGAAAACTTTCTCCAAAATAAAAGCACTGTCATTAAAAATATTATTAAAGGAGCTGGAGAGATGGCTCAGAGGTTAAGAGCACTGACTGCTCTTCCAGAGGTCATGAGTTCAATTCCCAGCACCCACATGGTGGTTCACAGTCTATAATGAGATGTGGTGCCCTCTTCTGGCATGCAAGCACACATGGAAGAAATGCTGTATACATAATAAATAAATAAATCTTTAAAAATATTATTAAATACATGTGTATAAGCTCCACTATAAAACTAAATGCTGGTTTTGAAAAATATGCATGTTGTCAGAGCTGATTATTTTAAAACAATACATATTTCAAATTAAAAATTTTCAAATAACTAACTCATCCTACCACTCCAGGAAAAAACCAAATGGAAAATCAAGTGCTCTCTTCAGAGGCAGTTTCTAATAAAGCTTTCTTGTAGATTTTCTAAGCACATCCCAGTATATGCATAATGCTTAGATTTTTTGAATTACAATTAATCTCATTTTTTCTTTTTTTATTAAATTTTTTATATATTTATTTATTATGTATACAATATTCTGTCTGTGTGTATGACTACAGGCCAGAAGAGGGCACTAGACCCCCTTTTTTTTAAAAATCATTTATTTATTTATTTATTTATTTATTATGTATACAACATTGTGTCTGTGTGTATGGCTGCAGGGCAGAAGAGGGCACCAGACCCCATTATAGATGGTTGTGAGCGACCATGTGGTTGCTGGGAATTGAACTCAGGACCTTTGGAAGAGCAGGCAATGCTTTTAATCTCTGAGCCATCTCTCCAGCCCAATTAATCTCATTTTGAGTCATTAAAATGTTCCAAATAGGGGCTGGAGAGATGGCTCAGAGGTTAAGAGCATTGCCTGCTCTTCCAAAGGTCCTGAGTTCAATTCCCAGCAACCACATGGTGGCTCACAACCATCTGTAATGGGGTCTGGTGCCCTCTTCTGGCGTGCAGGCATACACACAGACAGAATATTGTATACATAATAAATAAATAAATAAATATTAAAAAAATAAAATAAAATGTTCCAAATATGGTTTATTTTAAACTTATTTATTATTACTTTTTTAAGGATTTATTTATTTACTAGGTATAGTGTTCTGCCTGTATATGCCAGCAGGTCATAAAAGGGTACCAGATCTCATGACAGATGGTTGTGAGTCACCATGTGGGTGCTGAGAACTGAACTCAGGACCTCTGGAAGAAAAGCCAGCGCTCTTAATCTCTAAGCCATCTCTCCAACTCTTTTATTTTTCCCACAGCTTTACTGTGTAGCTGCCTAGGATGAAACTCACTAGGTACATCAAACTGGTTTCAAAATCAAGAGATCTGCCTTTCTCTGGCACCCGAGTGCTGAGATCAAAGCTGTGCCACCACACCCTGGTATGGCTTATTGTATAATTGAACTGCTTGCTGCAATTCTTCAAAGTTTGAGTTAACATGGTTGCTCATGTCTTTTTTTTTAATAAGCATGGAAATTACTTTCATTCCCAGAATGAATTAAAAATTTCAAGTGATTTTATTTAAAACATTTTATGACATAAAGCCAGTTGAAATCATGTTTAGTGGGTCTAACATGGAGCTTAATGAGAGAGTCTTTGCATAGCTTATAAGAGGCCTTAGGTTCAATTTCTAGTGCTGACAGAAGAGAGAAGGAAGGAAGTTAAGAGGCTACCATGGGCTATATTGAGGCTTTCTCAAAAAACAAAACAATAAAACAAACAGAAAGTGCTGGAGAGATGGCTCAGCGGTTAAGAGCATTGGCTACTCTTCTAGAGGACCCAGTTTCGATTCCCAGCACCCACATGGTGCCTCACAGCCATCACTAACTCCAGTTCCAGGGGATCGATGCCCTCTTCTCACCTCCTCAGGCACCAGGCACTTACAACAGTGCACACACAGACACGGCAAAACATCCATACTCATAAAATAAAAATAACAATTAAAAAACAAGAGACAAGAACCACAGTTGTTTTTCAATGTTACTGCCCACTGTAACTTTGCAGTGACAAGTGCATGAGGTAGAGGGAGAAACACACGGCTACTAAGAGAAGCCCAAGCCCCCTAGGTGAGGCTAGAGCTGGTCAGCGGCATGTGTGACCTAAGCCTCCAAGGAAGGGCGAGGCTAACAAGACAGAAGACTTAGAACGCCAGTCTCATTTGCAAAGGGTCTTGCCCTGAGAACTCTGGAGTTTATGCTTGTCCTAGGCAGTCCAAAGAGTAAGACACTCACATCAACAGATGTAGAAATAAATGACCTCATCAGCAAGGATCTTTTTGATGGGAAGAAGATAAAGAAATGCACAAGGAAGAAGAAAACACTCCCGATGATTTCGAGCTAGCCTGTAGGCTCACAGAGCAAAGCAAGAGGACTGGGAGGTTTCAGGGTCTTCTGCTGCTGCTGCTGCTCCGTTAGAAACAAGGCCTCACTAGGCTGCCCATGCTAGTTTCAAACAGTCCTGCTACCCCAGCATCCTGAGTAGCCAGAAACAGGCATGCTCAGAGTATTTCTCAAAATCGTCTCCTAGGGGCTGGAGAGATGGGTCAGTGGTTAAGAGTGCTGCCTGCTCTTCCAAAGGTCCTGAGTTCAATTCCCAGCAATCACATGGTGGCTCACAACCATCTGTAATGGGGTCTGGTGCCCTCTTCTGGCCTGCAGGCATACACACAGACAGAATATTGTATACATAATAAATAAATAAATATTTTAAAAAAATCGTCTCCTAACTCTGCAACTTCAAGCAAATACAGCAGCAACAAAAACTTTACAAATATACATATATATATATATATACACACACACACACACACACACACACACACACACACACACACATATATATATCCAGGTAGATTGCAAATAGGATAGAAAATACTATCTGTCCTTAATGAAAATCCAGTTTAGGGCTGGAGAGATGGTTCATCAGTTAAAAGCACTGGCTGCTTTTGCTGAGGATTGACACCCACATGATGGACAATTCCAGTTCCAGGGGATCCAGTGCTGTCTTCTGTGAGTACTGCGATATACCCATATGCATACAATAAATACATCTTAATAGAAAACAATTCAGCTTGGTGAAAGTTGTGTGTGCAGTTCTAATCGCTGTAGCTCACAAGCAGCGAGACAAGCAGAGGAAGCACAGAACTGGGCTTCAACCATTCACTATGCCTCAGTGTATTCATCTGTAAGATGTGGGTAGGAAAACTTACACCTAGGTTGCTCTGCAGCTACATGAAAAATAAAAAATAATATTTAGCATTTTAACCTTATCTAACATACTGTTCCCCCAAATCAGAACTAGTATAAAAGAACTATCTTCCAGAAAAAGAGACATTAAAACACCAAGAAACATTCTCAAACTTGAATGTAAAATAAAATCACCCAAAGGGTTTGTTGAAAGTGCAAATTTGGAACTGGGTGTGGTGGTTCATGTCTGTAATTACACTGGGGAAGCCTCTGGGGGAAAGAGATGGGAAGACTTCCAGTTAACCAAGGCCAGCCCTAGCTATGGAGACACCACCTCAAAAAAAAAAAAAAAAAAAAAAAAAAAAAAAAACCACAAAGCCTGGTGGAAGAAGTAGGATCAGACGTTTAAGACAGGTCCCAGGTCAGCCTAGGCTACATAAAACCCCTCCAAAAAAAAAAAAAAAAAACATAACAAAAAGTTATAGCCAAAGGTCTGGGCTGTAACTCAGGGGTGGGCATGCGCCTACCATGCACAAGGACCTAGGTTAAATTTCCAACACTACAGAAAAGTGGATTGGGGGAGAATACAGATTCTGGGAACCGATCTCTCTAAGGTTCCATAGGTCTAAAATAGAATGAGGATGTTCTCTGACTCAAACACCAAAGATTAAAAGTGTCCTATAGGAAGCAGCTGAACATTAGTCTTCTGAGAAAGAACAGGCCTAAAGAGGAGCACAGATACGTCCACAAGTTCATCCATCCAGCCAACAGTCGGAGTTCCCATTACACAAACCTGAAGCAATGCCATCAGACGCAGAATTTTCCCTTGAGACAGGGATGTTCTTCTGTGTAGCCCCTGCTGTCCTGGAACTTAACCTGCAGACCAGGCTGGCCTTGAACTGACTGAGATCCACCTGCCTCTTTCTCCCAAGAGCTAGGATGAAAGGCATCCACCATCACCTTCCAGTTTGAAGTAGAAAAAAAAAAAAAAAAAAACCCTGAAAATTAAGGCAATCCACGTAGTAGGAAATGCTGTGAATAAAATGAAAAAAAAAAATAGAGAAATGACGTCATTTCTCGGGAAAGCCAACATCTGAGCTGCAACCTGAATGACAGAAATGAATTGGCTAAAGCAAACCAAGAGAATACTGAAGCCCCAGGGTACAGGAAGAGCGAAGACCTTACAGCAGCTTCAACACTAGCATCAAACACAACAAATGGGATGGAAAGCGGAAATATTCTGATGCAGCCAGACTCCAGTACAGGATGAGGTGGAATACAGGCACACAAGCATGGTAAGAACGGAAGGCAGAGGCGAGTAGGAAGTGCACAGCAAGCCAGGCTGGGGTTTTACTCTGGAAGACTTTCAAGTATTTGCATGTGTGTGCCCTGCACGTGTGTATGTGTGTGTCTTTGTGTGTGTTACAATCTAACTTACATTTTAAGGAATCTCTTAAATTGCGATGGGAGAAAGCACAATAAGCAGCTGATGTTGAAGAGAGGCCAGGAAGTTACTTCAGTTAACCACATAAGAGATGATGACAGTCTAGCAAGGATGGCAGCACAAGGAATGGGGATAGAATGCATACAGAGTGCTCTAACTTCTTTTAATTTAAGGGGCTGGAGAAATGGCTCAGCCATTAAGAGCACTTGCTACTTGTCCAAAAGACCCAGTTTGATTCCTAATCCCCTTGTTTGGCATTAGGTCATAACCAATCTCACAACTACTCCAGCACAGGGAAGTCCAATACCCTCCTCTGGCTTCCTTTGGCACACAGATACACACACACACAGATGCACATTTCACAAATGTAAAAATTTTGTGAAAAGAAAGACTTGTAAAAATTAATGAAAACTGAACCAAATCAGAGTGTACTAAACATGTGGAATTAGTTACTCAGGAGATAAAGACAATAGAGACTTATAGGTCTTAAGAAAGCTTCTAAGACAGAAGCCCAAATTGGCATTAGCAGATTTAGGATACTTCATGGTACTCAGCCTTTGAAGCTGGAGTGAAGAGGGCATTCTCCTTTGGCATCAGTGGTTAAAAAGAACAAAAACCCTGTACCAGAAAGCACACTCCCAATGCTAATGAAGTACACTAAGTGCACTGAGCAAAGTAAATACCTCCTCCAGGGCCTCGAGGCTGGGTGGTAACGGCTACTCTGCAGTTGGAATGCTATAATAAATTTACCTGAGTGGAACTACTAAATCAGACTTTTCCCAAATTCCACATTGCACTCGCTCCCTTGGGAATTTAACAAGTGAAGCCTCACATGTCATTCCATGTCTATTGATTTCTTAAATCTAACATCATCGCCAAAGAGACATGGGAGGAAAAATTTCAGTACCATGGCATTAATAGCTGTTGCTGGGTAGTGGCACAGACAAAGCACACCTTTAATCACAGCACTAGGGAGGCAGAGGCAGGCAGATCTCTGTGAGCTCGAGGCCAGCCTGGTCTACAGGAGCTAGCTAGTTCCAGAACAGGCTCCAAAGCTACAGTGAAACCCTGTCTTGAAAAACCAAAACGAAGAAAGAAACAGAGAGAGCGCCAGTATAAGAAGCCCACAGAAAAAGCAAATGCATAGTTGGGGGGAGAATGGCTCCAGAGTTAAGAGCATTAGCTGCTCCTGCAGAGAACCTGGGCTCAGTTCCCAGCACTTGTAACTCCAGTCCCATGAATTCAACACCTTCTGGGCACTCAGGAACACACAAGGTGCACAGACCAATATAGGCAAAATACCTATACACATTAAATCAAAATAAATAAATTTAATTTTTTAAAAAACAATGCAGTGGTGGGACACGCCTTTAATCCCAGCACTCGGGAGGTTGAGGCAGACAGATCTTTGTGAGCTCAGGTCAGTCTGGTTCACAGAGTGAGTTCCAGAACAGCTGGGGCTACAAAGAGAAACCCGGTCTCCAAAAACAAAAACAAAACAAAAAAGCAAATGCAGCATGATAGCATATTTTTATAAAACAAATGCAAAAGTATTTGGAAGGATATAAACTAACATCTGGCAAGCTGAGTGGCAGAATTATTTTCTCCTCTCATCAAAAGAACATTTCATACAAGCAGAAATAATGTTTTAGGATAGAATAAAGGGTTTTTTTCTTTTAAGCTAAAAAGGAGGAAGTGCAAAAACAAAACAAACAAAAAACAAAATTTCCTTTATCTGTAGCAAGAGTATTCCAAGTATGGGAAAAAAAAAAAAAAAAAAAAAGCCCAGGACCTACACAGACGGAAAAGATTTGGTAACAAGTCCGTTACTGCCCTAGGGCATGCACTTCAAAGAAAGAATCTAAATTGCTAAGAATTCTTCCCAGATTTGATGGAAAGCAATCAGACATTTTTCCCCCGTTTTTTCCTACCGCTTACCACAGAAACACTTCCACTAAAGGATCTTGGAGAGGGGAAGATGTCCCTTTTTAAACCGCGCTGGGTCACCCAAGTTTGGTTTTCTGGTCTGAGTAAGGAGGGCAGAAGGGTGGGCGACCACACTAAAGGAATCTGCGTGAGCGGTGAGTCACCTGAAGCGCTGAAGCGCATGCAGCTGCTTCCCCTAACCTCCACATCAGACCAGGGCTGCAAGAATGCCTCCTAAGCGTCTCCAGACTAAGCACTTGGAAAATTGCAGGCTTTTCCAAATTCTTGTACGAAGAGCTGCTAGCAGTTTCTGACAAGACAGCAAAAAGATCGGGAGGGTCTCTTCTACAACTGCAGGTATAAATGCTTCCTGGGGCTCATCCGGCGCTCCAGACGCAAACCCAAGGCATTCCATTAAGACCACATTCTCAGTTTTTCCAACTGGGGCAACTAAAAACATCCTGCCGCTTCTCTACGGTTAGCAAGTATCATCTTGGCTAAAATCCCAACGTTTAAAGAGCTACTTCAGAAAACTTCGGCTTTAAGCAGCGACTCGGATCTCAAGCCCTTGCCAGGCTATCGCCCTGCATTCCTTCCAATAACGGTGTTGCCGCTACCTGCTCATTTTCAGCCCAGCTCCCCATACAGAGCCCACAGGAAAGGGGACTCTTTTAAATCCGCAACACAATGGAGGCTAAAAGGAGCTGTGGCTTTCAGGATGGCAGCTATCAGACACCACAACAAAGGCCCGCGTCCGGGTGACTTCATCGGACCCACCAGGCGAACGCTACCGCCCGACTTTCGGGGTTACTGTCCCCAAATCCCTGCACGCCCACGCTGCCTATCGGGCCCTGAAAGTGAGAGCGCCCGGAGTGCGGATGCCCGTCCAGCCCAGCTGCAGGCTGCCCAGCCGGCGGCCGCGGGCTCCCCGGGTGCAGCGCCCAGCCGGAGCTGCCCTCTCTGTCCGCAGCGGTCCCCGGCTGCGCGCGGGCATAGAAATAGAAGTGACGACGCGAAGGCGAAGACGGTCGCTGAGGAGGGTGGTGGGCCAGGGGGACACTCACCCGCCCAAACAAGCGGCGGGCGGGGAGGGTGGCAGCCGGGAGCGTTCCGGACGCCGCTGTCGCTGCCGCTGCTGCTGGCCGCCGCCGGCCTCCTCCCCTCTGTTTGGATTCCACAGACCACGTCACTCTTAGCCACGAGACCCGGATCTGCCGGCTCCTGAGGGCGGCGCAACAGATTGCAGCGCCCCGAGCCGCCCGTGACCCCGCCGAGTGAGCATGCGCGTGTCGCGCTGGCCGCCGGCGTCGGAGGAGGGCGGCTCCCGCAGTTTCGGCGCTGACGTGCGTGGGCGCGCCGAGCGCGGAGGGGGGAGTTCCGGTGGGGAGGGGTGGGGCTGCTGCACTGTGAAGGAAGGGCGCGGGGGGGGGGGGGGGGCCGTCGGATTGTCCCACGTCGTCTCCGTGTGTTTACCGTCGTCTGACGTCTGCGTCCGTGTGCTGCGGGACTGGCTTCCGTCCTCCGCAGTGTTTAGTCACACGTAGGTGGAGGTGCGCGTGAATTGGTGTCGGCTGAGACCCGGTCTACCTACAGAGGTGGTGACCCACGTGAACATCGGAACTCGCAGATGACAGAAGCGCGTCAACCGTGGGGGTTTGAGTGATCCCGATGATGCTCCAAACAGTGTTGGGCCGGGAAAGCAGACCTAAATGAAGCTCGGCTTTAACGTTAAGGTGTTAGACGCCAGGTGTGGTGACGCAACTGCACTGGGGGGGTGGGGCAGTGGTTCCTGGACAACCAGGGCTACACAGAGAAACTGTGTGTGTGTGTGTGTGTGTGTGTGTGTTGGGGGCGGGGGTGGGATTCGGGGTCAGCCAGTGCGATATAGAATCTCAATTTTTGTAAAAAATGAGAGGAACCCAGGCCAAAGGAGGGTAGGTAGGTTCCTTACTTGGGCTAGGGAGGCTAGGAAGTATAGGAAGTAGTATTTCAACAATCCAAAGACAACTTTTCACACCTATGTAAGGAAACAAGAAAGGTCTGGAAATAGCAAATAGAAGTGTGGGGCCTGGTAAGCAAAAAGCATCTCTGCAAGCAGTTGGGGAAGTCCTAATTCTGCATGTGTGTCTAACAACTTCAAGGAACTGTGGACAAACTAAGTATTGTGATAAGTAAACAGAAGAAAAAATTATTCTCAGAATTTAAAATCTGGACAAAAAATAATGACTTTAGAAAACATACACGTGCAACTTCCATTTCTTCCCTAATATGTTAAAACGTAAACAAAGAAACATGACCCTTGAAAACAGTACTGTCTAGTCTGCCTGCGGCTACATGGGTCATTTTCTGGGTTCTAATGAGGAAGGGTCTGCACACTTTGGTAAGGTTACAAGTTATACAAGAAAACAAACACCGAAACTCTGGCTTGGCTACACTGTAACTACAAAGAGTCATTGAAGCCTGGTGGTGGTGGCGCACGTCTTTAATCCCAGTACTCCAGAGGCAGAGGCAGGCGGATCTCCTGTGAGTTCGAGGCCAGCCTGGTCTGAAAAGCCAAAACCAGGACAGGTTCCAGCACTACTCAGAAAAGCCCTATCCTGAAAAATAAATTAAAAAAAAAATAGAAACCCTTATTCTCAGTTACTGAATTAAGAAAAACAAAATGGAGCCGGGCGGTGGTGGCGCACGCCTTTAATCCCAGCACTCGGGAGGCAGAGGCAGGCGGATCTCTGTGAGTTCGAGGCCAGCCTGGTCTACAAGAGCTAGTTCCAGGACAGGCTCTAAAAATGCTGCAGAGAAACCCTGTCTCGAAAAACCAAAAAAAAAAAAAAAAAAAAAGAAAAGAAAGAAAAAAAAGAAAGAAAAACAAAATGGGCTGGGCAGTGGTGGTGCAGGCCTTTAATCCCAGCACTCAGGAGGCAGAAGCAGGTGGATCTCTGAGTTCGAGGCCAGCCTGGTCTACAGAGTGAGTTCCAGGACAGCCAGGACTGTTTTACGGAGAAACCTGTCAAAAAAGAAAGAAAGGCCGGGCGGTGGTGGCGCACGCCTTTAATCCCAGCACTCGGGAGGCAGAGGCAGGCGGATCTCTGTGAGTTCGAGGCCAGCCTGGTCTACAAGAGCTAGTTCCAGGACAGGCTCTAGAAACTACAGGGAAACCCTGTCTCGAAAAAAACAAACAAAAAAAAAAAAAGAATGGCGGTGCGCACCTTTAATTCCAGGATTTGAGAGGAAGAAGGAGGCTGATCTCTGAGTTCGAGGCCACCAGGGTCTATGGATCAAGTTCCAGGACAGCCAGGGCAACACAAAGAACTTATCTTGAAAAACAAAACAAAAGCACTATCAACAAAAAAATTGGAATCCATCACTACATTTCTAACTTGCACTGAACTCAGCAGGCTTCTGAGGCTGGCATCCAACAGTAAACCCTAGTATAGGAGGGAAGCTGAGAGCTGAAAGCACTTGGGCAGTTTCTGCTCTTTGGTCCCCTACCCTACATGGCTGTTTAGTTCTGCTAAGGGAGTGTCAGGTAAGCTTCAGAGGCACATGGGATGGCAATGCCAGGGCTGTGGCTGACTCAAGGACCGGTCCAGTTCTGTGAAGGCCTGAAAGGCCGCTGCCCAGACAACCCCTGCAGTGAAGCACTCTGTCAGCTGCTAGGAAGATGTTCCAGGACTCTGTAAAGATGGTTGCAAGATTATTCTAGGCAGCTGATTGGGGACGGGAATTCCTGACATTGAGATATGAACATATTCTAAATCCATCTTCAAAAGAGGAAAAATAAACATGTTTCTGTTTTCTTTTTCTTGAGAATAAATTGGAGGCTTTGTATTAAAAAAAAAAAAAAAAAAAAAAAAAAAAAAAGAAGAGAAGCAGATATCCACTTGCCAAGCAAACAAACACACCACTGACCCTGACAACCCAGCTGGCAATCTACTTTTGTTTTATTTTTACTTTATTCCTTAAACTCCTCTATTATTTTCTTTGCTATCTGCATGAAATATTTTCAGAGATTCTACATCCATCAAATGACACTATCCACTTCATATAATCCTAGCATTTTATGAAAACAGCATTTCTTCTTTTACAATTTACTTTATGTGCATTGGTGTTTTGCTTCCAGGTATGTCTGAGGGTGTCGAATCTCTTGGAACTGGAGCCACAGACAGTTCTGAGCTGCCATGTGGCTGCTGGGAATTTAACCACTATCCTCTGGAAGAGCAGCCGGTGCTCTTAACCCCTGAGCCATCTTACCAGCCCCCAAAGACAGCATAATTGCTCCTGTCCTGTTGGATGCTCTTGACATTTCTTTCTTTTTCACAACAGGCTTTCTCTGTGTAGTCCTGGCACTCACTCTGTAGATCAGGCTGACCTAGAACTCAGAGATCCACCTGCCTCTGCCTCCTGTGTGCTGGGATTAAAGGCGTGCACCACCACACCCTGGCTACCCAATCTTTCTTGTTTTTCTTCTACATAAGTATATGCTGTCAAAATTTAAATTTACTGGAATAAATTTCCTAAGATTTCTTTCATAGCTTTTTCTTTCATTTTTAACATCCTTCCCCACCTCCCCCTCGAGAGAGGCCTTGAACTCACAGAACAGTGATCCACCTGACTTCCAAATGCTGGGATTAAAGTCATGCACCACCACTGCCCTGCTAACTTCTGTCCTTTCAATGGTATAATTTCCAAGATAATTTTGATTCAGAATTTTACAACTAACAAGCTTAAAATATAGCATATTTTCATTACATATTGGCATTTGAATTAAATTTTACAGACATGTATTTGTTTCAAGAGTTTTATCCCCCCAAATATCTTAACTCTTATTTTTCTTGGTTGAATTTCTTTTTGAAAGAGGAGATTGAATAAAAGACCAATCTTAAAAGTTTTTTTTTAAAGTTGGGGAATAAGTATGTTAGAAGGTAGTAGAGAATTACCTTTAAGAGATTGGTCCTTAATGGCTGTAGAGATGGTTTAGCAGAGATGGCTCAGCAGTTAAGAGCACTAGCTGCTCTTCCAGAGGACCCAGGTTTAATTTCCAGAGTGCTGGGATTAGAGAGGTGTGCCACCAGCACCAGATTTAGGCCTGATCGCTTTTATTTAATATATTTATTTTTATTTTATGTGACTTGGTGTTTTGCTGCATGTATGTCTGTGTGAGGGTGCCAGATCCCCTGGAATGGGAGTTATGGGCAGATGTGAGCTGCCATGTGGGTGCAGGGACTTGAACCTGGGCAGTGGTGGTGTGTGCCTTTAATCCCAGCACTTGGGAGGCAGAGGGAGGTGAATCTCTGTGAGTTCAAGGCCAGACTGGTTTTACGGAGTTACTTCCAGGGCAGCTAGGGCTGTTATACAGAGACACCCTGTCTTGAAAAACAAAACAAAAACTAACAAACAAAAAAACCCTATTTCTTAGATACTACATTAGAGAAATGCCTTTATTTTTCAAAGATTTTTAAAATGATTGCAAATTTTAAAAATCATTTTAAATTACTTGTGTATGTGTGCATGTTAGTAAATGTTACTACAGGCTTATGAAGGCCAGAAGGTGGTGTTGGGTCACCTGAAGCTGGAGTTACAGAAGATTGTGAGTTAACCAAGGTGGGTGCTGGGAATCGAACTTAAATCCTCTGTAGGAGCAGCAAACTCCTAACTGCTGAGCCATCTGTTTTTTTGGTTTTTTTGTTTTGTTTTGTTTTTGAGAGAGGGTTTCTCTGTAGCTTTGGAGCCTGTCCTGGAACTAGCTCTTGTAGACCAGGCTGGCCTCTAACTCACAAAGATCTACCTACCTCTGCCTCCCGAGTGCTGGGATTAAAGGCATGCGCTGCCACAGCCCAGCATCTGCTGAGTCATTTGATCAGGAACAAAGAGAAATAGTATTAAAAAGAACATCTGTTATAAGTGCTCTTAACTGCTGCTGGTAGACATGTAAACTAGGAGTATGTTTTGACAATCAATTTGGCAATATTTCAAATTTCCTAAAAAAAAATCATATGAACTGGCATTGTGATCTAAACCTGTAAATTCATTATGCTAAGGGATGGAGTATGTAGAGAGATCTTGAGTTCCGAACCAACCTGGGCTATATTTAAGAATTTTTGGAGCCGGGCGATGGTGGCGCACGCCTTTAATCCCAGCACTCGGGAGGCAGAGGCAGGAGGATCTCTGTGAGTTCGAGACCAGCCTGGTCTACAAGAGCTAGTTCCAGGACAGGCTCCAAAGCCACAGAGAAACCCTGTCTCGAAAAACCAAAAAAAAAAAAAAAAAAAAAAAGAATTTTTGGCTGGATGGTGATGGCACATGCACTCAGGAGGCAGAGGCAGGAGGATCTCTTGAGTCTGGGGCCAGCCTGCTCTACAGAGTGAGATTTAAGATGGGCCCCAAAGCTACCCTGTCTTAAAATCCCTCCCCTGCCTTAAAAAGGAACCTGAAATGGCTCAGCAGATAAAATTGCTGAGTCTAAAGACCTCAATCCCACTCATGTGAGAAAGGTGAGAACAGACTTCTCCTTTGGCTTTTACATGCACATGTGACATGCATGTAAACCAGTCTTCCAAATAAACATTTTTTAAAATTACACACAGAAAAATCGCCGGGCTGGGGGTGATAGCATGTTGGGGGCACAGAGGTCCTTGTATTCATAAGAAACTCTAAGGAAAACCAGGAACGTTAAACACACCGGCCTCTGCTCATCACAGGAGATAAAATACCTGCTTTCCTGCCTAGAAGGCTGGGAGTAAACTTTTTTTAACAACCTTGTGACCTTTTTGCTACCCGTGGAGGCAGACCTCACCCACATTTTGCTATAAAGGCAGACCTCACCCAAATTCCCCAGAATGATTATTCCAGACTCTTCCCTTTCTAGACCATTACCCATCCTTAGGAGATGCCACGCATTCTTTCTGGTCTCTATGCTATTGGTCAGAGACCACACTAGATTCTAGGCCTTTTAGCCAGAGAACCCCCCTCAAGATCACATGTACTTTGTCAAAATCTCTGCATAGTTACACCTTAAGCTTTATTGTGCACCTGGATTGGACTGACTGTTGCCAACAAACCTTTCGCGAATGGTACAGTGTTTTAAATATGCCGACAATGAACTGCCCGGCATTAGATTCCCCGAAATCTGATCCAGGTTGACAAAGTCAGACTGAACTGGCACTTCCCTGTGTGACACTTACAGGTACACCCGTCAGTGGTACACACCTCTAATTCCTGCAAAGGTAGGTGTAAGATTTCGGCCTCAGAGGGACCTTGGCAGGTCGGGGACCATGCGGGACACAGAACATGCCATGCAGAGAGAGCTTGGGGAGTATGAAGTTTTATTTAGCAAGCGAGTACTGGAAAGGTTTGGGAAGTAGCGGGGAGGAAGGGTGAGAGGGAGGTGAGAGAAAGGAAGAGAGAGAAGAGAGAGGAGGGGAGAGGCAGAGAGCTGCCACTTCTGAAAAGTGGAGAGTTAGGAGAGGATGGGGTAGAAGTTTGCCTTAGGGCGCGGAGAGAAACTGGGAGTGGGCAGAGCTCGACTCTTAAAAGGACAGGGTACTGACAGGGAAGGCCATAATAATCCTAATAGTAGGAGGATCTCTGAGTTCCAGACAAGCCTGTTCTAGAGAAAGCTCTAGGACATTCAGGGCTACACAGAGAAAACTTGTCTCTAAGGAAAAATAATCACATTAAGGTGTCCCACACTGTGCGCATGCCTTTAGTTCTGTGGTTCTCAACCTTCCTGATGCCGCAACCATTTAATTTCCTCATGCTGTGTGACCGCCAATCATATCGTGGCTACTTCATAACTGTAATTTTGTTCCTGTTACGAACCCTAATATAAGCAAAAAACTTTTTTCTACCCATGGAAAGAATCAGTTGGCCCAATTTCACCATTAGGAATTTATTTAAGTAAAATAAGTTTAAATGAAGAGTATTATTATAGAGATACTAATTTTCATTTATATGATTAGAAAAAATAAAGAACTAGCTTTTGTATGATAATCAAGAAAAGACACATACATTATATCTTAGGGTCCAAAGGTATTAAAGATATAAAGTAATAGTCTGAGGAAATTAGCATTACATTATGTGCTCCTGGAATTGGATGGGGCAAAATGAGTGACTTCCTTATTTTTTATTTATCTGTGTGTATGAATCAAATTTTTCCATATCTACATATTACTTTTCTTTTTTGTTTGTTTTTTGTTTTGTTTTTTTTTTTGTTTTTGTTTTTCAAGACAGGGTTTCTCTAGCTCTGGAACCTGTCCTGGAACTAGCTCTTGTAGATTAGGCTGGCCTTCGAACTCATGGAAATCTACCAGCCTGTGCCTCCTGAATGCTGGTATTAAAGGCATGCACCACCACTGCCTGGCTTGTTTTGCTTTTTAAGATAGGCCTTTAATCCTACTTGGGAGTTCGAGGCCAGCCTGGTCTACAAGAGCTAGTTCCAGGACAGCCAGGGCTATTACACAGAGAAACTCTGTCTCTGAAAACAAACAAACAAACAAACAAAAACAAAAAACAAAAAAGGCAGGGTTTCTCTGTGTAGCCTTGGCTGTCTTGGAACTCAATCTGTAGATCAGGCCGGCCTCAAACTCAGAGATTTGCCTGCCTCTGCCTCTGCCTCCTGAGTGCTGGGATTAAAGGGATGTGCCACCATGCTTGACTCTCTTTTCTTTTTATGAAGTTAACATCTTTTTTTTTTTTTTTTTGGTTTTGGTTTTTTGCTTTTTTTTTTTTTTTTTTTTTTTTTTTTTTTTTGGTTTTTCGAGACAGGGTTTCTCTGAAGCTTTTTTAGAGCCTGTCCTGGAACTAGCTCTTGTAGACCAGGCTGGCCTCGAACTCACAGAGATCCGCCTGCCTCTGCCTCCCGAGTGCTGGGATTAAAGGCGTGCGCCACCACCGCCCGGCGGTTTTTTGCTTTTTTGAGACTGGGTTTCTCTGTATAGTTTTGGAGCCTGGAACTTAATCTATAGAATAGACCAGGCTGGCCTCGAACTCACAGAGATCCACCTGTCTCTGCCTCCTGAGTGCTGGGATTAAAGGCGTGAAGTTAGCAGTCTTAAAGCAGGGTGTAGCAATGCATACTTTTTAAAATATTTATTTATTATGTATACAATATTCTGTCTGTGTGTATGCCTGCAGCCCAGAAGAGGGCACCAGACCCCGTTACAGATGGTTGTGACCCACCATGTGGTTGCTGGGAATTGAACTCAGGACCTTTGGAAGGGCAGGCAATGCTCTTAAACTCTGAACTATCTCTCCAGCCCTGCAATGCATACTTTTAATCCCAGAATTTGGGAGGCAGAAGCAGGAGGCTCTCTGTAAATTTGAGGCCAGCCCAGATCACATAGTAAATTCCAGACAGCCAGGGCTATGTAGAGAGTCTCTGTATCAAAAAAAAAAAAAAAAAAAAAAAAAAAAAAAAAAAAAAAAAAAAAAAAAGGGGGGGGGGAAATAAAATAAAGGAAAACATAACTGTCTTAGCCAGTTATGATAGCACATGACTAATACCAGCTCAGGAGGCAGAGACAGGTAGACCTTCCATGAATTTGAGGCTAGCCTGGTCTACATAAGGCCTCTCAAACTTGCTGTGTGGCTGAGGATAATATTGAACTCCTTGAGTCTCCGGCCTCCCCATTTCCAAATGGTAGTATTACAAATCCTTGGGGGCTGGCGAGATGGCTCAGAGGTTAAGAGCACTGACTGCTGCTCTTCCAGAGGTCCTGAATTCAATTCCCAGCAACCACATGGTGGCTCATAACCATCTGTAATGAGATCTGGTGCCCCCTTCTGGCCCACAGGGATACATGCAGGCAGGATATTGTGTATATAATAAACAAACAAATAAATAAATATAAAAAAAAACAAATCCTACCACATCCAGATTGGCATGTAATTTTTGGGGGGGTTGGGAGGGACATTTTGAGACAGGGTTTATCTGTGTAGTAGTCCTGGCTGTCCTGGAGCTCACTTTATAGACCAGGCTGGCCTCGACTCACTGAGGTCAGTCTGCCTTTTTCCTGAGTGCTAGGGTCTTTCATCCAGCTAGGCATGTAAACTTTTTTTTTTTTTTTTTTTTTTTTTTTTTTTTTTTTTTTTGGTTTTTCAAGACAGGGTTTCTCTGTAGCTTTGGAACCTGTCCTGGAACTAGCTCTTGTAGACCAGGCTCGAACTCACAGAGATCCTCCTGCCTCTGCCTCCCGAGTGCTGGGATAAAAGGCATGCACCACCATGTAAACTTTTTTTTATTATGTATACAATAGTCTGTGTGCATGCCTGCAGGCCAGAAGTGGGCACCAAACCTTATCACAGATGGTTGTGAGCCACCATGTAGTTGCTGGGAATTGAACTCAGGACCTTTGGAAGAGCAGGCAAATGCTCTTAACCGCTGAGCCATCTCTCCAGCCCCGGCATGTAAACTTTTTAAGATTTATTTTGAATCATGTGTGTTTGTCTTTGTGAAGAAAGGTATCCATGTGAGTACAGGTACCCACAGAGCCAGAGGGGCACTGGGTCCCGTGGAGATGATGTCAATCATGAAGAGTCTCTGAGCATTACAGGAGAATTTTAAATATCACTTATTGTTAAGTATTATATTACGTCTTTATCTGATTAAATCCACAGATAGTTTTGCTTCACCCATAATATAATAAAAAATTCCTAAGTTAAATAGAGAAGGAAGTGGAGTTAGGGTGGAGTAAGAGACTTCTGGGAGTTTTATTAGAGCCTTTTATGGACTACCTGTTTTTCCAAGGAGGGTAAGACATTTCTTATCATGTACCAAAGGCAGTTAGATAGACGGTATAAAGGTTCTGATATGGAGTCCAGTGGGGTTGAAGATGTAGATCAGGGATAGAGCATTTCCAGAGCTTGTAAGAGGTCTTGGGTTTTAAGCTCAGCACAGGGAGCTTAAATGCCATATACACCATAATCCAAATGTCAGATTAGTGGAAGTGAAACCAGAGAAGAGTTTTAATCTAGCATCAACCTCTAATCAGAGATCTTTTACTTTGAGAAGAAGGCTATGCACACTAAAGAGGAAAGTTCATTGGGAAGTAAGCTTTTGAAAGTGTTGTAGAAGTTCTAGTATGTTCTCTGGATGTGGCCATAGGCCATTGGCAGCACAGGCATCAACAAAGGAGCTACATATATGATTCCCATTCACTCATATGAATATATATATGTATGTATATATATATATATATACAAATACTTATATAAAGTTTTAGAATTTGCCTTGTGAGGGCAGGTAAGACAGCACAGCAGGAAAGAGTGCCTGCTGCACAAGAATGAGGACCAGAGTTCAAAATCTTCAGAATCCCTGTAAAAAGTGATGCACAGTCAATAGTGAGAAATGTTTTTTCTTTCTGTCAAACATAATTAGCCCACCAAAGTTCATTCCAGAAATCTCCCCCTCATTTGATCTCCCTGACCTTGTAAAATTTTTATGCAAATTTTCCTTAAAAGTGTTCTTAACATATGTGGCTGTGCCTGAGTGTATGTATGTGCACCACATGCATGCAGGAGCCCAAAGAGGTCAGCAGAGGCACTGGAGTCCCAGGCACTGAGCTGCCATGTGGGTACCATCAACCAAATCTGTGTTCTCTGCAAGAGTAATAAGTGCCCTTAACCACTGCGTCATCTCTCTGGACCCTTATGCTAATTTTTAAAAAGACTTATTTATTTATTGTGTATACAGGGTTCTGCTTGCACACCCGAAGAGGGCACCAGAGCTTATTACAGATGTGTGAGAGCCATCATGTGGTTGCTGGGAATTGAACTCAAGTCCTCCAGAAGAACAGTCAATGCTCTTACGTCTGAGTCACCTCTCCAGCCCAATTTTTTAAATCTTCTCCCAATAGTAAAAATATATAATTCTCCCTATAGTATAGTTTGGTTTTTTTAAAATGCCACAACACTCAGCACACACTGACAGGGAGTGGACTTTCTTTTTGTTTTGTGTTTTGTTTTATTTTGTTTCTGTGTTTTCGAGACAGGGTTTCTCTGTAATTTTAGAGCCTGTCCTGGAACTAGCTCGTGTAGACCAGGCTGGCCTTGATCCTCCTGCCCCTGCCTCCCGAGTTCTGGGATTAAAGGCATGTGCCACTTTTTTTTAAAGATTTATTTATTAATTATGTATACAGCATCTGCCTGCATGTATCCCTGCAGGCCAGAAGAGGGCACCAGATCTCATCATAGATGGTTGTGAGCCACCATGTGGTTGCTGGGAATTAAACTCAGGACCTCTGGAAGAACAGTCAGTGCTTCTTAACCTCTGAGCCATCTCTCAGCCCCAGGAGTGGATTTTTTAAAGTCTGTAAATTCCTACTTCAAATTGAGGAGAAATAAGTCAATGGACCAGTCTGTTCCTGGTCCAGCTGGAGATTAGAGGATGGCAGGTAATATGTTAGCAAACTTTTGATTGAAGGAAGTGATGACATGCTCATTTAAAGAAGTGGGAGAAATTGTGTGGTGGCGTACATCTTTAATCCCAGGACTCCAGAGGCAGAGGCTAAAGGATCTCTGCGAGCCCAAGGTCAGCCTAGTCTACACGCCAAGTTTGAGGTCAGCTGGGACTTTATGTCAAGACCCTGTATCCAAAGTTCAATTATATTGCCTCACATATAGTGGCATATACCACTTTCAGGGCACTTGGAAGGCAGACACATGAGGATTAGGAATACAAGGTTATCCTAGCTATATAATGACTTTGAGAACAATTTAGGCTATCGTTTTCAAAAGTAAAATACATTGAGGGCCTTCTGTGAACAAATCATTTTCTGGAGTGTTGGTGCTGAGATATATCAAGAATCTTTTTTCTTTTTTAAAATTTATTTAACTTTATTTTATGTGCATTGGTGTGAAGGTGTCAGATCTCGTGGAATTGCATTTTCAGACAGTTGTGAGCAGCCATGTGGGTGCTGGGAATTGAACCCAGGTCCTCTGGAAGAGCAGTCGGTGCTCTTAACCACTGAGCCATCTCTCCAGCCCCATTTTTTTTACATTTATTTATTTATTTATTTATTTTTTATGTATACAATATTCTGTCTGTGTGTATGGCTGAAGGCCAGAAGAGGGCACCAGACCTCATTACAGATGGTTGTGAGCCACCATGTGGTTATTGGGAATTGAACTCCGGACCTTTGGAAGAGCAGGCAATGCTCTTAACCTCTGAGCCATCTCTCCAGCCCCTATATCAATAATCTTAAGTATACATTTTGAATTTGTTAGGTTTTGAATTTGTTGTTCATATTGGCTGTAGTTCTATTTTTGTACATGTTTCTACCTTTTCTTTCTTTTCCTGATATTTGTTCTTATTGTATATAGTTTTGTATTAGGTTTAGAACCCTCTTATTTAGATGAAAGGGGGAATTGTTGTGGAATTCATTCAGCCAATAGCTTTTGGGGTACCAGCCTTTATGGCGTGGTCTGAGGTGCTATGTGTGTAGTGGTAAGTGGAGGCATGCTCACTCTCTTGGGAGGTCGGCAGAGTGGTGGGACAGGGCGGCTTCCACCTTGTCCGGTGCTCAGTGAGTCTGTATTTTCCCCTTGAATCCCATTTCCTTAGTGTCCCGATAATAACGACAGTCTGTAATCTTGTAACACCCCTTGCTTTCCTAGTAGGCCAACACGCCACGGCACTGAGTTCCATGACAGGCAGGGCTACACAGAGAAGCCCTGTCTCGAAAAACCAACCAAACAAATAAAGCCAGATGTGGTGACATGCATTTGAAATCCTAGCAGTTCTTTAGGGAGTTGGGAGGCAGAGACAGGAGACCCACTCAAGAATCTCCCAGGCTAGCTAGCCTGGGATACACATCTCAGCAGCAGAAACAAGAGAAACCATGCCTCAGCAAAGTCTAAGGTGAGAACTGACGCCCCAAAGCCAGCCTCTGATCACACATTTGCTGTGGCATGCTCACATGCACAAAAACACAGATACAGTAAAAAGAAAAAAAATACTTTAAAAATTAGAGAAGAAAGAGACAACCTTTGGAGGACATAGTGATGGAGAAAATGAAATAAACAAAGAGCATTTACCCTGAAGAACTTCACTGAGTTGGAGGACTAAGAAAACAAAATACAAATGCGTGTGTGTGCTGGTGTGCTCAGGAGCACACACGCTCTGGAGACCAGAGGAAAAGTAGATTTTCCTTCCTTAGGCACCACATACTTAAAAAAAAAAATAGAGATATGGTCTCAGGCAAAGTAGGTACTGCCCAGGAGGCTCCTGAGATCTGCCTGCCTCCACACCCCTACACTGGGATTACAAACACATACTACCACACTTGGCTTTTATTGTTATTTATTTTTTGATTAATTATTAGTGTATGTTAAGTATTTATATGAATGCAGGCAGGCACATGTGCGCCATGGTGCACATTCAGAGGGCAGAAAAGCATCCTTGGTAGTTCTCCCATTGTGGAACCCTCAAGCTTAGAGGAAAGTACTTTCATTTGCTGAGCATCTCATTGGGCTACCTTGGCTTCTTAAAAATGTATGTTCTGGGGATTGGACAGCCTCATGTTCACCAGGCAAGTACTTAATAGATTGAGCCATCTCTCCAACACTAAAAAATATACATGCTCTGTGGAACAGTGGTTTTACCCTGTAAAGATTTGTTTCTTGTACTTTTTTAATAAACACTGATTGACCAGTAGTCAGGCAGGAAGTAGAGGCAGGACAACAAGAATTCTGGGAAGACTGAAGTTTCAGTCTGTAGTCGTGACTCAGCCTCAGAGGAAGCAAGATGTGACTGCCTTGCCGAAAAAGGTACCAAGCCACGTGGCTAACACAGATAAGAATAATGGGTTAATGTAAGTTATAAGAAGTAATAAGAAGAGCCTGAGATACTGGGCCAATCCGTTTATAATTGAAAAGAATATATACATGCTTGCAAGACAAGTACTTAATAGATTGAGTCATTTCTCAAACACAACAAAATATACTTCTTAAACATTCAAGTTATGGCTTCAGAGTTAACAAGTAGCTGTTCTGACTTTGGTCCCACAGATACTGCCTCTTTGGCCCCATCTCACCTTCCTTTGCTGTCTTCCATCACCCAGAACTGGCTCTCTGTTTCTCTGTCTTCTCTTGTTCTTCTCACAAAACACTATCACTCTAAATAATCTCAAGTTCTCCCAAGTCTTCAAGTTAACGTCAATGCAAATGACTTCCAACTCTGTCTCTATGCTCTATGCGAATGACTTCCAACTCTGTCTCTATGCTCTATGCGAATGACTTCCAACTCTGTCTCTATGCTCTATGCAAATGACTTCCAACTCTGTCTCTATGCTCTGTGCAAATGACTTCCAACTCTGTCTCTATGCTCTATGCAAATGACTTCCAACTCTGTCTCTATGCTCTATGCAAATGACTTCCAACTCTGTCTCTATGCTCTGTGCAAATGACTTCCAACTCTGTCTCTATGCTCTGTGCAAATGACTTCCAACTCTGTCTCTATGCTCTGGAGTCACACTCCACCCGCCTTCTAGATTCACTCCAGCGGGCTTTGTGATTATCTTCTCTTTGTTCCACTCTGGTTCTGAGGGTCCCCTTCATTGTGATTATCTTCTCTTTGCTCCACTCTGGTTCTGAGGGTCCCCTTCACTGTCTACAGATCCTGGCCAAATCCCTTGCCTTGCAAGTGGTTGGTTTAAATAAGTACAACAACTTTTTAGTCCCAAGAAATGGTTTTGTGCTGGCATAAATGAGACCCAATCTAAGCACTGGAAGTGAGATCTAGAGGAAAAAAAGACCTCTCCCCCCAACACAGTCATGAGTCATGCCAAAACAGTAAAAGCATTCTTCTTACAGGCAACTGTGTACCACAATAAGCATGTGAAAGTCAACAGACAACTTTTTTTTTTCTTTTTAATGATTCATTTCTTTTTATTTTATACACATTGGTGGTTTGTCTGCATGTATGTCTGTGTGAAACTGTCAGATCCCCTGGAACTACAGACAGTTATGAGCTGCCATGTGGGTGCTGGGAATTGAACCTGGGTCCTTTGGAAGAACAGCCAGTGCTCTTAGCTGCTGAGCCATTTCTTTCTTTTTTTTTTTTTTTTTTTTTTTTTTTGTTTTTCGAGACAGGGTTTCCCTGTAGTTTCTAGAGCCTGTCCTGGAACTAGCTCTTGTAGACCAGGCTGGCCTCGAACTCAGAGATCTGCCTGCCTCTGCCTCCCAAGTGCTGGGATTAAAGGCGTGCGCCACCACTGCCCAGCGCTGAGCCATTTCTTAAGCCCCAACAGATAACTTTTGAGAGTCAGTTCTATCCTCCCATCATAGGTTCTGGGGATTGAGCTCAGATCATCAGCCTTGTGGGGCAAGGCTGTTATGTCCTGAGCCATCTTGCCAGCCTAGCTTTAGTACATTCTTTAAAACCAGCCTAAGGGAATACACTGCCCTGAGGAAGAAAACAGATTTCAGAGACTTGCTAGAAAACATAACTGGGGATACTGCAGGTCGACTAGAAGCCTACTCCACCTTTGAAACTTGTGAGGCAAATATTGTCCTTAGTGTTTAGTCAATTTGAGTAGGAGCCTTTATCTCTTGTATTCAGGTTCACTATGAGATGCACACATTGAAGTAGATCCTTGGCCGTTACAAAATTGAAGAAGTGATTGCATCAAGGATCTCATTAGTCTAGGTCATTTTGGGTGCCTTCCTGATGTTCTGCTGCTTGTCTCCATAAAACATCTTGTCTTAGTTCCTGATTGTCTATTACTATTCACCAGTGACATCATCACTTCCCATCTACAACAGATATTCTACGGCAAAGAGGTTTTTGATTTTTGGTGGTTTTTTTTTTTTTGCTTTTTTTCCTTTTTATTTTTGGTTTGTTTTTCAGGTCATGTTTTCTCTGTGTATTCCTTCGAATTCCTTCTGTAGAGCAGGCTGTCCTTGAATTCACAATGATCCACTTGCCTCTGTCTCATGGTGCTGGGTGCCACCACACCTGGCTTACAACAAAACTTTTTGTTTGTTTTTGGTTTTGTTTTTTGAGACAGGGTGTCTCTGTGTAACAGCCCTGGCTGCCCTGGAACTCACTCTGTAGACCAGGCTGGCCTCAAACTCACAGAGATTCCCCCTGCCTCTGCCTCCCAGTGCTGTGAATAAAGGTGTGCACCACCATCCAAACACAGCAAAACGTTTTCATGGAGGCCTTGGATATTAATTCTCTCCTCTGCAGTCAAGTCACTCAAACTGTTTCTGTCAGCATCTTCTGATGTCATCACCCTGCAGAAAATGCAGTAGAGAGCCAGGGACAATGACAAATGCCTATAATTCCAATACTTATGGGGATGAAGCAGGAAGGTGGTGAATTTGAGATCAGCCTGGGATACATAGTAAAAATCTATCTCAAAACACACAGAAAAGGGGAATGGAGAGAGGGCTTAGAGGGTAAAGTGGTTATAATGCAGGAGGACCTAAGTCCCCCTGTAAGGGCAGTCACTGTAACCAGCCACAGGGGACTTAAGAGGAGATGGAGGAGGTGTGAGACAGTGGGACAGCCATGATGACAGATGGCCCGCTGGTAAACCAGTCTAGAATCAGGAAACTCTACATTCGGTGAGTGTCCTGGTTGGTTTTGTTTTCAACTTGATACAAGCTAGTGGTATCTAAGAGGAACCTCAACTGAGAAAATGTCTTGCCTGTAGACACAATTTAGGGAGTTTTCTTAGTTAGCAATTGATGTGAGAGGCCCAGCGGAATGTGGTATGTCACCCCTGGGCAGGTGGTCCCGGGTTGCATAAGAATGTAGATTTAGCAAGCCGCTGGGAGGAAGCCAGTAAGCAGCGCTTCTCCACGGTTTCCACTCTAGTTCCTGCCTCCAGTTTCCGGCCCTGAGTTCCAGCCTTCGCTTCCCCCATGACCTATAAGTCAAATAAACCCTTTCCTTCCCAAGTTCCTTTCAGTCATGGTTTTTATCACAGCAATAGAAATCTAACTTAGACAATGATAGAACCTGTCACAAAAATAAGGTGGAAAGTGACTGAGGAAGATACCCAGTGTTGCCTCTGGCCTCCATATGCACACGGGAGCATGTTCAACAAATACATACACACAAAATAAATAAATGAATAGATTTACTTACCCCCCACAAACCTCGGGAAGGAAGGAAAGGAGGAGATAGTAGAAGAGTCCTTCTCTTGGGGGCTGAAAGATGATTCAGCGGTTAAGAGCAGTGACTGCTCTTCCAGAGGACTGGGGTTCAATTCCCAGCACCCACATGGCAGCTCGGAATTGTCTGTAACTCCAGTTCCACGGCCTCTAATACCCTCACAGACATACATACATGCAGGCCAAATACCAATGCACATAAACTAAGAGTCCTTTTCTTACCATCTGTTCCCTTCTGGCACTACATGATTAACACAAACCACAAGGCCTATAATCCCAACTCCAGCCCTCAGGAAGCAGAAGCAGGAGAATCACTACCTGATAGCCTAAATGCTGCCAGCTGGAGACCACAGGCCTCCCTAGTAAGCTCTAGGCTAGTCACGGATGCAAAGCAGGATCCTACCTCTAATAAACAAATTAATGTGACTAGAATAGGAAACACTTTAAAACTTATTTATTATGTATATAGTGCTCTGTCTGCATGTATGCCCACAGGTCAGAAGAGGGCACCAGATTTCATTATGGACGTTGTGAGCCACCATGTTACCTTCTTAAAACCAGGGTTAAGCAGGACCCAAAACTGGGTCCTGTCATGAGTGCTTGTGAAGGGGAAATGTAGGAGCCAGCCATGAAAAGCTAAATATGAACAGATCACCCAAAGGAAGTTCTTTACTTCCAACCATTATCACCTGCCAGAGTAGGACTCAGCCATTGATAAATTTAATAGAGGCCTGAATCTCAGTAGTTTACCCCGAAACAATACCTGGTTGCAGGAAGAACCACAAACTGAGATTACCCTACCACCACCCAAGAACAAACCATCCAAAGGAAATGCCTAACATTCCAACCGCTTTAGATAGGACCACCTGCCAGCACACACTCACCAGGACACCCCTAGACAAATGTCAATCAGAGGTCCTGAACCTCAGAAACCCCTCATCCTCACCTTTACAACTATAAAAACCCAACTCTAACTGAGCTTGGGGCTCTCTATTTATTCCAATACGTTGGACCTGTGGAGAGACTGAGTTTGCAAACTTGGCTCACAACCATCCATAAGATCTGGTGCCCTCCCCTCTTCTAGCCTACAGGCACACATGCAGGCAGAACTCTGTGTATATAACAAATCGATAAGTCTTTAAAAAAAAAAAAACTCCCAAACAAAACAACAAACAGAAATTCCCATAAAAAAATAAAAGTAATTTCCCCCAAAGGCCCACAATACTTCTCTCTGGTCTCTAGTGACATTCTGAGCTTTAATTAGATGTGCAGTCACACTGACAATTTATAAGTCTACATCTCAAGGGCTTCCTTTAATGACTTGTTAAAAAGGCATCAGGCACTAAGCTCACACTGAACAATGTGTTCTTAGTTATCATAAGGACCTTGTTTGGTTAGTATGTTCCTTATGATTTCTCTGCTGTCCCTCAAATATGATCGAGGACATTACAGAATCGCGATCTGGCAATGGAAATTCTCCAGGAATTCAGATGGGAACCAGCTTCAAATTGCATTCCTTGGATCTCTCCTTGCTCCTGATAAGGGGTGAGAAAAAGGTCTCAAAAAGATTTAAAAAAAAAAAAAAAAAAAGAAGTAGCATCGTGGTACACATCTATAATCCCAGATTCTAAATCCTCCAAGGCTTTAGGCTGGAGGATTATGAATTCAAGTCTGGCCTATCTATGGAAATGGAATGTGAGAGCAGGAGAGAGTGAAGGAGGGCGGGGGCCAGAATGCTTCACCCCAAGATAAGGCACTTGTGCCCATTCATTCAGTTTACTTCCTGGATGTTACACATCACTCGTTGCACAAATGCAAGTAGTGAGCCTCCCCTCCCCCACTATACACAAACATATGTTTTAAAAGTTCTTTAAAAGGAGGTAGGGCTTGGTTGCTGAAAACTCAGTTTGACAGAGGAGGGGTTATTGAGAAACTGTTCTGACCAGGTGTTTTGACCTCCAGCATAATGCTCAATTGTCTAGATGGAATATTTTGATTTGTTTTGAAACACAGGTCACATAATTTCCTGAGACCCCCAACTATGACTGTCTCCATATTCTGAGACACAGCTATGAACAAAACATACAGTATTTGTTTTGGACAAGTTAGTGACTTTCAAATTCTGTCTCCTTTGCAAGTTGATAAAGAGTAACAGACATCAACCTCAGGATGCTTCTTGGAATCTAAATCATATCCTAAACAGCAAGCTCTCTGGCTCCCCCTAGTTTCCTTGATTTGTCAAGAATGAAAGGTGTGGGGGTGGGGACAAAAGACCCCCGGAGTGGGGAGACTCTCACTCAAGTCTCAGGATATCATGACCACCCCCTCCTAACTCATGAGAGACCGTCCTTGCTGCAACCACACGAGGTTTATTGACAAGACAGGAACCAGTGTGCTGGGGCCGAAACTCATTTCCCACGCAGGGGTAGAGGAGTTCAACCCCGAGTAGCTAGGAGAGGTGTATTTAGGGGAAGAAACCACAACCCAAAGGGGGTAGGGAGGGCGTCATTGGAAAATTCCGAAAACACCAGTGATAATCACAAGAGGGTGACTCCCTGCTTCTCAAGATTATTCCAAGATTATAATCTAACTTTGTGGTCAGCTAGTTCCTAGAACTGAGTCACTGAACTGGCTAACCTAGATTTTTGGTTCTTGTCTCCCTGCTAGATTTTTGGCTCTATTCTTTCAGCTAGGGGGGTCTAAATTTATCTGGGTCTTTCAGGGAGCGGGGGACAGAGAGAGAAAGAGAGAGAGAGAGAGAGAGAGAAAATCATTACAACTTTTTTTTAACATTTATTTATCATGGGGGCTGGAGAGATGGCTCAGTGGTTAAGAGCACTGCCTGCTCTTCCAAAGGTCCTGAGTTCAGTTCCCAGCAACCACATGGTGGCTCTCAACCATCTGTAATGAGATCTGGTGCCCTCTTCTGGCCTGCAGGCAGACACATACTGTATACATAATAAATAAATACGTCTTTAAAAAAAGAAAACATTTATTTATTATGTGTGCATTACTATGTGGATACATGTCTTTTTAAGTCTTTAAAATATACACCAAATGGACTGGAGAGATGGCTCAGAAGTTTAGAGTGTTTGCTATTCTTTCAGAAAAGAGAGCTCCTCTTCTGGCCACTGTGGACACATACATATTTATACCCATACAGTCATGTGGACACATACCCATACACATTTTTTTAAAAAATCAAACAAAGAAACAAAAAACGCATCACTTGGGTCATTGAGATGCTCCATGGATAAAAGTGCTTTCTTACAAGCTAGAGGACCTGAGTTAGATTCTTGGGATCCCCATGATGGAGGGAGACAACTAACTCCCCAATCTTCCTCTCACCCCCACATGTGCAGGATGTACTGGTGTGTGCATACATACACTAAATATAATAAAACCCAGCAAGCACTAGATGTGTTGGCACAGTCCTATAGTTCCTGATCTTGGAAGGTAAAGGCAGGAGGATCAGCTGTTTGTCATTCTACTCTATCATGGGTGTTCAAAGCCATGAAATACGTGATACCCTAAACAATCTAATAACAACCAAATAACTAAAAATGAAAAAAGCAGGGGGGGGCCTGGCGGTGGTGGTGCACGCCTTTAATCCCAGCACTCGGGAGGCAGAGGCAGGCGGATCTCTGAGTTCGAGGCCAGCCTGGTCTACAAGAGCTAGTTCCAGGACAGGCTCTAGAAACTACAGGGAAACCCTGTCTCGAAAAACCAAAAAAAAAAAAAAAAAAAAAAAAAAAAAGCTGCCTGCTCTTCCAAAGGTCCTGAGTTCAATTCCCAGCAACCACATTGTGGTTCACAACCATCTATAATGAGATCTGGCGCCCTCTTCTGGTCTGGTGGCATACATGCAGACAGAACACTGTATACACAATAAATAAATAAATCTTTAAAAAAAAAGAAAAGAGGGGCTGGAGAGATGGCTCAGGGGTTAAGAGCACTGCCTGCTCTTCCAAAGGTCCTGAGTTCAATTCCCAGCAATCACATGGTGGCTCACAACCATGCGTAATGGGGTCTGGTGTCCTCTTCTGACATGCAGGCATACACACAGACAGAATATTGTGTACATAATAAATAAACAAACAAACAAATAAAAAAAGAAAAGAAAAAAGCATCCAATCAAATAATCGATGCCAGTTTAGTTTGCCAATATTCAGCATCCCTTCAACCCCTCAATCTCATCCAAGTTTCGCTGAAGGGGGACATGGGCTTTGGCTACTTTCCTTCTTTCATTCAATCAGAAGAGCTTTGCATATTCATGGTGACTCCAGCCCCTCATCCATTTCCCCCTCCCTACGGTTCCCGATGCATTTCTAGTGTTCTCCCTTTAAGGCAGAATTGAGAGAAACAGACTGGAAAAGGAGCCATTTCAGAGCTGAGAAACACTGAATAATTACAAAGGAGTGTTTCTCAGCACAACACAGCCAAAGGCTGTGGCAAGGAAAACAGTTCCCACACTGTGGGAAAGAAGCTCGCTTTGCCCTGCTGCATTCCCTTCTCTTTATCACGCCCTGCAGCCTTTTCTTTTCTGTCCATTTTATTTACATTTTTTTCAGTATTATCTCAGCACTCCTCTTTTTCCATTTTCTTTTCACTGCTGGTTGCACTGTAGAAATGTACACTTTAAACATTTGTCATAATGCACTTTTGCTATGTCTTAGAATAAAAATTGGGCTAGAAAAGTTTCAGATATAAGAAATTTGTGTTCTATTCATTTTTTGCGCTATAGAGAAATAGTGCCTTCTTATGTTTTACAATAATAACACTTTGTATTTGCACCGCTTTTATAAGCATGGCTTTATCCCTATTTCAGAGGTAAAGAGTCACAAAATCTCTGTTTGGTGGTGAGTTTCTGCCAGGAATTTGTGATGGTTAATTTTCATTGTCCACCTGACTAGGTTTAGAATCCAGGAGACACCTCTCTGGGTGAGTCTGTGAGGAGTTTTTTCAGAGATGTTTACGTGAGAAAGAATGGTCAACTCTGAATGTGGGCTACGCCGTTCCACAGTCCAGCACTGAATCAAAAGGGAACAGAGGGAGAAGCTGCGATTCGTTGACGTGGCAGATGTGATATGACTGCTGTCTCAGACTCCTGGCACCACAGGTAGAGTCGTTCCTGTAACTTCGCTAGCATCCAGGCATTCACACCGGGGTATCCAGCAACTGCAGGACGTCAGCAGCGACCAAGAGAAGATACTGCGGCTACTGCCGCCACTGAGTTGCAGTTCCCTCTACGCATGCGCTGTATCCCCTTATAAAAAGCAAGCATCACTAAGTGGTGGTAGCACATGCCTTAAATTCTAGCGCTCGGGAAGCAGAGGCAGGAGGATCTCTGAGTCTAAGGCCACCTGGTCTACAGAGTGGGTTCCAGGACAGCCAGGACTGTTACACAGAGAAACCCTGTCTCAAAAAAAAACCTTAAAAAAAAAAGCCAGCATATTCTCCCCTCTCTTTCTTCTGTCCCCTCACTCATAGGCCATCCCTGCATGTGAACACACACACACACACACACACACACACACACACACACGCACGCACACAAACCTCTCACGTGAGCTCCGTTGCCGTGGTATGACTTTGTGGTTCCCCTTGGTTCCAGGTGGCTAAGGTACCCTCCCCTGCTGTTAAATCGTTACAAATATAGCTTCCCCTCAACAGTGAATTAGGACCTTAAATGAGCCCTTCTTTCCTTAACTCGGTGAAGCATTTGTGACTGGACAGAGAGAAGTAACAAATACAGAAAACTGGTGCCAAGAGTGGGATAAACTCGATCAGGTGACACTTGGGCCTCTGCACTACATCTTCGGGAAGAGCGTTGGGGGAGTTTTCAGGCTAGAGAAGACCTAGGTATGGCAAGCAGAGCCAGTGAGGCCATTCTGGTCAGAGCTGGAAGACCAGGCCGATGAGAGTAAAGTTGCCAGTGAAGACTCGGGTCACGAGACTGCAGAAGGGAGTACAGACTACAGGGAACCGGGCTGGAGGCCATCCATAGTCGGTTCTGAAAAACTCTGGTTTCATTCAGTTGTCTCATTGCTTCCTGCATACAACAAAACCGTTTTGCATGTCTGGAACATCTTTTCTATCTCATGTGTTTGTTTCATACCTACCCATCTTTCAGATAGCCTCACCAGTTAGACCACTGAGGAGGTGGAGGCAGAAGGATCAGAAGTTCAAGACCATCACTGGCTATATAGTGAGTCTGCCAGCCTGTGCCACAAAGTGACACAACCTACAAACCTAGTCTCCAAAACCTACAAACAAAGTTTTTCTGGCCACACATTTGCTTGCACTCTCCAGCAGTTACCTTCCTGGGATGTTACAGACCTTCCTGGGACATCACCCCAGGCAGTTCCTGCATCACACACTACGCTGGATTTTGTTCTTAACTATCTTGTCTACTGACATAACTATCTGGCAACCAGCTTCAGTGCCTTCGAGGCAGACACTGACTCGGTTATAGCCCAAGAGTAAGCGAGGGCTGATAGGTAGTAACTGCTCTGAACAGTTTACCAAACTAATCTGAAAATACTGCCACAGTAAGAGAACTTAGGGAGAGTAGAGAAGAAATTAAACACCAAAACTATCCCGCACAAACTCTGCCAGTGGAAAGAGGTGACTCTGGGTTGTCTCTTGAGATCTGAAACTACATAAATGCTGCAATTAAACATAGAGTTTCAGTTCTTTGATTTCTTGCTAACAATTCAATGTATGGAAATTCAGATCGAGTGGTAAAATGTAAGCTGGCTGGTTTATCTCCCCAGAGAGAATGAATTACTTGGAAGAGGGAAAAGTATTATAACAAAATTTCCACTATTAAAATAGCATCTTGTCTTTTTCCTGAGTTATTATTTTGTACTTTGAGAAATAGAACTCTTTTTATTACTGCCATTTGTGTGTGTGTGTGTTGGGGGTTGAGACAGGGTTTCTCTGTAGCTTTGGAGCTTGTCCTGGAACTCATTCTGTAGACCAGGCTGGCATCAAACTCACAGAGATCCACCTGTCTCTGCCTCCCAAATGCTGGGCTTAAAAGCATGTGCCACCACTGCCTGGCTGTTTCTGCCATTTTTAAAGGATTCCATTTTAATACTAAGGTAGGAGTGTTACTGTCTGAAAGTCTGTATTTTAGGATAAATATTACAAGTGAAATACTTCATAAAAATATTATTTCATGAGTTATAATTATTATTTGTTACACAAGAGAACAACAGCAAATATACTTTGGAGAGGCTGAAAGTAAGGTCTTTATTAAGCTGACTGTGATGCATTTAATAGGCTAGTCCAGAAATGCTAGATATGATAATAGCATTTTCTAGCAGTATATGCAAATGTCAGGAAAACCGATGTTCCAAGCAGGACAGACAAGGAACAGAAGGTGCAATGATGACAGATGACAGAAAAGAGCAAAATTAATCAGTTCCTCCTTGGCTTTCATCTCCCATCACAAATGATCTTCCTCAAAATGGAAAGTTTAAGAATTGCATGGTGAGGAGGGAAATTAAGGCCAAGATAGTAAGGAAGAGACGGGATCCAGACCTTTGGCAAAACTTTACCTGCCTGGTTTGCTTAAAGAACCAGAAATGTCTTCATTAGGAACGGGAAAGGTACGAAGTGACTAGAAAGGGACAAATGTCCTCATTTTCTAAAAAGAAAAAAACAATAAACTCATGACCACATTTGTCCTTGGCAACATCCTGGAAAGGATAATTAGATAAATGGCTTTTGAGATTGTAGGATGAAGACAGGGTGTAAAGCATGGATTCAGTAAACAGCAAGTGGATCTAAATTAGTGCTCTTGACTGGGGATGGAACTCCACAGCAGAGACCCTTGGTTTGATCCTCAACATGACAAGAAAAAAATAATGAAATAGGGGCCAGGGAGACGGCTCAGCAGGTGAAGCTGCCTCTACCAAGCCCATGACCTGAGTTCCACTCTGAGGACCCACATGGTGGAAGGAGAGAACCATGTGCTGCCAGCTGTCCTCTGATTTACATAAGTAAATTGTAGCATTCCACGTACACAAACACACAATAAATTTGAAAAATATAACTAGAAAAATAAAACAAAGCAATATATATTGTATATATAAAACAAACCTATAGCCAACATTATAGTAATTTCAGAAACACTCAAAGCATTTTTGCTGAAATCCAAAACAATGTAAGTGTTTACTTTCTGTACTCTTACATAATGTGGTGCTTGAAGTCTTTTTTTAAAAATAACTTATTTTTATTTTGTGTACATTTTGTCTGAAGGTATGTCTATATGAGGGTGTTGAATCCCCTGGAACAGGAGTTACAGACAGCTGTGAGCTATCATGTGCATGCTGGGAATTGAACCTGGGTCCTCTGGAAGAGCAGCCAATGCTCTTAACTGCTGAGCCTTCTCTCCAGTCCCAAAGTCTTATATAGAGCAGTAAGACAGAAAGAAATTAAAGGGAAACTAATAGGAAAGGAACAAGTCAAATGATCCCAGATGTCACCAGAAAAACTCTTAGAACTGAAAACGTTTTCAGGAAAGAATCAGGATAAAAAAAATCAACACACAAAAATCAGTAACCTTTTCATATACCAATACAAACATGCTGAGAAAGAAGTCAGGGAAACAATCTCATTCACAGGAGCTTAAATACCTTGGGGGCTGGAGAGATGACCCCATCAGTAATGTGATTGCTGTTCAAGGCAGAGGACCTATATTCAGATCTCCATCGCCCATGTAGAGCTAGATGTTCTTAACACCCGTGATCTAAGTGCCAGAGGATGGGGGGGGGGGGGGCACAGGAGAATCCTGGAAGTTGCTGGCCAGTTGGGCTAGCCAGACCAGTGGTATAGAGTAATTTAGAGAGACACCCAATATTGACCTGTGGCCTCCTCATGCATGTGCATACTATACTCCTATATACACACAGGCATGCACACACGAGAATAAAATAAATAGGAGCAGATGTGATGGCTCCCACCTTTAATCACAGCACTTGGGAGGCAAAGGCAGGTGAATCTCTGGAAGTTCAGGGCCAGCAGAGTTTACATCTATAGAGAGTTCCAGGGCTACACAGTGAAACTTTGTTCAAACAAAACAAACAAAATTCCAATGTGACACATATAGCGGACATACAGTTCACAGTGGATTGCAGGAGTTCTGGGGAACAAACGAGAGAACTTACAACCTTTCCCTACTCCATGTGTCAGTATCCACAAACATGGAGAATGCTGAGTCAAGACTCCCATCCTCCTCTCTGCCCCGTGGAACCTGCTAGAACCAGGAGGATCTAAGAACTTTACCTTCAACTCCGTACTGCTGTGCCAGCAATTCACTCCATAAACTACTGGTGCAGTGTTGGCGAGAGACTTGTTTTTGTAGTGGGCAGTAGTCAGTACCGGCTCTTAACTGGTCAAAGCGCTGACAGTATGCCACTTCTGAGTGCTCAGCCCCACACAGGCCATCTGTAATAACTCCCTCTTTCAGACTCAGGGAACACCAGGGACAAGGGGCCAGGAAGACCAGAAGGGCCAGAGGATGGGGAGGAGCGCTGTCTTGATGATACAGTGTAGCCACTGCACTCACCAACTCATAGCAGCTGTGGCCACTGCATCATTCCTGCACAAGATGAAGCCTGACAAAATTCCCACGTGGATGGGCAGGAGAACATGGGTTCCATCTCCAGCTGATGGCTGCCGGTGGAGGGGTAGTCTTTTTCCTTTCGGGGTGTGTGGTTACCGCAAAGTTGCTACTATTCCAGGAGACGGGCTCATACCCACGTGAATATCGGCAGCGCACACTGTACTTTTTTTTTTAATTAAAAATTTTTATTATTTTAATAACAATATATTTTGTTACTTCATTATTCTAATAACAAAGTATTTTGAAAACAATATATTTCAATCATATTTTTCTCTCCCCCAACTCCTCCCAGATCCTCCCCATCTCCCTACCCATCAAACTTTATGTGTTCTCTCTCTCTTTCAAAATTAATAAGTAGCCGGGCGGTGGTGGCGCACGCCTTTAATCCCAGCACTCGGGAGGCAGAGGCAGGCGGATCTCTGAGTTCGAGGCCAGCCTGGTCTACAAGAGCTAGCTCCAGGACAGGCTCTAGAAACTACAGGGAAACCCTGTCTCGAAAAACCAAAAAAAAAAAAAAAAATTAATAAGTAAAAAGAGGATCTGAAGTTGGGGAGGACCTGTTGGGGGAAGATCCAGGAGTGCTAAGGTGGGGGAGTGAGGGATAGATATGATTAACTTGCACTGTATGTATGAAATTATCAAAACATTATTATTTTAGAATTCCAGTTTCATTCTTCACAGAAATAGAAAATGAAACCCTAAAGTTCATATTGCAGCACAAAATACCCCAACTATCCAAAAAAATCCTGAGCAAAACCAACCAAAGACCAAAAACACAATGTTGGAGGCACCGCCATATGTGATTCAAAAGACATCCAAGTCATAATAACAAGAGCAGCACGAGAGGAGTGACTCCATAACCGCAGTGGAAGGAGGCTCTGAGGGGATCATGGTGGACGGGGCATCTGAAATGTTCCAGGAGTCCTGTCTAGGGCAAATGCCGTAGCTATGACACCCAAGAGTAGGAAGGCAATGGGGACAGTGGCTAAGGGGCTGAGGGTAGACCTGGATTTGGTATAGGGTCGTTTTTAGAGCCTGCATGAAATCACTACAGCAGAGAATTCTGAACTAGATCTCATGGAGGGCAGGCCCTCCTCAGAACCAGACAGACGAGCAGAAGTGAGGTATTCTGTTCAGAAGATGCTACAAGATGTCAGAGATGACGTGCACAGTCCCTTCTTGCAATGAGAAAGCAGTTTGAAAAGAATATAAATGTCTCTTTCAGAACCCTGAATGGAATCCTTATCTGTGTTTCAGAAGCAAAAACAGGATGGTCATTCCAAGTACTCTAGGCTGATCCAGAATTTGCTTCAACAGTGGTAGACAGAGGTGCAGGAAGCTAGGGAGCAATAAAAACTCACTATAGTAACTCACAGTAAACAAAGACTTTATTTAGGTCAGATGGCTAACGAAGCAAAGCCTCACAAAGCTAAAATATGGACTGGCAAGGCCTTCAGTAGATGAAGGTACTTGCTGTCAAGACTGACGGCCTGAGTTCAATTCCAAGAATTTATATGGTAGGGGAGAAATGACTCCTACTAGCTGCTCACTGATCAGAGCATTCGTGTGTGTGTGTGTGTATGCACGAACATGTACAAAAAGTAATAAATATATGCAAATATAAAAATAAAACTGGTTGGGCTGTGGTGGTGCACACCTTTAATCCCAGCACTCAGCTGGCAGAGGCAGCGAATCTCCGAGTTTAAGTCCAGCCTGGTTTACAGAGCGAGTTCCAGGACAGGCTCTAAAGCTACAGAGAGAATCTCTGTTTTGAAAAACAAACAAACAAAAAACCCCAAACAAACAAACAAACAAACAAAAGAAAGAAGAAAGAAAGAAAGAAAGAAAGAAAGAAAGAAAGAAAGAAAGAAAGAAAGAAAGAAAACCAAACCATTGGAGCTGGAGATGAAGCTCAGTGGTAAGGTGCTCCCCTAGCATGCCTGAGGCTCTCAGTTCAGTCCACTGAATGCCAGGTATGATCATGCACACCTTTAATTCCAGCACTTGAGGGGCAGCGGCAGGCCCTAGTAGGGAACTTACATGTTGTCAAAATGCTGTTTAAATATTGATTTACACCCATAGATTAGTGTTGCTTTCAGCCTTGGCAGGAAAAGTCTGCCTCTCTAAGGCAGAGACGGCTAGCTGAGGACGTGATGGGTGAGTGCCCAGCCATCATGGACTTGCATATCGACGCCCACTTCCAAGGCTCAGAGAACATCACAGAAAGGGACCATGAAGAATTCAAGAACCAAAGGATGGGGACAAGCGCTGAGAAATGCTATTTTCTGAGCTGACAGGACTGTTGCGCTCATTACTTTACTCCAGGTATGGCTACCTGGGCAAGATCTGCAGATGATCAAGAGGAGATCAGTACTGATCTCCAGTACTGACTGGACTCAGGTTAAAAAACAAAACAAAACAAAACAAAACAAAAAAAAAACAGGACAGGAAGTGGTAGGGAAACACGCTGGGAGATGTCACAGTAATCTGGGGAGAGAGCTGGGAGTGGGTATGGTCAAGATACATTGTATACAATCATAAAATTGCAGCTGGCTCTAGAAACTGCAGGGAAACCCCCGTCTCGGAAAACAAAAAACAAAAAACAAAAAAATTGCAGCTGGGTGGTGGTGGTGTATGCCTTTAATCCCAGAACTTGGGAGGTAGAAGCAGGCAGACCTCTGTGAGTTCAAGGTCAGCCTGGTCTCCGTAGCAAGTTCCAGACCAGCTAAGGCTACATAGTGAGACCCTGTCTCATTCATAAATAAATAAATAAACAAACAAACAAACAAAGCAAAGCAAAACAAAACCCCCAAACCCCCAAACAAATCAAAAGAACAAAATAAAACCAAAAGTTGAGAAATGGGGTTTAATAAAAATCTAAAGCTCTGAACAGTGAAAGAAACAGTTAAGTGAAGAACAGCCTACAGGATGGTCGAAAAGACTGCTAGCTAAAAATCTGACAGAAGATTAATATCTAAAATAAAAAGTAAAGATTTGAAAGTCTACCAAGAAATGACAGTATCTATTCAATAAATAGGTAAATCCAGTGAACAGGTAATTCTCAAAATATGAAAAACAAATGGCCAATAAATATAAGAAACTATGTTTACTCTCATGCAATTGAGGCACCAGGATCACTGAAAATCAGGCCAGGCTACTCTACATAGCAAGCATTTCATTATGCCAGCCAGGGTTACCTAACAAGTGTCAGGTCAGGCTGGACTACATCTCAAGTATCAGGCCAGCTAGGGTTACATAGCAAAACCAAGTCTTAATAAGTATTTTGAAAGTTCAACATCCTTAGCCATCAGGGAAATATTAAAACAATATTGAAATTCCATCTCAACCAGTCAAGATGGCTATCATTAAAAAAATAAGCTAGGTGGTAGTGGTACACACCTTTAATACCAACACTTGGGAGGCAAAGGCAGGCCAGCATGTTCTACAAAGTGAGTTCCAGGACAGCCAAGGCTACATAAAGAAATCAGCTCCAACCCAGAAAGACAATTATCACATGTACTCACTTATAAATGGTTTTTAAACATAAAGCAAAGAAAACCACCCTACAAATCACAATTCCAGAGAACCTAGACAACAATGAGAACCCTAAGAGAGACATACATGGATCTAATCTACATGGGAAATAGTAAAAGACAAGATCTCCTGAGTAAATTGGGAGCATGGGGACCTTGGGAGGGAGTTGAAAGGGAGGGGAGAGGCAGGGAGGGAAGCAGAGAAAAATGTATAGCTCAATAAAATCAATTTAAAAAAACCTCCAAACCAAAAACAAACAAACAAACAAACTAACTAACAAACAAAATCATCTCAAAAACCCAAAATGTACTGGTATGTGTGCTTAAAAACAACAAAACCTGCTTTATAAATACACAGAATAGAACTGGATTCACTTGCATTTCAAGTGAGATAAAATGAGAAATTCTTAAATACATGCTCAAAATTTTCACTTACTATTTCCTATTACAAGCATTTGCTCATCATGGTGTAAAGGCTAACCAGCAATGACACCAATTATGGTTCTGCACCTCAAATGCTGTAAGGGGGGCAGTAGCTCAGTGGTAGAGTGTTTGCTTGGTGGTTGTGTTAAGGTCTGGATGTGAAATATCTCCACAGATTCATGTGCATGAACACTTGGTCCCAGAGCCAGCAGCATTATTTCAGGAGGTGTGTGGTACCTAGTTGGATGATGTGGGGTACAGGTGGGAAGGCTTGAGGATTTAGGGTCCAGCTGCAGGTCCATCAGACACTGTTTTCTGATCTGCCAGCATGCAATGATTGTATACACACTCCAAGCACGGTTAAGACTCACCAGGTACTGTACCTTCCCAGCCATCATGGTCTGTACCCCGAATCACAAGCCTAAACAAACCTCTATGGGTTGTTTCTGTCAAGTATGATGTCATGTCACTGCGAACAGTAACTAATACACTTAGCAGATATGAGAGGCACTGGGTTTGAAACCCAGAAATGCAGACACACACAAACAAAGCACAACCAAGAGATAGAGCAGCATACAGTGTTTACTCCCAAACAGTGCTTCTTCCAGAAAAGAAATCCTGAAGACTTTATTTGGCCAGTCCACACATATTCACATAGGGAGGGCATATTCCTGGGATACTGAGTTTATTTCAAGGGAAGATGGGAGACTTGTTTCTGGGTATATTCAGCTCAAGGTCATGGAGAAGGATTCAAAAGGTTAAAATGATGAGCCTGAATGTGTCAGGGCTGCTTCAGTTTACATCCTAAAGGTTGGCACTTGATGTAATTTTAAGCTTCAGGTAAGGTACAAAATTGCACAAGCCGTGTCTATGAAAAAAAACACAGCTCTCATTTAAAAGGGAATAAGCGTTTATCCTGGAGCCAAAAGTGAATGCCCATGGCCCAGCAACATAGATTTGGATCTCCCCAAATATCATGGTCCACCATGGAAGCAGTTTCATGGAGTTTCTTTTGTTTGTTTTTGTTTTTGTTTCTCGAGACAGGGTTTCTCTGTAGCTTTGGAGCCTGTCCTGGAACTAGCTCTTGTGGACCAGGCTGGTCTTGAACTCACGGAGATCCACCTGCCTCTGCCTCACGAGTTCTGGGATTAAAGGCATGCGTTACCACTGCCCAGCTTCATGGAGTTTTTATAACAGAACAAATATGTAATACATCAAGGCATGTAAAAAATACATTGCTGGGGGCTGGAGAGATGGCTCAGAGGTTAAGAGCATTGCCTGCTCTTCCAAAGGTCCTGAGTTCAATTCCCGGCAACCACATGGTGGCTCACAGCCATCTGTAAAGAGGCCTGGTGCCCTCTTCTGGCCTGCAGACATACACACAGACAGAACATTGTATACATAATAAATAAATAAATAAATAAAAATACATTGCTGGAACATGAGAAAGCTTAGATCTCTAATAGCAATGTTCAGCCCCCTGCTGGAGACAGGGTTCTGCCAAGTAGACACATTTCAAGGCTTTTATATGTTTATCAGGACGTTAGGTCTGATACAGTGGCTGCGAGGAATGGCTCCTTAGAGGTGTTAAAGACAGCCGAAGATAAATTTTAAGTAGGTTCTAGACTGCAACATTCCAAAATCTCCAGGCATTGAGGTTTCATTTAGTCAATAAGATTTTGGAGACACAGTTTTTCAAAAATTCTCCTTCAGAGTAGTCAGATTAATTTCTGAACCTATATATTCTCCCACTTGACAGAGAACTGGTCTCTGAGGATACAAAATACTTCCCTTTGTGGCAGCTTTTATTGTATTTTATGGTGGCAGTGTAGGGACATTGAGACAGTCTCACTGTGTAACTTTGGTTGACTTTTAACTTTCTATCTAGACTAGTCTGGCCTCAAACTCGAAAAAGATCCTCCTGCCTCTGCCCTCCCTTCTCACCTGTGATTAAAGGTGTGCACTACCACACATGGCTTATTTTTGTTTTTATTTAGGTAGGGTCTGGCACTGACTAGTTCAGGCTTGGAGACAGAACACCTCTTGCACCCGTCTCTCAAGTGTTGGGATTACAAGCAGGAGCCCCCATGTCCCACTTCAGACCAGCAGTTCCGACCTGTCATGGTCACTTTAGGACAAAATCCTACCTTATATACAAAAATTTTCATATAAGAATATTTTTAGTTTTCTTCACTAAAAGTAGTCAGGTATGATGGCATACACTTTTAATCTCAGCATTGAGAGGCAGAGGCATGCAGATCTCTGTGCACTTTGGACAGCTGGATCTACATCTGTTCCAGGCCAGTCAGAGTCACACGATGAAATCCTGTCTCAAAACAACAGAAAACATTCTTATAACTTCCTTAGCATTCTCTTCATTACTTATTGATTTCTTTTTTTCTTTCTTTTTTTTTTTTTCGAGACAGGGTTTCTCTGCAGTTTTAGAGCCTGTCCTGGAACTAGCTCTTGTAGACCAGGCTGGTCTCGAACTCACAGAGATCCGCC
Source organism: Arvicola amphibius (assembly GCF_903992535.2). Classification (NCBI taxonomy): domain Eukaryota; kingdom Metazoa; phylum Chordata; class Mammalia; order Rodentia; family Cricetidae; genus Arvicola; species Arvicola amphibius. Next base: position 37,049,049 of record NC_052047.1, on the reverse strand, counting down.
TGCTTCTGCCTCCCGAGTGCTGGGATTAAAGGTGTGCGCCACCACCGCCTGGCTACTTATTGATTTCTTTCTGCCTTTTTTCTAAATCTCCCCTCTGTGGTCTATGAATTTCATTCTTTGAATTCAGGAGGCAAATATCTGGAATCCCCTGGCTTAGGTGGTCATTGAGTTTCTGGGATGCCAGCCTCTCAAGATAAGCACGACAGAGCCATAAAAGGCTCTGTGCTCACAGGAACCCCCATACTCCTTTAGCAACACCCCAAAGATGTAAGACTTGTAGGTAGGCTTCTTTTATTCCAACTTTAACTGGTAACTTTCAGGCCAGGCATTACACTTTACATAATGAAATTGTGCTAGTTTTCTCACTGATAAAACACCTGACCAAAGCAACTCTGGACACTGTTACTGCGGCTCAGGAAAGGCAGGGCAGGGGGACAGAGGCAACTGTCACATCACCTCTGCAGTCAGAGAGCAGAGGAAGACGAAAGCTCCGCCAGGCTTTGTCTGCTTTGTTGTTTTCGCGTGCTGGGACTAAAGGTGTGCACCATCACTGCCTAGCTTACCTTCTCCTTCTTATTCAGTCTTCAATTCCTGCCCACAAAATGGTTCCACCCACACTCAGGGTGATTATCCCTCTTCAGTTAAAACGGAGTGGCACTTCATTTGCATTTTAATAAAGCTTGCCTGAGGATCAAAAAAGTAAACCAGCTGCACTGATCAGCCTTACAGGTCAGGCAGCAATGACATGGGCCTTTAATCCCAGTAGCCACACTGGTTTGCCATAGAAACCGAGCAGTGGTGGTGCACACCTTTGAGCCCATCCCTAGAAAGGATTAAAAACGGAGGAGACAGCTCTCAGACACAGTCTCATTCTTAGATTCCTGGCGGCAGGATGACCATTTCTGACTGAGGTAGAGGTAAGAGCCAGTGGCTGGCTGCTTTGCTTTTTGGATCTTCAGGTTGAACCCCAATTTCTCTCTCTCTTTTATTTATTGTGTTTCATTAAACCTTTCTGGAAATACCCTCACAGAAACATCCTGAGGTGACTGCAAATCTGCTCAAGTTGGCAATGAAGATTAGACATCAAAGATTTATTTGTGACAGGGTCTTATAAAGTAGACCAGGCTAGCCTTGAACTCACTAGATCCCTGTTTTTGCATTCTGAATGCTGGAATTCAAAGTGTACACTACCACGGTTTATATAGGTCTTTAAAATTTTTTTTAAAAAATATTTATTTATTTATTTATTATACAATATTCTGTCTGTGTGTATGCCTGAAGGCCAGAAGAGGGCACCAGACCTCATTACAGATGGTTGTGAACCACCATGTGGTTACTGGGAATTGAACTCAGGACCTTTGGAAGAGCAGGCAATGCTCTTAACTGCTGAACAATCTCTCTAGCCCAGACTTACTATTTTTTAATATCTATTTATGTGTATGTGTGTGTGCCTGAGTGTATGTAGGTGCACCACATGTATGTAGAAGGCTGTAAAGTTCAGTAGACCCAGATCCTTGGAACTGAAGTTATGGATAGAGTGGACCACCATATGAGTGTTGGGAACCAAGCCTGGATCCTCTGCAATAGTAAGTTAATGTCTGAACCATCTCTCTAGGTCCTAAAAATGTTTACATCTCCTCTTGTGACATGACCACCTCTATGACAAAGCAGCAGCAGTTTTGGTGACCTATAGAAAACCTTGGCCTGCAGTCCTTCCAACAAAACAGCAGGGATTGGGGGAGCCAATAGCTAAATTCCTGTTACTAGTCCTGGCGAGGGTTAACGGGGAAGAAAAGGGTAGATTCATGATACCCTCACTTGAAATTTCTGTCACCACACCCTTTTGTCCCATTGGACCAATCTTGACTGAGCTGTATGGGGTCTTGGGTGTGTGGCAGAGAATAATAGGAGGGGTGAGACTTCTTGGTGATGCAGCTGCTCCGGAGTCACCTACACTCCTGTAAGTAACCCCAATAAACTCGTGGGTTCACCAAAATGGTTTGGATAGAATCCTTTCTTTGGTCTGTCATTATCTTATCTAGGGTGAATAGACATACCTCTCTTCACGAAATGTCACGCAGTAATTTTTTTTTTTTGCTCTGTAGCCTTGGGTGTCCTGGAACTCACAAAGAAAGGCATGTGCCCAGCTCACACAATAAACCTTAACATCAAAACCCAATTACAGGCCGGGCGGTGGTGGCGCACGCCTTTAATCCCAGCACTCGGGAGGCAGAGGCAGGCGGATCTCTGTGAGTTCGAGACCAGCCTGGTCTACAAGAGCTAGCTCCAGGACAGGCTCCAAAGCCACAGAGAAACCCTGTCTCGAAAAACCAAAAAAAAAAAAAAAAAAAAAAAAAAAAAAATCCAATTACAGAGCTGATATTAGAGTTCTGCAGGAATTCTAGCTTGAGTGGACAAAGTCAAGCAGCAGGGACAGACAGGTGTCTGTTGATGAGGCGCTGAGTGCCACTATACCTATTGTGAGAGACCCCTCCTTTAGATAACCCATGTTTTTTTTTTTCCCCAGTATGTTCAGATCATGATATCAAAACAGTATCAGAAAACTCTGCATGCCAAAGTGTTCCTGATAGGTTTGTTAAGCATTAATACTCTGTGTAAATAAGCTATCAGTCTGTGCCTCGTGGTTTATATTGGATAGATGGTGGTTGTTTACTTCCACAAACAGTTGTGAAGTCATCAGGCCTTGTCATTTGAACTTAAGACAAAGAGTACTGCTGTTTTATAAAATGGATTCACACAGGGCAATGTACAGCCTGCAAGCTATTGTTCTACAATGTTTAGTAACTTAGAGTAAGGCACAGCTTCACCTCAAGGTTGTTAGGAGAGGAATTTGACGGAGATTGTTTATAAGCATTAAAGATGACAAAGACTAACAATATCAGGAAGCCTTGGAATTCACATGCTTGAATAACATATCATGGAATGATGAAAGCACTATTGGGAGAGCCACTGGACAGGAAGTGTGGCTTTGGAAGAAAATGAACGCATCATTGCCCCGCCCCTCAGCTGCACCTCTGTCAGTGTCCCATTAGCCATACTTAAAGGGAACACAGATTTCAAGAGAGCCCACTGGTGCAGAGGCTACTGTAGATTATACTTCCAGCACTGGAGAGCACAGAGCAGACTAGATGAGGACAGAGAATTAGTTTGCGAGAGCAAACATAATCAACTTAGTAACGTTGATGTATTTAGGAAGTATTTGTGCTCCTAAATGAATGATAAGCAAATGGCACATTTAAAATATTTAGTAAATGCAAAATAGGTGTGAACTTCATTTAGCAGTAAGTTCTCATTTTGGCCAATGCATGGCCTTTGAGGTGAGCCTTGTGGCTTCTCAGTGACTCTAGGCTCTAAAAGCACTCTGCTTTAGAAAGGTGAAAAGAATTAACTAACTCAGCAGTGGCAATTGGGATGCTTAGCAGAGGGCCTACGGGAAAGGCAACTGGTGATCCCAGTGAGAAACGTGACGGGTCTATTACTTCTCAATTGTAGCTGCATATTCCCTATAAACAGGGAAATTCTGAGACTTTCTCATTATTACTATTTGTTGGGAAGCTCCACCCAGTCCAGGCCTATTCCAGGCCCCACCCCTAAGGAAGCCCACCACTGGCGGCTCCTCTCCCTGAGATGCTAAAAACCACACCCACAAGCTATTTAAGTCATGGTTCCAATCTGCCATGTGGCTCTCCCTCGTGGTTTTTCTCTTCTTACCCTGGGAACACCCGGGAATGCTTTGCTCAGATTAAACATGAACATAATTATTCGGCCTGATCTGGCTTATAACATTTGTGGAGGAACTTAATACCAGGGTACAAGAACCTTTCACTATTATTATTATTTTGAGACACAGTGTTATAATTTAAAAAGCGGCCAGGAAGGAGTCACACCATACGGTGCTCACATGGGTTATTATTGGAAGAGGAGAAAGAAGGGGCAGAAAAGGGGACAAAGAGAGGGACAGAGACCAGTCCACGAGGATAAGAGTGGCAGAAGAGAGAGAATGGAAAAGAGGTAAGAGGAAGAGCGAGAGAGGAGGCATGCGCACAGAAGGCGCCCTTAGTGACTGCAGCTGAGGAATATCCTGTCAGGACCCAAGGGCAGGCCAGGACAGATGCCTGAACACTAACCCTCCTCCCTTTTGTTTATTATAAAAAGGTGAGGAGTTTGAAAGGGATAGCGGGTGAGGCAGGGATAAGAATGTCGTGTTCTTGAGACTGCTTCCTGTTGACCTGGGGAGCACCAGTCATCTTTGGGGGACCTGAGAAAGCTGGAGTGCTGGCCACGTCCTGGGGTAGCTGGCTGTTTTACTTTACTGTCCAGGCTCCGTAGAACTGTCAGGCGCCACTTGGACTGGTAAAATGCTGTCCGAGGTGGATCCAAGTTGTCTCCCTGGAGCTCACAACTTAAGACGCCTGTTCCTTCCCCATCACCGTGGCAGCACCTCGACACCCTCTTTCTAGCCGATTCACCAGGAGACACAGGAGGCTGATTACCGAGGGCAGTCAATAGCAAAAAGTGAAACAACAAATTTGTAGCAAACTAGCAAGGCTGTCTCCTGAGAAGACAAGGAAAAGTGACAGGGGAAAGGTCACCAGGGCCAAATGGAAGCAGGAGTTGAGTAAATAAAAAGAAAGGGAAAACCGGTGTGTGTTGAGCAAGAGGAAGCTGGCTTATCCATCTGACCTGCATGTTGCAGCAAACAGACAGGACATTTAGAGAGGGAGTGCAGACAGAAAAAGAAAGTGGAGAATTCTTTCTCCGTTTCCTGACTGCCTGGTCTAAGGAATACTGAGGGCAGATTTGATTTGAAAGGAGTGGTCAGTGGGTCTCCAAAAGACATCCCAATTGGAGCATGGCCAGACAGACGATGACACAGTTCCCAGAGTGAAGCAGAAAAGATCGATCCAAGGGTCTGCAATTCCTAGAGTCCCAGGAACTCAGAAAGGAGCAGCTTAAGCAGGCACAGGGGCCAAGGGCTCTGAGCCAGAGAGACACAGTCGCCTGGTACCAGGACTTTCAGAAAAGCCAGAAGGTGAGGAGAGGACTGTGTTGGAGAAATGAAGCCTTACATCCAGGAGAATGGTCAGAGGCTACCCACCGGAGACCCAGTGCCAGCGTTGAATGGAAGGTGAAACTGCCAGTGAACGAGAAAGCAGACTGGTTGCAGGCGGAAGAGAGTGGATCAGAAAGCAATATCCAAGGGGTATTTGGGCCAAAGCTGATTGCAAAGGCGGACAAGGTTAGAAGCCCTTAAATAGTGCAAAAGTTGGAGGTATAGACGATGCCAAAGTTCCCAGGAGTGAGGCAGATAAATGAGACCCAAGGGTCTGTAATTCTTAGCGTCCCAGGAATTCAGAGAGGGTCAATTTCAAGAAGGCACAGGCTCCTCAGTGATTTGTAAAACATAGAGCTGGGGCCAAAGGCTTTGAGCCAAGAGCGCCATGGTTGCCTGGTACCAAAGCTTAACGAGGTCAAAAGGTGAGAAACCACGAGTCCAGAGTCCTCACTGGTGGGAAATGCCAGTGTTGGGTGGAGAGGCCCAGTGATCTGTGGGAGAAGTGAGGCTATTGTATGTGGACCTCAGACTCTCAGTGGGCAGCAGAAAGAGTCAGGAGAGCCTTCCAGGTCAGGGCGCCAACGGTGTAATTTATCTACTAAATAATTCAGTCTGCATGAATATAGCATGCTTCAGCTATTTCCAGTAAAAATTGTGTCCCATGAATAAAGTGGCTTTTACTTCACAACTCAGTGGCACAAAGTGGTTTTACTGTAGACTTTGTTAAAATACCACTTTGCCATTTAATCACAGAGAACATCAAGAAAAAATTCTTAGCCCAACAGTGGTGGCACATGCCTTTAATCCCAGCATTTGTGAGGCAAAGGTAGGTGGATTCTGTGAGTTCGAGGCCAGCTTGGACTACAGAGCTAGTTCCAAGACAGCCAGGGCTACAGAGAGAAACCCTGTCTTGAAAGAAAAAAAAAAAAAAAAAAACAATCTCCAGACTAGTGTGGAGTCATGTTTAAAATTTGGGCAGCTGATGCAGGAGAATCACAAGTTGGAGTTCACATTGAGACCCTGCTTCAAATAAACAAAAATATAAGCCAATACAACAGGATATATGGTGAACATTCAGTTACTTTTCTATTTACTTGTGTGTGTTATGTGTGCACCTGCGTGCATGGTGGAAGTCAGATGCATTCTGGGAAAGAACTCAATTGTCAGGCTCAGCACTCACTGGTAGGCCCTAACAACCTCCTTTTCTTTCCCCAAATACTTAGTTTGTTTTCCAAGGATGGCTACTGTTGTCCAGATGCTTACAACTTTTTCCAGTACCACTTAAAGATTTACAAACACTACATATGCAAATGTAATCTCTCCTGGCATATAAATGGTAATATATTAATATGAATTGCATTGCATAGTGTTTGTTATAGCTTGGGCATCAAGTATCTCCCTGAAACCATGCATGTTTTGAACACTTGGTCCTCCAATCAGTGGATCCAATCATTGAGTGGCAGTTGGATCATGAGGGCTTTGACCTAATCAATATATTGATCCATTGATGGATTCATAATTTCATGCTATTATTGAGGAGCTGATAGACATTTTTAAGGAGGTCCTAGAGGAAGTAGTTTACTAGGGATAGATCTAGGGGTTGGTGAGATGGTGCAGCAGGGAGTTTCTTGTTGCAGTAGAAATATCAAATGGGTCTTTTTCTATCATACTCTAAAACTTGTGTTTACAACAAGGAGTCCAAGTGTTTTCATCACTTCTCCCACCTTGTAAGACTTTAAGCAAATATTTTAATCCCTCCTTTGTTTACACAAAGGTCCAAGGTTTGCAGTTTCCCCAGAATCTGATAGATCTAGAGCAGTGACCTCGTTCACTTTCTTTTGCTTCCCTTCATTTCCTGAGAACCCATTCCTTTCATACCAATTACATTAAGACTGGGAGGTGGGAGCCGGCCAGCCCATGAGGAAAAGGCACAGTCACTATCTGAGTTAGAGGAAACACCAAATGCACTTCCTGCCTCCTTCTGAGCACACCTTATCGGTCAGGAATAAAGTTGGCCTTGTGCAGATACTGCAGTTGGAATGGTGGGCTCTTTTCTCAACTCAGATTATTTCTAACATTGCCAACCTGATGACCTGAGCTCAATCCCTGGAACCGAATGGTAGAAGAACAGACTCCCCAAATTGTCTCAATGACCTTCACACATATGCCATGACTCCCCCCTCCCCCCACATCTTAAGTTCTTTCTTTAGTAATATAAATTTTTTTCAAAGTTAGCATAGCCTTGGCTGTGAGGGAACTCTGTAGACCAGGCTGGCCTCAAACTCAGAGATCCACATGTCTCTGCCTCCTGAGTGCTTGGGATTAAAGGCTAGCACCTTTAATATAGGCATCACCTCTGCCTGGATTCTTTTGTAATAAATAATTTAAAAAAACCTTCTTAAGTGAAGGTCTTGATATTACTGGGATTACCCTTTGGGTTTTTAGTCTTATTAATAAAAGAACTTAAGGATGGACTCAAATGGAAATAAAGATAATTAAAACAAAAATGCATGTCTTTAATCCCTGTACTCAGGAGGTGGATCTTTTCTCTTTCTCTCTCTCTCTCTCTCTCTCTCTCTCTCTTTCGGCTTTTTGAGACAGGGTGTCTCTGTGAAACACTCCTACCTGTCCTGGAACTTGCTCTGTAGACCAGTCTGGCCTCAAACTCACAGAAATCTGCCTGCCTTTGCCTCCCAAGTACTGGGATTAAAGACATGCATCACCACCACCTGGCATGAGATGGGTCTTTTCTGAGGTCAGCCAGGTCTACCACTAGGCTCTTTTATAATTTTTTTAAAAAATGCTGCAAGATCCCTGGCGGCAGTAGGCAGCAGAAATGCTGTACGTCCCAAATGGTGGTAGCGGGCCATGTGGTGGCAGACAGCGGGCCCTGGAAGCAGCCAGTCCCAGGCAGAGACGGCCAGGCTTGCCAAAGCTCCAGTGAGACCCTTTCTCAAGAACAAACAGATAAAGAAAATAAAAAACCCAAGCCAGGTGAGCTCTACACTTCAGCAGTTAGCTGGAGGAGCTGGGGAGGGGAAGAAGCCATTTAAGGTGACATAAAGGTCAGACACATGAAAAACAAGCAGTCATACAGTGAGAAGCTTTATAGAAAGAGTTAAGGAAGCCCAAAATGTTGGGGGGGGGGAAGCATGCTTAGCAAACAGTAAAAGTAAACTTTTCTGAGTAATTCAGAAATGTGGGCAGACTGACAACCATACAAAGCTCAGATGCTGAGCTGCACTAGGGGCGGAGACTCTGGGAAGGAAAAGTACAGCATATCATTAAAGAACTAATCATGCCATCTCTCTCTTTAGTAGGCGGAAGGTGGTCCCTTAGCTGATTCAACTAGCCCAGCTGGACCAGCAAGTCTCCACCCAGACCAGAGATACCATTCTCTTGACCAGACGTTGATCTTCCTCTAGGCTGACCTCTGGCCCTAGCTTCCCAAGTACTTGGGGTTCTGGGAGTAATGCGCCAAGCCCAGTTCAGAACGACTGCTTTACAGATAAGCTGCAAAGATAGTAGAGATTCCTGTATGTTCTCTTTACTCACCTTCTGGTAATGCGAACATTGTAAATTACTGCAGAGCATTGTCAAAACTAAGACATCAACACTTTTATGAGCCTACTCATGAAGTTATTTCAGGTATCACCAGCTACCTCCTTTCGGCTCTCTAGAATGTTGCTAACGTGTTATTCTATTAGAATGAATTCCAAAAGTGGGATTTGCCATCAAATTATTACTTGCACTAAAAAATTCCGAGCCTTGTGTGGTGGTGTCTGTCCGAAGTCTGAGCCTTAGGGAGGCTGAGTCAGAAAAGTTTCGGTTTGTGGTCGGCCTGGGTTGTATAATGAGAGCCTGCCTAGACATAAACACACACCACAACCTGGCTGGGCTACAGCCGTTCGCAGTGCATATACTCGGCATGCACAAGCCCTGGGGTCAAGCTTCGGCACAGAAGACGCATTACCAATTCCCTATCTTTCAAAGAAATTATCAGACCTTTCTAACTTGTTCTCCATTTGATTATTGTTAAGTTTCTTGAGGTTAGGCAGTGTGATAAAAAGTATTTTGAATCGTGTGGGCACAAATATGTACAACATTCTTAGGTTTCTAACATGGCAAAAATTCTTTGTAGTGTTTAGTTGTAATACTTGAGCTCCCTTACAACCACTAGGGGGCTCTGCTACAAGGTTTTATGATTTATGTCTACTCAGGGAAATGTTTTGGGATGTTTCAGGATTTTGGATTCTTTGAAGTCTACACAAACTCCTTATTTCACCGATGAGGACATCGTAGCTGACAACGGAGGTGGCATAGGACCCCAGGGGGAGTAAAATAGCCTCTCGGCTCCCGTAGCATTCTTAGACTGGTCTCAAACTCATGATCTTTCTGCTTCCGACTCCGAGTTCTGGAATTACAAGTGTGTACCACCACACTCAGCTTGTATTAGTCTTAGAATATTCAGCTGATTGATTAGGTGAAGAAAGACATGAAACATACTAAAATAACACTTTCATTATCTCTAAATGTTATTTTCAAAGTACTTCTCGGCTCTATTAACTACTTTCAAATCGCCTTTCAAGATTATTGTTCACTTAAAACATTTTACTCGTTTATCTTCTTCTCCATCCAATTATACTCACTCACTCACTGCTTATTGAAACCTACCAGTGCCAACACCTTTGTAGGTCTAACGCTCCTTCTTCCTCCTAAGGAGTGTCTTTTTCTCCAGCTTCCACTATAATACATATATATATATATATGTATGTATATTTTCATATGCTTAATTCAGTCGTTCTCGCTGAAAAACAGGCAGCCAGGGTTCTTGCTAAGAATGCAAATTCTTAGGCCCATTCACACTCTAGGGATAGGGCCTAGCAGTCTAACAAGCTCTCCGGGGATCCTGAAGCACATTCAACTTTGAAAAACACGTTAATTCTCCAGCTTAGCATTCATTATCCAAACAGGCCAAAGATTAACTTCTGGCTTTTAAACCAACCACGGGCCTCTCCCTGGCAATACCTGTATCAAGTACAAGCCATGGGATCCAACGATTACACAACCTCAATGTCGCTGTAATACCTGCGATGACCGAATAATAGCTGCGTTATCATGGTTCCAGAACAAAAGCTACGGCAGTGAATTTCCCGAGGGGGGTTTACCAACTGACGGCAGGGCAGGACCGAGCTCCTGCATAGCTTTTTTCCTCGGCTAGACACAGGGAGGCACCTCCAGCCCGTGGGCTCTGGGTCTGGCAGAATTAGAGCGGGGCTCAGGCCGGGTGGGGCTCCGAGCCTCCCGGCCAAAGGGGCAAAGGGGCAGGGGAGGACCCGCCAGGCCCAGACCCCGCTGACCGGGCGCGGAAGCCGCACCCTCCTCGCCCCAGACGCCGGCAGGGCGGAGCCACGCGGCCGAAGCCCCGGCAGAGACGCGCGGCGCGGCGCGGGCTCGCTGCTGAGACGTATGGGGCTACCACTGGAGCGGCTGCGCCGCCCGCCCGGGTCAGCGTGGTGCGCATGCGCGGACCCGGCGCCATTTTGGTGGCCGGGCGCGGAGGTGATTCTACACTGAGGGGGGAACGCGGCGGCAAGGGTGGCAGTGGCAGCGTTCGTGTGCTCGGGTCTGAATCACTGAGGGAGGAGGCGGTGGAGGAAGAGGTGGCGGCGGTGGCGGTGGTCGTAGCGGTGGCGGAGGAGGCGGGTACGAATCAGCTGCGGGCAGAGACATGGCCAACATCGCGGTGCAGCGAATCAAGCGGGAGTTCAAGGAGGTGCTGAAGAGCGAGGAGGTCAGAAATGAGCTACCGGACACCCCCATGTCAGCCCGGGGCGGGAGGGCCCTTCCTTCCGCGACCCCGGCGGCCCCGGCCGGCCTCGCTGCGGCCGCCTCTGCCGATGGGGAAGCGGCGGTCTCCCCTCCTCCTCCTGCCGCCTTTCCCTTCCCTCCCCGGGCCCTGGGATAGACGGGCTCGCGGGCGGCCGGGCGGCCTGGGGAGGATCAGGGTTTGGGGGGCAGATGCAAAAGCACTTGTCGGGGACACGTGAGCTCTGGAGAGAGAGCCCCGAGGCGGCGGCAATATCTGGATGTGTGACTCCGGGGTGGGGAAGGAGCAGGCCGAGAAAACCCGGGAAGTGGGTTGGGGGAAGGGGGAAGAGAGTAACTAGATCCCCGGCAGCAGCGCACCTCATAGGCCCACACTTTTAGGGGGGACTCTGGGTATTACCTGCCAGGCCTTTCCTGTCTTTTCTTTGAGGAAGGCGCCTACGGAGTGAGTCCTTAGGCATGGAGGAAAGGAAGACATTCATTACTCCCTTATAGTAGACTATTGGGGGCCCCATGGAGACTTAATGGTCAGTATCGTATTTGGAAGGGGCGTTGAAGCATTTTTCGCTACATCTAGGAAACGAATTCTAAATTAGTTGCCTGTTTTCCACATACTCCACCAGTACCTAGTACATTTATTGACAATGTAAAGTTTTTTGTCTGGTGAAAGGCAAGTTGTTTGTTATGTTAAATGATTTGATCTAGGAAAAATAATGAAGTAGATGAGTGGCTTATTTCAAAATAGTGTTTACCAGTATAAGAGTTTCTCCTAGGGCAATGCCGCTGTGACTAGTGTCCTGTGAAACCTCATTGCGATGTCCCTCGTACTTGTCTTAACTTTTGAAAAGAGCCCTAGTAAAAACAAGCGATTTCTTCAGATGCACATGATTGTAGCTCATTATTGAGTTAGGTTTGTTTTGACACAAAATAGCATACCACTAAATAGCATCTTAAAAAATCAGACTTTTGCTACCCGTGAATCCTTCAGAATTTAAATACATGAATAATGGCCATGTGTGGAATATAGAAAGTGATTTAATAATTTGACTTAGCTGTGCAAGTAATAGTACAACTTTTCAGACCCGAGTGAACAAAAATGCCAGATTTTTCTGTTTGTATTTAGCAAGAAAATTCTGGAAATAGTTGTTTTTCCTCAAGGTTCACATTCCATTGTCCAATAAGTAGTGCTATTTATGTTTTTCTTATATGCTTGGTATTTTAATAATGTCAATAATGATTTTTAAAATTAGGCATTTTAAGTATATGAATAGTTGTTACAAATCTTTTAGCGCTCCAGCATTATTGTGTCAGAGTCTGCAGATAATTATCCATCTTTCCAAGTAGACATGTAGAAAGTTACTTAAAATTGAAGTGATTAGCAGACTTAGTGAACAGACTAAGAAATAATAAGTAGTGGTCCGTCTTACAAAGCATGAACTCTGACCTCTGTCTTCATTTGCCAAAACTCTGAATGGAAGGATGACTTTGTATTTTTGTGGAACAATGAAGAAATAGTGTGAATGTCTGTATTCACCTATTCACAAATTTTAACAATAATTTTAACTTTTTCTTTAATAAGCAAATGTACTTTGGGATTGTAGATGAATATTCTTAATGAAAGATAAGAGAATATTTTGTTAGCACCCTAAAACAGTAAGATTAGACAAGTCTTTAGACCTCTAACGCTTCTTTTAAAAGCCCTAAAAGTCCATATATCTGCTTTACGTAATGTGACTTTCTGTTAAGTGATGGGCTGAGGCGATGTCTCCGTGGGTAGAGGAGGCTTTGCTGCCAAACCTGATGACCTGAGTTCAGTCCTGAGAACCCACATGGCCTCTGCACCCACACATGCAGATAAAATAAGAGCTTATTCTAATGTATGAGATTAAAGAAAATTGTCAGTTTTTCTAAGGAATACAAGTTATCTAGGAACAGTGCCTCTGTAAACGTAGCAGGAACTTAATCCAGGAAAGTAAGCTGCAAAGAATACTTGGAGAAGATCAGATAAAATTTAATATCGTAAACTGGGCATGGTGGCATGCGCCGTTAATTCCAGCACTGGGAGGCTGAGGCAGGTGAGTTGGAGGCCAGCCTGGTCTACAGAGTGAGTTCCAGGACAGCCATGGCTGTTACACAGAAAAACCCTGTCTCAAAGCAAAACAAAACAATATTTAATACTGTAAAAAAGCTCAACCAACAGATAGTTTTATCCTTAACCAATATTTTGTCGATACATTATTATGTCCAGTTCCATAGGTAGGCTGTGTTAATTTTCACCTCAAAGAAGGACCCATAGTGCAGTCTATATATTTTCTTTTTAAGAATATAAATGTAATTTTTAAATAGCTAATCAAGTAATTGTTTCAGCATGTCACCTCATGTAAATCTTCAGTGTACCAGGTTTGATTCACATGCTAGTGTTTAAGAATTTTGGTGGATCTAATGACTTATTTTTGATCTGCTTCTAAGTACTTTGTAAAAATAACTTTACAGAGCATGCCTTTAGTCTCAGCGCTGGGGTTGGGGGAGGGGTGCAAAGGGGTGGTCGGCAGAAGCAGTGAGTTCTAGCCAGTATGGCTAGGGATGCATAGAGAGACCGTGTCTCAAAAAATACAAGTAAAGATAGCTGCCACTCACTGAATTCTGATCATAGGAATTTGCTGAATGTATTACTTAAAATATAAGCATTTAACATAAATGTGATAGACGTAGCCAGGTATTGTGGAGCGGCACTCACATTTGTATCGAAAGGGGAGATGTGTGTTTGCCAGTACAGTGTAGAGAAAGGATTTATGAAAAGTAGGTAAAACTGGTTATTTATGTGTAGGGGAAGTTGCATGACTAGGCACTTTGAACTTTGAGTCATGTGAATGGTACTTAATGAAATAAAGGTGGCATCTATTCTTTCATAAAGTACTATTTGGAGATGGGCCTTTTATCCTTTAAATACTCTAGAATATGACTGATTTTAAGTAGTGGTTGAGAGTTGCTCAGAATTAAAATTTACCTAGAATACATTACAGTTTATGAGTCAAGTCAGGTGGATTGCTACTTGTGAGGATCAACATATTAAGCCATTCTTTAGTATATTGCTGCGAGTTACTGCTGCTGCCATTTGCAGCATGCCTCTTCTATTGTTTATGTATACTGCTAATTCTTAGTAATAGGTCTTTGAAGTAGATTTTTTTTTAGGTGAGAAAATTGAGGTTCAGAGACGTTCAGGTTTGTCGGCAAACATGACTTTAGAATTTGAGTTTGCTTATGTTAATATGCACTACACTGTCATGGCTTGGTAAGGATAGACGTACTTTTAATTATCAAAATTGGGCCTACATTTTTATTACTTACAGTACTTTGTATTACTTGTTAAAGCATTTAAGCACTAGTTAATGTTAGTATAAACTCATTAATTGGTATCCTATAATTTAAAGGTTCACTTGAATTTCAAAATAAAATATTTTTAAATTTGAAGTTCAGTGATATAAAGTGCCCTTAAATAAGTGTATAAATTGGTTTATATTTATGCTCATATCTGCCACTTTTTTAATACATGATTCTTAGCTATAGTTTGCTAACATTTTCTTGTATTCTCAATGGGAATGTTTACTGTGGTATAAGCAAGGTTGTTTCATGAAATTTTTGTTGTCTACTAAGTTTTTTTTAGCATTTATTTCATAAAAAGTTTAAAATTTATGAAATTTACTAGAGTTGATCTGGCTTGGCCTAGATTATCTTATATGCAAGTAGCTTGCAAACTTATGAAAGAATATGTTTTGATTTCTGTAGGACATAGTTTCTTTTTGTTATTTCTTTTTTTCTTTTCTTTATTTTCTTTTTTTAAGGCAGAAACTCTCCTCTCTACAGTCCTGGCTGCTCTGGAACTCATTGCTTAGACCATCCTGGTGTCAACTCCCAGAGCTCCATTTGCCTCTTCTTCCTGAATTCTGGGATGAAAGGCATGGACCACCATACCTCTCTAGGGCATAGTTTCTTAACTCTAGAATTAATGACATTTTGAGCAGTTTTTTTTAATTGTAACTGGCTCTCCAGTGCATCATAAGGTGTGCATGAGTGTCTAACACTGGTGCTCTTACTGCTGCTAAACCTACTACCCTTGTCAGTAGTGTCTAGTAAATGTCTCTCGACTGCCAGTTGGTAAGACCTACTACTGTAGACAACTCCTTTGAAGAACCTATAAGGCTGTCACTATGTAAGGTGTGTAGTGTTTATCCAAAAATTGGTTGACTCTTTTGTTTTTAGAACAAAAGATTGTTTTCCCTTCCTTTCCACTCTTCTGTGTGTGTGTGTGTGTGTGTGTGTGTGTCAGTTGTTGTAGGTAAGTGCTTTACCACTGAGCTATATCCTACCTTGTCTCCATTTTGATTTAAAGAAAAAGGTAAAGTTATCAATAAGAAACATAATGTAACTAGAGTTTGAAAAAAATTTTAACAGATTTTTTTATGTTTAGTAAGTAAGTGCTCCACTACTGAGTACATATACCTGAGGTCCAACAATTTTTAAGAGTAGATTTTTATTTTTCAGTTTTTCAATACAAAGTTTGTGTAGCCTTGGCTGTCCTGGAACTCACTCTGTAGACTAGGCTGGCCTCGAACTTAGATACATCTGCCTCCTGAGCGCTGGAACTAAAAAGACCTTTGCCACCACTGCTCAGCAAGAATAGAATTTTTCTTCAGTTACACAAGCTACAGTTTTGTGTAGATTGTTTAGTGTACCTTATGAGGTTCTGAAGAGAACTGAACTTAGCAGCCTTACAGAGTGCTTTAAAAAACAAAAGCCGGTACAAGTAATATTGTTGGATTACAGTTCTTGTTTTACTTTACCCTTCTTTTAGTTTTTGTTTTGTCTTCCCCACCCCTCAAGACAGGGTTTCTTTGTTTAGCCTTGACTGTCCTAGAGTTCTGTAGACCAGGCTGTCCTCAGAGATGTGCCTACTTCCGGCTCCCAAGTGCTGGGATTAAAGTGTGCACTACTACCATCCTGCTGCTGCTGCTTCTTTTTTTTTTGAGACAAAGTCTTTTCATAGCCCTGGCTGTAACTCACTATGTTGAGCAGTCTGGCTTGAACTCAGATTGCCTGCCTCCCTCTCCTAAGTGCTGGGACTAAACACATGCATCACTATCCATGACCTTTCTTTACATTACTCTTTTTTTACCCCCAAGACAGGGTTTCTCTGTGTATCATCTCTGGCTGGCCTCGAATTTAGAGATCTGCCTGCCTCTGCCTCCCAAGTGCTGGGATCAAAGGTGTGTGCCACCACCACTGGCTTACTTTACTCTTAAGAATACTGTAAGACTGGACATGTATTCAGTGATTGAACACTTGTCTTGCTTGTGGGAGGCTCTAGATTCTATCCTCAGCACTACAAAAGAGAGACTTTGATCTGTGGCAAATGTTTAGATGCATCTTGGCTTCCTTGGTATGTCATTCCTTTGTAAAGTATATCCTTATTTTCTGTGAGCATATTGAGCATGTTGGTCTCAACACCTCAAAGACTTTCTTGATTAGACTGATGGAGTAGTAAATAAAGGGTGGGTAACAGTGTTTGGTTAAGATTGGGAGTACAGTGGGAGAGTGCTTGCCTAACACCTGTAAGACTGTGGCTTTTGTTGTTAGCACTGGAGTAGGGGGAGCTAGGTGCAAAAAGTTAAGTGTCATGGGTATTCTATGGGTATGAGAATGGAAGAGATTTGTGGGCCGGATCCAGAAAAAAGGTTGAGATGGACTAGAGGGAACTTGTTGGCACAGACAGGTGAGAGAGACAGGGTGGGGAAGATTGATTTATCTGTTTAGAACAGAAAGGTCTGTAGCAGTGAAATTATTATATTCTGTTTGTTATCTTTGGGGAAAAGTACCCTTTTCCATATCAAAGTAAAGTACATATACAGTATGACTGGCGCTCAAACCAAGAAACAGAACATTAGCTGTACCATAGGAACCCTGCCACCAGTTACTTTTCTCATTTTGTTTTTAAAAATCTCAGGTCTCACTATGTAGCCCTTCTTAACCTAAAACATGCCATGTAGACCTGCTGGGGTTTTTTGGTTTTTTTGTTTGTTTTGTTTTTTGAGACAGAAACAAACTCTCTTTTAGTCTTGGCTGTCCTGGAACTAGCTATGTAGAACTCACAGATTCTCCTGCCTCCCAAGTTCTGGGATTAAAGGCGAGTGCCCATGCTCTGCCCTACCTGCTGGTTTTGAATTCACTGCTTACTCGGTCCTGATGAGATAAAAGGTATGTGCCCCTATGTCCATCTTTTCTGATTTCTTGCAGCACAGATTAGTGTGTATGAGTAAAATAATAGATATGAGTATATACTGTACGGTTAAAGTTTGAGGGTTTTTGAAAAATGCCCTTAAAAATGCCATTTGTCTATGTGCGTAGGTCAGAGGAGAGCTTTGGAAAGGTGGTTCTCTGCACTGTGGGTTCCAGGGATCGCAGGTCATAAGCCTTACAGACCAGTTTTACTTGCTAAGCGGTTTCAGAGGGCTCTTCGAAATCTTTTGTTTAAAAAACAAAAAAAAACAAACAACCCCCCCCCCAATAAAAACCCCTGAAAACCTCCCCTCCAGGCTTTAATGGAAGCATTCAGTCTATTGGCAGGGGCGGGGTGACTGTTTTTGAATTGGAGGCCAGTCTGGTCTACATATCAAATTCCAGCACAGTTAGGGCTGCAGAGAGAGACCTGGTCTCAACAAATAAAAACCCTCCAGGTTTGGTGACATATGCCTATAACCCCAGCATTTGGGAATTGGAGACAGTATTAGGGTTTAGGGCCAGCCTGAGTTACATCAGGCCCTGTCTCAGAAGCCATACAGCAACAAAACCCCAAATAAACCCAAACCCACTATAGTTAATAGTCTTAGAAATGGTTAAAATTTATTGTGTGTGTGTTTTTGCTTTTGTTTTTAAGAACCCGAAGATACCATAATGAATTTCTTACCAGTAAGATTGGAAAACTGTGCCCATCAGTGGTGGTGCACAGCTTTAATCCCAGCACTTAGGAGGCAGAGGCAGGAAGATCTCCGAGTTTGAGGCCAGCCTGGTCTACAGAACAAGTTCTAGGACAGCCAGGGCTACATAGAGAAACCGTGTCTTGAAAAAGATTGGAAAACATGTCCAAAGAGATTAGTTGTTGGTCAATGACACAAAGCTAGTTAATGGTGAAGGACATTACTACAAATACAATATTTCAGTGTTCATGAGAAGTTTTTTTATGCTAATACTAATAAATATTAATAAAATCAATACTAAAAAAGTGCAAAGAGTGATATTCTAATATTAGGTATTTGTTTTTCTCTTTTCCCTCTTTATGTGAAAATTTAAACTTGTCAAGGAAGCAGAAATATTTAATTCTTGGATTATAAAGTAGTAAATTTAGTAATTAAGAGTATGGGCATTATAATTAAATTTTAAGTTCTGGTTTTTCTACTGAAGTTCTAAATACTGATTCTGGCTTTTGTTTTTCTTCCCTTGAGACAGGGTCTCATATGGGGGGACAGGACAGACAGCTTCAGGTGTTGGTCTCTACCATTCCATCTTGTTTGAAACAGGATGTCTCTTTATTTTTATGTTTTATGAGAGGCTGACTGGCTTGGAAGTTTCTGGGGGATTCTGTGTCCCTGCCTTTCATCTCACTGTTGAGACACTGGAACTTTGTCACATGGGCATTGGAGATTTGCATTTCGGTGCTAACATTTGTACTTTTCCTCACTGAGCCAGCGCCTTAGCCCCTTGTGACTGCTTATGAGAGTTTACCTCAGTTTTTAACTCAGAGCTTTGTCATCATTTAGGAACGTCTAGGACTGATGGCCAAAGAGAATAATACATAGGGATGTATGGGCTTTGAGGTTGTTATTCTCTTTTAGGAGATGGTTTATAAATGAAGGAAAAGTGTGTGTTGAAAATGTCCCTCCTCAGCCAGGCAGTGGTGGCATACATCTTTAATCCCAGCACTTGGGAGGCAGGGGCTGGTGGATCTCTGTGAGTGAGGCCAGGGCAGCCAGGACTGTTTGACAGGGAAGCCCTATCTCTGAAAAAAGAAATGTCTCTCCTCTCTTGTTTCTTACTTTCTTTCTTTTTGAGATCACTTTTCTGGCTAAGGATTCTTTATATTTATTTGATATTCCCTATATGTGGTTGATTTTTATTTACTCTTTAAAAGTGTGATAAAATGCACATAGCTTTGAACACAGCTCATTTGTAGGGCACTTGCCTGGTATGTGCAAGGAGTCTGATCCAGTACTACCCCCTATCCCTGATAAAGCACTAAGCAAAGTTTGCTAGGTTAATCACTTCTAGATGTGTAGTTAAATTGTTAAGTGTATTTGCTCTGTTGTTGTGCAGCCACTTACCATCTTTTTGCAGAACTCTCCTTTTTTTTGTTTTTGTTTTTGTTTTTTGGAGACAGGTTTTCTCAGTAGCTATGGAGCCAATCCTGGAACTCGTTCTTTATACCAGGCCGGCCTCTTCCTCACAGTGATCCGCCTGCCTCTGCCTCCCGAGTGCTCGGATTAAAGGTATGCACCAATACCACCCGGCCAGAACTTTTCTTATCCTTTAAAAAAATCTGTACTCAGTAACACTCTACTCTCTCTCATTCCATTTCTAACAGTCATCATTCTCTTTTCTGTTTATATGATTTGATTTACTCTTATTATTTGTAACTGTTTCTTTTAAGACTAATTTGTTTCACTTAGCTTTATTCCCCCCCCCCCCCTTGCCTTATGGATCTCTGGCTAGGAGAATGGCTCAGTGGGTAAAGTGCTGGCTGCTCAAGGGTGGCTAGTTGAGTTCTGATCCTAAGTACTCTCATAAAAGCCAGGTACAGTGGAATGTCTCTGTAACCCCAGCATTGGGGTGCAGGGACGGGCAGATACCTGGTGCTTCCCTGGTTGCTAGTGTAGCTGAAATTGCAAGCTCTAGGTTTACAGAGAGACCCTTGGCTCAAAAAATAAGGTGAGGGGTTGACAGGAAGGCTCAGCAGGTAAAGGTACTTGCTTCCAATCCTGATCCACAGGATCCACTAGTGAAAGTAGAGAATTGACTCCTGCAATTCTGAGCCCCACATGCTTGTGCCATGACACATGTGCATCCCTCCTCCAGAAAATAAATATAATAAAAAGTAAGTTGAGTTCTATGATATTGACTGCTAGTTCCATGTACATTACGGAGACACACAAACAGTTAGAATAGGGGTTAGTGTTATGGTTCAGCTGTTAAGAGTAGTTACAACTGCAGATTGCCCAGGATTGGTTCTAAGTGTCTACTTTGGGCTGCTTGCAGCCTCTTGTAAGTACAGCTCCAGGGTATTCACTGTCTTCTTCTGGCCACCCTGGACACATCACTCACATGGACCATGAAGACACATGCTTGTATATGTAATTAAAAATAAAAAGGTCAGGTGTGGTGGTGCATGCCTTTAAGCCTTTAATCCCAGCTTTTGAGAGATAGGCTTGTGGATTTCTGTGAGTTCACAGCTAGCCTGTTCTACACAGTAAGTTCCACACCTGCTAGGGCCTTATTTCAAAAATACATACATGAAGTATAAAAAAACTGAAAATGATCTTATACTGTCATTTCCCTTTATGTTCTCTGCTGACTATTTCATAGCCTTTATAGCTTTCCTGGCCTATTTACTATCAAGGCTCAGATTTATACTTTTATCCCTGCATAAACTTCAGATTTTGTATTTCAAAGCTCGAATAGTAGTGAACTTGCTGTTAAGTTGAGCTGTAGGACTTGGACCAAACTTTTATGTCCACCCCCCTCCCCCCCATTGAATTAATTAGTGTGTTTGTATGGTAGATGTGTGGTTGGAGAATGACTTGTGGGAGTCAGTTCTCTTATTTTCATCGTATGGGTTAACCATTGAGCCATCTCACTAGCCCTTTTTCTTAAAAATGAATTGTGTGTGTGTGCGCGTGCTCAGAGGACGGCTTGCAGGAGTTGGTTGTGTGTGTGTGTGTGTGTGTGTGTGCGCGCGTGTGCGCACACCAGTCTTTGCTTTACCTGTTGATCCATCTTCCTGACTCCCAATTCTTTGCTTTTGTTTGTTTGTTTTTGTTGAAACAGGGTTTCTTTACATAGCCCTGGTTGTCCTGGAACTCATTGTAGATCAGGCTGACTTCCAACTCATAAGAGACCCCCCCCCCCCCCCGCCTCTGCCTCCCTAGTGCTGGGATTAAAGGCCTGTTACAAGTCCTTTGTAACCTCCTTATGCCAAGTATGGGGCACATGCATATAATCCATATAATCCCAGCACCCAAAAGAATGGGATGAGGCTAGAAGAAACCATCAGAACCAGGAGATAAAGACCTACCTGAGCAACAAAATGGAATTCTTGTTCACAAAAAGGAATAAAACTTATTTATCCTAAAATACTACTACTGTTTTGAAGATTGCATCTCCTGTAGATTATGCTGACCTTGAACATGCTATATAGCCAAGGCAGTTAGTGAATCTCCTAATCCTCTAGCTTCCATCTTCCAGGCCCTATGATTGTAGGTCGTATGTGTCAGCATGCCTGGCTAGAATGCCGCTTGATGAGTCTTTCTTGAACCCTCAGTTTACTCCTGTTCTCAAGTGTCACTGCCAGACTTTATTAGTGCACTCAGGATATTATTGTCTCTCAGGATATTATTGTCTCTCAGGATATTATTGTCTCTCAGTTTTGATAGACTTCTAGAAAACTCCTTGAAAATTCTTAGAATCCTTTTCTTTTAGGCATCTTTTAGGTTCCTGGAATGTAATAGCTTGATATTTTAAAATGTTATTGCTTCAGACCTTTGATAGGTACACTTTGCTTTTGTGTTCCCCTCTGCTTATTTTTGAGTCAAGGTCTCTTGCCTAGACTGACCTCAAACTTGCTGTGTAGCTGAAGGTGACCGTGGACTTGAATCCTTCTGCCTTTGTTTCAGGTGTTGGGAGTACAGGTCTACACCACCACATTCTGTGTATGGGGATAGGAATCAACCCCTAGGATTTTGTCATGCCCGGCAAATGTTCTACCCGATGAACTACATCCTAACCCTATTGGATTTTGTTTTGTTTTTGTTTTTCCAGACAGGATTTCTCTGTGTTACAGTCCTAGCCGTCCTGAAACTCAGTTGGTAGACCAGGCTGGTCTCAAACTCACTGAGATCCGCCTGCGTCTGTCAGTGCTGGGATTAAAGGTGTGTGCCACCACCGCCCAACTCCCTAATGGATTTTTTAAAAAGATTTATTTATTTATTATATATACAACATTCTGCCTCGATGTATGCCCGTACGCCAGAGGAGGGCGCCAGATCTCAGTACAGATGGTTGTGAGCCACCATGTGGTTGCCGGGAATTAAACTCAGGACCTCCGGAAGAGCAGCCAGTACCCTTAACCTCTGAGCCATCTCTCTAGCCCCCCTAATGGATTTTTTTAAACCACTGGGTTTTTCTGTAGCTCTGGCTGTCTTGGAACTCGCTCTGTATACCAGGCTGGCCTTGAACTCAGAGATCTGTCTGCCTCTGGAAGAATGATGGGATTAAAAGTGTGTGCCACCACCTAAAGAAGATCTTTTAAAGAAAGCATGTGTATGTGTGTATTTGTGTATGCCTGAACAGGCCGGAAGAGCACGTCAGGTCCCTTAGAGCTGAAATTACAGCAACTGTGAGCCCCCTGGTATGGGTGCTGAGAACTGAGCAGCATCCACTCTTAATCATTTGAATCATCTCTCTAGCTTCTCCTCTCAATTTTTATGTGCTTTCTTTTCCAGTGACGACTGGGTAGTTTTCTAGATTTGTTTCAAATTGTCTGTTGAGATTGTCTTACTCATCTGTGAGTTAGCTTGTTTAATGCTGTTCTTAAAACATTTGATAATAAAACATTTTGTGTTTCCTTTGTAAATCAGTCTATAGTTTTTTTTAAATATTTATTTATTTATTATGTATACAATATTCTGTCTGTGTGTATGCCTGCACGCCAGAAGAGGGCACCAGACCCCATTAGAGATGGTTGTGAGCCACCATGTGGTTGCTGGGAATTGAACTCAGGACCTTTGGAAGAGCAGGCAGTGCTCTTAACCTCTGAGCCATCTCTCCAGCCCCCAGTCTATAGTTTTTAAAAGAGTATTTTTTCCTTTAGATTATATTTATTTTATAAGCATGCTTGTTTTGCTTGCCTGTATGAATGTATATCATGTGTATATCTGGCTGTCCTAGTGCATTGGGTCTTTTGGAACTGGAGTTAGGGATAGTTGGGAATCACAGTGTCGGTGCTGAGAATAAAATCCAAGAACGGTCAGTGCTGTTAACTGCTGATCCATTTCCCTAGAATAAAAAAAAGTTCAGAATACTTTCTACATTTGTTAGACATTTAGTTATTTCCAATTTATTGTTGAGTATTTTGAGTGTATATTTCATATGAATGATATATACTGATTTCTCATTAACTGTTTGGATGTAGTTTTTAATAAATATTTGTTTTTTGTTTTTTATTTTTACTGATATTTATTGAGCTCTACATTTTTCTCTGCTCTCCTCTCTGCCTCTCCCCTTCTTCCTTTAATCCTCCCCCAAGGTCCCCATACTCCCAGTTTACTCAGGAGATCTTGTCTTTTTATACTTTCTACTTCCCATGTAGAGTAGTTCTATGCAAGTCTCTCTTAGTGGCTGCATTGTTGTCTAAGTTCTCTGGGATTGTGGTTTGTAGGCTGGCTTTCTTTGCTTTATGTCTAAAAAATCACTTATGAGTGAGTACATGTGATAATTGTCTTTCTGTGTCTGGGTTCCCTCACTCAAAATAATGTTTTCTAGCTCCATCCGTTTTCCTACAAAATTCAAGCTGTCGTTATTTTTTCTGCTGTGTAGTACTCCATTGTGTAAATGTACCACATTTTTCCTATCCATTCTTCGATCGAGGGGCATTTAGGTTGTTTCCAGGTTCCGGCTATGACAAACTAAGCTGCTATGAACATAGTTTAGCACGTTATTGTGGCACAACTGAGCATCCTTTGAATATATACCCAAAAGTAATGCTGGGTTTGAGAAAGGTGGTTTCCCAATTTCTGAGAAATTTCCACACTGACATCCAAAGGGGTTGAATCTGCTTGCATTCCCACCAGCAATGTAAACGTGTTCCCTTTTCTCCACAACCTCTCCAGCATAAGTTGTCATCAGTGTTTTTGATCTTGGCCATTCTTATAGTTGTAAGATGGAATTTCAGAGTTGTTTTGATTTGCATTTCTCTGATGACTAAGGATGTTAAACATTTCCTTAAGTGTCTTTCAGCCATATTAGATTCCTTTGTTGAGAGTTCTCTGTACTCCCATTTTTTTATTGGATCATGTGATCTTTTGGTGTCCAATTTCTTGAGTTCCTTGTATATTTTGGAGATCAGACCTCTGATGTGGGTTTAGTGAAGATCTTTTCCAATTCTGTAGTCTGTCGTTTTGTCTTGTTGATCGTGTCTTTTGCTTTACAAAAGCTTTTCAGTTTCAGGAGGTCCCATTTATTAATTGTTTCTCTCAGTGTCTGTGCTGCTGGGTTATATTTAGGAAGTGGCCAGTGCGTTCAAGTGTACTTTCCACTTTCTCTTCTATCTATAAGGTTCAGTGTGGCTGGCTGGCTTTATGTTGAGGTCTTTGCTCCATTTGGACTTAAGTTTTGTGCATGGTGATTTTTATTCTTCTACATGTTGGCATCCAGTTATGCCAGCATCACTTTTTAAATATGTTTTCCTTTTTCCATTTGATATTTTTTGCTTCTTTATCAAAGATCAGGTGTTCGAAAATGTGTGTATTGATATCCGGGTCTTCTATTCGGTTCCATTGGTCCTCCTGTCTGTTCTTATTCTAGTACCAGGCTGTTTTCAGTACTGTAGCTCTGTAGTAGAGTTTGAAGTCAGGAATTGTGATGCCTCCAGAAGTTCTTTTATTTCCCACGATTGTTTTGGCTATCCTGGGTTTTTTGCTTTTCCATTCTTTCGAGGTCTTTGAAGAATTTTGCTGGGCTAAATACTTGTTTTATAAGTAAATGTTTTCTGTAGTTCAATTTTTCTTTGGGCTGCCAGCTCACAAGGAATGACATGGAGACTTCTTACTAATATGAATGCTCACTTAGCCTATCTTAGTCTTGTTCCTAACTAGTTCTTATCACATAACCTGTATTTTGTAATTTATATACTGTTCTGTGACTTGTTAGCTCATCTCTCTATACTGCCCCTGCTGCTTCTTCCACGTTTGGCTGGCTACTCTGCTTCTCTTTTTCCCATAGTCCTCTGTGCCTGGAAGTCCTACCTATACCTCCTGCCTAGCTATTGGCCGTTCACCTTTTTTTTTTTTTTTTTTTTTTTTTTTTTTTTTTTTTTTTTTTTTTTTTTTTGGTTTTTCGAGACAGGGTTTCTCTGCGGCTTTGGAGCCTGTCCTGGAACTAGCTCTTGTAGACCAGGCTGGTCTCGAACTCACAGAGATCCGCCTGCCTCTGCCTCCCGAGTGCTGGGATTAAAGGCGTGCGCCACCACCGCCCGGCTGGCCGTTCACCTTTTTATTATACCAATCACAGATTACATTTTCACACGGTATACAAATATCCTGCAACAGCTTTCATCCACTTATTATTTTGAATGAGAAAGGCTTACAATTTAGCCTCAGCTTCTTGAATGCTGGGATTACAGGTTTATGCTGTGTCTCGTTTGTAAATTAACCTAAGTGCTTCCCTAAGATATATCTGCTTCCATGCAAACTTAGTACCTCATGTATTCCTGGAATTCTTTGTAGTACTCAGTCATATCCCCAGCCCTGGATGGTTATGTATGTCAGACCTTGTCCCCATGCAAGGTATACTGTGTAGCCCTGGCTGGCCTGGACCTCATTATATAGAACAGGTCTTGAACTCTTAACCTCTTCCTAGAGTGTTGAGATTAAAGATATGTGTGCTTCCATGCCCAGCTGTCCAGCCTTTTCTTTTTTAAATTTTTTATTTAATTTATTTTTTATTTTTTTGATTGATTTATTAGCTTGGTAGTGGTGGCACATGCCAGGACTTCGGGGGCAGAGGCAGGAAGATCTCTGAGTTCTAGGCTAGCCTCGTCTACAGAGCAAGTTCAAGGACAGGTTCCAAAGCTACACAAAGAAACCACGTCTCAAACAAAACAAAAAAACCCAACCAAGAACATTTATTATGTATAATGTTCTGTCTGCACACCAGAAGAGGGCACCAGATCTCATTGTAGATGATTTTGATTGAGACACCATGTGGTTGCTGGGAATTGAACTCAGGACCTCTGGAAGAGCAGTCAGTGCTCTTAACCTCTGAGCCATCTCTACAGCCCCAGGCCGGTTTTTTTTTTTTTTTTTTTTTTTTTTTTTTATGTCTCTGGATTTGCTCATACCTTTTGTCCTAAGATGTTTACTTTGTGAGGTGCTGCACTACCTTCCATGTGCCCCATAAGAAATGGGGATGTGCCAGGTGTGGTGGTGCACGACTTTAGTCCCAGTACTTGGGGAGGCAGAAGCAGGAGGATCTCTCGAGTTTGAGGCAATTCTGGTCTATAGAGACAGGACATCCAGGGCTACCCAGAGAAACCCTGTTTTGTTTTTTTTTTTTTTTAAAAAAAAAACCAAATAAACAAAAAACAAAAACAAACAAAGCTACTGATGTATCATCAAAGGTGGTGACCTAGTTAAATAAATTTAAAGATTTTGGGGGAGCTTATCCCAGCCATCATGAAAGTAATAATTTTGTTCTGCTCTGTAACTAGGAGTGTAAAATTGCTAAAGATGGGCTCCAGGTCAAGGTGCTCATCTATTCCATGTGTGAGCTACTAATTTAGTTGAGTCCTCTAGAAGATGAACGTCCAGGTGGAAAACTAGGAAGTTGCCAGGCGGTGGTGGCGCACACCTTTAATCCCAGCACCCAGGAGGCAGAGGCAGGTGGATCTTCGTGAGTTCTAGGCCAGCCTGGTCTACAAGAGCTAGTTCCAGGACAGGCTCCAAAGCTACAGAGAAACCCTGTTTCGAAAAAACCAAAAAACAAAACACAACAAAACAAAAAAACCTAGGAAGTAAGGTTGGCTTTTATTCTTTTCCCCTTTGAAGATCTCAAGGGACATCTATGTAGTATATTATGACATCATCTGTATCTCTGTGGGTTCTTTTGTTTATCTTCATAGTCTTTTATTTATTCAGCAGATATTGAGTATTGCTTACATTAATAAAATAGACATTGTCATTGCTTTACTGAGTAGATTTTGCCTATTAAGGCAGTGAGATACTGAACAGCTAATTTTAAGTGTGTGTGTATAGCGTAAGGGAAGCTGTAAGGTTGAGTAAGTTTGACCTCAGGGAGAGAGTTCCTTGGGAATAACCCTTACATAACAATATTTGAAGTAAATTTGAATATGCTTACTTATGTATGGAAAGCTGATAATCATGACAACTAAAGATGGGAAGAAGTTACTTAATTATCTTTCTTTTATCTTCCTTTCCTCACCCATTTCTTTTGAGACAGGGTTTCATATGTGTCCCTGGCTGGTCTTGAACTTGTTATGTAGATCAGGCTGTAGACAGAGATCAGCCTGATCTCTTGAGATGGAAAGCATGGGCTCACCTTGTCCAGCTTAATTTACTTTTTCTTTCTTCATTTTTTTGGGGGGAGTGTTTAAGACAGGGTTTCTCAGTAGCTTTGGAGCCAGTCCTGGAACTCTGTAGTCCAGGCTGGCCTCAACTCACAGAGATCCACCTGTGTCTACCTCCTGAGTGCTGGGATTAAAGGCGTGCGCCATCACCACTTGGCTTAATTATTTTCTTAGTTTTTGTAAATATATGCCACAGGTTTGCTTTAGATAGATAATAAAGGTTATGTGTAATTCCACCATGGAAATATTTCCTTTTTCTTTTTTTCCTCTCATCTACATCTGCATTTTGTTTTGAGACAAGGCCTTATATCCCAGGCCAGCCTTGACTACACTATGTAGCTGAGAATGACCTTGAATCTTTCCTTCTATCTGAGCACCACCATGGCCTTTTTAATTTAAAGTTAGGGTTTCCCTGTGTAGCCTCGTTTGTCCTGGATAGACTCCCAGTAAAAAAGAAAAGGGGAAATTGTCTGTTTCTCCTATCAGGTCTTGTTGTGTAGAGTAGGTTGACCTTGAATTCCAGATCTTCCTACCTGTCTTAAGTGGTGTCACCACAGGTTTGTACCACCCTATTCAGAAAGGAGATTCATTAGCTTGCTATGGAGAAAGAGTAGGAATAAAACTCAGAATGATCATTTGGGAAACTGTCTAAGTGACTTGGACAAGAGATGACAGAAAATTGGGCCTGAGTTGAGTAGGGACCCAAAGAGTATTGGTAGTGCTAGGATATGCTTAAAAGGCACACCAACAGGATCAGTGGATTAGCAAAATGTGGCTTTGCTTTTAGTTATTAGTGGCGGTGCTAATTTTTGAGATAGATGGAAAAGAGCAAGAATTTTGCTATGTCCTTTTTAGGTTTATGTTGATGGAAATAACAAGCAAGTGGTTGAGTTTATGAGTCTGGAGGTGAGATCTGGAGAGAGATTTGACATAGGTAAGGTAAGCAGGTGATATATTTAAAGCCTCAGCTGGGGAGTCTTAATGGGGAAATAGCCTAAAATAGAGATTTTAGGATGAAGTCCTGGTCTTTGTGTTGAGCCTTTTGCACATACTGAAATTGTAACTGAAGAACCCTTAACAGAGGATAGAATGAGTTATTCCTTGTGTTAAGAAAGGCTGAAGTGCATGGTATCACTAAAGCCTAGAATAAAGTGTTAGAAGAAATTGGCCAGTTAGGTTGCTGAAAGGAAAATTACCATTGAATTTTCGATGTAGTTACCATAGATGTCCTTGGTGGAGTTTGTATTGGAAAGGTTAGATAGAAGTCTGATTGGCATGGGTTACTGAAAGATGGGTGAGAAAGTGGCATAGGAGAGTGGAGATGAGAGGGCGGGTTGAGCTGGGGAAGTCAGGCTGGAGGGCTCTGAAAAGAACTGACAGACAGTGCAGTGAATTGTATGTTGGTGGGTACTAGAGAGTAATCAGAATGGTTTTTCCCCAACAAGATTGCAAGGGAAGTTGCAAAGTTTCTGTAAAAGAAAAGGGTATGGTGGTACGCATAACAAAGTGGGAAGATTAATCTTTAATAGAAACACTTAGAATAATGTTAATTTTTAGTTGGAATTTTCAGTTTGCCCTTTAACAAAGCAATTAACAGTGGTTGTGTTTTCTCTATTAGTGGTGCCTTGGGGTGAGAGGAACAGTGGTTATTTTATTTATTTTAAGTTAATTGGGAAATGAGTTAAATGGGGACTTTTAAAAATGAACACTATGAAAGCAAACATCAGGTTTGTCAAGAGTGAGAGTGTTAATTAACAAATGTCCCTGGAATCTGAACTAAGGAGAAAAGTGAGGACATCAGAAATTGATGGATTGAAGCCAGCTGCTTGTTGGGTTTGCAGGGCTAAAGAAAGTGACCATAATTCAAGGCAAATGGGAATCTGGGTACAATAAAATAATTTGGGGGAAGGTATGATTTTTGTTGATTAAAAACTAGGAGATTGTCCTAAGAATAAGGGTTTGAAGCCGGGCAGTGGTGTTGCACACCTGTAATCCCAGCACTCTGGAGGCAGAGGCAGGTAGCCAGACTGTCTATAGAGTGAGTTCTAGGACAACCAGCACTAAACAGAAACCCTGTCTCCAAGCAAACACAAACAAAGAAACAACAACAAAATCAATAGAAGAATGAGGGTTTGTAGTTTATTAATGAATAATTGTCCGTAACACAATCCTGTCTAATTGCTTTTTGTGAGAATTAAAAAAATGTGCAGTTGATGCTGGAGAGATGTCTCAGTGCAGTGATAAAGAGCATTTGTTACTTTTGCCAAGGACCTGGGTTTGATTCCCAGCACCCATATGGTAACTTTCAGTTCCAAAGATCTGATGCCCCCTTCTGACCTCTGCAGGTCACATGTAAAAAAAACACTCATACACATAAATTTTTTTTCTTTTTTTCTTTTTTCTTTTTTTTGGTTTATTTTTTTATATTTAAAAATTTCCATCTCCTCCCCTCTTCCTCCCCCTTCCCTCCTCTCCCCTCCACCCATACCCCTCCTCCCTCCCTCTTCAGGCCAAGGAGCCATCGGGGTTCCCTACTCTATGTTAAGACCAAGGTCCTCCCAACTCCCCCCAGGTCCAGGAAGGTGATCAACCAAGCTGAGAAGGCTCCCACAGAGCCTGTTGTCCTTGCAGAAGAGTCAAAGCTCAGCGCCTTTGTCCTTGGCTGACAGTGGAGGCTGACTGAGAAGCCAAGGATAAATTTTTTTTAAAGATAGTATTTCTCTGTAGCTAGGAGCCTGTCCTGAAACTTGCCCTGTAGACCAAACTGGCCTCGAACTCACAGACATCCACCTGTCTCTGCCTCCTGAGTGCTGGGATTAAAGGAATGCCCCATCATTGTCTGGTGTTTTTTTTCTCCTATAAAATTTAAAAAACCTTTTTTAAATACAAAAAGATGAAAGTAAGCTATACTGTTTTTCATAAAACTAGATCAGTGGTTCTCAACCTTCTTGATGCTGTGACCCTTTAGTACAATTCCTCATGTTGTGGTTTTTTTTATATTTATTTATTATGTATACAATATTCTGTCTGTGTGTATGACTGCAGGCCAGAAGAGGGCACCATACCTCATTACAGATGGTTGTGAGCCACCATGTGGTTGCTGGGAATTGAACTCAGGACCTTTGGAAGAGCAGGCAATGCTTTTAACCTCTGAGCCATCTCTCCAGCCCCTGTTGTTCTTATTTTCATTGCTACTTCATAACTTTAATTTTGCTACTGTTACAGATTGCATTGTAAATACGTGGTATTCAGAATATCTGATATGTGATCCCTGTAAAAGGGTGGCTCAACACGCAAAGGGGTTGCAGCCCACTGATTGAGAACCGCTGTACAAGATTGTCACTGACGCCAGCGTTCTCGTCTTTTATTTTATAGTCCTGAAGACTGAACACAGGACTTCTCCCATGTTAGGCAGATACTGTGCCACAGAGCTATGTACATCTCCAGCCCTCTTTACCTTTTATTTTGACACAAGCTCTCACTAAGTTGATCCGGTTGGTTTTGAACTTGAAATCATCTTGCCTCAATTTCCTGAGTAGGTAGAATTACCAGCCCTAGATTCTTTCTTTCTTTGTTTCTTTTTCTTTCTTTTTTAAAGGAATTTAAATTTTTTTTTTTGTATTACCTGCATGTATGTCTGTTTACCACATGTGAGCCTGGTGCCCATGGAGGCCAGAAGAGTACTTGGGATGTCCTGGAACTGGAGGTACAGATAGTTAGGATCTGCTGTATGGATGTTTGGGTTTAAGACTATATCCCTTGGAAAATCACTGAGACATCTATCTAGCAGGTCTTTCCCCCACCCCCATTTAATCAAAGTAGAATCTTATGTATGCTATATGTGTCTTCACCGTTTAATATATGTATTTTCTTTGTTACATTAAGTATTTCTTTATAAGGACTGTAGACACTGAAATTTAAACATGTTTTAGTATTTTCCCACTATACTGTTCAATCCTGAGTGGGATATCTTTTTATGGAATTGAGTTTATTTCCCTAAGATAAGCTTTTTTAATAACATTTATTTGCATTGGTGTTTGCCTACATGTTTGTCTGTGTGAGGGTAGATCCCCTGGAACTGGAATTACAGACAGTTGTGAGCTGCCATGTAGGTGTTAAGAATTGAACCCAGGTCCTCTGGAAGAATAAACTAGTGCACTTAACCACTGAGCCTTTTCTCCAGCCTCTAAGTTAAGCTTTTTTCTTTTTAAATTTTATTTATTAATATTTTATGTATGAGTGCTCTGCATGTAAACTAAACCTGCTGTCCAGAAGATGGCATCAGATACTGTTATAGATGGTTGTGAGCCACCATGTGGTTGTTGGGAATTGAACTTGGAACCTCTGGAAGAGCCACCAGTGCTCTTAACCCTGGGCCATGTCCATCCCTAAGCTAATAAGCTTTTTAAAAGGGGAATTGTATTATACTCAACTATTACTAAAATCATGATGTAGCCTAGTTCATCAAGTTCATGCCAATTAATATGTGATATATATATATATATATATAAATAAAATATGCACATATATAAAATATACATAAAATATATTTTAAAGACAGTTTTCACTATGTAGTCTATGTTGGTCTTGAATTTATCTGTCCTCCACCTTTAGGATCATAGGAACTCACAGAGATCTACCTGCCTCTGCCTCTGGGATGCTGGAATTAAAGGTGTGTGCCATGTGCCACCATGCCTTCCTGAAGGAAAGTAATTAGGGCTTGCTTATAGTTCAGAAATTTGGTCCATTGTAATGGCAGGATGCATGGTGGCATGTAGGCAGACTGGTGTTGGAGTGGTAGCCGAGAGTTCTACTTCAGGAGTGGCAGGCAGCAGGAAGAGAGATTGATATTAGGCCTAGCTTGAGCATTTGAAATCCCAAAGCTCACTACCAGTGACACTTCCTCCAGCAAGGCCACTCCATAATGACCAAGCATTCAAATCTACGAGCCTCATTCATACCATCATAGGGATGCTCTAAATTAGTGGATATAGAGCTAGTTTAAGAAAAATAGCTGTGGGACTGGAGAGACAAATAAGGTTAAGAGCGCTTCTTTTTTAGAGGACCTGGGTTCAGCTCCTAGCACCCACAAGGTGGCTCACAACCATCTGTAACTCTAGTTCTTGCCAATTCAATTCCCTCTTTTGACCTCTTTGAGCATTAGGCAAGCACATGGCACACAGATAAGCATGTGGGCAAAACATTCATATTTATAAAATAAATAAGTCTTTAAAAATTGCTATGTAAGTGGTGTTCTTTTAAAGTATTACCATAACTAATTTTAAGTCTTCTTGAACTTTTTCTAATTATGAATTTTTTACTGCCCAAGAAATGTTTTTGTACTCTTAAGCATATAAGGATATATTATGGGTATACTAATCAAATGTTTATTGGTATTAAATACTAAACAGTTTTAGACATGGTACCCTGGCTAAAAAGAAAACCCACAACCAAAACTGACCAACTAACAAAACGACCAA